>NC_071326.1:56106001-56784970 GCF_943734725.1 Anopheles marshallii
CATATAAAAACAAGATTTATGTTACAGAAATACGTTTTATTCTAAGTTCTCAGTTAGATACCCTTAGGACAGATTTCCCTGATACTTGGTAAAATCAAGTAAGCCTCACTTGATAGGCATATGATCAGGTGGGTCCTTATGCAAAGAGAATAGTAGTTAATATAGTATCCAAACGTTTATGGTTTTGATTATGGTTCGAAAGAAACAGGTACAACTTCCAATGATAAATCTATCTTCGAAAAACTTATTTACAAGTTTAGAATAATGAATGCAGGACTTATGATGACTTGTGATTATGTTATGTTATCCACGAGCAGCTATGGTTGGTAGAAGCCAAACACGCTCTACAATGCTCTTACGCTTTATTTCTGAGCATCTTACGCTGAACGCGACTAAGAACGTTTCGTCAGTATTGGGCAAAGTTCATGTACCAGAGTTTTACAAAGGTGATATGTTGGCTAGCCGAAAATGTAAAGATGACACAATGTTGTGGTTCCACATAATGAAACAATTGTATTTATTAAAACTGTGTGCAGTTGCATCACACCTCCTTGGCCGTTTAATCTCGACTGCCTTACGTTTCTTGATCCTGAGAAGAGTATAACGATCCCTGATCGTCTTTCTTTCTTCACTCTTGTGCTTTTAAACCAACAAGAGACTTCTAGCGGGGTGTCCACTTGAGCGTCCGGTTGCGTACGCACCCAACACAGTGGCACAGACCCTTAGTGGTAGAGAAGAGTTCTGAGAGTTTTTCATCCTCCATCGCCTGGTATGTGCGTTGGTCACTCTGTCAGTCTGTTAAATCTGGGTGGGATCAAAGACGAGCTCATTACGCCGTAAAGTTTAACCATGGGTATTGAACTACGACAAAATTAAAAATATAAGATAAAAAAATCATGTTGTAGGCAACTGTAAATCCATCGTTATACAAAAAAAAATCGTACTCACTTATTCAGTGCTACGATCGGCTCGAAATTTAATTTGCTGGACAAACTGCTTACAGTGAATCTGTCCTTTCCCAATTCATTATCCCAGCCTTTCTAGCGGATGTAGCCAGATAGATGGTAGTGCCATGGTATGGCATCAGCGTATGATGATATAATTACGTGTGATCGTATCAACATTTCTAGACTCACATCCGTTCGTCTGCATGTCATCCGATCAGTGGAGCTAGATGACATTATCGCCGATCGTTGGAACTTCTCCCCTACGGAAACGGTTGCACTCTTTATCACTTGACTCTCATCCGTTCGTCAGAAGGCTAGCCCCATACAACACGACACCAGTCATCGATCAACGCAGGTCCCCTACGGAAGAAGACGCATTCTTGCAGCCCGACGCTCCGGAAGCCAACACATCCTCTTCATGCGCGATTCCCACGTTTCGCAATAGATAGCAATCAGTTCCCGAAAGGTATAAAAGAACAGGGAACATAGAATTAGGCGATTCATTTCACACTTAGTTTGTACTGGTAGGAAGTGGTCCCGCGAGTTGCCACTAATAATCAATAAAAACTATTTTTTTATTATAACCTGTGGTAACTATAGTAAATATATGCTTAAAGATTTACGATCCACCCGAAGATCTTCAAAATCAACTATTGATTTGCCAATTCTCTCTCCAGATATTGGTTCACCAGGGCGTCTATTTCGATCTTAACAGCCGTTCTATTTCGGGGGGAAAGTTGCTCCAGCTTTTCTCGCAATGAGGACACATAGTGCATTTCTGGACGATTCAGGTGGTCCAGAATCGCATGGTTCATTTCCACCAACGACTTTAGTGCCTCACTGCATTCCTCATCGATGCGGGAGTTCTCCTCGCGTCGATTTTGACGGGTTGATCGTTGCGCCGATTGCATATGGGATGGGCCTGGTGAATGCTCTTCCACCGTCACCACCTCCTCTTCCAACACCTCCTCCTCCAACACCACTTCCGGCGCAGCAGTATCACTATTGGATACATCATCTAACCATTCTTCCATCATCGCTGCATCCTGGGATGGATCCACACGTTCCGAAGTCTTCAACCGAGTTTTCGGAATTGTTGCAAAAGATATGCTAGTTATTAACGTTATTTTATGTATTGTATGTTGTGAAACATTACAGATGTTTCATATTTTCAGATTTTTCTCTTTTTTAATAATCCCCTGGTTATTTATTTCCTTTTTTCAGCTTCCTAGTACACAAGAAGAATGGATAAAAGTAAGCGATGGTTTCAATCGCAAATATGGATTTCCCCACGCAATAGGCGCTTTGAATGGAAAACACGTAGCTATTCGTGCTCCAGCACAAAGTGGAGCATCATACTACAATTATAAAGGCTTTTACAGCATTGTCCTATTGGCTGTAGTAGATTCGGATGTGAACTTCCTATACGTAGATGTCGGCTGCAAGGGTCGTATTTCCGATGGAGGGGTATTAAAAAATTCGGAATTATACAACCTCTTGGAAAGAGAGGAGCTTAATATTCCTAACGCGGACAAACTAAGGCTTAACGACACGGTTAACATACCATACATGTTTCTTGGACACAAAGCCTTTCCCTTAAAAAAATATTGCTTGAGACCATACTCTACTCGGGACCTGCGTAGCGACAGTCCAGAAGGAATATTTAACACATGTCATTCACGTGCGCGCCTTCCGGTTGAAACTGCGTTTGGCCAATTAAGTACGAGATTTCGAGTCTTATTAACAACAATGCAATTGAATCCAGAATTTGCAACGAAAATAACATTGGCATGTGTTTATCTGCACAATTTTCTAAAGACACGAAATGTGCGAAATAATCCGCTATTTGGTGATACCCCCTCTGAGGCTCGAGCAACAGCCGCAAGAATGAGTTTGAATGGTATTGTGCAAAGGCCTTCTTTAGATTTATTGACAATAAGGAACCATATTGCGCATTACTTAACAACTCTAGAATAGTTTTTTTCTATTACTTTGTTTTTTTTTTATTGTTAATTGTTGTATTGTTTTATATTGCTATTGTGAAATATGAATATTTATATATACATTTATTATTGATAATATTGCTATTATTTGCAACTTCCGAATCAAACTCATTCTTGCGGCAGTTGCTCTAGCCTCAGAAGGGATATATTTATATATACATATAGCTATGTTATAAAATGTTACACACGTTGAGCTGCATCGGACACCCTAGCCCCGTATTCTCTTACCTTGCAGCCGTAGCAGTTCGAATTAGTTACAAATTAAAGTGTAACATATAAAACTAAAGAACGTTGTGATTTAGTTTTATTAATTAAATATAAGGCAATCCATAAATATGTGTATTATTATTGTAAAAAATGTCCTGTTCCTATACATCTGTATCTAATTTTAGTTTAATTTACTGTTCAGTTCTCCCAGTCACATAAGCTAGTACACTTAAACAATGACAAAGCCGCAACCGTTTTATATAAATAAATAATAACATACTTACAGAATTTTTAGTTTTTCCCCCATCAATAGTGTCCGTGAGGAAAACCATTTCATCGTACCACATCCAATCAATCTGGTACTTTTGCGATGTTCCTACAAGCAAGCAATGATTGATTGTATATTATCAGTTATATTATAAATAAAATATTTTTAATGAATGTTTATGCTTTACCTGCTCTGGATGACATGCTGTCCTTCCGGACCTTGGTGTAGTGGCGATAGGAAGAACGAAGACTCTTCCACTTTTCCTTCACTTCGCTGATGGTAAAGCCCTGCTCTTCAGCTATTTTCGCCCACGCTCTTTCCCGCGCCATGCCGTTTCGATATGCATTTAGCGCCACGTTCCACAACACTGGTTGCTCCCGAACCGCCGCAATGAAACGCGTCGTACTATGCGACATAGTAACAGACTGAAAAAGATGGTTAAAAAATCATTAAGGATTACTTATAATTAATTATATGCGACTCGGTTATAATTGCACACTGCACATAAATAGATAGTTTAACACATGTTAAACCATTACATTGACCGGAAGAATACGATAGTTGCACCGCGTGTTGACTTTCCAGAAGTCGTAATTAATGAAAAGGTGCTCGTCCTGCTTGGCTTGTTGGCTGAATCAAATACTTAATCTGCTCGGATGTATTAGTAACGGATTAAGCCCCTCGGAGGCGGAGTGAGGCCTAAAGACACTTTATTTCAGCTTAACGAACTAAGGGACTCCTCGACTGAGATGAAATGAAAAAAAAAATATTTGAAGGGGGCTCCATAACTTTTTTTCCTAATATTGAGCCAAATACACTCTTCTTTAACCATCGGAAACGACCAAAACCAACATGGATCAATCGTAAAATTCGATGTTTTCTTCGAAGTGAAGAAAGTATACTGCAGCATGAAAAACATTCGACCGATAAAAATACGAGCACGGTCACAACATAAATAAATAAACGAACTAACTACCAAAGCACTTATCATTTTCTTCGCTTTCTTTGGCATCTGTGCCATTATTTTACTCTCAATTTCCAATCCAAATAAAAATTTAACGAACGAACGACAAAAATTACTAACAAGAACGCTGCACTGACGCTGTGATGCGTGTGTGATGATCAAATTGTAAACAAACCTGAAAACGATGAAAACCTTATTCTAAGAAAAAATAAATACGCCTGGTTTTTACATAGTTTTCTTTATTTATTAAGCTTCTTTATTTACAATTTTAATTGTAGGATGCCATTTCTGAGGCAAAAAAAAGTATTCACTAGTTATATACAGTTTTCTATGAAAAATTAAATATTAAAACAATATTATATTTGAAATTATATTTGAAAAAACAACCGTTGACACTGTTTTTCTTTTACCATTTTAAACGAGTTTAGGAAAACTATTTATAAATTTAAAAAGATATATTTTTTTCTTAATTTTCACTAGAATATTTCATCCGATTTGGATCACGCATTAAAAAGTTATTTAATTTTAAAGTTGGCCGATAACGGTTCGATGGCAGCGTCGCGCTTCTTTTTTCCTGCATTGCAGGATATGGCGCGACGTCGCGCTAGCGTGAAATCTGACAGCGTTCGCGCTCGATCACGCCTGTTTCTACATACGTCTGAACACCGCTAATGGGCAGGTTGTGTCAATACTTTGACAGTGACGAAGGAGTCATTGATTTTAAATCAATGAATATTACAAATTGATTTAAGTATTTCGCTATATCAACCAATCAAAAGCACTCGGCCATGAACATGTTGCTCTCAATTTCGATTATAAAAACCAATTTTGTGCTTCCAATAGATGCTAGAACGCTGTTAAACACAAATAGAGATCGACCGGAACTAAGTGCTCTCGGAAACGGTACGTTCTGGACCCGTGGTATTAAGAAGATCCTCATGGAAAATTTACGGTAAGGAGTATGGCATTATCTTTTAGTTTATTTGTTTGTTTTGTTTGTTTACATTGTTTTAGTTACTTATTGGTTTTCGTATTTTTAGATTTACTACTGTGACAGAAACAATATCTTTGAATATTTTTATTGATGGCCTTCCGTTGCACAAAAGTAGCAACATGCAATTTTGACCCATCATGATAAATATTCAAGAAATGCCTCAGATCGCACCTATTACAACAGCAACCCATCAAACAAATGCTCAACAATTCATGGATTTATTGGTAGAAGAATCGAACAAATTAATGGACGAAGGGCTTGAACTAAATAATCGCCGAGTGCAATCGTAATTGTTATTAAAAAATTTAAAATGTTATGTAATAGTTGAATGGAAAAAGTAAAAAATAGTCAAAAAATCCTTTATAAGCTTTCTTTTGCAGCATGTTGATTTGCGAAATCCTTTTGTCATAGATCGCTCAATTACATGTTACAGTTTTTTCATAAAAAAAAACAGTTTTACCGTTTCGTCTGTTACCTTTACTAGGTTCGTACATCCTATGCATTGAAATAGTTTGATCACGTTTCTAAATGTATGCATAGCAAATTTGTCCGCTTTTGAAATTCCTGTCCATGTACATTGTGTTAAAAAAAATCCTTTCAAAAAGACCATCAAGAGCTGCTAACATTCTATTATTAACACCTTTATCTGTAAGTTCTTGTTTAAATAAGTTAGATATTTGGATAAAATAATCTTCTTCTTCTAAATCTTTTTCGAATTTTTCTGGCTCCTCTACGCTTCTAACACATGGACGATCGAAGCATATTTGATCATTAAACCCTACTTCTGTATGGTTGAGTAGAGTATTTAGTTGCACTTCAATAATCCCTACACGATTAGTTTTTTTTTTGGGCTCCTTTAACAGCTGCTCATGATAACGCTTTTGCTCAGCTCGAATAGCCAAAAGTAATCTGGTTTACGCTTCCAACAATGTTTTCATTGGTGCACAATCAGTGCATCCTTCGTTCATCCCCATATTTCGTATCGCATTTTCATCGCTAACCGGGCTTCGGATAGGTGATGTTTGACGTAATATGTCGTTTACCTCATTCTCACTGTAAATTTCTTTCAAAGAATTTTCTACAACTCTTTCCGAAAACATAGCAGCATACAATGTTATTTTTTTCATACTCGTTATTATCGGTGCTATTGCAGAAGCTGTAGGCGATTCGCCGGACATAATCTGTCGGATTTTTGGACGATTTTCAGCACAATTTTAACAAGCACGGTTATTTCACTTACACTTGTTCAAATTTATTGCCGCTTGTGTTCTGAGTCCGAATAAAAAAGAGACGCTTCGTCTCGAACCCGCTCGTATATATAGATCGCGATCGTTATCGCCACCTACCGGAATCAACCGCTACTTCCCTGACGTACAGGGGTGTCAAACTGCTTTGACATTCTTCGGCCCAGCGCCGAAAGGTGTAAACATTCCGGTGTTTTGTTTACCTCTGTGTGTCAGTGGAATTTGCAGGGTTTTTCGCTATCTCCTGTTGTGCGATCGCTGAATTACGAGAATTTGTATCTTCGTCGTTAGTCGCACGCGTAGTTGCAACCTCTAAAACATCTAGCTTCGTGGCAGGTCGAATGAGTAGTCCTTGGGCCGTTTGTACTGTGGCCTATCTGACTTGCCCGTCCTTTGCAATTACTACATCGATGACGCGTCCTTTTGGCCAAGTGCTTCTGGGAAGATTAGCGTCTACAATTATTACTATGTCCCCTACCGCCACTGGCTGCAGTTTATGACTCACCACCCGCGATGAGTCAGTGTCGGTAAATATTCTGCTACCCATCTTTTCCAAAAGATTTCCGCTAATGCTTGAGACGCTTTCCAATTCATTTTTAGGAAGGCAGGGAGGCTGTCGTCGAAAGTCCTTATTGGATACTCAACGTTGGATGAGCCAAGAAGGAAATGGTTTGGCGTTAAAGCGGGTTCCGATTCGTCGTCGAGGGGTACTTGCGTCAGTGGTCGAGAGTTGACGATCATTTCCACTTCAGTTAAGGCTGAAAGTAAAATTTTATCGGTGGGAAGCCGCGGCATCTTTATTTCGCTAAGTACCTTTTTAACTGATTGGACTAGTCTTTCCCAACATTCGCCGAAATGTGGTGCCCCAGGGGGATTGAATTTCCATCGCAGATCCGGTCTAGTGAAATGGTCCATTAATTCATTTTCATCGATATCCTTCCAGCTAAAAAGTTCTTACCAGTCGGGACCATGACGAAAAATGAGACAAATCAATTCATTGTTGTTTTAACGGAGCATGATGAAACAAATTGAGCCGGATTTCCTCACTTATTTCCTCGGACGGCAGCTCATCCCCGGACCACTCAATCTCCGAGCACCAAAGGAACTCCGGCCCGTGGAACCATCGGCTCGATGGGTCTACGCTCGGTGCTTTCTGCCATTTTGTTCCCTCGTCTGCAACATTCAATTTTGTAGACAGTCAGCGCCACTGTTTCACGTCGGTGCTTTCCAATATTTCGCTTACGCGGAATGTCACAAACTGACTGTATCGTCGATGATCAGATCTCAACCAACATACCACATCCCGTGAATCCGTCCAGAATGTAACCTGCCTGATTTGTAGACGATGCGATTTCAAAATGTTGTCGGCGAATCTCGTGCCAATAACCGCCGCTTGCAATTTTAAACGTGGAATGGAAAGGAACCTTAATGGCGCAACTCGTGTTTTGGACCCCACTAGCGCGCATTCTACTACCCCGGCTTCTTCAAACCGCAAATAAGCAACAGCAGCCATTCCATTTACACTGGCGTCACTGAATATGTGTAGTTGAACATCCGCCGCCTCGCACGAACAATTCATCGATAGCATCTCGGCACTCTTACGTTAGTTAGAATGTTCGGTAACACCTTGATCCAAATTATCCATTTCTCCGCCAATCTTCCAGTGAGTTCCTGTTCCCAATCAATACCGGCTCGCCAAATTTCTTGAAGAAGAATTTTTATATACATAAGGAAGTTGCCAATCAGACCCATGGGGTCGTACATGGTCATTAGAGTGCTGAGTACCTCTTTTTTGCTGGGGATTCTCTGACCGGCTAGTAACTGAACGTCATGCTTCGGCGATAGTTTAAATGTAAACTCGTCGGTTGCGACATCCCACCACATGCCTAACACCTTCTCTGCGGTTTGGCCGGTACAGGGAATAGCACTTCCGACCTGTTGTAGGTGTCCCATCACTTTCTTCGAATTGGAAAGCCAATTGTGAATCTCGAACCCACCCTCTGCGTGGATGTATCGTACCTCCTCGGTCAACGTTATTGCCTCCTCTTCTGTTTCAACACTGGCCAGCATATCGTCTATGTAATGCTCATCTTTCACGCAGATAACAGCACAAGGGAATTGATGCTCGAATCTGGAGGCATTAAGGTTTTTTACATACTGCGCGCTACTTGGAGAGCAGGCCGCTCCAAACGTCATGACCGCGACAGCATAAACTGCTGGTTCTCGTTCAATAGCGTCGTCGAAATCCCAGAAAAAGAATTGGGAACGCTGGTCTTCAGATCTCATTTTAACCTGGAAGAACATTTCCTTTATATCTCCAACCATTGCGATACGGTGTTCACGGAACTTATAAAGTACTGCTAACAGCGAAGCTAGTAAGTTCGGCCCGGTTAACAAAAAGGAGTTTAGATTCACCCCTCGAGCCTTGGCTGCTGCGTCGAAAACAAGAAGAATCTTCCCAGGCTTATTGTGGTTGAAAACAGGAAATACGGAAAGGAACAAATCTCTCATGCCCTGTTCTGCAACTTCATTAGGCAAAACTCGGCTTACGTATCCTTGCTCAATGTAACTTTTCATTTTCTCGTGTATGGCGCTAGCAAGTACGGGGTCCTTTTTCATCCTCCTTCTTAAACAATCGTAACGTTTAAGGGCCATGTCTTTGGAACTGGGAAGTCGGACATTATCAAAGCGCCAAAGTAATCTCGTCTCGTATGGCTTTCCTTGAAGCGTCGTTGCCGTCGTGAGTATTTCCAACGCTTTTTGTCATCCTTCGATAGCGTTTTGATTGGCGTTTTCGTAACCTCTAGCGACTCGATCGCGAAGAAGTCTCCCATAACGGTGTCTATTCTTTGCAAATCGCCGGTTCCACACATACAAATGTGAAACATGTTATTACCGCAACTGCGTGATGATATACCGGATCCTCCGAAGACGACCCACCCTAATGGAGTCTTTACCCCGGCTGGTTCATGGGTTCCACCCTCTGCGTATTGCAACGGACGCATGAGGTGACAGTTATCGATTCCGATGAGCACGCGTGGCTTTACATTCATATAGGATCTTAAAGGTAAACCCTTCAAATGTTTGTGCGTTCTAGCTACGTCTGCGGCCAAAAATGACTGCGATGGCAGGGAGAGTGTGTGCAGAGAATGCACTTTCGGAAGCGTGAAGACCTTCTTCGCGTTGACAATCAATTCAAAATGAGACAAATCAATTCATTGTTGTTTTAACGGAGCATGATGAAACAAATTGAGCCGGATTTCCTCACTTATTTCCTCGGACGGCAGCTCATCCCCGGACCACTCAATCTCCGAGCACCAAAGGAACTCCGGCCCGTGGAACCATCGGCTCGATGGGTCTACGCTCGGTGCTTTCTGCCATTTTGTTCCCTCGTCTGCAACATTCAATTTTGTAGACAGTCAGCGCCACTGTTTCACGTCGGTGCTTTCCAATATTTCGCTTACGCGGAATGTCACAAACTGACTGTATCGTCGATGATCAGATCTCAACCAACATACCACATCCCGTGAATCCGTCCAGAATGTAACCTGCCTGATTTGTAGACGATGCGATTTCAAAATGTTGTCGGCGAATCTCGTGCCAATAACCGCCGCTTGCAATTTTAAACGTGGAATGGAAAGGAACCTTAATGGCGCAACTCGTGTTTTGGACCCCACTAGCGCGCATTCTACTACCCCGGCTTCTTCAAACCGCAAATAAGCAACAGCAGCCATTCCATTTACACTGGCGTCACTGAATATGTGTAGTTGAACATCCGCCGCCTCGCACGAACAATTCATCGATAGCATCTCGGCACTCTTACGTTAGTTAGAATGTTCGGTAACACCTTGATCCAAATTATCCATTTCTCCGCCAATCTTCCAGTGAGTTCCTGTTCCCAATCAATACCGGCTCGCCAAATTTCTTGAAGAAGAATTTTTATATACATAAGGAAGTTGCCAATCAGACCCATGGGGTCGTACATGGTCATTAGAGTGCTGAGTACCTCTTTTTTGCTGGGGATTCTCTGACCGGCTAGTAACTGAACGTCATGCTTCGGCGATAGTTTAAATGTAAACTCGTCGGTTGCGACATCCCACCACATGCCTAACACCTTCTCTGCGGTTTGGCCGGTACAGGGAATAGCACTTCCGACCTGTTGTAGGTGTCCCATCACTTTCTTCGAATTGGAAAGCCAATTGTGAATCTCGAACCCACCCTCTGCGTGGATGTATCGTACCTCCTCGGTCAACGTTATTGCCTCCTCTTCTGTTTCAACACTGGCCAGCATATCGTCTATGTAATGCTCATCTTTCACGCAGATAACAGCACAAGGGAATTGATGCTCGAATCTGGAGGCATTAAGGTTTTTTACATACTGCGCGCTACTTGGAGAGCAGGCCGCTCCAAACGTCATGACCGCGACAGCATAAACTGCTGGTTCTCGTTCAATAGCGTCGTCGAAATCCCAGAAAAAGAATTGGGAACGCTGGTCTTCAGATCTCATTTTAACCTGGAAGAACATTTCCTTTATATCTCCAACCATTGCGATACGGTGTTCACGGAACTTATAAAGTACTGCTAACAGCGAAGCTAGTAAGTTCGGCCCGGTTAACAAAAAGGAGTTTAGATTCACCCCTCGAGCCTTGGCTGCTGCGTCGAAAACAAGAAGAATCTTCCCAGGCTTATTGTGGTTGAAAACAGGAAATACGGAAAGGAACAAATCTCTCATGCCCTGTTCTGCAACTTCATTAGGCAAAACTCGGCGTACGTATCCTTGCTCAATGTAACTTTTCATTTTCTCGTGTATGGCGCTAGCAAGTACGGGGTCCTTTTTCATCCTCCTTCTTAAACAATCGTAACGTTTAAGGGCCATGTCTTTGGAACTGGGAAGTCGGACATTATCAAAGCGCCAAAGTAATCTCGTCTCGTATGGCTTTCCTTGAAGCGTCGTTGCCGTCGTGAGTATTTCCAACGCTTTTTGTCATCCTTCGATAGCGTTTTGATTGGCGTTTTCGTAACCTCTAGCGACTCGATCGCGAAGAAGTCTCCCATAACGGTGTCTATTCTTTGCAAATCGCCGGTTCCACACATACAAATGTGAAACATGTTATTACCGCAACTGCGTGATGATATACCGGATCCTCCGAAGACGACCCACCCTAATGGAGTCTTTACCCCGGCTGGTTCATGGGTTCCACCCTCTGCGTATTGCAACGGACGCATGAGGTGACAGTTATCGATTCCGATGAGCACGCGTGGCTTTACATTCATATAGGATCTTAAAGGTAAACCCTTCAAATGTTTGTGCGTTCTAGCTACGTCTGCGGCCAAAAATGACTGCGATGGCAGGGAGAGTGTGTGCAGAGAATGCACTTTCGGAAGCGTGAAGACCTTCTTCGCGTTCTCAGGGTTGGCGATCTGTAAAGTGACTCGCTGAGAACGACGCTCATCTTTTTCGATGTAATGCACAATGGGTGAGGAATCCCTTTAAGCTCCAGTTCGTCTACTAAACTTTCTTCGATAAACGTACCCGTTGATCCACTGTCAAAGAAAGCATACGTCTCCACGGTTTTGCCATCGCCGAAAACAACTACCGGTATGTATTGCAGTAGAACCCCATCACTGTTGGACGTATAGCTGCGGGGCCACGAGCGTTGAAACTGCGTCTCAAACCTCCTCAGTCACTCATTTGCCTCAAAAAGTCACTCAAAACCAAAGTCTCCGTTGCCTCTTGAGGATTCCCTCAATTTCAGTACAGTGGTGACCTTACTGGATTTGACGTTGACAACATACAGTGTGTGACGAGTAAAATGTTTTCATGTATTTTTATTTTTTGTTTCTGCTGTATTTTTGTTTCAATTTTATGGAAAATATGGTCAAAAAAATTGTGGTTTGTTGATTAAAAACTAAATCATCATTTTCTTAATTACAGGAGCTTAATCCATCAATCGTATTGCAGTTGAAAAGTATCAATTCAATTATAAAACATGTACACAACTTTTGTCACACATTGTTCCAAAAAGTACGTTGCGGAGACATAAAAACATCATACCGTACGCCAAAACATTGTGCTTGTACGATCATAATTACGCATAAAACACTTTCAGAATGTAGTTACATTCATAATAGTACGCAAAAAGTGTACTTGTATAAAAAAAATAAACCATTATTCTTTCGCCATACCATCGGCAGATACAACAGGTTTTGTTTACATTTTGAGCTGCTGACTGGCCGAATCTGTCAAAAAAGTCTCAAAAATTTTTGAGACTTTTGTAGATGAGCCAGGTTTCCCTCAAAACTCAAGTCACTCAATGTTTACAGTTTTGAGGGAATCCTCATCGCTCGTGGCCCCGTGGCTTATGAGAGTTAACCGTCTCCGTCGAAGACAAACTTACCACATTGGTTATCGGTGTGGGTGTCTCCGGGAGCTTGTTGCCTGACGTGTCGTGTGTATCTCGCTTACGTTCTGTATCGTGCAGCAGTTCGTGGTGTGTTAACTGGCAACCACTAATTCCACATGGTTTTTGCAGCCTGAATCTACCGCCGTATCGACGCAAGCACTGTCGACACACGTTACCTCGAACCACGGCCCAGCGCTGATTCATGTTCAGTTCCAGGAACATGGGACACTTCTCCAGGTTGTGGCTTACTCCCTTGCAGATGACACAAACGGCGTCATTTCTGTGGGGAGAATGAGGGGGTTCAATAGATGGTTCAGGATTTTTGCTTACCACGGTGTTCAGGTATGATGTCGGCCTTGATTTCCTCCCTTCTAAGCGTTTCACTTCAATTTTAGGTTCTCGAACAGAGGGCATGGTGTTATAGCTAGCTGCTTCCACCTCTTTCTCTATCCAGTCCTTGAAGTCATCAATGGTCGGCACGCTAAGTAGCAGGCGATAGTGTGACCAATCGCGCAGAAGTACAGGTGGAAGCTTCTCCACCATTTCCTGTAGTAAAGCGACGTTGAAGGTGTATTCATATAGACCAGAAGACGAAAAAACAGCCGCCATCTCTTGAACCGCATTCCCGAAATCAACTATCGTTTCGGCTCGTTCCAACCGCGGCGAGGGAAGCTGTCGAATCTTCCTAATCAGGTGATGCACAATGATTTCAGGCCTACCGAAATGTCTACGAAGCACATTTAACACTTGCGGGAGATGCTGCGCGTTTGTGAGTCGATGCCCCACCATCTCGCGTGCTTTACCAGAAAGGGCTTTAGATAATCGCTCAACGTTTTACTAATCGCTATAGCCATACATCAGAGTAGTTCGCTCATAGTTGACAATAAACCTGGTCCACTCATCTGGATCACCCGAAAACGCTGGTAAATCTCGTAATTTACTCTGCCGTGCAAACAGGCTCTGGTTAAGCGTTGGAAGCGTCCGATTAGCAAAATGTGGCCACTGGCTGGTACCGTGAGGCCCTCCCGCTGTAAATCGATCCGAATTATGATGCGGGATTGTTCGGGGAGTGTGTGATGGTAGTGCGGTCGGAATTGTTGCTCGCACGGGCGTGAATCTGGAGAGCCCACCAACCACCGCATCAGTCTGACGCATCGTCGTGCTATCCTCTCGAATCCTCGCCGAACGCTCATTCATTTCACGATCAACCTGCTCACAATTCAACTCGGCGGCTTTAAATTCCTGTTGTTGCACACTTAATCGCAGTTGCTCCAGTTGAATGCGTTGTCGTTCCAAATCAACCTCCCGAAGCTTCACATCCAATTCAATCGCCGCAAGATCATTCCGCGTCGTTTTCATTTTTTGCATTGACGCTACTTGCCCGTCGACCGATGGCGATGGGCTTCGAACAGATGGCGGCACGTTCCTTGGCGATGGCGTCGGCCGCCTTCTTTCGTACTGTGGTGTTATCCGTTAGATCTTGTGAGAGTGTATCAGTGCTCGGTGTAGTGAGTGTCGAAGAACGTATCTTCCGTGCGTTATTTTCGTGTGTTGTCTCGTCAACCATGTTGTCATCCGCGATTCGGTGAACTACGTTGACCCTCGATGACCCCGGAATGGTCAAGTTCGTCGCCAACGATGGCGGCGCTTGGCTTGTGTTTACGCCTAAGCGTATATGATCGGCCGTAAGCTGATCCGAATGTTCAGCCAGTGCTGGTGGCTGTTCACGTCTTATGTTCTCCATAGCTCGTGGTTCCGTCGATTGTGGCGATTCCGAATCGCAACGCAATGATTTCACTCGACCCGCGTAGAGAAATGATCACTCCGAGTGATCCGCGAAAAAAATGTCCCGATACCGCACTCTATTCGCGACCGCATACGTTTACGAATATTACCGGTCGGTTGTGATTCCGAATCACCTACCGGGTTCACTTTTCGTTGGTTCTTTTCGCGAGTTCACTACCACTGCCAAGAAAGCTTAAGTTCGATACGCGATACGCACCTTTTCCACGATTAATTATTGTGTATCGCACTATAGTTCTGAATTTAATGCACTAAATTAAAAGTGGCTCTAAATTTGAAAATGTCCGATTTTCGGACGATTTTCAGCACAATTTTAACAAGCACGGTTATTTCACTTACACTTGTTCAAATTTATTGCCGCTTGTGTTCTGAGTCCGAATAAAAAAAGAGACGCTTCGTCTCGAACCCGCTCGTATATATAGATCGCCATCGTTATCGCCACCTACCGGAATCAACCGCTACTTCCCTGACGTACAGGGGTGTCAAACTGCTTTGACATAATCGTTATTGCTGAATCAGCATCTGCATCAATAGCCTCGTAAGATAATTTTTATGTTTTCTTTCACGACACCATACACACGACACGACACATAGGACGACACCATACATGCACGAAAATGAATTACACGTGAACCGTTTACAACACACGAGTTAACGTTCGGATTCAAAGAAGTAGACGTTTCACGTTGAGTTCAAATTTGTAACTGCTCTATAATTTATTATCCTATCCTAACCTAGCCTAATTCTAATCTAACTTATGTATGTATGGGTCTTAGGTGATAAGGAATGTGTGTGGTGCATGTGACTTACACATATGATGGTTAACTCACGTATTACAAAGTAATATATTCTCTACGTAATTTCGACGCCTTACCACATTCACACTCCCGCCTCTCAAACGTTGTCTGCCCGAGAACCAAAGTGTCAGGCCGCGCGCGCTCGTACGCTGACCTCTCGCTGGCACCGGTGGATCGCACTTACACCATAGACCGCTGACCGTTACTTGTCAGCGGTGAGTTACCGTGTCAGATCCACCGATGCGACATAGGGTGGTCCATAACAATAATCCTTGTCTTTTGATCTAGCACTGTTGTTTCGTCCATCCCTCTGCCGGAACACTGTTGTCATTCATTACTAGGAGATTTATGATTCCTTTAACGTTTGGCCAAAATAGATACACTTTATTAGTGCTTGTTCCTTGGACCCAAGAATCAAGAACGATGCACAATTCACCGTATCCTTTAGGCCCACGTGTTTGGACTATTGAGAATGGCATCGTAGTTATTCTGAAATTAAATAGAAACATGTGAATGCGTTTCAGTTGATTTATTGGAATTTAGCTTTGCAATAGAGCAACTCACAGTTGTGCATTACAAATTTAATACTCACACTTTCACTTGATTGTGATTATGTTTACACACTTTAACCCATCAATGATCTTGGATTTTACAACTTTTGTTTAAGCCGAATTGTTTTCTTTTTTGTTTTAATATAAGCACCTAATTCGTTTCTCTGTGATATTTTTTTTCAGTTTACGACACAGTACAATAGACAGCTACTGGATGTGTCAAACACGATTGAAGAACCATGTGGCAAAATTCTTCGAATAGACGAGAATCCAACGATAGCTATTTGCATAGTAGGACAATGCATCTTTGTTTGGAATCGCGCAACGAATGCGCAAAAGAGAAAACACGAATTTTGTTAAGTTTATAGCCACGGGGCCACGAGCGATGAGGATTCCCTCAAAACTCTAAACATTGAGTGACTTGAGTTTTGAGGGAAACCTGGCTCATCTACAAAAGTCTCAAAATTTTTTGAGACTGTTTTGACAGATTCAGCCAGTCAGCAGCTCAAAATGTAAACAAAACCTGTTGTATCTGCCGATGGTATGGCGAAAGAATAATGGTTTATTTTTTATACAAGTACACTTTTTGCGTACTATTATGAATGTACCTACATTCTGAAAGTGTTTTATGCGTAATTATGATTGTACAAGCACAATGTTTTGGCGTACGGTATGATGTTTTTATGTGACCGCAACGTACCTTTTGGAACACTGTGTGACAAAAGTTGTCAACATGTTTTATAATTGAATTGATACTTTTCAACTGCAATATGATTGATCGATTAATCTCCTGTAATTAAGAAAATGATGATTTAGTTTTTAATCAACAAACCACAATTTCTTTGACCATATTTTCCATAAAATTGAAACAAAAATACAGTAGAAACAAGAAATAAAAATACATGAAAAACATTTTACTAGTCACACACTGTATGTTGTCAACGTCAAATCCAGTAAGGTCACCACTGTACTGAAATTGAGGGAATCCTCAAGAGGCAACGGAGACTTTGGTTTTGAGTGACTTTTTGAGGTAAATGAGTGACTGAGGAGGTTTGAGACGCAGTCTCAACGCTCGTGGCCCCGCAGCTTATGAACTGTCATCACAAACTAGACGAAGAAATAATAAAGAACGGATATATTTCAACGAAGGATTTTAATCGTATGATTATTTCATTTGGATTTTAGGAAGGACGAATGAAACTGCGCTGAAAATTTCACGGCAGAAATGACTGTTTTGTACCGTGCTCTTCCCTACGTTGTGATATTTTTTAAAGTGAAGATAAGCAGATAACTTTTTTGGTTTATAAATGGAGCGTGCAACTACGTCCGTTCTATTTTACTGCTAAGACAAGACTGTCAATTAAGTGCAATGCCCAAACCAATACAATCTTAACATTTAATTTTGCGTCATGACATGAGTATGCTTGAAGTGCTTGAAGTGTGCGCACAGTACTCATCACCACCATTGTGCGCACATCGCTCGCTTCAAGCACTGTGAGCACAGTGCTCGCTGTAAACACTATGGAGCGATGTTCGTACCATGACTATCACCCCATTAGTTTTTTGAGAATAACTCAAAAAGTTTAAGAAAAAAACAAACACGTTGTTCTACAAAGTTGTTCGGAGTGAAAAAACGCATCATTTCATACATTATTTGCATAATTTTATGCATGGTACATTCCGTACCATGACTATTAGGCCATTCGCAAATTTGTACCAAACGCTATCGTACACTAACACCGCAATATATCTAACACTAACTCTAACAATCCCAACAACATATTAGTGACGTCATAAAATGCGGTAAACAAAATTGATCCATTTGTTTCTTACTATGGATACAATTATATCCATAGTAAGTTTTAGAGCAAAGTAAAAAAATATCTATCATTGGCACGACTCCCCACGTGTTGTAGTGCGTGAAAATACGCACTTTTTTATTCCGAACAACTTTGTACAACAACATGTTCGTGTATCTCTTGAACTTTTTAAGTTATTCTCAAAAAACTAGTGGGCTGATAGTCATGGTACGGAACATCGCTCCAAAGTGCTTAAAGCGAGCACTGTGCTCACAGTGCTTGAGGCGAACATTACTAGTGTTGGGTAAAGTAGCACACTTTGGTGTGTGCGCGTGTGCGCACAGCACACTGAAGTTTGCTACTTTACCCAACACTAAACACTACCCACGACACGTCCGTCCCGGACTTAGCGTTCTGCAGACTGAGCTGACCTCGCTATGGTTGTGTGAACGCTAGACAAAGATCGATACAGCATGCGTCCTTGCGCGGGTAAGGACGAGATGGGAACATTTTCTAACTCTCATCCCACGGCCGCTCTAGCTCAGCGCACAGCAACCGCGCTGGCTCAACGCGTAAGAAGGATCGCTGCGATGAAGGACAAGGCGAGACGGAAAGGATTCGAGCGTGTACATAATCGCTTCGCTCGCGAAAACCGCTGTTAGCTGACGCACACATTCAACGGCTCCTCGTCTTTACACGACGTCGCACGTTGTTTCCCCAAGATTTCTTGGCCTCCTCAGCCCCTTGGCCTGTAAATCGCACCCGTTTTTCTTTCATTGTCTGTAGGGAATTTCCCATATTTTCTTTGTTTTGATATCCAAAGAATTTGCAATTAAATGTATGACCATTGTTCGCTACAGCTCAGGTGATTGAGCTCTTTGGGCAGATATCGGGAGAGTGAGAGCAACGTGCAAAATCAAAACAACTAACACACTCACACTAGCGCCGTTCGCAAACCATCTCGACCAATCCCGAACGCTAGGATAATACCCGATGATCATCGGTATCATCATTGCGCGCGTAACTGACGCTACATTCTTTCTGTTTCAAGATCCTTCTGGAACATTCTTTTGGAGTTGCGCGACATCCTTTTAATGTATATAAACGGACCAAAACCCTCAACCAGTTCAGTTGGATCCGACCCGGCAAAGGGTCAAGTAAATAGCTTTCCGCGGTTAATTTCTTTAAATTGAAAAGTGCTCTGATATGCAAGTCCACCATACGACGCTTATTTTCATACCGTTCAGTTAACAATTGCCACCCGCGTTCGTAATTACCGTCATTAATCGTTTTTTCATCTATCACCTTGGCCGCATCACCGATCAACGCCTTTTCCAAGTGATAGAGTTTTAATCGCGGGTTTTCACCACCTTTGTCCACAATGTCTTTGAAGATTGTCTTAAATCGCTCCCACTCCTCATACTTGCCGCTAAACGAAGGAAGGCCGAGGCAATCGAGCATGCACAATCACTGGTGAGACACTAGGACCAGGAATTACTGCTTGAGATGCTATGGACTTTGCCGCAAAGGCTTCAGATGCACTCTCTATTTCCATCACCACTGTCTCATGCAGATTCATCATTTCATTATACTTGGCATCATGCACTGCACTGTCACTTCCTACAAGCTTTATGATTTCTGCATAATGCTTGTTGTGTTCTTCTAATGCACTATCCGCCTTTTTTCCAAACACTTTGCACTGTACCTCCGTCAGTGCCTTTACCTCTTTCTTCGCCAGCGAAATTTTATCCAATATGCGAGTTAACTCCTCACACGCAAGGTCACGCTTGTGAATGTTTGGCATCGCATCAACAATCACATCCACCGGTCCCGGTTCCACGATCAATTTCGCGGCTGGTGTGTGTGGCGTTCGAGGTGTTCGAGATATGATGAGCGATTACCGAAATCCAGCAACTAGTATATCCGGGTGAAAGGACCAATGTGATATCTCAGCGGAACTCTGCCTCGCTGTCTCTTGTTACGATGAAACGGAACAATACCTAACTAAGAACACATGAAACTACCTAACTAAGAATCAACAAAAACTAACTATCCTTATAAGTACGTAACTTCTCCTTTAGCACGCGATGGCCAAAGCGCAAAATCTCCTCCCGCGTGACAATCTGGCCCTCTACCGTCAGCATGTCCATGAGAGTGACCAAACTCATCATGGCATGGTAGTTGCCACTCTTTTTTCCACGGCCATCGCTTGCCTCTTCTTCTCCATGCTCAGCAGCTCTTCCTACAGCCCAGCATCTGAGCCGCGTTTCGGCCGGCTGTCAGGAGTCTGCTCTGACTGCTGATGTGGCGGCTTATCTGGCGGCTGCTCGGGGCTGCTCAGTGCTCGGCGGCTACTGCTTGTATTGGATACCTCGAGGTACTCCTCGAGGTATTCCCTGCACGCTCTGTAGATAATAACATAAAAAATAGTTACCGATATTGAATACATGCTCTATGTATTTTTTTTTATACAAACTCACTGCTGTTTCCAGATTGTCCCTTCTGGGTCTGGATGCCAAGCTTCAGGAAGCTCATCTGCTGGACGAACTTTCATCGGATGTGCCTGTATCTAGACCCAGATGGCTGGCGCGTTTCGGCAAGTTTGCGCAAAAACACTTCGCGCAAGCTGCTCCACTTGTTTTTAGCAACAATACCTAAAACAAAAAAAAATGTTATACTAGTAAAGACTGTTTTTAAGCATTATCATGAGAGTGAAATTTATTTCATTGTATTAGTAATTGTAGTTTTGTTTGTTCTGATCGCGCGCGATGTTAGTTGTACGAGTTCACCAATGAGACTGGACCCAACTCGCTTGCGCTTCTCTCTTTAGGCTGCTTCGCGGCGATCGATCGCCAGGTCTCCAGGAGAAGATACCAAAGTAATAACGAAGCAGGGTGCTGGTGTCTCAGATACAAAAAAAATCGTTTATTTCTAACATTCTGTGTTTATGAAAATAAGTGATAAATTAGTAAACAAGTACAGTACGGGGTACTCAAAATCGGACACTTAAAACTTAGTCACTTTTTGCATTTTGCGATGCATGTAGAAGTTTCCCAGAATTACCAATTGTCACGAAAACTGTGCAGTGGGCTTCTCCCACTTCCCCCTTCACGAATATGCAAAAAAGAGTACCAAGAATGCATGTGCATAGGCTGTAAGACAAAATTATCTTTAAATTTAATTATTAATTATTATTCTTCGTTACTTTACACTATCCCTCTACACACATGCTATACTATCACCAGAATGAATAAATGTTCTCTATTCGATCTCTATCTCGATCTATAGCCGCCTCCTGTCGTCCCGATCGTTCGTTCGTGTATAGCCGTCTTCTATCCTCCCGAACGCTTTTTCGCATATAGTCGCTTTCTGTCGCGTCTACACGTAACGACAAGTCGAAGCGGCCACGGTCGCTACACATGTATTACGACAATCAGAGGGAACAAACGAAAAAAGACCTCATATCGCGCTGGGCATTCAAAGTCGCACACTTCGATTTACTAGGAATTAGAGATGTGCACGCTGAGTAAGAGTGAGTGAGTGATTTGAAACCTTCGAGAGAGTGAATGAATATAAATCAGCACGAAGAGTTTTTATGACTCCTTTAACCACTCTTTTGCGTTTATACTCACTCTTACTCTCTGTGCCGACTAGAAACTCACTCAGGAGTGAGTAAAACTGTTTTATCACTCTTTGGATTATAATCACTCTGTAAGAGTGAGTAAAAGAGTATTATCACTCTTTGGATTATAATCACTCTGTAAGAGTGAGTAAAAGAGTATCATCACTCTTACAGAGTGATTATAATCCAAAGAGTGATAATACTCTTTTACTCACTCTTACAGAGTGATTATAATCCAAAGAGTGATAAAACAGTTTTACTCACTCCTGAGTGAGTTTCTAGTCGGCACAAAGAGTAAGAGTGAGTATAAACGCAAAAGAGTGGTAAAAACATAAATGCAGTGTAATATTTTTTAATGAATCTCAAAAGAGTGAGTAAAGGTTTTAAATCTTTAAACCCACTCTTTGACTCCGATTCAAATCATTGAAAAGAGTGATTATTCTCATCTCTACTAGGAATTTTCGTGTGATATGGACAAATTTTGGTAAGTTACAAACTAAAATATACCACTGCTTTTAGTAGAGGATTGATGAGCATCAAAACAAGCACGTTTGAAAATGCCAAAGCAAACATCTGTTGAAGTTAGAAAAATTGTGGTAGAAAAATGTGGTTTTCAATATGACACATGGAAAAAGTGTTAGAGAAATCAGTGAAATCACTAATATCAGCAAATCTACAGTTCTGGAATTTATCAAACGATATAAAACAGACGGTAGAATTGAAAACAAGAAGAATAGAAACGAGTTAAAACGAATAATTAATGATAGAGATGGACGACACATTCTGCGACAAATTCATTTCAATCCTTTTTTGACCTCTGCTGAGCTGAAAGACAATCTTCAAGATATCCGGGGTGTTGATATAGATGCGTCTACAGTTAGGCGTTATCTGAGAAAACACAATTTGCTCGATAGAGTTGCAATAAAAAAAAACAGTTATATCGGAAAATAATAGAGTGCTTCAGCTCGAGTTTTCCAAAAAGTATTGTTAGAAAACTGCGGGTTTTCCAACTGATTTGCAGAGAATAAGACTTTTTTTGCCGGACACGGATATAACGTGTGCCAAAAAATTGGTCTTTATTCTTCACGTGTCGTTTTTCAAAGAGGTCGTAGGCGCATCCTGCAATCGGTTTTATAATGTTTCTTCTTTCTTTTTTATGTTGCTAATCTTTTTCCCTAGCTACCTGACAGGTTGTGGGAACACTACAACAGTGGGAGAAGTGTTCCCAACATTGTCCCTCCAAGTATTGCACAGTTGTTTGTTATTCGATTACTACGTCTGCTGCATTACTTCTGTTTCACCTGTCAGTTCCATATCTGTCTATTTAGCATCCGCGCGTTAATCTCGATTTACCGTTAAAATACGATTCGATTCGAAACGATTTCTACACAAATATTTACGGTAAGTTCTCCTCACCTCCGACGTCTAATCGAACTATCTTATGTGCAGGCCTAACATCCGTGCCGTTCGCCGTTTCAACCATTATCTGCCTAACCTGACCGTCCTTCGCTACTATTGTCGCCACTACGCGTCCTTTCGGCCAGCAGTTCCTGGGAAGGTTATTATCGACAATGACTACTATGTCTCCTACTTTAAGGGGCAATACAGGTCGGAACCACTTGGTTCGACGCGTAAGAGTAGGTAAGTACTCAGCTACCCACCGCTTCCAAAATAGATCCGCGGCATGTTGCTCCATCCTCCAGGCGGATTTTATAGCAACAGGATTGTCGCAAAACTTAGCCGGTGGTTTGCTTCCATCCGAACTTCCAAGTAGTAGAAGGTTCGGTGTTATGGGTTCAGCCAGTTCATCTTCTAATGGTACGTATGTGAGCGGTCGCGAGTTCAAAATGAACTCGATTTCGGTAAAGGCTGACATCAGTATTTCATCCGTAGGGCGTCTCGGGAACACACACTGGTTCAGGATCTTCTTCACGGAGCGCACCATGCGTTCCCAGCAGCCGCCGAAGTGTGGTGCCCCTGGTGGGTTGAAGGTCCACTTCAATCGCGGTCCGCAAAACTCTTCCATCAACGCTTCGTGGTCAAGTTCCTGTAGCGCTTCATCCAGCTCGCGTGAGGCTCCGACAAAGTTAGTGCCTCGGTCGCTAATTATCTCGTAAGGGCGTGACCGCTTCTCTACTCTACGTCCTACAGCTACTAGAAACGGTCCGAAGTAGTCGATCCCTGTGAATGAAAAAACAGACTGGGCCACTGCGACCCGTTTTAGCGGTAAATTACCCATTAGAGGCGGTTCCGGTAGCGCGTTGTCCACTTTGCATTTTGGCATTTCTTCCTTATCCGCCGGTATTCTCCCAGTAGCTTTGGAATGTAGTAGGTTGCTCTCAGCGCTCCTAGCACAGTGCTGTGGTTCCCGTGTTTGTATCTCTCGTGATACTGTTGCATGATAAGGTGCGTGCCGTAGTCATCTCGGGGAAGGATAATCGGGTTGCGTGATGTTTCGTCGATGCTTACGCATTCCGTTAGCCGTCCCCCCACTCATAATATCCCGTGGTCATCCAGAATAGGGGATAATTTATAAAGGCTGCTGCATTTCTCGATCCCCTTTTTCCACGGATGTCTTCTACGTTTCTGGTCTCGAAGTTTATCGATCTCACTGCGGAACTTCCCTTGCTGTATATTCTTGATGAGCGCACGATCGGCCTCCGCCAATTCGTTCTGCAACAGCGGTCCTGTTAACTTAGGATCTTTTCTTCTTTGCCGACGAATATTCTCAATAAACCGGATCACAAATGCCACCGTCCGTAGCGCTCGTTTCCACTTAGAAAACCGCTCGAGCCGAATGAGCGGTTCTATCACTCGATGGTGTTGTAACTTCGTCCTAAGCTCCTCCGGCGTGTCTCTAATCACGGCGTCTTTGGTGGGTCAGGAATCTTCCGACTCCCAAAGGAAAGGTGGAGCATGAAACCATCGCCCCTGTGCTGAGAGGTCCGGCGCACTCGTCCATTTTATTCCATCGTCGGCCACGTTTAGTTTGGTTGGCACCCAGCGCCACTGTTCCGGGTTGGTGCTCTCCAGGAGTTCTCCTACTCTGAACGCCACGAACTGGTTGTAACGTCGGTGGTCGGAATGGAGCCAGCTCAATACATTTCGCGAGTCTGTCCAGTAGGTCACTCGTCGGATTTCCAGTCTATGGTCCTGCTGAATCGTATTCGCTAAGCGCGCTCCAATTATTGCTGCTTGAAGTTCCAGCCTGGGAATGGAGAGAAACTTAAGCGGAGCCACGCGTGTCTTTGAACCTACTAGAGCGCATTCGATTCGTCCATCCTCTTCGAACCGGAAATAACCGACTGCAGCCGTTCCGCTCTCGCTCGCGTCGCAGAAGATGTGGAGCTCTATGTTAGCCCCTGTGGATGTTGCGTGTCGATAGCATCGCGGAATGGTCACTGTTCTGACGTCTGGAAGTACTTGTAGCCATGCTGCCCATTTCGCGTCAGTCCGTTCGTCCAACTTCTGGTCCCAGCCGAATCCTCCACGCCAGACTTCTTGAAGTAACACCTTTAAGTACATTAAAAAGTGTCCAAGCAATCCCAACGGGTCGTAAATGCTCATCAAGGTCCGGAGAATCTCGCGTTTTGTCGCCGCTTTCCTTCCAGATAGTAGGTCTTCATCGTGCTTCGGCGATAAACGAAAGGTTAATGTGTCGGTTGACATGTCCCACCACATACCTAGCACTTTCTCGGTGGACAAGTCTAGGCTGGTAGTAACGCCTTCCTTTTCCCCTATCTCGTTCTGTAGGCGTCGAACGACCGACGGGGAATTCGAGATCCAGTTCCTGATCTCAAACCCTCCGCACGAATGAATGTAGCGGACCTCGTTTACCAACGCCAGCGCTTCTTCGTCGGTTTCCACACTCACGAGCATGTCGTCTTCGTAGTGCTCGTTAATGATGCATTCCACTGCTCGCGAATACTCTGCCTCAAATCGTTTCGCGTTAAGGTTCTTGACGTACTGCGCACTGCTCGGCGAACATGCCGCACCGAACGTCATGACGGTCACCGCGTAAACTGCAGGTTTATCGTCGGGTTTGTCACCGTCCCACAGGATCATCTGGCTCCGCTGATCAGCTTCCTTGATGGCTACCTGATGGAACATCTCGTGGATATCCCCTGCTACCGCTACGCGATTGTCTCGAAATTTGAAGAGTACCGAAAGAAGCCCAGCTAGCAAGTCCGGTCCGGAAAGGAGGTGTGAGTTGAGGCTCACTCCTTTCACTCTAGCAGCTGCGTCGAAAACCATTCTAATCTTTCCAGGCTTGTTCGGGTTGGTCACTGGGAAGATTGGAAGATACCAATCGTTTTTTCGACGTTGGAACGAAACTGTATCGGCCAGTTTCTTAATGTACCCTTTGGATAAGTAGTCCTGCATCTTCGCATTTACGGCTTCAGCTAAACTGGGATCTTTTTGCATTTTTTGTTTTAGGCATACATACCGCTTCAGGGCTGCGGCATTGTTACATGGTAGGTCGAGGTCATCATATCGCCATAGAAGTCCCGTCTCGTAACGGTCGCCTTTAAACTTGGTTTCCCGCCCCAATATGGCGAGAGCTCGTTCGTTGTCCTTGGACTCCAGCGCCTTACTCGACTTGACGATCCCGATCGATTCGGCACTCACCTCATGAAGCGCCGTTGCGTTGCAAAACGTCGGGTGCACACGCCCCGTACCATTTGGTTGCCCTTGAAGCGGGCGGTCAGCCTGGGGTCGATGAGGCTGGAATCGTTGAGACTGGGGGCGATGAGATTGCCGCGATGGTTCCGGTTTCCGACGATCCGTATCGCCGGCTCCGATTACGGGCTCCATGTCGATAACGGCACATAGGTCTTCCGTCAACTCTCCAATCCAGCGGCCAAACTCTACCAACGTGACATCCAGTAGAGTCCTTCTGGCTCGTGCCCAGTCGATAACCATGACAGGTGGCAGCTTCCGTATCAACTCCTTCAAGAGTGCTGCGTCATACATGTAAGCGTGTAGCCCGGAGGATCTCACTCCTGCTACCAACCGCTTCACTGCTAGTCCGAAATCCACCAACGAAGACAGTTTTTCAACCTTAGGCGCCGCCATCTTCCGAATCTTCTCCATAGTAGATTCTACAATCAGATCAGGCCTACCGTATCGCGTTTGCAGCATTTCAAGCGCTTCATGCACCCCGCCTGGGAAAACCAAGAGGTGTCCGACCAGCTCAAGCGCAGCTCCCTTCAGTGCATTTTGCAGCCTTATCACATTCTCGTCCTCGGTGTAGCCACAGGAAGTGGTTGTCCGGTTAAACGCCGTTATGAAGACAGGCCACGTGTCAACGTCTCCAGAAAAGGTAGGAAGATCGCGCTTGATCGGCTGACGAGCCGCTACCTGGCTTTGGCTGAGAAGTGAAGTGCTGTGAAGTGCGTAAGGCTGTGCAGTGTAATTAAAGTGTGCGTTGTTCCCCGAGTGCATCGCATTTTCCGGTCGTGTCGCATGACCTAAGTAGCACGATGGCGTCGCGTGTGATGTGTATCCCGAGTATGTCGCGTGAGTTGCGTATCCAGGACGTGTTGCGTATCCTGGATGCGGGTATGTGTGACGTGCTGCATACGTCGGACGTGTTGCGCTCACCGCGTGCGTTGAGCGTTCGGTACATGTAGCACGTAAGGATGTGTGCGTGTCACGTGGTTTATGACCGATGGCGCTAGGGTGATGACCTCTAGTGCCCTCTTCTCGTACGTTGCGCATTGAATCCTCCATGTCACGCACCCACTCGTCGAACTCCGGCTCCCGCGTAGGATGCGTGCCACGTTCTATGGCCGGCATACGGTCTTGCCGGTCCGCGTCGTCGATCATCAACATTTCGCGTTCAATCTCGCGTCTTCTGTGACGACGTTCCTCGTACGCCGTCCGCGCTCTCTCCGACTCAATCCACGCATCATCTTGGCTCGTTCTGTAACGATCACCCGTCTTACTCTGACCCGGTTCGCGACCTGTTGCGATTCCTGCGTCTAGATCGCCTCACCCGGTGTCTTCTTCCGACGGATTACCCTCGTGTTGATGCGTGTGTCCCGCCTTACTCTGTTGCACCCGCTCGTATGATACCCTTGCTCCTGGGATAGGGTTGTATCTCGGGGTGAGTCCTTCCGACGGGTCGGTAGCTTCGCGTAATGTACCCGGGGTAGATGCTCCACTGGGGCCGCTGGTGACGTTCTCGCGCTCCGCATCCTGGCTTGTCCCTGGAGTAACTTCTTCCGCCCCTGGCATACGATGGGTACTCTGATCCATCACTGTCTCACTTTCTCACTTCATTTGATTTTCACTTTCCACGCGTGCGATTTACTTACTTCGATCCGCGAAACGGAAACTATCCGTATGAAAGTTTGACGCACGAAACTTAGCGAACGCGATTGCACGATACTAAATTGGAATCGAACCAATTTTTTGGAATGTTGGAAAACTGCTGGTTTTCAAACTGATTTGCCTTAGAATAAGACTTTTTCTGCCGGACACGGATATAACGTGTGCCAAAAATTGGTCTTTATTCTTCACGTGTCGTTTTTCAAAGAGGTCGTAGGCGCATCCTGCGATCGGTTTTATAATGTTTCTTCTTTCTTTTTTATGTTTCTAATCTTTTTCCCTAGCTACCTGACAGGTCGTGGGAACACTACAACAGTGGGAGAAGTGTTCCCAACAAGTATATCGATAAAGATATGGAGTTGTGGTCGAAGGTAACAGATTTTTTTCATAGTACGCATAATTTGTCATGTAATTATATGTATTGTGATTGTTTTTAACAGATTTTGTTCACGGACGAGACAAAAATTAACCTTTTTGGATCTGATGGCCGCCGTTACGTGTGGAGAAAACCTGGCGAAGAGTATAGTGGAAAGTTCACTATCAAAACAGTTAAACATGGAGGAGGTTCCATCATGTAATGGGGTTGTATAGCAGCTCAAGGTGTTGGAAAAATGCATGTCATACGTGGAAATATAGATGCTAAGTACTACATTAACTTATTGAAGGAACATGTTCAGCCAAGTGCTGAACAGTTGGGTATAGCAAACAATTATGCGTTCTACCAGGACAACGACCCGAAGCATAAGGCATGGATGACACAAATGTGGTTGCTATACAACTGCCCAACCGTATTAGCTACTCCCCCACAGTCACCAGACTTGAATATTATCGAGCATATTTGGTACCAATTAAAAAAAAATGTTGCGAAACGAAAACCATCCAATTTAAGATTATTGGAAGCAATGGTAAGCGAGGAATGGCAAAAATTAGATGCAAACTTATGTTTAAAATTAGCCCAAAGCATGCCCAGAAAAAGATTGCAGGCTGTAATAGATGCTAACGGCAATGCTACTAAATATTAATAAAGCTTATATTGAAGTTATTTCAAGGTGTCCGACTTTGAATGCCCAGCGCGATATATTACTATACTACGGGATTAGAACATATCCCTTTGGTTACCTCGGGGTTCTTCTCCATTATTTGAAAACTAGCTTACCTTCATCGTACGCAGCATCTTTTATTGCCATCATAGCATACCCTGTCGGCCAGATTGTACCAATTGGCGAGCTGTCAAACGATGCAGCCTATGCTACCCTTGTGTAGATATGTGCGTGTGTGTCACCCAGCTCGTCATCGTATCTTTGCCTTGTGTGGTTTTCTACCTAGCGTTGTTTGGCGTCAGTGGTGGCTCTACGTTCGTCCCAAGTAGTTGCAGATTGTGAAAAGTTTATCAGGGAAAGGAGGTCAACTAAACATAGATTCTACAACGAATATGCACCAACAAGTAAGTACTTATCACATACATTAGCTGGAACTGTTGAGAAAGTCATAATTTCTATTAAACATGTATCATAACTACATTTCCAGGTGGTACAGAAGAGAGCTCCGCTGCAGGAACCAGCACCAACCGCAGGAAGGCTATATCGACATTATTGACGAATATCGAGGCCGAGGACAATCCAACACGGATCGTGGAAAAAGATGATTCTGCTGCGATGATCATTCCGGAGGGCATCATCATCATCGCAAGCATGAACTGCATTCGTCGTGACTGGAGGCTCCGGCCGTATGTTCCAGTTTCGTTTGAAAAGCGTCGCTAGACCTTTTTTGAATATTGTGCGGTATTGTATTTTAATGTGAAAACATTCAGGTGAAATAAATAATGTTTACAAAAAACAAACTAATTTTATTAATATTTAATAACCTTGAGAAATAATAATGATTATGAACCTTGGGGGAAGCATCAGTGCTGTCAATCTGAGTTGTACTTATAGATCTTCTTATCCGTACGCCTAATCGTACACCTTGTAATTGTTCTAGTCGGTGTACTTTTAGCGATTTTGTACCGCTAGGGTAGTAAGCATTATTTTTTAAGCATTTAGCTCTGTTTCAGTGCTCCAATGTAAATTTCAGTGACGGAGCAAGTGAATTTATAAAATTTATCCTATTATGATTGCGTCAATTTTATTATTTGGCGATATCAATAATGGCGCTGGGAGAGATCTCTTCAAAAATCGCCGAAAATTACGGAAGGAGCTAGATCCGGTAACACTAGAAGATACACCGTGTGGTTGTTTTGCACCTTGTGATTGCGTTGTTTCACGTATAGTTTTAAAGTGGACACAAGTCCTGTTATGGAGTTAGCAATAATTTCTTTTTGCTTGATTAATGTGTTCTGCTAGACATCCAAAATGTATTATTCAAAATCATAAGCTATTAAGCTCAACGCTCACTTCATGCCAGAATACAACGGGATTAGAACATATCCCTTTGGTTACCTCGGGGTTTTTCTCCATTATTTGAACCATATGTTCAATTTGATCTTTGGTAATGCGAGACGTAGTCGCGTAGACGTAGTGCGTAGACGTAGACGTAAAACAAGAAAACGTTTTTTTCCATGTAAACGAAACTCCTGCCAGAGTGTGAACGATACTAATTTTTGGTACGGACATGTCACCGTTTTTATACTGTGCTGGACGTGTCCCGAACCATCTTGTCGCTTGTGTTATATTTTTTCCTCGAACTGTACATGATTTGAATTCCTGTACTGTAAATTCTCAAACTTGTTTGTTATCGTATCTCGTATTAATTGTTCATCATTGCTCTTTGTATTTCATATCAGTTTAGCTTTATGGTTTAATGATTCGTATGTTTGAAAGGCATTAAATAAGAATAAATAGTTGTTTTTAATTTTTTCAACATATGAGCTGTATTGTTTAAAATTAATGATAATGCATTATTTACAACAAAAAAAATATTTATTTGCAAAAATGCTTTAAATTAACAATTTAATGCTTTCAGTGCAAATGATTACTAGTTTTCGATAGGCCTCCATCGTGGCGAAAAAATTTCGATCGACAAGGAGCGTTTATAATCCACTGGATGGATTTATTCACGAAGACGTGATTTTGTAAAATAAAATAAACGCGGGTGCGACTGCTCTCGTTCGTTGTAAGATTGTAAGTGTCTTTATTTCTACAATGTATGTTCTCATATATTATCAAAACTTAACTGTGTTAGTTCCTATTCTACACGTCGTGAATGTGTGTTAGTGTCAAGAGTGTGGGAGGTAACAATCCTAGGTTAATATTGTTTTAGGATTTTGGAACCGTCGTCCGATTCAGCTATTTAGTTAATTGCACCAAATGTATAGGCGCGACTTTCCTGTCGACCCGTCTCATCTTCACCGGTTCCTATTTTTACGTATTCGCAAAACGTCGCCTGACCTAACAGTTTTTTAAGGATTTGAGATGCAGTTTTATTGCATTTACCAGTATGTTCGGGGTGCGGGCGCAGGCCGTTCATGTTATCGCTTTGTTCGTACCGCGAAGGACGCAGTTTATTGGTTTATGCGTGTCGAAACCATTTTTTTTAACCAATATTAGCATATCGAGATGTTTGTATCTTTAATGTTTTTGGATAATTGTTTATTTAGGATAGCGAAGCTGGTGGTCCCTAATCATGAGTTGCAATTTGGCTATGTTGTATCGCGCTTATTTGCTTGGTACTTTTCTGTTTACGCAGCTGCATGCTGTAAATTTGAACCTAAGTTACGATACCGTACGATCTTGTGTTGCATCCTGTATCTATTTTAACGACGTACCTTTTTTCGTTTGTTCATTTTTAACTAAATTTTATTGTAATTTTTCCGACGTAGATTGGCGTCGGGTTTATACGGGGAAACCCAACCCCTTGGGAGGTGGGAAAAGCTGGCTAAATTTGAGAAGGGGAGGGGGTAGCCTGGTCAAACAGGCATCCCCCTTGTCCTGGCATCCTACGGGACGTTAAACAGCTAGGGTGCGTCGGCCCACCGACGAGACAGGTGGCGGGGGGAGAGGCCTTGCAAGCCACCCGCTGTATTACCGCAACGAACAGCCATCAATATAACATACCGATTGGACCAAACGATGACCGACCTAGGCTACGAAAACGGACTAACGATTAGAAACTCGGGACATGGAACTGCCGATCCCTCACGTCCGCTGGGAGTACCCGAATACTCGCGGACGAGATGAGGGCCCGTGGCTTCGAAATAGTAGCACTTCAAGAGGTGCGCTGAAAGGGAGTGATGGAGCGTCCGTATCGCAGCGATTGTATGATTGTATGTATGATTGTGTGATCGGGTGGTGGCCGATCACCAACAGAATGTGCAGGTTGAGGATACGTGGCCGTTTCTTCAACCTTAGTATCATCAACATGCACAGTCCGCACCTTGGGAGCACTGATGACGATAAGGACGATTTCTACAGGCAGCTGGAGAGGGAGTATGATCGCTGCCCCAAACACGATGTAAAGATCGTCATCGGAGACTTTAATGCTCAGGTCGGACGGGAGGAGGTGTATAAACCAGCGATAGGCAACTTCAGCGTCCACCAGCTGTCAAACGACAACGGCCAGCGCCTTGCCAATTTCGCCTTCTCCAAGTGCATAATTATCCGCAGCACCTACTTCCAGCACAAACCTCGTTTCAGCTACACCTGGAGATCACCGCAGAACAGTTATTCCCAGATTGACCTCGTTATGATCCACGGACGACACTTCTCGGACATCTTCGACGTCAAAACTCTCAGGGGTGCAAACGTCGACTCGGACCACTTCCTACTCATGGTTAAGTTTCGCCAAAAACTGTCCGTGGCTAACAAGTCACGGTCACAGCCTACCCCGCGGCTAAACACGGACCGGCTGAAACTAGCTGATGTGGCAGGGGACTACGCGGCAGCCCTCGGGGAGGATCTGCCGGACGACGACGCAGTCACCACGATGTCCCCCACAGCCCACTGCCGTATAGTGGAGCTTGCCATCAACAAAGCAGCGGAACGACATTTCGGCTACGTGACACGCAGCCAGAGAAAGGAGTGGTTCGATGATGAGTGCAGGTGATCACTATCCGAGGAGAATGCAGCACGCACCCGCATGCTGCAACGGGAAACTCGTCAGAACGTGGAGAACTACAAACGGCTGAGGAGGTAGCAAACCCGACTGTTTCAGGAGAAGAAGCGTCTTCTGGGGGAGTCGGAAGAGCAGCAGATGGAGCGGCTTACTCAGTCGGGGGAAACTCGTAAGTTCTACAGGATGCTGAACGCGGCGCGGAGTGGTGATGTCCGCAACACCACAATGTGCCGCGATGCAGAGGGGAGTATTCTGGCGGACGAACGAGAGGTGATCGACAGGTGGAAGTGCCACTTCGACGGACATCTTAACGGAGCACAGGCAGGAAACCTAGATTTAGGGGTGGAATGCAGAATCGAGCAGCACATCAGTCTGGTGGCAGGTGACGAGGTGCCCACGCCATCTTTGGAAGAGGTAATTAGTGCCATCAAGCAGCTGAAGAACAACAAATCAGCAGGCAGCGATGGCCTAGCTACCGAGCTCTTCAAGATGGGCCCGGAGAGGCTTGCCGTCAGTATGCACCAGCTGATCGTGAAAGTTTGGGAACAGGAAGAACTACCGGAGGAATGGAAGCTGGGCATCATCCACCCAGTCTACAAAAAGGGCGACAGGTTGGACTGTGGGAACTACCGTGCCATTACAGTCCTGAACGCTGCCTACAAGATCCTGTCCCGAATTCTCTTCTGCAGACTTGCCCCACTTGCCTCAGATTTCGTCGATAGCTATCAAGCCGGTTTTGTTGGAGGAAAATCGACGACCGACCAAATCTTTACTCTCAGGCAAATCCTCCAAAAATGCCGAGAGCACCAAATCCCCACGCACCACCTGTTCATCGACTTTAAGGCGGCCTACGACACCATAGATCGGATGCAGCTATGGAACACCATGCACCATGTACGGCTTTCTGGGAAAGCTGGTGCGGCTGTTGAGGGCCACCATGGACAGGGTGCAGTGCAAGGTGAGAGTATCGAGCATGCTGTCGGATGCGTTCGAGTCTCACCTGGGATTGAGGCAAGGTGACGGACTCTCCTGTTTGCTGTTCAACATCGCTCTGGAAGGTGTCATGAAAAGCGCGGGCTTCGATATGCGGGGCACGATTTTCACACGTTCCATCCAATTCCTTGGCTTCGCGGATGACATCGACATCATCGGAAGGACATCTGCGGCGGTGTACGAGGCGTACACCAGACTGAAGCGCGAAGCCTCAAGGATTGGATTGCTGATCAATGCGACGAAGACAAAGTACCTGCTTGCCGGAGGCTCTGACCGTAATAGGGCCATGCTGGGAAGCAGCGTATCGGTCGACGACGACGATCTCGAGGTAGTAGAGGAGTTCTGCTACCTCGGTACGATCATAACTTCGGACAACAACGTAAGCAGCGAAATCCGAAGGCGCATTGTTCAGGGGAATCGTGCCTACTACGGGCTCCACAAACTCCTACGATCCATAAACCTTTTCCTGCGCACGAAATACACAATATACCGTACATTGATTCGGCCGGCTGTCCTCTATGGTCATGAGTCTTGGACCATGCTCACAGAGGATGCCAATGCACTCGGTGTTTTCGAACGCCGTGTGCTAAGGACGATCTTTGGCGGTATCTTGGAGCACGACGGGTGGAGGAGGAGAATGAACCACGAGCTTGCTGAGCTGTTTGGGGGACTTGACATCCTGACGGTGGCGAAGGCGGGAAGGATATGCTGCACGTCATGAGGATGCCGGACTCGTGCCCCACCAAAAAGGTCCTCGTCGGCGACCCGTTCGGCACGAGACGCAGAGGAGCGCAGCGAACTCGTTGGCTGGATCAGGTGGAGCAGAACCTGTCGGAGATCGGGTGCAGCAGAGGATGGAGAGCGGCAGTCCTGGATCGAGTCTCCTGGAAACGTATTGGTGACCAGGCCATGTCAGCACGACGTGCTCAACATTAAGAGCGAGCCAAAGAAGAAGAAGAAGAGGTTACCTGTTGTTTATCCAGTTTCTTAAAATAATCCGGCACATGATGCAGTTGTGTAACAAATACTGTCCATAAAACTGTATACTTTTAGAGATCAAAAAACAGGAATTATCCACCAAGAATGATATTAACAGCAAATAATCGAATCATTCATGTGATAATAATGAGGCAAATGTCAATCAATACGCAGAACGCGTAAATACAATACAATACGCAGAAAGCATACAATAAATTATTTCGTCTACAAACGTACACTATTACGAAATGAAGTAACTTTGTAATATTCAAACATTTAAAATATTTCCCGTTCCGTCTCGTTCATATATGATACGCAACGTACGCAACTCAACAACCATCAAACGGCAATAATGTAAGTTCCACTTTCTTCTGTACTAATGTTTTAATCCAATGTTCTCTTTCATTACAGCACCAGCGACAAGAAAATAGTATGGGAAAAAGAGAGACGTATCGAAAAAAAAAACGGGAGCATATACGTCTGCTCCCCATGAGCGTATACCGCTCACCCCGGCTTGTCGAGGCAGAGAATTTAAGCCAAATTTCCCCCTCCACTCGAATCCAATATTTCGTCATCAAATCAATCATAATTTTGCTGCAACCTGGCGTAAGTTCTTACGCTGCAAACGCCGGAAAGCGACTGAAGCGGGCGTGACTACGCTGCGCCTTATATACCACCCCGGTGAGAGTGTGTGCGTGAAGGTCGAAAGTTTCTGACCATCGGTGCCCAGATTGTAGGTCGATGCGGTATATCCGCGACTAAAAGAACAAAAGGTTTTCGGAAACTTTGTTCGACTGGGTTGTACTCGTCATCCATCGCATTCTTCCATGTAACGGCATTCGGGGAATCCATGGCTTCTTGTACGGTTGTGGGGTCATTTTCCGATGTACTGACTGCTTCCAGGACAAAGTCAGATAAACGTTCAGGCAGTTTGCCTTAAGTTCTGCGCACTGGTCATTTATAACTTTCAATTCCTTCGGGATTATTTTGCGAATCATTGAAAGAAGCTTGGGCAGCCTTTCTTCATTAGTGCAAAATTGCTCTTCGTTATGATCTATCTCTTCAGGAACGTTCACCGTATTGTCCAATGCACTATCGTAATCGCTTTCATTATTTTCCTTTTCACTCTTATCACTGCATTGTTCCGATATGTTCGATATTCGAATGATAGTTCGATATTGCCTTTTCTGAGCAACGTTGTTTTATCAAACTTGAGGCCTTGTTTGATTTATCTTCCAGGAAAATAACGTCACGAGCAACAACTTCTTCCCCCTTTTTAGAATTCCAGATACGATAACCGTTAACTGTGTATCCGATCATAATTCCACGCCACGATTTTCCGTCGAATTTCGTACGAAACTGTTTTGGAATATGAACAAACACGTTGGAGCCAAATATTCTAAGATTGGACACATTTGGTTTCTTTTTGTTCCACATTTCGTAAGGTGTTATGTTTCCAATAGCATAAGCAGGACTACGATTCGTTAAATATGCTGCTGTTTGTATAGCTGCACCCCTTATACCCACCCCCCTACAGTCCCGTTTGTAGTGTCTAATTTTTCACTTCACTTCTATACGAGTTTACCATACAAAAGCAGCCGATGTTTCTTGTTCACTTTTCACACCACGTCGTATGTTACGCTTTTGATCTTCCGCTAGGAGCCTTTGTTTCACTATCTCCATCGTATGTTCTGTTTCCGGCATGTTTTCCAATGCTGTAACTAACGGGACATAACTGTCAGGAAGACACATCTCCTTCCGAGACTTTTGATCCAGCCGTTTTTAACTTTCTCACCATTTCAAAATTGCGCAAATGAGCACTTATTGATGCTCCTTCAGCCATTTGCAGGCTAGATAGTTGCTTCCGAAAAATCGATCGATTCGTCCCCGATTCACATGCGTAAATCGTCCTATTCCACATTTGCTCTGCGCTATGTCCATCTCTCACTATTTCTAGGCATTCGTCAGCCAGAAAATTCACAATAAGGCTTTTTGCCTTTCTATCCGCCTTTACTGGATCTTGCCGGATCTTCGCCGAATCTTGTTTATCCGTTTTCGCCTGTTCTCCAGCCACTACATTCCACACTTCTTCCGCTTCCAGAATAGTCTGGACACGAAAGCCCCAATTATCGAAATTGGTTTCACCGTTAAAAAGTGGTATATTATACTAAAACTTTTTCATTGTTGGGGTGTGTCTAAAGGAGAAAGACGACTTGTGCGATCGGTGGTTTTACTGCAACTGATATTTATTACCATCACCGCTTCTCATATATCCTTGAGTACATTTCATTTCAAATGAACGCTAAAATTCATTTCTCAACAAATCCTACGTAAGGGAAAATTTACAATTTTAGTGCTTCGGGGGCATAATTTAGTGAATGTCAAATCCAGCCGGGCTGTTTACGTACCTGCCGGATTCAAGAGTTGAGATAAAATTTATAAAATTAATGAACGAAATTTTACACGAGGCTTGTTTAAAATGTCGATTAATAATTTTGTTTGATGAAGATATTATTAGTGATTAATTTACTACTTAATTTTGAAGTACAACTCTTGAATCAGCTTAACTAACTCTTAAACTAACATAAAGAAGTTAGAAATTTGTCAAAACAAATTAATAAAAATTATCTTAAATCTACCACCATGGTATCTGTTATGTCTTTGCTTTTGGGGTGTCCGAATAGCACAATGAACGCTTGTAAAGTTTTAAGACATAAACGATACTACTATTACGATTACTAAATACAATTACACACGCATCGCCAGCAGCACACCGATCGCTTTGCTATCTTCGCACCGAATCCCTGCTCGCTTGCGCGCTGACCCGATCCTGCGGATCCTGCGCTGACCCGAACCGCAGGATCGCACACATGACAATCGCGGGACATGACTGAGTGGTTGTCAGTGCATGGCTCCGAATAATTAGGTTGCGCAATAAAAGTACACCTAGCGGTCTTCCAAGGTACGTTGGCCAGCGTACCTGTCATTTCGGTCTCCCGCAAATCGTGGGAAGCTCCCAACGTACCTGACAGCGTACCTAGCCCCATGGTAAATGACAGGTACGTTGGCTAACGTACATGTAAAGACCGCTAGGTGTAGATGCACTGTAACATCTCCCCGTTTTAAGTAAGATGGTATGCGTCGAACCTACGCGGGACTCTTCTAGGCCTAGAAGAGCGGCTTGGTAAAATACCGTAGTGTTTCTATGTATGGGGATGTATGGCCTAACGTTTGCTGCTGCTGGATTTGAATGTGGTGTTGGACTTTGCAGCGACGGCACAGGCTGGACAAGTCGCAACAACCTCCTGGACGTCATTATCCAGGGATGGCCAATAAACGTAGCTTCTGGCTAACACCTTCATCCGTTGAATGCCTGGATGCCCTTGGTGAAGCTGCGTCAAACATCTGGCACGAAGCTTTTCAGGGATTACCAATCTCTCCCCGAACATAATGCAGCCATCCGCCGTAGACAAGGCCGATGATGGAATAGTGCCAGCTCCGACCCGAAAGATGCGTTATGGGGCCTTCCGTCCGTTACATAATGGCTGAGTTTCCGTAACAGTGAGACTTCCCGTGTAGCTTTCTGCATATCTACAAAAGTCAGAGGAAATGAATTAATGGCTTGCACTGCTACAAACCTTAAATCATCCTCCAAACTCAAGCTGGCGATGATGTATTCCGATTCAGGCTTAGCGTAGTTCTTGATCAGTCGAGACAATACGTCGGCGTTTCCAAACGATCCAGTAGGCACGTACTCAATAGAAAAATCATACAACTGTAACGTTAAGGCAAACCTCTGCAGACGGTTCGCCGTATAAACTGTAATGCTCTTTTGTGATCCGAAATTACGGAGCAGGGGCCGGTGATCGGTTTGCAGGTTTAAGTTTCGGCCGTATAGCATTTTGTGGAATTTTGTGACCGCAAAGACGATGGCTAATCCTTCACGATCTATTTGGCTGTAGTTCTGCTCGGCTTTTGACAATGCTCGTGAAGCATGCTGAAGAACTACCTCCACTGATCCATCCGGAAACTTGTGACTTATTGTTGCTCCAAGCTCACTGATGAGGCATCCGCTGCGACAATGATGTCCGCTGCACGATCATAATGTGTAAGAAGCAGGTCTGATGACAGGACTTGTTTGAATTTGAAAACGCATTGCTAGTTCCAGATGAATTTGCCTTCGTTCTTCAACAGATTGTCCAGTGGATAACGATGGTCGCGCATTTTTGGGACAAACTTCCCATCATAATTAATCGCGCCTAAAAATGAGCGAACTCCGCTCACATCTGTTGGTGCAGGAAGATTAAGAATTGCTTCTATTTTTGCTGGGATTGGTCTTAAACCATTCCGATCGACGATATAGCCCAGATATTTGATGCTTGTAGTTTTGAACGCACATTTTTCCGCTCGAAATGTGAATCCATAATCCTGTATTATCTGTAGCAGTCTGGACAAATTATCATCGTGCTCCTTGCTCGTTCTGCCTCCAATAACCACATCATCCATGTATCCGCTAGCTCCCTTCAAACCGGCCAACATAGCGTCCATGATCTGTTGAAATGCGGCTGGCGCTATTTTCACTCCCGGTGGCAGCTTGTTGTATAAAAACAAACCACGATGAGTATTGATGGTGAGTAGCGGCCGATACTGCTCTTCGATTTTTACTTGCAGAAATGTGTCCGAAAGACCAATTTTACTTAAATATTCACAATGGGCTAGTTTTGCAAATATGTCTTCTGGTATCGGTAGTGGATGTTCGTGTGATTTAAGAGCGGAATTTAGTGAATGTGTGTAACATTTAACGGAAGACCTCAACTCTCCCAACATCATTCAGAAGCGATGAGCATAGCATTGTATTTGTTGACATAATAGTCCTTATATAAAACGGTAGATCTATTCTACACTGAGAGCCACTAGATCGCCAATATAACAATATTATTCAAAGGGCAACATACACTTTTTATCGGCTTTTGCTATAGATCTGGCCAGACGGCGCTGATTGTTTTTTGAAATTATCCTAATCTTTTTTTTATTCCCATTCAAAATCAATCTAACAATAGGGTCAGACCATTATCGAAAGGGTAGTTTGGAGGGCATATGATGGGAGAGAGGAGAGGGGGGGGGGGGGGGGGACTTGAAGTTGTGCGTTGATGTTAGTTGCAACATGGCGTGGAGGAGTTCTTTTGGCGGTTCTTTGTTCAAAACTTGGAACTGTTATATCTTTCGGAAGAGTTAAAGCATTGCTTTGACAATCCAGATACGCTTCTATACGCTTAGATAATCTAATGCAGCATAGCAACTTGCTACGAGGCTCTGGGCGGTTGCCTGCACCGCCCAACGTGCAAACGTTAGTATCAATCGTTTGATTGATAGGATCACTAGTTAGTTCTGAATTTTGTTCTATTCAAAACAGATCGAATGTCCGAATCATATCCAAATCCGAAAGGAAGAAGACACATTGTATCAGACACATTGTACCGTGGGCGTATGCGGTCCCGTTATCTTCGCGAGTATGCGTTTATATGTTCATACATTGCATGCAGACATTCTCTACGATCCACGTTTTATGTATAGCGACTAATGGGCACGAAAATTACTACGAGTGTCTTTTTATTTTTGTGATATTTCATTGAATAAACATGATATTCTCAACCTGATCGGTCGTCGACTATCACTTGGAGCTAAAATGGAAAATGCGCTAAAATTACAGTAGCCTCGTTTTTCTGAATTATGTTTTAGTAGCAATCCCCATTCATCAGGTTAGGTCGTGCCACGGCACTTGAACTCGCAGTATTGTGCTTGCGTCCGAAGCTCTGTCTCAAATCCACCGAATGCTTCCCCTTCTTTTTGCTGTATCGTGTTAAACTTTAACGTTTCCATCACTATATTTTTCTTCGGTAGACAATAATTATCAAAGGCTTTGATAATATCCGATAGCTGGGGAGCTTCTTCTGCGGTCTCATTGACGTCCTCAAATTCCGGATCTCCAACGGAAGAGGTTATTAGAGCTTGCTAGGTTCGGGAACAATGAGTTAAATATTTCAACCCCTCGTGGTCCGATGTTCCATTAGAAGTTTGCTATCTTATTTTCCTCTGTCTCGGAAATCTTTCCACACGCTTTGAGGTAGACTCCGAACGACTGCTTCTGTTATGTTCACAAAAGGTTAACGTTTTAAAAGAAGGCCGTTGCCGGTTATTCACTAATAGGATACACCAGTACGAATATAAAACAACACAGATAAAAAATGCGTACGTCGTGTGTGAGCGGTACGATCGAGTGCCCCCTTATGGCCATCGGAATGATCGCCAAACCGGGACCACTCATTTACCGATAACGCCGCGTTATCGGTGAGTGCCTCGCGCACGGCTTCAGGTGAGCACAACACAACAGCTTCCATCGTGGCCATTTCTTGGCGATGTTCGCACAATCCATTGGCTTTGGCAACCGAAGGTCGATTCCAGCCATTTCGCACTTCTGTTACTGTATAACACACACTTTAGCAATATCCCACTTTTGACTTCATGTTTTAAGGTTCGATATACAATTTTATTTATTCTTGATCGACTGTCTTATCCGAGTGTTACAAGTCAACTAACTGAACAACGTATTGGCATGTGCCGATTAGGCGATGTATAATTGGTAATGGAATTAGTGTGTCATGTGTCAGTGTTTTTTTTTTTGACAAGGAGTTTAAAATCTTCAAAAGACACCACTAGGGGCGACATGGGATTTTTACCCAGTAAAAAAATTTCCTTGGACTCTATGCACCCTCCCACGGGATCACCTCGCGGTATAACTTCGTGAGAGGGGCAGTGCCGTGGCACTCACTCGTGGCAGGTAACGCGCTAGCAACATACACTATCAGACACTTACTGACGCTCACTGCACAGACATATCACAGAACACTTAACACTCAGGCCCGATTATTCGCCTGATCGTCTCTCCCCTGCCGCTGTAGCTCCACCAGGATCAGACGCATCGTTCTGGCTGCGGCTTCCCACAGATCTCCGCTCTGTAGCATCAACTGCATCAGGTTCGACTTGCATACCTCCGTTCCGCATTTGTCGTTCAGCTGCTGGCGATGCTCGGCGAATCTTGGACAGTGGAACATGACGTGTTCCGCTGTCCCGTCATCGACCACACACGCTGAGCACCGAGGTGAGGATGCCTGTCGGAACCTGTGTAGGTAGCTCCTGAAGCAGCCGTGTCCGGACAGGAACTGCGTGACATAGAAGTCCACGTCACAATGCTTCCTATCCAGCCATAATGCCACATCCGGGATCATCGAGAAGGTCCACCTCCCCTTTGTTGCGCTGCTCCAGGCGTTCTGCCATTTCTCCATCGACGCTGCAGTGAGTGGTAAGTGGTTCCCCCGAACGTGCTTTCTGGTAGATCTCGGAGTCCTCCTCAAGGATGATGCATAAAGGCATCATGCCCGCAATCACGCATACCGCTTCGTACGAGATGGTACGGTACGCACAAGCAATCCGCATAGCCAACCGCCTGTACACCTTGTTAACAGCATTTTGATGCTGCTTTCCCGTCAGGATGTGCGCCCAAACAGGCGCTCCATATCTCAACGCGGACGTGGCAACGTTGGCATGGAGACGCCTTATGCTGCTACTCGGTCCTCCTATGTTTGGCGTGAATGATGCCAATGCGTTTACGGTACTCGTAGCCTTCTTGCAGGCCTCCTGAAGGTGCTCCTTGAATCTCAGTCGGTCTTCGATTCTGACCCCAAGGTACTTAAGGTTTCTGATAGACTCAATGCGTTCTGAGCCTACCATTATCGACGCCTTCTGAACCTCTTTATGACTGCTTATCAGTATAAATTCCGTTTTCGCGTGTGCGATCTCCAACTTTGCAGCTTTCATCCACACATCGATCCTTCCGACGGCGTTCGTGGCAAGCATTTCCACCTCGTCGATGGACTCGCCGATAACCGTGAGTGCGATGTCATCCGCAAAACCGACGATCTGTGCTCCTGGTGGCAGTGCAAGGGTTAGCACGCCATCATACATGACATTCCACAGGGTGGGACCAAGAATTGATCCTTGTGGAACACCTGCTGTGATGCTTGCTGTCCTCACAGCTTTGTCCGTTTGGTACTGCAGCACGCGTCCGCTTAGGTAGCTTCTCAACACCCTGCACAAATACAGGGGAACCCTCATGTCTTCTAGCGCTACCGATATCGCCGCTCAGTTAGCGCTATTGAAAGCGTTCTTGACGTCGATGGTGATGACCGCGCAGTAACGAGCTCCACATCTCTTCCGCCGGAACGCCGCATATCCGTTTTTCAACACAGCTTGAATCGCATCGACTGTCGATCGCTTTTTCCGGAAACCATACAGCCGTTCCGATAGTCCATTTTGACCTTCCGTGTGCGTAGTCAGGCGGTCCTGGATTGGCATCTCCTGTACCTTGGCCAAGTTGTCAATCAGTCCCAAGGGTCTTAGGGCTGATGGGCCGCCCGGGGGCTTACCTGGCTTTGGTATAAGCACCAGTCTTTGCCGCTTCCATATCGACGGAAACTGGCCAGACAACTGTGTGCTTTGGAGAATGACCTGGAACACCGATGGATACGCCTGCATGGCTGTTTTCACCGCCTCGTTAGGGATACCATCCGGACCGGGTGCCTTCCCCGGTTTGAGACCGTCAGCAATCCTGAGGATTTCATCGATTTTCACCGGCTCAGGTACGGACTCTGAGTTCTCAAAAGTATAGCACAAAACTGGAGCATCATGGGTCTGGAACAGTTGTTCGATGATACCCTTTAGCTTCACGGGGCATTGTTCTACCGGTTCGTGTTTTTTCTCTTTCTTCATCAGCACTTTGAAGGCAAATCCCCAAGGGTTTTGAGCGACAGCGGCGCAGAGCTCAAGGAAGTGCCGCCTTTTGCTTGCCTTTATCTCTCTCTTCAGGTCCGACCTGGCCGTAACATAGAAAGTCTTCAGGTGGTCTTTTGCCGCTGGACAACTCTCTCGCTGAAGTTTCCTTCGAGCAGCAATGCATTCAGCCCAAGGGCTTTGGATGGACGTGTTCCACCAGTAAGCTGGGGGCCTTCTGCGGTTTGGTGCCTTCCTTATGGGCATTGCGGCATCGCACGCCTTGGTCAAGGATGTTACCAAGTCCTGCGCGTCGAGTGTATCTCCAAAATCGCTGAATTTTAACGCCTCCACGAACAGATCTTCGTCAAACAACTCGGTTTTCCAACCTCGCATACCCGTAGAGGGGGTTTGTGTTGGTCCGCGCCGGCTGTTGATGGAGTACCGGATCACACGATGATCGCTGAGCGTGTATGCCTCACTCACTCGCCAGTTCAGGTTTTGTGCCATGACGGGGCTACAAAAGGTTACGTCAATAATCGACGACCTGTCGTTCCTGCTGAACGTGGGAGTCGAGCCAACGTTGCCCACTACGACGTACAGTTGGGCAAAGCTCTCGAGAACTGCATCTCCTCTGCTGTTTGTCCGTACACTTCCCCATTCAACTGCCCAGGCGTTCAAATTTCCGATAACAACCGGGTTACACCCATCCAGCTCCGCTACTAGGTTATCCAGCATCGCGTGGAACCTATCAGGTTCCCAGCTAGGTGGAGCGTAGCAGTTACAGAAATACACCCCATTTATCTCCGCAATGCAGAACCCTTCAAAATTGGAGGATGCAATACGCTGAACGGGATATCTGCCGAATGCCCATATTGCCGCCTTTCCAGTCGTGTCAGCGACCCAATTGGTGGACCCAGCTAGGGCTCGGTACGGTTCGTATGATTTGAACATCTGCCGTGTACAGATCGGACTCTGTACCAACGCTTTTTCGTGTCTTGACTAACCAGGACGCTCTGGTCGCCACAGTACTGCCCTCCTAGACCGGTGTTATCGGTATCGCAGTGGAATTATTACTCTTCGTTGTAATCTCGTAACGCCGGTCGATATGGTGTCGTCGTTCTTCCGTCGTAAGATCGGCGGAGGTGGGGTACAGCTGGTGGTCGTATCAGCTGTCTGCGGTGATGCTGGACTGGTCGGCTCTTGGTTTAGGGATGGCTGTTCGGTCGATGCCGGGTGTTGAGTGTGAGAGTTGTACCGTAGACGAGTTCTGCTGGTGATGCATTGATGTCATCCTTAAAGGTGGTACGTAGAGTCCCAGCAGAATCAGTGGTAGGTGTTAACTCCATCTTGTTGTGTCCTTGGCAAATGGCTGCTTTCAGGGTGCGATGCCATCTTTCGATCAGTCCATTTGCTTGCTGATGATAGGCAGTCGTTCGCATATGCTTCGTTCCGAGTGTTCGCATTAGTTCCTTGAACATGGAAGATTCGAACTGTCTTCCTGGGCCCGTGGTCACGTACGAAGGAACTCTAAATCGGGCGATCCAGTGATAGAGCAGTGCCGAAACGACAGTTGGTTTTGCAATGTCCGGGATCGGAACTGCTTCGGGCCATCGGGAAAAAACGGTCGATGATTGTCAAGCAGTAGCGGTTACCATTGCTGACTGAAAAGGGGTCGATGATGTCTACATTGATGTATTGATGTGTGTCCTTTGTTATGTCTAGCCAAACGAATCGTTCGGTCATCAATTTGGCTGTGGCTTTTGCTCCAGGGTGACTCAGGTCATGGACGGCGTGAAGAAGCGGTTTCCGGAAAGACTTTGTAATGTAGGGTCAAATTATTCCACCAGGGCAGTCGGCATACAGCGATTTGTTGCTTCCTGGAATAGGTGTCTTCAGGTCGGTGCAGGTCGGTTGACGTTTTCCCGCTGATTATATCGGCCAGTTCGGGTTCTGTTACGCTGCGGGGTAACAAAACCGGAGTTTTAATTCCGTTGTTTTAATCGTCCGCGCGAAGGAGCGTCGATTATTTTAGAAGCCTCTCGCCGTAGCTTCTTTCTTTGCCAGAAAATTGGACGTTTCTATCAGTTTCGCGTAAATTAGACGGACAGGCTAGTCATCTAGTACATGACAGTGGTTTTAGCATCGGCTGATAGAATTCTTACTAATTCTTCCGTCAGAGTGGTGCGATACACGCGGTGTACGAAGCCAACATCCGAAGGGAAGTCAAGGCAAGATTGTCCAATTCTCCAATGAACTCGACACGTCTGTTCGTTTCCGAAGTAAGCAATGTAAAGATTCTTTATTGATAAATTTCAATGGGTTATATACTATTTTTCTTAAAGATATTGGCGCATGTAAAAATACGCTTCGTACGCGTTAATCGGGCTCATCGCATTTTTGCGCCTCTTGCATAACCGCGCGTTGCCGGGCTGTTTATGTTTTGAACGTTCTGCTGATCTAAGGTGCAACTCAATGCTACCTTGATCGCGCAACTGGCGACTCAATTTCCGAAATAGCGAGCCTAGCTGTTTGTTTCGCTCGTTCCCTATGTTAACGAACTTGTGTTTGTTTTGTTTCCTTTTTTTCCCAAATAATTTATTTTTTTATTATTGCTAGCTATCGTTGCGTAAGCAACAGGTTCGCTGGATTGATCTTCTGGCAGTTCCTCGAAGTGGATAGAAGGTGTCACCTGTATCCTTTAAATGTGTGTCGTGTGTTTGCCGGAAAGCGTAGATTAGAGGCTTGTGATCCGTGTAGATCCGGAATTCACGACACTCCAACAGGTGGCGAAAATGTCGTACTGCAAGGTAAACTGCTATCAGCTCTCGGTCGTAAGTTGAGTACTTCAGCTTTGCTTTCTCGAATTTCTTCGAGAAGAATCCTAGGGGTTGGAGTAGGCCGTCGACGAGTTGGTGTAAAACGGTTCCAGCGGCGAAGTCCGAGGCGTCGGTCCAAAGCGACAGCGCTGCGTAGCATTCCTTTTGCGTTGACCAAATGACCCAGGAAGGCGATTTCACTACGGCCAAATTCGCACTTAGCCGGATTAATGGCTAGCTGATGTTGCTCCAGACGCTGGAATAGCTGGCGCAGGTGGTCGTGATGTTGTTCCTCTGTCGCTGATGCTACTATCATGTCGTCGATGTAGGGGAACACGAAATCGAGACCTCGTAGTACATCATCGATGAGTCGCTGGAACGTCTGCGCGGCATTTTTCTCAAGCCGAATGGGATCGTGGTGTACTCGAACAACCCGAAAGGGGTTGTAATTGCCGTTTTCGGGATGTCTTCCGGATGCAGGGGGATTTGATGGTATGCTTTGTGCAGGTCGAACTTGGAGAAGATGATCTTTCCTTTGCGTTGAGGGCACGGTAGTCTCCACATGGACGCCAAGTTCCATCAGCTTTCCTGGTCATGTGTAGTGGGCTGGCTCAGCTGCTATTTGAAGGACGACATACTCCGAGCTGTACTAAGGACTCAAATTCCGCGCGTGCTGCAGCATACTTTTCTAGAGACAACCTTCGGAGGCGTGCGAAGGTTGGTTGACCGGTAGTCTCGATGCGGTGTGTGATGTTGGTCCGTAAGAGTGTTCCAGGCGCGATCTGTGCAGTCAGTGTGGGAAACTCTGTGAATAGGCTGGCCATCGGAGAAGTTCCGTCGCAAACCTTGACGGTTGGCTCTTCTAGATTACGATCGGGCTCTCCGGGCGTCTGCAGCTTGGTAAGGGCGTCCACCAGGCATCTGCGGCGAAGGTCCACCAGGAGGTGGAAATGTTGAAGGAAGTCGGCTCCAATGATGGCGGTGCCTACGTCTGCTATCACGAAGTTCCACAGGAATGCTCGTCGAAGTCCAGGGTGTAAAGCGATTCTCCATATACCTCTATGGGTGTTCTGTTGGCAGCAAACAATTTCATTGTTGATGGCTTATACGAGCAAGTACTGTGTTGGCGACTGATTACCGAGACGTCGGCGCCGGTGTCTATGAGAAAGCGTTGCTTAGTTCGTTGGTTGTCAATGAGTGGACTTCTCGCTCGTCGGATGATTGTCAGGATGAAGGAGATGGCGTATTGTTTCCCTGTCGTAGGTCGTGGAATGAGCAGGGAGCTCGGCAGTTTCGCGTCTGTTTGCCAAAGTTACGATGGTAGTAGCAAATCTCGTCAGATTTTCGGGCTAGTGAGTTAGCCCAGTTACGTGGTCAAGAAGCTGGGAACGAGAACGAGTATGTTCCCGGCGGTAGGTTTGCCTTAGCGCTTCCTCCAATCGTTGACTTAGCTGGTTTACTTGCAGGGTCAGGCGTTCTACTACCCCGCTCTTTACTTCCGACACGCTTTGGTATGGTCCGGTCCGATGGTAAAGAGCGAATAAATCCATTACTGCGTCGGCAACCTTCACCACTAGTTGAGATGGCTTGCGATCCCCGAGGTTCATGTCTGCTAGCAACCGATGCAGTCGACTTCGTTGTGATTCCTCGAAGTGTTGAATCAAAGCTCTCTTTGCAGCTTCGTAGCGGTCAGTACTAGGAACGTTTGCTGATAGGTACCTGCGTTTTGAGTATGTTGTAGCGCTTGACGTCACTTCTCGGAGAAATGTTCCACACGTCAAACCAATTCTCCAAAGCTAAGAAAAAGGTGTGGATGTCGGGGGCGCTCAACTCGGGCGGTTTGAGCCGCATGGCGTTCATCGTCTGAACTTGGAATCCTGCATCTCGGTAGTTGCGTCGCGCGTAGTAGATATGTTGAGCGTCCCGGGCTGCGTAGTGAGTCCAGTAGCGGGGCTGGTTACGTCGGAAGTATCGTTCTTGGTTACTTTATTTGTTGGGCTATGTAACATAGCGGCCACGATCCTCCTTCGCTTGTAACGTAAACACGGATGTTTGACTTTGCGTGGTAAAACGGGCGGTGAGGAAAAGGGAAAAGTATTCGGTGCGTCTGGAAACGTCACCCACCACGTGGCGAGGATTACATCAGCCTTTGATGATCGTCACAGTCCCCGACGTGGGATGTAGCACGGTGGTATGGAACGGGGTGCACGTATCACCGTCGATGGGCCGGTGTGTACGAGTCGACGTAGTACCCAACAGCGTTGGTACGAGATGTCGCGAGCAGAGCAGCGTGTACGGGCCAGGATGGTACGCTACAACATAGGTCCTAGACGTCGTGGGCAGAACAGCGTGTACGGGCCGGGGTGGTACGCTATAACTTAGGTCCGGGACGTAGGGGGGCAGAGCAGCGTGTACGGGCCGGGGTGGTACGCTATAGCGTAGGTCCAGGAAAGAATCGGATGGTTCCTCGCTGCTGCCGTTGATCCTTGGTGTTGGTATGGTGGTTCCCAACAAGGGCCTGCTTGAAATTGAAGGCGGGTGGTGGAAGCAATCACGTCGGGGTCACCAATTTTAGGGTTTCCAGCCGGTGTTGGAAACTATTTTTATTTAATCTTTCTACTGCTGGGAGTTGGGTCCCAGATAACTTTTTACTTCCCTACTATACGATTACTGGCTACTTATTAGCACGCGGGAGAACTTCCTCGTCGGAGATCGGAGCGAAAACTGAACTTTGGTACGGACATGGGGCCGTTTTTATACTAATTTTTGTCCATCTGTTACCTCGTATGTATGTGTTCTTTTGTTTTCCGTGAAATAATCGTTTCGAATCTCTGTCCTATTGTCCTAGCTTTATCGGTTGTCTAGTTTGGGTTTACCTAGGAATAGTGTTGGGCAATGAGCAGCTGAGGGCCTCACTCACTCTGCTCATCAGTGTGAGTGAGTGAGTATTTTAGCTCTGTAGGATGAGGGTACCTCTTTGAAGTCATATTTTTATGCCGAGAATAGTCAAGCTGTTCACATTTGTTAACGCTAGACAACAAAGATTGGGGTGGATCACGGTCTAAGCCTGTTTTTTGTATGCGTTTTGACGTTTCCAGGCTTATCCGCTTACAGCTCGCCATACAAATGGCAAGCCAAGTTAAGCATAGGAAAGAAGGATTAGATTGGTTTCTCAGTGAAAGTACCCAAGTAGCCAAAACCCAAACTCGACAAATGTCAAAACAAAGAATTTTGCTAGCTGGTCTGAGCCAGGTTAGGCCATGTTTCCCGTGTGCGAAAAAGGTAAACAATTTTTTTTTAACAAAAAGAACTGAAAAAGGATTATTTTAATAATCAGACTTGTATATTATTTCAAATACATTGAAATTAAAATCAAATTACTAAACTTAAATCGATTTTTCTCAAATTTTAGTTTCACAAAAATGATCCCTTGTGTCATTCTTTATGCCAAAATGCTATGTCCTTTACGAATCTGCACAGAATGATACAGCCCGGTACCTGTATTATTTGACAGATACAGGCTTAAAGCTTAAGCTTTCTAACTTTTGGGATGATCTACCCCATTATTAGAACAAAGCTTCTAGCTAGCAAGTGATCGACAACCAACGCACGACTTGGTGTGGTCTACTCGTAAACCAGTAGACAAATTTGGCCTTGTGTTAGTGCTCTGAGTAACACTAGAAAAAAGGACTCACAAGCCTCATCAGAAAGAGGGACCTCACGAAAGAGCCTCACAACTGAGCCTCAGAGCAAATGAGGCAGCTCATGATACCACCTCACTCAACGAGAAAAAGAGAGGAGAGAACCAAGAACCGGTGAGAGAACGAGTGTTTTTTTTGACTTATGGAAAATTGCGGCAAAAGATTTTAGGGTTTGAAGCTACACTGGACAAAAATTTGACCTGACACTAAGGGCTAAGGGTAGTCCTGAAGCAAAACAAAATCAAAATGAAAGTTTGTTTTGTTTTCAATGTTTGTTTTTTTGTTTTTTATTTTTATTTTTTGGTTCTCGTTGCAATGGTGCTTTTAAATAGTGATGGGTGGAAGGAAGGTGTCTTAACTTACACCTTTAGAAAAAAATTAATACATGTGTTTTATTATTAATAAAAAGCATTAGGGTTCATTCAATTATTACGTAACGCTATTAGGGGGGGGAGGGGGTTCCTTCAAACGTTACGGTTTGTTACATAGGGGGAGGGGGGAGGGAGGGGGGGTTCAACTTTATGTTACGTAACATAGAATAAGTTGTTCAGGTGGCTAAATTATTGATGATTCTATTTTTCGTCATTCATCATTGCCTGTCACTAACAATCTTGGTGGTGACTGTTAGTAACGGTGCGAGGTACCGGTACCACGCGCCAGAGGGCGGTATTCGCGATCTATGTGTGACCACCGCCTAATGACCCGCTTCGGGTCGGCTTGGCCACGATGGTCATTCTTTCAACCAGCGAGTGAGAGTACGGTTGTTTTTTTAACGACGCGCTATCGTGTACGAAGAATAATAAATCGGGACGGTTTGAAGTGTTAAAAGAGCCGAGATCGTTGGTTGAAGGACTGTGTAAAATGAAAGGGAATAATCTACAATAATTGAAGGAAGAAAAGTTTCATGAAATATTTCAAACTAAGAACTGAACTAAACACCTTGGACAATCGATACCGAGCAATGTAAATTGAACTCTTTGACAAGTGAATAAACAGTATCAAACAGAACGGCGCCCGAGACACACAGTCTTTTTGGTGAAGCAGAAAATATAAAATTCCGTATCACAACCAGTGTTTGCGTGTGAAATTCTCACATTTTTTGGTCCTTCGAACCGGATTCGTGATTCACGGAGTTTTTTCTCTTCCATCGCTCTGCATCAGGAGCTCGGTCAAACGCTCTGCATCAAGAGCATTTAGCAAATCATCGTTCGCGTCGTTCTACCGCCATCGCGCATAGCCCTGCATCAGGGGCAACGGCCGACGATAGTGCGCCATCGCAATACAAAATTTGCGCCCAAATTTTGTTGTTAGCGTCGCTTCGTTTGTTTCGTTTTTTTTATCGGCTTCGCTTGTTCGTTTCGTGAGTGTGTAAATTAACTGTGCCATGGACAAAAAAATCAAAGCCGTTCAGTTGAAGAGGAGGATTGCAGTGGAAAATATTAGTGCCCTCGAACGCTTTCAAGCCCAATTTGCCGGAGACGACGTCGATCAAATCCCGGAGGCCTTAGAAGACCTGGATAAGCACAAGGCAGATTACTTCGCCGCGGTGGCGAAGTTGGAGGAACTCGACGATGGTATCGAGGCGATCGAGGCATGTATCCTGGAAAGGATCAACGTCGAAGAGCGGTGCAGAAAACTAAGATCTTTCTTTCGAAAGCATCGGAGGGAGGAAGGTGCTCTAAACGTGACCACTGATTTGGCTTCTTCGACTCTTGCTTTTGGTAGGCCAAACGCTCCACACATCCGCCTTCCGAAGGTCGAATTGCCAACGTTCGACGGAGATCAGACGAAATGGTTATCGTTTCGTGATCGCTTCATTGCGATGATTGATGCTTTGCCGGATCTTCCGTCGATTGCGAAGCTCGAATATTTATTGTCGTCATTGAAAGGGGACGCGGCGGTTCCTTTCGAACATACACCGTTGACGGCGGACAATTATTCGGTAACGTGGTCAGCGCTTCTCAAGCAGTATGACAATCCGCGTGCACTCGTTCGTGAGTATTACCGAAAACTACATCATCTTCCTGGCGTGCAATCGGAGAGTGTGGATAGTCTGACCACTTTAGTGAACGAATTTTTGCGGAATGTGAGCGGTTTTGTGAAACTAAATCAACCGGTGGATTCATGGGACACGCCGTTATCAAACATGCTACTTATGAAGTTGGATCGTGCCACACTTCTAGCATGGGAGAAACATTCAGTGCACTTTACGACGGACAAGTACATGGACGTGGTACATTTTGTACAAGACCGGATTCAAATCTTAAAGTCGACTAACAATTTCGCGAGTGATATAGTCGATGGTTCGAGAAAGGTGGCCGGCACCTTGCGCTCATCACCACCGCGTCGATCGATCGCCAACGCAGCGTCTTCGCGATCATCTCCCATTACGCCAAATTACAAGTGTCCTTTAAAGTGCGTAGATAGTCACCTTCTTCAAAACTGTCCAGTGTTCTCTGGAAAGGACGTGCAACAGCGTCGGGAAATGGTAGCATCAAAGCAGCTGTGTTGGAATTGCTTGAGTGATTCCCATCAGGCAAAAGCTTGCAAGTCGGACTATACATGTCGTACTTGTCACCAGCGTCACCATACACTGCTACATACTCCTACTCCCAACTCAACAATCGCTATGGCAGTGCAAAACAACCATGGAATGGTGTTTTTGGAAACGGTGCGGTTGTACATCCTAGATGGCTACGGAAACCGTCATGAGGCAAGGGCTCTCCTCGATTCGGGCTCTATGTCAAATTTCATCTGTAATTCGCTGGCTCGGAAGCTTCTGGGGATACCTCGGAACAAGGTTCACGTATCGATCCTGGGCATCGGCAATTCATTACAGTTGATGAAGGGATCAATCTTTGCAACTGTGGAATCCCGAAACCTTACACATGCTTCTCAGCTGGAGCTACTCATCTTGGATTCTCCATTTATGGAAATCCCAACGTCGCCCATTGATACATCGTCGTGGAAGCTTCCGGAATTGCCACTAGCAGACCCATCGTTCTTTGTTCCTGACAAGATCGACATCATCATTGGCGGAGATACGTACTGGGAGCTTCATTCCGGTAGAAAACGTTCGCTCGGCAGAGGAAAACCATGGCTAGTGGAGACGTTATTCGGTTGGGTCATCGCTGGAAACACGTCATCGGGTGCTTCGCATGGTTTACAGTTGTGTCATCTGGCTGCCAATGAAACGCCTTCATTGGAATCGGTTATGGAGCGTTTCTGGGATACCGAGACAATTGGCGATGATACTGCCTTATCTGCGGAAGAGGATGCCTGTGAGAAGCATTTCGTGACCACCACAACCAGAGAGGCATCCGGCAGGTATGTTGTCTGTTTGCCACAAAATAATAATCCCAGTATCGTTTTAGGAGAATCAAAGGCGATTGCTGATCGTCGGCTCCTTGCGGTGGAACGAAGGTTAAGATCGAATCATGTGATGAAGGAAGAATACAGCAAATTCATGAAGGAGTACGAGCGTTTAGGTCACATGAAGCGACTTACCGAACCGGTCGATGATACCTATGAGCATTACTATTTGCCTCATCATGCGGTAGTAAAGGAGACGAGCACAACCACTAAGGTCAGAGTAGTGTTTGATGCATCCTGTAAAACTTCCTCAGGATTTTCCTTAAACGACAAATTATTGGTGGGACCGGTGATCCAAGACGACCTGTTTTCGATTATTGTACGTTTTCGGTCACATTCCATCGCCCTATCAGCGGACGTCGAAAAAATGTACCGTCAAATTCTACACGATGATCGCGACCAACGGTACCTTCGCATAAGATACAGAGAAGACCCAACAGAGCCCATTCAAACTTACCAGCTACAAACGATTACATACGGAACTGCGTCCGCTCCGTTCCTGGCAACTAGAACACTGAAGCAAATAGCTCATGATCATCAAACACAGTACCCGCTAGCAGTTAACGCAGTACTGAACGACTTCTACGTAGACGACTTATTATCGGGTACAGAAGAAATATCGGATGCAATCGAGATGCGTAGGCAGATCACAGGGATGCTCAAGTCAGCTGGCTTTTCCTTAAAAAAATGGGCATCCAACGTTCCAGAAGCTTTAATTGGCATTCCATCAGAAGATTTGGCAGTTCTCCCGACGCATGAGTGGCAAGATCCTCAATTTGTATCAACGTTAGGACTAGTTTGGGAACCAGCGGTGGATATGTGTAGGTTCCGGATTGACCTACCTCCTCCTGCGACAGTATTGACAAAAAGATTAACTTTGTCCTACATCGCCAAAATCTTCGACCCACTAGGCTTGCTCAGCCCAACCATCCTCATCGCCAAGCTCTTTATGCAGCAATTATGGTCCTTGAAGGCAAACGGAAAGCCTTGGGACTGGGATAGTGAGCTACCATCACATCTCCAAAGGGAATGGACGGCGTTTCATTCCAAATTACACTTCCTTGGTGAAATATGCATTCCTCGATTCGCATCACTCAAAGGAGCAATTAGAGTGCAGCTGCACGTGTTCGCAGATGCTTCACAACTGGCCTACGGTGCTTGTTGTTACATCAGGGCAGAAACTCATGCCGGGATCGCGGTGCAGCTTTTGGCAGCAAAATCAAAGGTTGTATCATTGTCCAACACCAATTCGATCCCCAGGCTAGAGCTGTGTGCGGTAAAATTGGCAATACAACTGTTTCGAAAGGTCAATCGAGCTCTCAATGGGACATACGAAGCTTACGGTTGGAGTGACTCAATGACAGCTTTATACTGGCTAAAATCTCCACCACGACGCTGGAAGCCATTCGTTGCCAACAGAGTGGCACAAATTCAAGCAGAAACCAAAATCTGCTGGAATCATGTTCCTGGCGTGGACAATCCGGCAGACGATGTATCGCGCGGTCTACTACCTGATAAATTACTATTTTGTCAACGGTGGTGGCATGGACCAGTCTGGCTTAGCAGCAAGGTCAAAGATTGGCCCAAGAGCCGTGAAGTAGAAGAAATCGACTCCAATGAAGAAGAACGAATTATACAACCGCAAGTTACTGCAATGGCAACCACGACCGAATTCAGCACCAGGTTATTTGCACGGTTTTCCACCTACCTCAAACTTCGACGAACTATGGCATACTGTTTGCGGTTTATACAGTGTTTAAGGACGGGCAAATCATCATCAAACAATACGCATGCCACTATTATTCAACTCATCGCATCAGTGGCACCGTTAACAAGCAAGGAGTTACAGGATTCTGAGCTGCAGTTGTGTCGTTTAGCCCAGAAGGATTCTTTTTCGGAGGATCGTCATCATATCGCAAGCGGCAAGGATGTGCCGCGTAATTCGAGGCTAAAATGGTTATCGCCCTTCATCGACCAGGCGGGAATCATGCGTGTTGGTGGCCGGCTTCGGAACGCACAACTCCCAGATTCTGCGAAACATCCAATTTCACTCGCCTCCAAACACCAACTGTCTTCATTGTTGGCAGAAGCCTACCACCAGAAATATTTACATGCGGGCCCGCAACTATTGCTATCCATACTGCGTCAACGGTTCTGGATAATCGGTGGACGCAATCTGACGAAATCTGTTTTCCATCGATGTCACAGATGCTTCAGGGCCAAACCCACACTAGTGAAACAGTCCGTAGCTGATCTTCCTGTTTCAAGGGTTTCACCAACAAGGCCATTCGCGGTGAGTGGCATCGACTACTGTGGGCCGGTTTTCCTCAAATCAACTGTGCGCAACCGGAGCGCCACAAAAGCATACATCGCTATTTTCGTGTGCTTTGCAACCAGGGCGGTCCACATCGAACTCGTGAGTGATCTCACCACTGCTGCGTTCCTGGCTGCACTTAGGCGTTTTGTGTCTCGCAGAGGTAAAATCGTAGAACTCCATTCGGATAACGCCACCACATTTAAGGGAGCTGCACACGAGCTTCATCGTATCTATGAGATGCTTAAGTGCAGTGATCGCGAGCGCAACGCGATCTTCAACTGGTGTGTCAACGATGAAATTCAGTGGAAATTTATTCCACCTCGGGCACCACACTTTGGCGGGCTGTGGGAGGCTGCGGTACGATCAGCGAAACAACACATTATTCGCACGTTAGGAGGCACGAGCCTTACTCAGGAAGGTATGGTCACACTTTTAAGTCAGGTCGAACAGTGTTTAAATTCTCGACCATTGGTTCCACTATCAAGTGACCCATCAGATACGGAACCACTCACCCCAGGTCATTTTTTAGTAGGATCAAATATGACATCACTTCCTCAAATTGATAGAAGGCAGGTATCATCAAATAGACTGAAGGAGTTTGATTTGGTAGAGAAACACTTCCAATCTATTTGGTCGCGTTGGTATCCGGAATACCTGCAACAGTTACAGGCCCGCGCGAAACACTTAATGGTTCAACCGGTTCAGCTAAAGGAAGGACAATTGGTAGTCATCAAGGAAGATAATGTACCACCTACCTTATGGCCGATGGGTAGAATAAAGGTATTACATCCAGGAAAGGACGGTGTAGTTAGGGTCGTAACACTACGTACAGGTGCAGGAAAGGAAATCGTTCGAGCGGCAGCTAGAATTGCAATTTTGCCTGATCCTAATACTTTGTCCGACGAAGAGTGCTAAGTAGGTGCAACACGACACTTACGAAATTAGATTTCAAGAATATAAAGAAGTTCCTTCTTTGGTGGCCGGGAATGTGTAAAATGAAAGGGAATAATCTACAATAATTGAAGGAAGAAAAGTTTCATGAAATATTTCAAACTAAGAACTGAACTAAACACCTTGGACAATCGATACCGAGCAATGTAAATTGAACTCTTTGACAAGTGAATAAACAGTATCAAACAGAACGGCGCCCGAGACACACAGTCTTTTTGGTGAAGCAGAAAATATAAAATTCCGTATCACAACCAGTGTTTGCGTGTGAAATTCTCACAGGACGCTTGAAAGAAATATCGTTGTAGGACGCGACGAAATTTCGAGTTGCAGGACGCAACATTGCCACTGCTGCATAGTTTCGACCTCACTGGTTGGGCCTATTTTAGTTGTGTGATTTGTATTCGCACCTTTATACAGTATACATTAAGTATAAATTTCTCTTTAGATTTAGTCTCAGATTCTTCATTTTGTATCATTATTGTTTGTATTTGTAGTTGTTTTGATAAGTTATTCATGGCGTCAGTAAACAAGCCTATTTGTTCTTGTTGTTGTCTAGCGGTTTATGTGAGTAATACGATTTTTTACAGAGTGTTTGTTAGCGATAGGGTAAGTGTACCAATTGTGCTAGCACCAATTGTTGTGCTATCGTTGGACATGAAAAAAAGGATAAATAAAAATATATAAAATATGAAAAAATGGCGATATGCAATCTCAAATCAAATGAAAGACTGGTAGAACTTCCTGAGTTTGACAATATCATGCAATATAAAGGAAACGTAAAGCCAATCCTAGTAGTGATTGTTAACGGAGGACCTGACCAAAAACCTCGATACAGGAAGGTAATCGACGTGGCAATCCATCATTTTCGGAAATACGACTTGGATGCTTTTTTTTGGCTACTAATGCACATGGTCGAAGCCCGTTTAATCGCGTGGAAAGAAGAATGGCGCCATTGTCACGAGAATTGTCAGGCCTTGTTCTACCTTATGATCATTACGGAACCCATCTTGATGAAAGACTTCGGACTATTGATTTGGAATTAGGGAAAAACAATTTTAAGTATGCAGGTGAAACGGCTGCAGAAATATGGAACGACTTAACATTCGATGGATTCCCCGTAGTTTCGGATTATATTGACCCAAGTTCCTCCGAGTTATCGTTTGATTCCATACTTAGCTGTGATGCAGAATGGTGTTCAGCACATGTACGCACTTCACAGTACTTTCTGCAAAAAGTGAAATGTGCAAACCGCAAATGTTGCAGCACACCCAGAAACAGCTATTTCGATACAATGCCAACGCAATTTATGTCTGCTCCGATTCGCATCAATCAAACTGCAGATGGGATTAAAGCCGTGTACCCAAGTTTGTCCGAAACGAGTGGATCGTTTGTTTCACTCTTCCTTAATAACTCGATAACACTGCAAAGATCCTACCTAAATCTCTTCCATCCTACAAAGAGCTGCCATATGACCTTTATTGCCCTTCATTACAAAAGGCGTTACAAAGCAGAGTTTGTAAAATTTGCGAAATATATTTTGCTTCACAAGTTATGCTGAACCAACATAACCAAATTCATTCCACAAAAAATCGGTTGTTAGAATCGTCGTCAGTGTGCAAACACGACGTAAATAAAAGTAAAAAGTTAGTAATATGTTTGGGTTCAGATGATGAAGATTTGGGACACGTTGTAAACGATAATGCTATCCCAATCGTCAGCATTGACCAACATATACAGCCATTTTGGCAAAACTTGTAATCTAAAAGTAAAACGTCTAAAAATCTGTAGCTTGCTGTTTTTTTTATCTTTATTATGTTCAAAATAAAAATGGAAGTTAAAATTTCTTATTTTTTTCTTATTCTCTTATCTCTTATCTTATTCTTATCTTCTTATCTACTTCTTATTAGGAAGTCTTATTTTTTTTTGTAAAATAAAAAAAATTAACTGGTTATTAGAGAGAGAGAGAGAGAGAGGGGGGTGGGGGGGGGGGGGAGGGTTAAACAAAATATTACGTAATTAATTGAGGGGGGTTCATTCCAGCGTTACGTTTTGTTACAATGGGGAGGGGGAGGGGGTCCAAAATTCTCAATTTTTGCGTTACGTAATAATGGCCCCTTACTACTTAAAGGCTTTACTCCTGTGAAGCATGATATTTTTATTATGAAAAAAAGATGATGAAATTTTTATCATGAAAAAAGATGTATTAAACATTTAAGTAAGGGAATATTCCTAATAAATTTAGCAAAGTTTAATAAAAATATGTTTCAACAATTTTTTTTCATTAAAGATATTTAGTTAAATATTTTAAATATTGTTATGTTGTTAATTATAGGATAACCATCCTGAAATCATTAATTTACCAGAAGTTAATCATTTCGTTTTTTTTTAAATATTTTCTTAATTTTTCATAATTTTCATAACCACCATTGTTTTTAACTAGTACAGCCACGGAAACAAAAATTAAAACATACCTTATAAAATTTTAATTGTTACCTATCCATGACCAACTCGAGCCTATAGTGCAAAAAATATGTCCAGCGTAGCTTAAAACCCTATAGGGGGGGGGGGGGGGGGGGGGGGGGGGGGGTGTACTACAAGGCAGGGGTGGTGCGCCAACACCTCCCTCGGTGATTTGCTCGTACGATCTGATACCTAACACGAGTTATCACCGGCAAGTCCTGATTCAAGCCTCCCCGTGGCGCTGCTGGATACGGATACACTGGGCCTCACTAACTCTGTGTTTCTTAACTAATTGAGAGGGCTGCGGGCCACCAGATGTATAGGAACTGGAAGGTGTGTACTCTAAGCGCACCGAAAGGTCAAGCCTAAAATCTGTTGTTTCTGCAAAGGGGCCGCGATATGTATAGGAGCTGGAAGCGATAGATTAAGTCCTTCTGGCCAAGCCTTAAATCCGTTGTGTCCCATACGAGAGGGGCCAAAACATAAACACTCCAGCCGGGAGCAGAAACATGGATGTCTTGTGTCTTATTGTTCGAACGCTTGTGACTTAGCACCACCTCCTTAGTCACTAGAGGCCGATGCAACAATGGGGATAAGCGCGGCCCGTCTGTGTGCCCATGCGCCGTATCTCCAGCATACGTGCCAGCGAGTACTTTATATGGACTAGTTATCCGGAGTCTCGTACATGCAGCAATGACCTTGATTTCCATGAGGCGAACGCGTGAAAACTACTGTTGTGAAACCTTCGAAAGTTGTCATAGGTGTTAGTGACTAAAGCTAACAACGGTGAGACGAATGGCCTAAACGCTGTAGGGAGTGACGGGTCCTGCAAAAACGGTGGAGCTGGCCCGATCCTCCAGATCCACGTACAGTTGTTGACCACCTAAAGTCTTCACAGTTAGCCACACGCAGTAGTTGGATGGCAAAGGACGTGGTCACAAAATTACCCCCGGCAGTCGAACGCTGACGTTGTCACATCCCGGTCTTGTAGTCAACAAGTGGTAGTTGGCTGATGTATTCTGTGGCAAGTGTACTATCGGTGTCTGCTAAAGGCCGTTTTCAGCCCCTTGTGGGCAGTTCTCGGCTCATAGGCACCGTAGTATGTGCCCGCTGTAGGGAAACACCATGTGGGCAATCCCGCCACTGCAGCATAGGCTCGTGTGGTAGGTATGTTGAAGCGTGACTTTGAGTCTCGGGGGCTTAACAACCCCCAACCTCTTGTCTATACCTGGATCTTATCTTACCAAACACGAGGGGAGTAGACGCACTGATAGGACTGATTGCCTTGCGTAGTTGTCCTTGCTGATTTCGTTATCATCTCGAACGCCTGACATCTAACCAATGTCATCGTGCGGCGCCAACTTCGTCAACTTCGTGCAAGTATACAAATGTATCCAAGCAGGCCTATCGCTGACGTATGTCTTAACGGACCATCCGGCATAGGTTCTGAGGCCTGAGGAGTTTTTAGTCAGTAGGCGCTCCGGCGAATCGGGCAGTTCCCTGGGTGTGGTGCCTCCTGCATACGAGCAGGTGTCCTCTGGACGTGAGTTCTCTATGAAGATTCTCTCCTCCGATAAACCAAAAGAAAGAATGGAGGGGACTACAAAAATCTTTTACCCAGGAATCTTCTTTTCTTTGTTTATCTTTATAATTTGCGTTGGTTTTTTTCCAAAGTGGTGGCCTTGCATGTAACTGCATAATCAAGAAGAGACATTGCTGTAAGTTCAATTTCGTTCAAAAACAGATTTCGTTTAAAATATAAAACATAGCCCTAAAAATTTAAATTTTTACCATACCATGGCCAACTCGAACCCATAGTACAACAAATATGCCCAGGGTAGCTTCAAACCCTATGGGACGGGGAGGTAGGGGATTACAAAAATCTTTAACCCAAAATTCTTTTAATCTCTTATTTTTTCTGAACAATATCGTAAAAACAAGGGATGGCAATTCCACAAAACCGTCAACACAAACCGTCATCAACCTGGGTTTAAGGCGCAATCCTCCACCCACGAGAACATCCAATCCCGATAGGTTTGTCTCCACTTGGTTTGATTGTGATATTGTGCTCTGAGCTCGTTGAGCTCATCTACGCCTAACGGGTCATGGCGAATATACTGTCATTGGCATGGATCGACATTCTTATCACTTCTTTCAATTCTCATCACATGTCCCTATCAAAAAAGGTGTTAGTTCATGATTGTGAAAATATGAGTTCCGACGAATAGCTAACCCAGCTCGTGATCTATTCTTCTTCTACAAACGCCCTACTCACCAATACCGCGTGTTAGTTTATCTTGAAATAAAATCGATGACGCATTGCCTGTTGCGAGAAATCAATAACGAAAGCCTTTCCTCAAAATGGCGATTTGACAGCTTTTGCTCAATATTCAATTACTGTAGACCGCCGGGTAAGTAAAACCTTTTAGTAAAATTAGAGGGATTAAGAATGATTATTTTACGTTCTTGATTTTGTAGAAATATAAATTTCACAAAGGAATGTATGTACAAATTTTAAACTCGTTGCATTATTGGAAGAGGTATACAAGGAATGTAAAAAATAAGGCATACAAATGTTCGTTTATAACTGGTGTAGAAAAGTATATGATTAAAAGAGCAATGAAAGCAAGAAGTGCGTAGGTTTTCGTAGGTGGAGGTTAAAATGTTAAAGTATGATTTTTGTTGTTGTATTTCTAACATCTGTTCTTCGCCCCTTCATTTGATTCCAATCGGATTACAATGCGTAACTTATAACAACCACATTCAACTAATAACAAACACACAAAACATTCTCTACCTACCCGAAACTTCTCAAACCGACGGGTACGGTTCGTCTCTCTATTTCGAATTCTTGTAATTTACTCTAACAACAGTCATGAAGAAGACCGACAATACTACATTATGCCCGCAATAACAATTCCAGAGTTTTATTTATTAATGAATTAATAGGAGGAGTCCATATATGGCTAATAATAGGGCAAAGAGCCATTGAAAATTTTGTTGACCACAATCTATCCCTCGCTTCTTTTCGTTCCCGTGTCATGTTTACTTTTTCCTAGTGTGTTTCGTTTCCGTTATTGTGTTTTTTATTGTTTTGATGCCTGGGTGTTTGTTTATTTGTTTGTTTTTATTTCATGTTCTGACGTTATTGTGCAGCCCTCGAGACAAACAATTTTGACTTAATAAATAGTAATAATTATTATTATAATGTATGTAATAAAAAAAATAAAGTAATTACCATGAATCATTTTATCTGTCTGTTAGTAATTTATATTTCCTGCTTATATTTGAATATCTAGAACCATTCCAACTTACCAGGTGCTATAAAAAACGTTTCGCTTCGCTAGCCCAAATGTTTAAACATATTCTGTTAGTTCTAATTTGATTTTCTTATAACCATCAACTTAAGTATCTTAGTACTGATTGTTATTCCCAATAGATGAGCAGGCTTTGAGTTATTTATAGATTTATTATGTTATAGATGAGTTTTATAAAGTTTTCTCGCAATTGTTCGTTAAAATTGGTATAAGTTCCTAATCAGTAAATCGTTCGATGAGACCTAATGAACATTAATTTGTAAGAATACTACTATTGAAAAAGTACTCTGGAATACTAATTTGTACTACATTCAAAGGCATTTCGCGTAATCATTCAATTTTCCAATGTTATAAAACGAATATCCGATTCACATCTATTTTAAACGTAAATTACATTTTAAAAAACCTTGCATGCGAGAATCGCTCAAGCTGCAAAGAAAAATTAAAAGCATCTTTCATTGTGTTTTTTTTTTGTAATATATTTAATTTCCAGCATCCAAATAGTTTTATTTACAATTATTTTCTAATCATTACCGGGTGTTTTATTATCAAAATACATAACAAACAAGAATGTAGTTTTATTCTATTTTGTCGAAATTGACCACTGTACTGTGCTGTGTTATATTTGCGAAGGCTTATCTTGACAACCGTTTTGCTTTAAAGTCTCCATTATCAAATCCGGGAATTATATCGCATACAAAAAATTTATATCGCTAAAAACACGATCCTGTTTCATTTGTATCCGATTTGCTGGTAATATAAGTTCACAATTACTGCAGATGCTTTCCATTCAAAGAAATCAACCTGTTCTACTTATGTGCTACTTTTAGAGATCAACCAATACTGCAATTAATTAGTGTTACAGTATTGTGTTCTGCTGTTCCACAAACCACACATGTATGGCAGCAAGTTTACATCGTTTATAGATCTTCAGATTCGCTCACCGAAAAATCAGTGCATAGTACAGTGCTAGGCTATATCCTTCCGAGTCGACCACAACCGACCGCGTGAATTATCTACTGCAAAAGTGCAATAAAGTAAGTTTATACATGCTGTATTATTAGTATTTTCAAATGTGTGTCTATTCAGTGTACAATTCGCGAATTTGCTTTCTCGTGTGTAATGTGCATTCATTTTCTGTAGTTCCTTACTTTTTAAAAGTCTACGACTATCAGAAATGACAGTCCAAGCCATTTGATGTTGAATGATCCTGAATATTGTCAAATACTTGTACTAATTGCTCATAATACATGGTTCGCTTGGGGTTTGGTACTGGTGATATCATGTAAAAAGTGATGATGGCGCCTGTCGCCGATAGGATCACCGGCGTTAGATACGCCACACACCACGAGGTGCGAAACGCAAGAGCTGCATCGACATTTTGGGTGCAGCAGTGGGTCGAGGTTCACGCCCAAGTCTGTGGCACGGCTTTGTATCATCGACATTATGGGTGCTGCGACAACGCTGAATCGCAGCCCGAATGCCGGTGCAGCGGCGATCAACACACTCGCACCACAAACCTGCGCCACGGTTTTGCGTCGTCGGCAATATAGGTACCGCGACGACAAGACGTTAGCAACAGGCGGTGTGCGTAATTTAAGGTCAATTATTGTTAATCTTGAGAAGCTTTCGAAAGACATTTCGCATAAGCTACAGCGCCACTAAACCAAATTGTTAAGGCTAGAAAAAATATTATTGTAATATAAAGATTGAAATTTTGTTGTGGAAGTTTATCACCATAAAAAATTTAAAGCTAAATTAAACAAATATAGTATGCCTAAAATTCCGTTTCAATCCTGTACTATCTGAATACATGTTATATGAATACATGTCTATTAGTCTATTCTAACAATTTTAATTGAAAAATAAACCAAAACTATTAAAACAAGTGAATTAAACCGTGAATTTCCTAGCCCAACATTAGGTTTGATAATTTAATCAATGCGACTAACTAAGATTTAATTATTCAGCATATTAAATTTGGAATCTGAGATCCATGATCGTGTAAACATGGAACAACATTTCTGGCGTTTTGTATGACTGCGGGCTGTTTCAGTTCTGTTCCGTTCCAGCGTGTCACCTGGCAAAAATGCTGTCATTTGATTTAGTTTTTGTTATTTATTGATATGTGATAAATTAACCTATTGAAAAAATTACAATTTCGGGGCCTCAAGCTGCTTGATTTGCGTACCGCTTCTTCTTCATCCTGTTCATCGTGCTTGGGGAAAATGTTGGCTTCCGGATATCGGGTTGGTTTCTGAATGGAATGGACGAATGGATTAGAGGCAAGCAATTAGGAATGTATCCGTTTCCTTAGGGGAGCAGTCATCGATAATGTCGTCAAGCTCCACCGATCGGATGATATGCTAACGAATGAAGAAATTGAGGAATGTCGTTGAAGTCATCTGTGCAATGTAATTATACGTTGAAAATATTTTAAATGTATACATTTTAAGCTTCATTTTTGCAAAAATTTAATCAATTTGAAAGCCAAAACTTTCTCGTTCTTTAATGAGCACGCATTGTTGAATGCTCAGTGGCTATAGAGAACCTCGTAGGTGTCAACGTATGCGTGAAGTTGGTATCATTAAGCTATAAAGAATTCAAAAGCTCATGAATCCTGTACTTTGCCTCAGCTATAATTTGTTCGCCAATAGGCAAATGACACACATTTGCTCTTCGTAATCAAGAATTTTAAATCTTCGATTAGGCTAAGTGTACCAATAGTGGTGCAATTTGTAAGCATACGAACAATTTCGTTCAATTCGATTTCGAATCGATTTTTCGATTTTCGATTTTTCAACAAAATAGGGTAGAAAAAAATCGATTCTCTTTTGAAAAACAATGATATTTTCATTTCAATATCATTCATAAATAAAAAATTGCTTTCCATATAGCATCTGTACCAGCATCTTATTTAATTAAAATAAATACGCTCCATATTCCAGAATCCGCCATATAGAAATTGGACGAATTAAAACCACGAACGTGTACTATGAATATAGTGATACAATACTTTAGGTTTACTTAACATTATTAACAGACTCGTACTTTATTACAACTAATTTCGTTTTGATTATTCCTGCGTATTCTGCCTACTATACTACTGCTATATTTCGTCTACTATCGTATTCTAGTGGAGCGCTCACCAATAGTAGTGTCTTACCGGTTCTTCCGACACTGCAGCGCTTTGCAAGAAAAATGGAAGCACGGCACTGCCATCGAACCGTGACTTTAAATTTGAATACCTTTTTAATAAATGATCCAAAAAGAATCATCCAATAAATGATTCAATAAATGATCCAGTAGTAGTAGTAGTAGTAGTAGTATGTTTGTATATTTAATGGTATCTTTTTACAATCGTAATGGTTCATAAACTCAAAGGACAGCGGGTTCAACGACATTATTGTTCCTCGCTTAATACTAGATACTATTTGGCTGTGCCAGTTGGAATGCAAAAATGTAACAATTTACCGAATATAAATGTAAGAGCAGGGAAAAATTTTCAGAAAAAAACCTACATGAAGTAGATTAATAAGAATAAGAACAAAAAAAAAGGGGGGTGGTTTGTTTCTTAATCCTAATTACTATCTATTGCTACAAACTAATTCTTACAACTAAATTATATAGTCTAAACTTATAACGTTCTGTTTTAACATTCTTAATAACTTTTAGGATGTCAGGTTTTAGGATCATAAGGATTACTGGGATCCAGAGAATTTGTGGTAATCGGGTGAAAGGAGTGATTTTTTTTGTTACAAAAGTTGTTCGTTTATATTATTATTTCTGCATCTTTTATAGTAGTTATGATTAAGTTTTTTTTATGAATTCTTCAATGGTAGTAATACGACATACTCTGTGCAAAGTTCTAGTTCTGAACCAAGGTGGTTTAAGATTTAAGATTGTTTTAAGATTGACATTTAAGATTGTTTTCAGAAATTTGTTTTGAATTCTTTGCAATCTAAGTTTATGAGTCCTAGCACATGAGTCCCAAACTGGAGAGGCATAGATAATATTAGGCCGTATTATAGCAGCATATAGTAACAGTTTGTTGTCTAGATTTAACTTGGATTTTTTTGTTGAGTAGACTGTAAAGACTACGAAAAACTTTTGTACACTTCATGATCGTATTTTCAATATGCGGCTTGAACGTCGAGAGTCATTCCCAGATATTTTACGGTTTGTTTCCAGGGAATGTTTGCATTAGATATGTTAATTTGTCGGTCAGGTATTTTTTTTTTGTACAAGTGAATCGAGTGAAGAAGATAGCTTTGGATTTGTTGTTGTTAATTTTAAATTTCCATTTCTGGCAATATTTTAAATATAAATTAAGTTAATTAAGTGTTTAAGTTATTTATAATTGTTTTAGCTCTTTTACCCGACAACGTTATGGCGACATCGTCAGCATAGAGATATTGGTTACAATATTTCATTTTTGGTATATCGGAAATGTATATATTAAATAATAACGGAGAAATAACGCTTCCTTGAGGTACCCCGGCACAAGGGGAGTATGATTTCGAAGTGGCTGAGTTAATGTTTACTTTGTTGTTTCTATTTATAATGAAACTTCTTATTATATGGATTTAATAGTTGGGGAAACGCAGTTTGATAAGTTTGGCAATTAGACCATTAAACCATATAGTATCGAACGCCTTTTCTGTATCGAGTAATAATAGACCTGTGGATTTCTTAACGTTTCTATTATTTATTATGTAAGTTTTTAATCTTTCTAATTGATGAGTAGTTGATAACCCGGGTTGAAAACCAAATTGAGCGCTTGGTATTATATTAAATTTTTCTACATGATCTCAAAGTTTTTTGGCGATGATCTTTTCGAACAGCTTTCCTAAGCAACTAAGTAGAGAATTGGTCGGTAATTTGAAGCAATACTCAAGTCTTTTCCAATTTTTGGAATAGGGACCACTTTTGCCATTTTCCAACTACTTGGAAAGTAACCTAGCTTAAGTGCGCTATTCATTATGAAATTTAATAAGATAATTATATTTTTAGGAAGATGTTTTATCATTTTATTGTTTATTTGGTCTATGCCGGTGGATTTTTTATTTTTAATATTTTTGATTGTTCTGATAATATCTTTAGGTCTTATGAAGTCTGAAGGCTTGTAATCCGGACTTGGATGAGCTCGAAGAAAATTATTCACTGTTGCATTGATATAGTTTTCTATTGGACTTGCAAAGTGGCTGGTAGTATTATGTGCCTTTTCGAAATGTGATTTAATGGCTTCACATTTCTCTTTTGCGGTCAAAAGAAGATTCCCAGTATCTTTAAGCGGCTGAATTGTAGTAGGCACGTTTTTCAATGTTTTAACTAATTTCCACTTTCTATTATTATTATTATTATTGTGTGCGGTATTGATTGATTCCAGATTGCATGCCCAAGCAGCGTTCCGAACTATGTTCAATTTGGTTTGAATAGTAGCCTTAAGCCAGAGATAAGTTGATTTGAATGTTATGTTATGCCTATGTCGCTGCCACTTTTTCCTGAATTTATTTCGAATTTTGATAAGTGACAACACATTATCAGGTATTATTAAATTATATTTACCCGTTGTTGTGCGTGGTACAGCAATATTATGGGCTGAAATGATGGTGTCCGTAACTTCAGTTATTAACTCGTCAATTTGGGAGGTTTGAACAATGCTACTTAAATCCAATTCAGTTGTGTCGATGCTATTTTTTAATAAGGTTTTGAATAATTGCCAGTTAGCTTTGGAATAGTCAAATACTTGTCTGTCAGGTTTGTTAATGGAGGTTGTGTTTCTGATTTGAAAAGAAACTGGAAGATGATCGGAAGTTAGTTCTGTGAGTGTAACCGGGTTGGAAATATCAAGTTTGTTATTTGTTAAAACTACATCAATCGTCGATGGTGAGCAGTTCGAATTTGACGGAATATATGTAGGCGAGTCCGGAAAGTATATTGAAAATTGACCTTTTTGAATTTTCTCAAATAAGGATTTTCCTGCTTGATTAGCAGATACGCAGTTCCAAAATCTATGCCGTGCGTTAAGGTCTCCGCAAACATAATAATTATTAGCTGTATTAGTTAATTTTTTTATGTCTTTCTTGAAGTTAGCGATATTGGAATTACCACCCGGGTGATATGCGGAAACTATTGTTACAGGAGTATTCAAAGTAAAAATCTTTTTCTCCGATGGCTTCAAATACGTCCAAGTTAAATTCAGGCAACAACTCGTGCTTTATACAGCTTCTTACAAGCAATAATATTCCTCCTTTTGGTCCCTCAAGTGCCAAAACTCTGGCAATTTTTCCACTGCATTACACCGCTTCTATTGGAGTAATACTTCCAATTCACTTTTTGATGGTCGAGTGCAGTTATCGTGCGTAGCACTTTAAGGTCGACCGTTCCTTTGTCGAAATGTAACAAGTACGCAGCTTGTTCGTCATAGCGCTTGTGCTTCATTGCTAGCTTTTTAATGGTCACTGGTGTCAGTTTCTCATCCGTTAAATTTGTTGTAAGTTCACGATTGGCATGTCCATTAGTCCGAGCAGGACGATTTTCGTTGTCTTGTCTTCCTCAAGTTGATAAGAGTGGAAACTGAGGAAACTTTTTTTGAAGTGGTTGAGGAGCTTTTTGTGGTCTTCGATGGAACTTGTACGCACTACTATTCCTTTAAGCGTTACGTTGGTCGTGTATCGCACGACACCAGAAGCAATTATCTTTTTATGTATATCCGCAACGTTGGTACTGGCCACGGTTATTGGTGGTGGTGGTTTTATCGTTTTCGCGTGTCTTATGTGCGTAGTCGCATTCACATCGATTACGTCGTCAACAATAGATTCGAGGATACTAAACGGATTCGTATCCACTTTTTTCACTGATTTGGACGGAAGGCCAACTACGGATTTATGGAATGTGTCAAGAGGCACAGAAGCAAGCCTCTTAGATGTAGCACTTCTAGCCCGGCCCATGCTGTTCCAAGCGAAAAGATGTTTTGTTCACTCTATCCCTGTATGTGTGTTAGGTGTACCTCTGGAGGTAGCTGATGCACGTCCGTTCGCTAACGATAGTGAAAGCGTTCTGCAATAAATGATCCTGTGAAGAAATGTTCAAGAAAAAAATATGATAATGATTTAAATCCAAATCTTTTAATATTTTTCTACAAATCGTTTGGAGTGGGTATAAAAAATTTGTCATTGATTTGACTTTTCAAATAAAATTTTGTGAATTTTTCAAATGCGGAATGTTTAAATTCTTGATATCTTGATCCATTTTTCAAGCACTACTTGATTTCGGAACTTCTAAGATGACAAATTGGAATCATTAAATAACGGCAAAAAAACAAAAACCAGTTTTTTATGCATTTTGTATCACTAAATGTTGGGATACTATTTCTGTAACCTTTTACTGGGGAAAACCATGTTTATATTTTCATGTTGCCGTTGTCAGTTGGGCAAGTTTTTGACGGCATAAGAAGCCATCTTATTATTAAAATCTGTTGTTCGTGTTACGGCTAATAAACTTTACGAAGTATTTCTAGGAACTGTCGCGTTTACTTTATTTCTTTAATTCAATTTTTAACGTCCTGGGTCCATACACTAATCAATTAAGGAATTAAAGCTCACAAGACATTTCCGAGAACTAAGATTATATGATTTCTAACCGAAGGTTCAACAACAACTGACATTATGAAAAAATATGGCTTCTTATGCCGCCAGAAAAATAAAAAATGGCAGACCTAGACCTCTTGATGTTATCCATGAAGAGGAAGAAATATTTTTGACAAAAGTCGCTGTTATTTCTTGGGGTTCGGACGGATGGACGCGGAAGCACAGATCGTTTACCATTGTTTTTACGTTTACTTATTACATTTATTAATAATAATAATAATAATAATAATAGAAGAGCGGCGAAGTGGAAGTATCGGCTTTGCTTCCGGATGATGTACTTGTTGTTGTTCAGCTGGTGCCGGGGAGGGAATCGGAACTGACCGTTCCGATGTTGGCACGTCCGGAAGCTTCGTTGTCAAAGGTAGAGACGCTAATGATGACGATGAGTTCGCTGACAACCATGCCGCAGACAAAGACGATGATGATGATGAAGACGAGGACGTAGGTGATGACGAAGACAATGACTTAGATGATGGTGATAAAAACCATGACGTTGGGGATAACGATGACAATGACTTAGATGATGAATATAAATCCCACGAATCCAGTAAGACATCTAATGGTAAACGTCTCGACTTTATGTCCGATGATCGACGATCGCTAGCGATCATTCTTCGACGCAGTTGATTAACATGACTTCTTATCATCCGATCACCTTCGATTTTGACTTGATACATTACGTTTCTATTTCTTTTAACGATAACTGCCGGGATTCATGTCCATGAACCTCGCCTATAGACTTTTGCATATACTTGATCATTTGGCTTGAAACCTCTTACACCTGTTTCAACTGTTTCATGCTGAACCTTTGCTGGTGGACGTAGCAACTCATGATTGGTTCTTATAGTTCTGCCAAACATCATTTCTGCCGGTGTTTTGCGATGTTCTAGTTGTGCATTTGGAGTAGTTCTATACGCTAGCAGAAATATATCTATTGCTTATTGCATTGTTGTATCCCCGTGCTTGATTTTCACCAACGCTCGTTTAAAAGTGTCAACAAAACGCTCTGCTTGCCCATTTGACTGTGGGTGGAAAACTGCGGTTCTTATGTGATGAATACTATTTGCCGTACAGAATTCCCTAAAAGCCTCACTTGTGAACTGCGTTCCATTATCCGATACTAATGTAGTGGGCATGCCAAACCTTGCAAAAACACCTCTCAGAATAGCTATCGTTGCTGTTGTTGTGATACTTCTTGTTTTAACAATTTCCGGCCACTTTGAACAAGCGTCTACTATCAACAGGAAATAATCCCCATCTATGGGACCAGCATAGTCGACGTGTATTCTCTCCCACGGGAAAGAAAGTTTACCCCAGGGGACTGGAATCTCGTGTGGGGGTGACTTGGCCGCAGCAGCACATGATGAACATGCACCTACTCATTCAACTATATCCCCATCCATACCGGGCCAATACACGTAGCTGCGGGCAAGTGCCTTCATGCGTTGCACTCCCGGATGACCACGATGAAACTGTTCCAAACATCTTTTCCGTAGCTTTTCTGGTATAATCAACCTTTCACCAAACAGAATACCTCCGTCGATCGTCGACAAGGCTTCCTTTCTGTAGTAGTAGCGTGCCAAATCTTGCCCTAAAGCCTTACTCTGTGGCCAGCCTCGTTGAATGTATTTGTAGATTTTACGTAACACCTTGTCGGTCTGAGTGCTAGTTACTACCTCTCGGAATGTTAAAGGAAGAACGGATAATGAATTATTCGCGACCGACCTTATATCCTTTTCCAGCTCAATACTTGCTACAACGTAATCTTCCTCCGGCTGAATTCGCTCCCTTATGAGTCTGGACAGCAAATCAGCATTTCCGAAATGATCAGTGCGAATGTACTCGATATCAAAATCGTACAATTGTAGAGTAAGCGCAAAGCGTTGAAGTCTATTCGCGGTATAAATAGGAATCCCCTTCTTTGATCCAAAAATCTACAGCAATAGTCGGTGATCTGTTTGCAATCTGAAGTGACGTCCGTACAACATTTTATGGAACCTTGTGACTGCAAAAACGATTGCAAGACCTTCGCGGTCTATCTGGCTATACTTCTTTTCAGTTTCTGTGAGTGCCCGTGATGCGTGTTGGACTACTTTAATATTACCGTCTTGGAATTTGTGACATATGGTTGCTCCTAATCCAACAGATGATGCATCAGCAGAAAGTATGATGTTTGCTTTCGGGTCATAATGTGTGAGCAAAAGATTTGAGGAGAGAATCTTCTTGAACTCTTTGAAACTTTCATCACATTGTTTTGTCCATTTGAAACTTTCACCCTGCTTCAAGAGGTAATCTAGGGGATATCTAAGATCCCTCATACGTGGAACGAAATTGCTGTAGTAATTTATGGCTCCAACAAATGAGCGTACTCGTGAAACGTCTGTTGGTGGTGGCAAGTTAATAATGGCTTCAATCTTGGTCGGGTCTGGACGAATACCATTTCCGTCTACAATGTGACCTAGGTACTTTATTTGTTTCATTCCGAAAACACACTTGTCTGCACGGATAGTGAAACCATACTCTTTTATGCGACCAAGCACTTCCTTCACGTTATTGTCGTGTTCCTCTTGTGTTGTTCCACCGATGATCAAATCATCCATATATCCGCAAACTTTCATCACGCCTGCCAGCATGGTATCAATAAGTTGCTGAAATACTGCAGGCGCAATTTTGATACCGGGTGGAAGACGGTTATACTGATACAGGCCGCGGTGAGTGTTTATAGTAAGTAGCGGGCGGTATTGTTCTTCTACTTGTACTTGCGAGAAAGCATCTGATAGGTCGATGGTAGAAAAAATCTTACATTGCGCCAACTTGGTAAAAATGTCTTCAGGTACAGGAAGCGGATACTCGTGCGGTTGAAGGGCCTCATTCAATCCCGTAGAATAGTCACCACATATTCGGATTTTTCCATTTGACTTTCTAACAATCACAACAGGCGCTGCCCAATCTGCGTAATTTACCGGAGTAATCACACCATTTGCTTCTAATCTATTTAACTCCTTCTCGACCACCTCTCTCATTGCATGGGCAACGGGCCTTTTTGGTCGGAAAATAGCGCGAACACCTTCTTTTAGCCTCAGCGGCACTTGGACCTTCTTACACACACCTGCTTCGCTAAACACTTCCGGGTAGAGTTTCTGAAGACTTGTTAAGGATGCTCCTCCCGTTTTAGTTGCGAGACCGTTGCAGAAAACATTCATAGGCATCGAACTCAAATCAAACAGCTCTATAACATCTGTTCCTAATAGCTGTACATGTGCTTCTGCTTCACGAACAGTCGCTAAACGCTTGACGTTGTTGATGACCAGATACTAGAGATGTGCACGCTGAGTAAGAGTGAGTGAGTGATTTGAAACCTTCGAGAGAGTGAATGAATATAAATCAGCACGAAGAGTTTTTATGACTCCTTTAACCACTCTTTTGCGTTTATACTCACTCTTACTCTCTGTGCCGACTAGAAACTCACTCAGGAGTGAGTAAAACTGTTTTATCACTCTTTGGATTATAATCACTCTGTAAGAGTGAGTAAAAGAGTATTATCACTCTTTGGATTATAATCACTCTGTAAGAGTGAGTAAAAGAGTATCATCACTCTTACAGCACTACCTTCACTGCTGTTCTTTGATGTCTAACTCGCGATCTGCTTTTGTTGCGGCAAAACCCTTCTTTATGCCCCATTGTTCCACACTGCTTGCATTTATGGGTTTTGTAAGCGCAATCCTTTACCCAATGCTGCGCACCACATAACCAACATGGGTTTCTAGGCTTAATGCTGGATGAGCTTGACCTTCCATTATGAAAATGCTGTGCGCCTTTTGGCATGAAATGGCGTTGCTTCGGCCATTTTTGGATCATGGATACCTGCTTATGCGCACTTTCCTCTATCATGGCGCTGTCCGCCTGGAGATTTACAATGCCCTGGCATTCCGAGGATAATTGCTCTAAAGTGATTTCAGCGTTTTTCTCGATACGGTTTAGTAACCGGGTCCTGAATTCTAAATCACGTTCACTTTTCAGACCGCACACGAACACTAATGCTTTTAACTGACTTTCTGTCATTTTTTTTAGTTCAAAATCCTCACACGCACGGTTCACTCTGCATGCGTAGACCATAAAATCCTCTGATTGTAGTTTAGACAGATTGAGACACTTGTATCTTTTACTAAGAATGGTCTCTTTGGCGCCAAACAATGCCTTGAGCTTGCTGACTGCCTCGTTAAAAGAAAAATTTCGCGGATGTTCCGGAAGCACAAAATTTGTATATCGTTCGTGTTCGGCGATTCCTAACTTAAAAGCACTCTCACCTTTGCTGCGTCTTCTATGAGGCTAGCGTCTTTCTCAAAAAGCTCCTCATATCTCGCGTACCAAGCAGCAAACGTTTTGTTTTCTTCCGGTTCATAACGGTACTCACTCAGTGATCGGGCGATGAAATCCAGTGTAGATTCACCAGGCGGTTTGGTGCTCGGGCTAGGTGCAGGACGTTGCATAAGCTGCATTAAAATCTCCTGCTGTTGTACCATTTGCTGTTGCAGGAGCTGCATCATGTTCAAGATTGTAGCGTTGTCGTTCGGGCCGGGGGCGGTACTGGTTGGCTGAAAAATATTACCACCGTTGTAATTATTTGAAACACTAGGCGCGGCTTGCCTCTGGTTTGACAATCTTCTAGGATTGTCTTCTTCCACAAATTCCATCCTATCCTGTTCCATTGCACTTTGCTTGCGATGGCTGATGGTTTAAAGCGGGACACGGCGTCGTTTACCATTGTTTTTACGTTTACTTATTACATTTATTAATAATAAATAGATAAAAACACTGTGACGTGCGGCAGCGGTTGCCGGCACGTCTGCTCACCGCTGATGCTCAACCCGAAGTCCCGCCGATTACGCAGGCGCGTTGATATCGGGTCAATCACGCATTGACCCGTAAGCGATGCACCTGTGTCACGCACACATCTGTATGTTGTCGCATGGCGCAAACAACCCAGAGCGCAAAACATGCGACACAGTCTGCGTCTGCAACAGTCGCCAATATCGCCATGAGTTTAAAGCCAAGATCCTTCAGCAGCCGCTATAGCCACATATCATGGCACGCAGCCATACACAAAGCGATCAGTTCCACTCCAGTCGCGGAAAGCGAACCAGTAGATTTCTTCATCATTGACCAAGTTGCTACATTTAGAGATGGGCAAAACGGTTCTTTTTGATGAACTCGAACGACCCAGCTCTTTTTCAAAAAAGAACGAATCGTGAATCGCGATTCTTTCGTTCAGTTTCGTGCAAGTATTTAAGAATTTTATTATATATAATATTTTATTGCGTGTGTTTTTGATTTCATTTATTTGATACCATTTTTCATTAAATTTAAACAGAATAGCATAAAATTTACTTTATTATTTACTCACCAAACTCATAATTTTAGAATTAGTTAATTCATTGGTTAAGGACTAACTCGATACGACCAGGCAGTTTTAACGAAATAAAAAGAGCTTAATTTAATAGCAAGCTGAACATTATTTTTCGGTATCCTTTTTTATTTTAATTGAAACAATGATTCTCCGGTCCAGCAGTGTTCATATGGCACACACACGTACGGTTACACACTTCTAAAAAGATTCAGTCACAGAACCGAAGATTTTACCGCGCCGTAATCTTTACTCTGATTGCAATTTGATCTTGCCTAAATTTGATTACCGACTAATGGCTTCTAGTAACAGTTTTGGAGTTTATTTATAATAATTATCTATGTATTTTACATATTATTGTCGAACAATACCAACATATTCTACAAAATTGAATGTTGTCACTTGTTTATTTATCTTAGATCAAAGTTTAGGCATCTGGCAATCGTTACGTAAAAACGGTTTTATAATACCATCACTACATTTACATATAAGATTTACAGTTTGCACGTTTTGACGAAAAAATACTGATTAATCATTAGGCGCCTATTATTATTATTTTTTTTTTGTAATTATTACAATTCGTTTTACTTATCATGTCATTTTTGTATGATTTCGGGCGGTTTCGGCTCTGTTCCGTTCCAGTGCGACGTCTTGCCATCTATCAAAGAGAAAAGGTTCTTAAAGAGTACTAGTTTGGTTCTCTCTCATTTTTGTATGGTAAATTATGACATAAGATTGTTTGAACGACTTAGTTCGGTTCTTTCACAATTTTGTATGGCGAAACCTGACGCACCGTTCTTTGAGCGACCTAGGTAATTTTTTCTCTTTTTTGTATGGAAAAAGCAATATACGGATCTTAAAGCGAACTAGTTCGCTTTTTAATCTGGATTTTTTTGCATAGCTTAAAAAAAACAATATTAGTCATATGTTTATAAGCTTTTAAAAAAGAACCGTTTGTTCTTTTTTAACGAACCTAGATCGCCCTAGATTACTCAAAGTTTGGTGCAATCTATTCTTTAAACATTTACTAATACATCATTCGTAACATTGTTTTGATCGGAGCCTGACGCTGTTCAAACTACACGTACCAAACCGCGTCAGATCGCATCAGACCGATTTTTGTAACGAATTGACAGCAGGCGCAGACTGTGCCATAATCTATCAACTTGTCAAACTGTGTGTGTAGTTTGGTTCTCACGGTTCTGATTCTTTTGGCACATCTCTAACTACACTGCCATATGTTTTGAAAACGTAATCAGTCAACGTTCGCCTATCCAAAGCATTGTTTCCCCAATCAGCATCGGAGTACGCTTCGCTTGCTGAGGTACCGTTACTGCCTTCGAACTGTTGCCGCAAATCCAAAGTACCTCGAACATACAGAGATTACGTAGTAAATCCTACCTCGTGAAATCGTTATCGGTCGTCGTAAATACTTGCTCCAGCGTCGTAAACCCTCATTTAGGCATTGTCAGTTCTATTTGGGCCTTGTGAAGTATGAATCGATCATAGTGAAGAATGTATGCGGCATCCTTTGGATACCCTTATAACAAAGTGGTACTATTTCACATGATATCTCACGCACACCATATTGCTGTCTCCCTTTTCTGGGTCTTGGGTTTTGTGACATGGAATCGCAGTTTGTGTTCACCTTCGGGAGCGTGGGATGTACGTGCAATAGTCAGCGAGAAAATTGCGAAAATATCGAACATATCCTTACAAAAAGTAAATAAAGTTGTATAAAACATCAAAAGTAGGTCAACTCCCACCTAATTGCAATGCATTTTTCCACGTTTACATCATTTTCGTGTGAAAATCCGGAGTAGAACTCCGTGCCGCTATCATCGGTTACACCGTGAACACAACACTGAAGACCACCGCCACCGTGTACACAGTGCTCATGTCACAAAATCCAAGACCCAGAAAAGGGGGACAGCAATATAGTGTAGAGTGAGATGTCATGAGAAATAGTACCATTTATCCATGAAGGCAGTCGCGAATAATGCGTGTCAGAGAAATTCGCTTAACTCGTATTCCTTTTGTGATATTATTTAAATCTGGTATTCAGTGACCGATTTCTTTTACGGCACGAAGCACATTATTAACCCTGACATTGTACACCAAAAATCACCTTATCCTTGGCAACCGGGCTACACAGGTAGCCAAAAAGTTTCGAGGCTTATAACTCTTGTAAATGTTATTCAATATCGATACAGTGTACAGAAGAAAATTAATGTAACTCTTCTAGTGCACTTTGCTATTAATAAGACTCCTCAACTCAAAGCCGTTTTTTGTGTTATAGTTCTTCAAAGTTGACATGTTTTTTTTTGGATGAAATGACAAAACATCAAAAATATATTTTTTTATTTATTTATAAAATGTTCACTACAAAATGTTATTGATAGTTAGTAGAGTTCTGTACCGCTGGTCTGAAGTATTTTTTTCATAATTTCCTCAAATGTAGTAAAATGATAAAGAAGCTTAACTTTGAATTAAAACCGTTACATAAAACCCATCTTCATTGTTACACTTATTCCAAACATAAAAAAAAAACACACAAAACAACAAATTCATTTAGTTTCAAGTCTTTCTAATAATTATATGTAAACAAATAGTTAGAATAATTCAATAAATGTATCCAAAAAAAACAAAACGGAATCGTTTGTAACGGTTTAATTCAAATTAAAAATAATATAGCTTTTTAATTGCCTCCATTGAAATTCTAAAAAAAACTATGTTAGACTCCTGATGCACAGTTCTAACAACTATCAAAAGCAATTTGTTGTAGAAATTATATAAAGTACTGAAATAGTTATTTTTGCCGTTTTATAATCTTTTCAAAAAAATCTTGTCAACTTTGAAGAGCTATAACATGAAAACGGGTTTGAGTTTAAAGGACATATGACTAGCAATGTAAAATAGAAGAATTAAATTAATTTTCATCTTTACATTTCATAGATATTGGATTACGTTTTCAAAAGTTATAAACCTCCAAACTTTCTTACTTCCGGGGCAGCCCGGTTGCCAGGAATTAGGGTATTGAAAAAATAATCTAAAAACAAGGCAAAACAAGGATAAGGCAATTTTTAAAAAATGCATCATTTACATTTGGCTACACGGGTAGCAGGATGTCAGGAGTAGAGTAAATTAATATTTTAACGATTATTTCGACAATTTGAGTAAATTTTTACCAAAATTAATGATTGAAATATCAAAATTTTACGTATTTTAAGGAAAATTTTAAATTTGACAAATAAAAAAAAATCCACGTTCAAAATAACAAGAACTGTCTAAGTTACGAAATTCGTATATCTCGAAATCGCGTAACTCGGGGAATGACTGTATAAAAATGCGTTGATTGCATACCGTTAAAGCCTTTTTAGACGGAGAGCATTCTTGAGATTTACGATAAATCTCAGATTGACGATAAATCTCCAGATTGATCAATCTTTCTGTCAAAAAGTGCACAATCAAGTAGGCCGTTTTAATTATGTTTGTTTCAATGTGTGATATGGGCTATATTTTGTCCCAAAAAGATACGAGAAGTTGGCTGCTGACCGAAGACAGAGATCATAATTGTGGCCAGATATCTGGTCCCAACAGCGCCACTGAATATACAAGTCGCAAACATACATCCGCACGACATATCGGCGCAGTATTCGCAGAAAAGTATTCGTTTGCATTCCACTGCGGTACCAGCACCGCTAAAAACGAGATAAAATTATGCAATTTTGAGTAGTTTCGGGTTCTATTTACGTTTTCTATGGATAAAAACACTAATCAAACACCATTGTGTGAAAAACCAATAAGTTATCACGATTTTTTTGCTCCAAAACACATAGTGCCGATTTGATTGCACCAAGATTGCGCTCTGATTTACGATAAATCTCTGAGATTATGCGGTGGTACACTAAAATTCTTTTTGACATCGCTAGACCTTTTTTGAATATTGTGCGGTAATGTATTGTAGTGTGAAAACATTCAAGTGAAATAAAATAATATTTACAAAAAAAAAACAAACTTATTTTATTAATATTTAATAACCTTGAGAAATAATAATTATTACGAACCTTGGGGGAAGCATCAGTGCTGTCAATCTGAATTGTACTTATAGATCTTCTTGTCCGTACGCCTAATCGTGCACCTTGTAATTGTTCTAATCGGTGTACTTATGCGATTTTGTGCCGCCAAGGAGGATTACATTGGTTTCTCTGATTGGTCAAAACAAAGAATTTTGCTAGCTGGTCTGAGCCAGCTTAGGCCATCCCTGGCGGCACAAAATCGCTAAAAGTACACCGATTAAAACAATTACAAGGTGCACGATTAGGCGTACGGACAAGAAGATCTATAAGTACAATTCAGATTGACAGCACTGATGCTTCCCCCAAGGTTCGTAATAATTATTATTTCTCAAGGTTATTAAATATTAATAAAATAAGTTTGTTTTTTTTTTGTAAATATTATTTTATTTCACTTGAATGTTTTCACACTACAATACATTACCGCACAATATTCAAAAAAGGTCTAGCGACGCTTTTCAAATGAAACTGGAACATACGACCGGAGCCTCCAGTCACGACGAACGCAGTTCATGCTTGCGATGATGATGATCCCCTCCGGAATGATCATCGCAGCAGAATCATCTTTTTCCACGATCCGTGTTGGATTGTCCTCGGCCTCGATATTCGTCAATAATGTCGATATAGCCTTCCTGCGGTTGGTGCTGGTTCCTGCAGCGGAGCTCTCTTCTGTACCACCTGGAAATGTAGTTATGATACATGTTTTATAGAAATTATTACTTTCTCAACAGTTCCAGCTAATGTATGTGATAAGTACTTTCTTGTTGGTGCATATTCGTTGTACAATCTATGTTCAGTTGCTCTCCATTCTTTGATAAACTTTTCACAACCTGCAACTACTTGGCACGAACGTAGAGTCACCACTGACGCCAAACAACGCTAGGTACACAGCCACACAAGGCAAAGATACGATGACGAGCTGGGTGACACACACGCTCGCGAACAACACATGTCTACACAAGCGTAGCATAGGATGCATCGGTTTGACAGCTCGAATATTCGTACAATTTGACCGACAGGGCTTCTTCCCAAGGCTTAACTTGGCTTGGCATTTGTATGGCAAGCTGTAAGCGGATAAGCATGGAAACGTCAAAACGCATGCAAAAAAAAAAACTGGTTTAGAGTACGATTCCGGCCAGTGTCTGGACAAACCGCGTCGAACGGCTTGATATCATCCGATGAAATCAGGCTCGATATGATTTTCGCAACGATTGCAACGATGTGCGCAACGATTGGCTATGGTCATTACATTGCAATTAATGTGACCGAAAGTGTTGCAGGAGTTTTGATACGTAAATTTCACTCACACAACGATACACACCATACACAGGATATGAAGCACACACATACTCTGATAAACGATCGAACCCACCGCTGTCAAATTTTTGTTTCATTTTTCTAAAGCTCAAATGTCAAGTCGTACAGGGATAAGCCCACCTAGCTACTGTCTTTGATGATTTTGATTTTGAACCCGCGTTGATTTTGACTACCAAACGATATTTGTTTTCAGATGAAATATTTACTGCATTTATCGAATTAAACAAACTTTATTTCATGAAAAACACAGTAAATATCACTAACAACCACATAACTTAAAATTAATATTAAGGTTAAGCCTGCATTTAAAGTTAGGAGAGGAAACTATTTAGAGAGGCGAGGCGAGGCGGGGCTAAGAATTAAAGAGAGGATCGTAACAAGGAACGGAATATGGAGTGAGAAAAGTGGAAATCAATCAAGTGAGACTAGGAATTAAATGCACGTAAAGCACGCAGCAAAGAATCGTTGCGATCAACAGAATTATGGCGTAAAGGGATAAATAATGTGGAACGAATACTAACAATTGACATAGTTGATTCATTATCCAAAACAATTGATAACAACAGATAAGCAGTTACAACACAATGCGTCCAATCAAAATATAATGATGAGTCCAGGCTCGATGAGGTGTTTATTCGTCAGCTATTCGCATAAAAAGAGATCGATTCTAGCGGTTACCGATCGCACAACGTTATCCCTCCGACACACACGTGCACACATGCACCTATATGTGTCGTACCGTTCGTTTAAAACGCGCACTTCTCTTCTATGGTCCACTATCGATATGCCCTCTCCTTGGCATGTAACTATATATAGTGATCATACCAATTAAAAATAAAGAAGCAAACACGATTGCAAACGCATTAGTTGAAAATGTGATCTTAACACATAGAAGCTTTTTAGAGCTTACATCAGATCAAGGCTAGGAACACAATAATGAAGTATTAAGTAAAATAGAAGAAATTTTGAAAATTAAACAAACATGTTGGAGGTGTTTTGCGATCGGGCACGTTCCCGGGGAAAAACACAGGTGAAAAATGAAGTCAAATAAAACCCACGTTCGTTCTCGTCCACTCCGTTATTGCATATGTTTATTTTGGTATTTTGCATTAGTTCAATCCATTTACTACACTAAGTTGTATTTATTAATTAATTTTTGTAGTAGTTCAAATATACCAGTAATGTACCGGTAATAATGCTTTAAATTTCTAAATTCTTACCTACTTACTTACTTATCCGGCGCTACATCCGCTTCGCGGTCTTGGCCAGCTGTAGGAGTCCTCTAATTCGCTCACGGTCAAGCACCTTCGTCTGCCAATTCATTATCCCGGCCTTTCTGGCGGACGCATCAACATCATCACTACATCTCAATTTGGGCCTACCACGCTTCCTCTATCCATGTCGACGATCTAAAAAGACTTTACGGGCTGGGTCGTCCGGTGTCTTTCTCATGACGTGACCAGCCCATCAGAGCCTGGCGAGTCTAATCCGCTGTAGGACAGTTAGTTCACCTTACATCTCATAGACCTCATCTTTATAGCGGCTCCTCCATTTTCCTTCCACACATACGGGGCCAAAAATCCTTCTGAGGATCTTTCTCTCGAATTTGGCTAAGAGGGTTTCGTCAGTTTTGGACAAAGTCCATGTCTCAGAGGCGTATGTGAGTACTGGAACTATATGGGTTCTATATATTCCCAGCTTCGTTCGTCGTGACAGGTGTTTTGAGTGGAGAATTTTCCTCAGACTGTAGTATGACCGTATGGCAGCCAGCGACCTAGTGCGTATTTCAACATTAATGTTATTGTCGGTGTTGACTTTTGACCCAAGATAGTTGAAATTTTGGACGACTTCGATAGAGCGTTCACCTATTTGTACGTCACCCCTGTGTAAGTTAGGATGTGTTAGCAGCGCCGCTGGTGGTGCTACTATCAACACGGTTTTTGCCTCGTTAATCTCCAATCCGAGTTTTTCTGACGCCTACATCCTGCCACCTAAAATTGCAATCAATTTTACTCTATGTTTCAAGAAACGCTGTTCTTTTAACTTACCCAAGATGATAGTATTATCTCCTATGCTGTGTTACCGAATCTATCATCGATATCGCTCGGCCTACGCAAAGGACATATTTTAACGATTGGCCTAACTACGAGGCCGCCTAACTCGTATTTCAGTCCCTTTCGCTGCCCGTTGAGTAACGACTCGAACTAATCCATCTGTTCTAGGATGCACCTTTGTTATTTTCGCTAATGGCCATCTCCTAGATAGGCTATTTTCTTCTCTGATTATCACTACAGTTCCTGATACTGATAATCAAATAATAAATCAAATAATAAGTCAATGTAATGGTTTGTAACATTTAATACTAGAAATTGTGATATAAAAATCATCTCGAGCGCAACATCTGTGTTGATTACCCGCAAGATACAGGGTTTTACAATAGATAGAATACGACGAGCCCAACTCAATAAGTCGCGTAAGCTTATAAGATAAACGAAGAAATTGATACTGCAACACAACAAATTTTACTGAATAGCAAACGCTGGATATGAAGTTGCGGGCATAATTTAATGAATGTCAAATCTGGCAGAGCTGTTTACGTACCTACCGGATGCGAGAGTTGAGTAAAAAAAGTACGAAATTTTAAACAAAGGATGTGCAAAATATCGATTAAAAATTATGTTTAATGATGATAAATACTTGCGACTAATTTCCAGCTTCATTTTGTGGTTAAACTCTTGAATCCGCTTGTACGTAAACAGGCTGACCGATTTGGCATCCACTAAATTGTTCACGCGATTCTACATCCATGGTTAAGTGATTCATTAAAGTTTATTGATTTTGAACATCTATCTTCGTGTCCAAAAAAAAATCTCATCAGAGCAATCGCCGATCATTTACTCTCTTGAACGTAGTTCCACTCTTAGCAGTGAAAACAAACATGGAACAGAATTTTTGGCGTTTTCTATGACTTAGGGCGGCTTCGGTTCTGTTCCGTTCCAGTGTGTCAGCTGCCTAAGAGCCCCCACGCTATCATAGTTTCAACTAATGCGGCCTGCGGGCTGAAAAGTTTGGAGACCCCTGGGTGATTTGGTTGTTTGGTATCTGAGATAATCTAATATCTAGAAATTGTGGCATGTTTTCTCCTATCAGGAAATGTCCTGGTGTTAAGACTTCAATATCTGTTCATTACTGAGAGTTGTTATGGGACGCGAGTTTAAACAACATTCTATTTCAGTTAACAAAGTGGTAAGATCTTTAAATATCATTGATGACTGTCCTGCTATTCGAACTAAATGGTGCTTCATGTAATTAACCGCTGCTTCCCATAGTCCTCCAAAATGAGGCGATCTCGAAGGAATACATTTCCACTTAATTCCCTTTTCTAATGTCCAAGAGTCTATTCAACAACGATATTCCTTGTCGTGAATTAGCTTACACAATGCATTAAGAGTGTTATTAGCACCTTTAAAATTAGTCCCATTGTCTGGATATAATTCAGCAATCAAACCTCTTTGCGCCACAAACCGTCGTAATGCAGCGATAAACGTCTACGTGGTCAGATCGAAACAAGCTCCAAATGGACTGCCCGAGTGGTGAAGCACTCGAACACTGTCGTCTTTGAACAGATCATGGAACTAGCGTCTTCGATCCGAGCGTATTCAAGATAAAACTACCTTTGCGTAGGTCCAGTAGTATGTACGAGAGATATTCCAAGAATGACTCTCCAGCACCTTTGTCGATAGACGCACTCCTAGAATTGCCGCCCCAAATCTAGACGAGATAATGATGTCAGTTTCAGTGGAGCCTCTTTGGCACGACTCATTACCAATGTACATTTCACTGCTCCATCGATGATTGCTCTAAAGTAAGCAACCCCACCAAACGCTGTTTCGCTCGCATCGCAAAATATGTGTAGCTGTATCTCTTCGATTTTACTTGTAATTACTTTTCCGAAGTAATTTCGAAGGATCTGACATGATCCAACCTCCTGCACCAACCGCAGCCTCATCTAAGAATGTCTCTGAACTAGACATTCAATTTCGGATGTGAAATCCTCCTTGAGCGTGAATGTGCCGCCCATCCTTAGCCAGTCTGATGGTTTCCGCTTGTGTATCAACACTATCGTAATAGTAGTTGACATAGTGTTTTTCTGTAATAGCTTACGCTGCCTCTGGATACTGCGCAACGAACTTAAGGGCATTCAATTTCGTAACGAATTGAGCTGAACAGGGAGAACACGTAGCCCCAAACGTGGCTACTTCCATAACGTAGACCTGCAGGATGCCCTCTGTACTGTTGCCGAACAGAAATCTTTGCGCCTGTTTAACTTTGTCTCTTATGCGCAATTGTTGATACATCTCTTTCAAATCGCCTCCAAAGGCGAATGCTCATTCGCAAAATCTACATACAACTTTCGACAAAACCACCAGCACGTCTAGTCCTTTAAGTAACATATAGTTCAACGAAACTCCTGCCACTATTGAAGCTGTGTCCCATAATAGACGGATTTTCTCTTGTTTTCTGCGCATTTTGTACCACATTAAGAGGCAGATACCACACCTGTTCTTTGGAGCATCAGGATAATTCATAATCGTTGATCTTATGGACATAGCCCTTTTGCTCATACTCCTTAATCATTCAGCTGCTCTTGACTCCAACACATAATTTTTTTCAACAGTTTTGCCAATTGAACATGCGTTTCTCTGCTGCGGAGAAGCCTAAGCGAACCAAAACTCTACTTTTGGACCGTGCCCGGGACCACCTTTGGACTGCGCAAATAGTGAAGTTACGAAGTACGGAAGTACGGAGTTTTAAGATCACATTTTTTGGTTTTCTTAATGTGTATGCATCCTCTTTAATACAAAAATACTGGGGGTACCAATATCTAAAATATAAAAAATAAAAATGATCCCATTCGCTGTCAAATGTGGACTGTTTGATACAGTGACAGCTCGGCAGGACTGTTGTCAGTGCACCTTTAGAATATTGTCGTGTTTGTTGTGTTTGTTTGGCGTTTTGCAGCGCGCTGCCATACGAGATGTTCCATGTTTTCCCTGTACCAGATGTAATAAGTCGCACAACGTTCGGTATATCGCACCATTTGATAGCCGTGAACGAAAACGATTTTTTTATACCCCACCTATATAGAAAAAATCAATAGCACGCATAGCATTTCCTCCGATATCGCTGCACTAAAAAATCGTTAAAAATTGAAAAACCTGTCACCAAATCCAGTAAGGATATAATGATAACTAATTTCTCAATTTCCATTGTACTGGTCTTACTCGCTTGCGTTGTGGTGAGGTTGTGAGGTTAACCTTGCGGCCGTTTCCTTTATAAGGTTGATGTCAAGCGTTCTTTTCCTGCCCTACTCTGGAAAGTTGTTAGGAGCCTTTACTTCTAGAATGACCAGCTTCACTGTTGGCTTCTAAAGTATATTTTGTCCTACGTCGTATAAGTCCGTCTTTTCCCTTGTGGACTTCCACCACTCTTCCCTTCGACCACTTCCCTTTCTTATTCTCCTCTGGAAACGTCACAATGTCTCCTACCTTTATCTGTTTGGTGGAGTTTGTCCACTTTTCCCTTTTCGTTAATTTTGATAGGTATTCTCGTATCCACCGGGCCCAATAATGCTTGGTTACTAACTGTGCCTTTTCCAACCTGCCTGCGTGGCCTCAGCTACGTTGAAATCAGTTAAGTTAGGGTCTGCTTCTCCTGAATGCCCTAGGACGAAATGAGCAGGTGCCAGGAGTTCTTCGTCCTCACGGTTCTGAGGAATGTGTGTTAACGGTCTATTGTTCGTGATAAACTCAATTTCCGTTAAAATTGAACCTAAAACATCTTCTTCAAGCTGTCAAGCAGTCAGTTAAAGGCAGCAAGCTTTTTATCTCGCTTACCATTCTTCGCCAAAGTGTGGAGCCCCAGGTGGGTTGAATTTCCAAGTTATTCCATGTGACGCACATCGCTTCATTTCGTTGTCGGCACGGATAAAATTCGTGCTGTTGTCACTATATGAATTGGCTATCTTTCTCCGACGATACTGCATATTTTTAAGGCATCTGATGAATTCATTCGAGGTGAGATCTGAGGCAATCTCTATATGTATTGCTCTTGTGGTAAGACACGTAAATATCAATCCCCATCGTTTCTCTGATCGTCTTCCTATAGTCACGAACAGAGGGCCAAAATAGTCCACACCTGTATGCGTGAATGGCTTTGTATGAATAGCCGTTCTATAGGCTGGTAAGGGCGCCATTACGGGAGCGCTTGGTTTTACCTTTTTATTCGAACAATGTTGGCATTTATTATTGACTATTGCTTTAAAACTGCCCTCAGATCTACTTTTCAATATCTTTGTTTTACGATCGTTGGTTTTTACATCATACGTGCGCCCTTGTTCTCCCTTTATTTGGACAGCAATAGACTGGCTACTATCTTCGTATTGTATAATGCCATTAGTCCAGGACAGGGCTAGAGGGTGCACTGGCCCCTCTGCCTTTAGCAAATCTTTCACCTCTTCGAGTACCAGGCTGGTTGAGGAACCTGGGTCGATGAAGGCATATGTTTTCAGTGATTGTTGCCCACTAATTAGTGTTATTGGAACAATTTGATAATAGAGTTGCGCATCATGGTGGTGATAATTAACCCTTCTCGGGCCTTCACTCCTTGATTTAAGGAGGATTGGGTGATGTCTTTCCCTGCAACCGTATGCGGTACATTGCGGTGGAAGTCCGCAGTTATATGCATTATGATTCGTAAGTTTGCAGTAGTTTGTACAAATATTTTTATTTCTCAATATAGACCATCTTTCGTCCACAGAGCTTGCTCGTAGCTGCCTGCAATCGACGGTTTTGTGTTGATTAGTGCAGAAACAACATTTATCCTTCGAAAAGGGTTTACCTTGCGGTCGAAAGGAGTTGTAAGTGTTTCTCTTTTTCGTACCGTGATTCCGTGATTCTAACGTAATGGCTAAATCTTCTGTCGGTTTTAAAAATTTTGCTAGTTTGGAAAGTGTTAAGGATGAGCTCTCCTTTTTCTATTATCCATTTGTTGCGTATGTTGGATGGAAGTTTTGCGACCAGGTCCCTAAGGAGTTATTGGTCGTTTAAATATTCCACTCTACCTAGTGTAACAATACTTTATTCACCGATCCCTCACACGCACATCCTTCTCTCTGTATCGCTGTTTCGTGAATGTCCCTGTTCGTAACGAACTACATCGCCCTTACCGATCTTATCGTTTTCGGAGCAGGGTTACTTCTGTTATCTTCGAAACTCCTGATTACAATCGGACACCACATTCATGTCGCTGTCCGCAGCGAACTCATTGTCTGTATAGCTGTCATCTATCTCGTCTGTTTCTAACAGACTCTGTTTTGTTTTCCCCATCGCTTCATTCTATCGATTGCGTATACGGTTCTTAGTGGACGCTGGGTTCTTTGAGCTCCTGGTATGTCTTCGATTACGTATCGGTCGTTTGGTAACTTCTCTACGATCCAATACGGCCCCTTGTATTTCGCTTCCAACTTCCTACTCTCCCCGGTTGCCAGTAGGTCCCGCTCTACTAATACCATGTCGCCAACTTCATAGGTCTGGGGTGCCTTGCGTTTTTTGTCGAAATACTTTTTTTGTTTTTGTTGTCCCCTTATTGTTTCCTCTATGACCTTGCGCCTAACTTCGTCTACTTCCTGTGTCCTATTATCATCCTCGTCGTGGAGGATTAACGCAATGATATTTTTGTGTACATCCCTGGGACAGTACGTCATGACTAGTTCACTTGGGCTTCGTTTCGTTGTGGCGTTGCGCGTATTGTTCAAAGTCCATTGTATTTGTGGTAACCTCTCATCCCACCTCCGGCTATTTTCCCCTGTAGAGCATCTCAGTGATGTCAGTATAGTTCTATTGTATCGCTCAACCTGTCCGTTTGCTCGCGGCGTACCTACGGCTACTTTCACGTGTTGGCTTGCGTTTGCCTCACAATAATCTTCGAATATTTTTGATGTGAAAGCCGTACCCCTATCTGTGATTATCCTGTTTGGTGTTCCAAAGAAAGCCGCTATTTCCTCCAGAAACCGAATTACTGGTCCTGTTTTTGTCGAACTCACTGCTTTCAGTATCGCAAGCTTCGAATATCCACATATCATTACGAGTAAACATTGGTTCCCCTTAGCTGATTTCACGAAAGGACTCAAATGATTCATGTGTACCGTATGGAACGGCCAGTCCTTTGGTATTGGGTGCATATACCCTTCTGGCCACCCTGTCTTCCTTTTATTGTACGCACATTTCGGGCTTGCTTCTATGTACCCCTGAACGTACTTCCGCATATTCGGGAACCAGAACCTTTTCCTTAGCGTTTCTAGTACTCGATCTACTCCGAAGTGACCCATTTCGTCGTGGTATGCGCGTACTATTCTCCATCGCACTCTGACCGGTACTAACCATTTGCATTCTCCCTCTACCTTTCTCATAAACCTCTGACGCTCCAGCCTATAATTATCATGGATTTGTTTTTCTGCATCATTATTGACTGGGTTTTGTAATGGTATGAGTTATCTTTTCGTCTTGCCTCTGCATAGATGCCAGAATATCGTTGGTATCTGCTTCTATCGCTAATATTGTTTCTGCCACTGTTGGCTCCGCTTCGGGTAATTCAACTGCACCGCGACTGAGAACATCTACGTGCCCCATGCTCTTCCCTACTCTATGCGCAATGCGGAAATTGTACTCTTGTAATTTTAAGAACCATCTTGCAATCCTAGCGTTCATTTCGCGCTTGGTGTATGTGTCTCTTACTGCGCTACAATCCGTTTTTACCACAAAGGGTCGCACAAGCAGATACTGTCGAAATCTTTCTACGCTGGCTACTACCGCTAAAACTTCTAAGTCGAAGCTATGGTAATTACTTCATTTTGTGTTTTGCGTTAGGTGGTAAAATACTAATAGGACGAGTCAGTCATTTTGTAATAAAATAACACATTAAAAATTTATTACACAACATACTAAAACTATCACAGGACGTCAGGACATTCGAGGACACGTCTGCTCGCTAGGGTGGCCGCGTTAAAAGAGAGCTTTTATAAATAGAGACGCGCACAGCCGAAGGTAGCCGAACGAAACCGCATACCTCGGAAGCTGTCACGTGTCAACACGATGACAGGACCGAGTAACGGCAAGGCAACACCTCCCCCTTTTAAGTTAGCCGGTACGCGCTGAACCTACGTGGCAGTCTTCTAGACCTAGAAGATCGTCGTGGTAGCCGCGCCTACTGGGTGTTGTTCCTATCGGTAATCAGGGGTGCTTGTTGCTCTCTGATGTGTGCTGGTGCTGCTAGCGGTGATGCTGGCGATGATGGGGTCTCCACCTGCGCCGGAGGTGCCGATGCTGACGTAGGATACAATGAAACCGGTGGCGCCGAAGATGCTGGCCGATGGGACGACAGATGCGGCAATTTCCATTCATCCAACAAAATGTAAAGGGGCAGCTGATGCTCCTTTTGTTCGATGTGATCCGCTGGGCCAGCAATTCGACGTCGGAGCTGATTCACGTGGCGTCGATGTCTTTGCTGGTCTTGGGTAACTACCTCGTAAATCACGTTACCCACCCTGCAAACTATCCTTCCAGCTATCCAGTTCCAAGAGTTCGCCCTGTACATCTTAGCGTAAACTGGATCACCCGGCTGCCATTCACGAAAGTCGCTCCCAGTGAAGGTGTCTGATGTTGCTGGCGGCCGCAATAAATGGTGAAGGTTCCGATCCAGCCTAGATGTTCTTCCGATCATGATCTCGGCTAGAGTACGTTGCGCCAAAACAGGATTGGGTGTGGATCGATAGATCTGAAGAAATAGATCCAAAGCTTCTTCCAGCGTTGTTGTTGTCTCGTTGTCCCAACTCGTATCTTTTTCAACGCACGCTTGAACGTGTCCACGAATCGCTCGGCCTGACCATTCGATTGCGGATGAAAGGCTGGAGTTCGTATATGCTCGATGCCGTTACGCTCGCAGAACTCCTTGAAGACTTCGCTGGTGAACTGGGTACCATTATCGCTGACCAATGTGACTGGTGGTCCAAACCTAGCAAATATTCCTCGCAAGATGGTAATTGTAGACGATGAGGTAATACTTGTCGTTTTTACGATCTCTGGCCACTTAGAGAAGGCGTCTACCACAACCAGGAAATATACTCTATCCACCGGACCGGTGTAGTCGATGTGTACCCGATGCCAAGAACCGGATGGTTTTGGCCAAAATGATTGTCGCCACCGCAACAAATGCACCCTAAGCTATTTGCCAGTCGCAATCGAACGACGTTAAAATTGCTGACCGTGATCGGTCAGCACTAAAGGTGGAAAAAGCGATATGTTGCTAGGTGCCCCAAAGGCACTGTAATTAGATATAAGCAAATACGAAGGTAGGCGCGACAATTGGATGTAAGAAACTTATGTGTAAAATTGCTGACCGCGATCGGTCAGCAATAATTAGGTATAAAACCGATAAGCTATGAAATAAACAGAGGCATTTCAACCCAAACGAAAACGAGTCAGAACTCATTAATCTCTAGTCGGCGTGACCTGCGCCTGTCTAGAGAAAAGCGCCGCGAGGTTAGCTTCGCGCACGCAACAATGATGGTGCCTCCGCTTGAGGGGATTTGGCTGCGGCTTGACACGCCCCACAAGTAGCGACGCAATCGGCGATATCGTTGTCCAGTGATGGCCAATAAACGAAACTGCGCGCGATCGCCTTCATGCGCTGGATGTCTGGATGTCCCTGATGTAACTGATTCAGGCATCTTTTCTGCAAAACAGCGGGGACCAGGAGAGACCATCCGGCTTCGCATCCTTGTTGATAAGTTGTTGATTTGTCTGCAGCTTGTTGATTTGTCCGTCGGTATATACTCTATCTCGAAGTCGTATAGCAGCAGCGTTAGCGCGAACCGTTGCAGCCGATTAGCAGTATATACAGGAATGCCCTTCCTTGAGCCAAAGATCTGAAGCAGTGGCCTATGGTCTGTTTGGAGTTTAAATGCCTGCCATACAGCATTTTGTGAAAACGAGTTACGGCAAAGAAAATGGCCAATCCTTCGCGGTCTATCTGACTATACCCTGCCTCTGCTTTTGTTAAAGTCCGCGACGCGTGCTGTACCACTTTTATTGATCCGTCTGCAAATTTGTGGCTAATGGTGGCTCCGAGTCCAACTGAAGATGCGTCCGCGGCTACGATGATTTCGGCTTTCGGGTCACTGTGGATTAGGATCCGATCTGATTTCAAAATCTCCTTCAACCTGTTGAATGCGTTTTCGTACCGCTTCGTATACACAAACTGGCTCTCATTTTTCAATAAATCGTCCAGGGGGTACCTCAAATCCCGCATCCTGCGAACAAATTTGCCATAATAGTTGATCGCGACCAAAAACGAACGGACTTCATTTAACTTTGATGGCGCTGTAAAGTTTATTATGGCATCGATTTTCTTTGGGTTCGGCCTTAAACCTACTCTGTCAATGATGTGCCCGAGGTATTCTATTTGATGCATCTTGAATGCACATTTCTCGGCCTTGATTGTAAACCCGAAATCTTTTACACGCTGAAGCACCTTGCTGACATTCTCATCGTGCTCTCTTTCAGTCCTATCCAAAAATGTCATCAGGCAACGACAACGGATACTCATGAGGCTGCTGCGCAGCATTCAGCCCCGTCGAATAATCTCCGCAGATTCGAATACTGCCGTTGCTCTTACTTACGACCATGATTGGGGCTACCCAATCAGAGTAATCGATGGGAGTGATCACGTTGATATTGACCAATCGGTCAAGCTCTTCCTCAACAGTGGCCTGCATAGCATACGCCACGGGCCGTCTTGGACGGAAAACTGGACTGCAATTTTCCTTAAGCTGCAGCTTGATCTGCGCTTTTGTACAAAGCCCTGTACCACGAAACACTTCGGGAAAACTGCCTTGCAACGTTTTTGGAACGCGCGTATTCGTTGAGATGTTAGCACAGAACTTGTCCATCGGGACGGAGCCAACAGCAAAACGATCCACCAAATCTGCTCCCAGCAAGAGCAGATCAACCTGAACCACACGAATGATCGCCGGCTTGGTGACGCGACATACAGTAAACACGCCCAGCAGCTTTAGTTTCTCATTTGAGGCAGTTTTCGCACACGCGGACGGCGTTACCAATGATGGTTTCCCCAAACTCTCCCATGCAGTCCGACCTATGACCGATATGTCTGAACCCGTGTCCAACTGCAAACGAATGTTCGTTCCATTGATGGAAACTTCCACTAACTTACGGCTGGCTCGCACGCTGCATACTCTGACGGTTTTAATAGATACCGTAGGGGTCGGTAGCTTCTCCGACCAGCGTGACTCTTCCGCTTGCGACAACGTTCTTCCCGATGACCCGTTTCACCACACACTTTACACTTACGGGTGGATTTCGGACGATCCTTCACCCAATGCCAACCACCGCATAGCCAGCAAGCATTACTTGGCTTATCGCTCTTTGATCGATCATCACGCAACGTGCGATGCGAGCGCTATCCCCTACCGGAAAATTTAAGATGGTTCCGTTCGCCATTTTCTATTGCCACACGCTCTTCTGCCCCACCAGTTATCATCACATTTTCACTCTTAAGGTTTGCAATACGGTTGCATTCCGCCGATATTTTCTCGAGAGTGATATCGGGGCGCTCTTCAATGCGAGTGAGCAGCTTCACTCGAAAATCCCTATCAGTCTCCTCCTTCAGCCCACAGACGAAAACTAAACACTTGAGAGCAACTCAACCTCGTTCATCCGACCCAGCTCGAAATCTACGCAGGCCCGATTGACCCGGCATGCGTATATCAAAAAATCTTCGCTCTTATTCTTGATAAGCTGCATACACTTATAACGCTTTGTTAGCAAGGATTCTGTCTTTCCGAAAACTGATTTCAACTTAGTAACCGTTGATTCGAGCGTATATTCACGGGGATTTCGGGGTAATATATAATTCACGTACCTTTCGTGCTCTAAGGGGCCCAGCTTCCGCAAAAGCAAACGCACTTTCGCCGCATCTTCAATCCTGGCCGCATCCCTGATGAATAGGTCCTCGTATCGCGAATACCACTTCTCGAACGTTACACCTCCGTCGGGCTCGAAGCGGAATTCGGTGATGTTTCTGACCAATGAATCCAGAATTTGTTCAGGATTGAGGGGAGCTGCTGCTGCTGCTGCGATGCCACTTGCGGTTGTGATACCGGCTCAGGCATTCCACGTTCGTTTTCAAGAACTGGCTTTTCTTTAAGTTTTATCGTAAACCCGTACATCCTTATTTCTGCTAATAATTTATCCAACAGTAATAGCCCCTCTTCCACTGTACGAGCGCTTATTATAATGTCGTCTACATATGCCACTATTCTGTTTTGCCTTTCCCTTTAACCATTTTGTCGATCGCCCTCTGAAAAACGGCTCCACTATTGACTAGCGCGAAAGGCATTCTTTTAAATTGGAAATGGCCGTCAGGTGTCGAGAATGCTGTTTTTTCCCTGCATGAATGTTCTACTGGTATTTGATAGTACCCCGAATACAGATCTAACGTAATGAACACATTTGATCCATTAAGGGCATTGAGACATCTCTCTATTTCGGGTGGTGGGTAACGATCCTTGACTGTTCTTGCGTTTAGCTCTCTATAGTCCACGGTCATACGCCGTTTTCCGCTTTTCTTTTGAACTAACACTGGCCGGAATCATACTCTAAGCCAGTATTTTTGTATGCGTTTTGACGTTTCCAGGCTTATCCGCTTGTAAACGTTCTTCCCAGCACATTTCTTACCAACGGGTAATGCGTACACTCGCGTCGCTGTAAACGTGCTTACCTGCACAGTTCTTACCAACGGGTAACGGGGAACACTCGAGTCATACCGTGTGTTGGTCAGTTACGGTGTGTTGGTCAGTTACGCTGACATCGTACGATCGGACGAAAGAACTTCGATCGTTAGGGTGGTTCGTCAGAACTCTACTGTTGGAGACATTGAGGCCTTACTTTGGGTAGGGGGACACTCAAAGCTCTTGAAATGAGAAGACGTAAGGTTTGGTTGAGTAATCTCTAGCTCAGACGGTCCAAACGATTCTATCCGTTCTGTTCTGCGGCATCTTTATTTATACTCAATTTTACATTGTGGTTTTTACTCTAATTGTAAAATAATGTGAACCAAAATGACCTCAATATAATTGCTTGTTATTTATAGTGCAATAATTGTTCAAAGTAGGCGTTGAGTTCACGCGGGTTTGTAAGAATGCTTACTTTGCTTAACACATCACCTGAGCGTTCTTTAGCGCCTCATATTATTTATGTTTCATTTGCGTTGGTCACTAGTTCCGTGCAATTGCTGATTTTGTTATTTCTTTCAGGGGTATGCTATATGTGGGTCACTGTTTCAGACCGCGTTGTTGTTATGTTGTTTTAAAATGTACTATAATATATCGTTTGATGTGAGGTGGTCAAAATCTTTTCTGTATTCAATTTTTTTTGTAATCAATAAAAATTCAAAACTGTTTAGCAGTTATGCTACACGCTTACAGCTCGCCATACAAATGGCAAGCCAAGTTAAGCCTAGGAAAGAAGGATTAGATTGGTTTCTCAATGAAAGCAGGTAACCCAAGCTCGACAAATATTATAACAAAGAATTTTGCTAGCTGGTCTGAGCCAGGAACTGAAACGAAAAGAACTGAAAAAGGATTATTTTAATTATTTTTAGATTATTTCAATAATTTTAATAATCAGTCTTGTATATTATTTCAAATGAATTGAAATTAAAATTAAATTTCTAAACTTTAATCGATTTTTCTCAAATTGCAGTTGATGATCTCTTGTGTCATTCTTTATGTCAAAATGCTATGTCCTTTACGAATCTGTACAGAATGATACAGCCCGGTACCTGGATTATTTGGCAGATACAGGCTTAAAGCTCAAGCTTTCTAACCATTCTAAAGCCAACCGTCAAAGTGAGCACATCTAAACCGTCGTTACAACGAAAACTGTCCAATTAAATCCACCGAAAAACAAGTGATTGAAAATAAAAAGTGAACAGCAGGTTAGTTGATTATTTGGGGAAAAAAAAACTAATCATCAAAGGGTGAAAAAAAGATGGGGGTCGATGACCCCGGGGGTGGTAGCAGTTTCGGCTCTTACTATGAGTGCTTAGAGGAAGATAGGAGACCAAACTCTAAAAAAAGGAGGAAAAATAGGCTGGACTTGAGTGATACGCAGGAACCAGAAGTGATCGTAATAGTAGAGTGCACTACGGCAGGGAAAAGTTTAGCCACCTAAAATCCGTTTCTATTTGCAAAAGCGTCAGAAATGGCGATCGGAAGACAACTATTGCAAACAACGCTTTTACGTGATGGCCGAATACTACTGAAAGTGAGAAACCCCACGGAAGCAAAAAAAATTGGAAATATAAATCTCAATCATGGGGAGATTAAACTAAACATTAGAACGTACGAACATGAAGCCCTGAATTCCACAAAAGGGATAATTAGATGTGACGCTTTCGTACACTTAACGGAAGAAGAACTACAAGAGGGATTAGCAGAACAAAAAGTAATAGATGTGACTATAATGAAGCGGAAAAACGCGAAAGGGGAAATAGTCAATACTAGAACAGCTATTATAACTTTCAAGAAAACGAAGCTACCGCGATCAGTAGAAATAGGATATTATACAGAGCGAGTGGAACAATACATCCCAATGCCACTAACATGCATGAATTGCATGATGTTTGGACACACAAAAAAAAAATGCACCCGTGAAAAGGTTTGTGCCAAGTGCAGAGATAAATACCACGAAGAATGCAAAAATCGTACGAAATGTGCAGAATGCGGAGAGGATCATTCTGCCCTAGACAAAAAGTGCCCAGTATTCGTGAATGAATACGAAATAAAAAAAATACAAACGGTTAACCGAATAACCATGCGCGAGGCAAGACGTATACGTAGGGAAGCGGTACCAATGGTACCGAGAAACTATACTAACAGACCGTATTCTAGCGCTGTCAAAGACAGAACACCAAAACAAAACAACGATACGGAAAAAAACAAATCACCCAAATACCAAATTAATAACACAGAAAGTTTTAAAAACAATACAGAAAGGAAAAACACTAAAGAAAAGAATAACACCACGGAAACAGAAAATAACGAAGCCACGAAAAATTTTACAGAAAAAAAACAGAAAACACACAGAAACACAGAAACAGAAGAAGTTACAGAAAACAAAAAAAACACCGAAGAAATAATATTTAGCGACACTGAGGTAATACTTAGTGAATCCGAGATGTTTCACAGTCCCCTCAGCAAAACAGAAGTTGAAACACTCCCCTAAATAATAAAGAAATATAACAAAAATAATAACAATAACAATACAAAAGAATTCATCAACGGCGAACCATATAGCGAAACAAAAAAGACAAGATGGAAAAAATTAAAATCCTACAAACAAACATTCAAAGTATAAAAAGTAACAAAGAGGAATTAAACCACATCCTACGCGACGAGGAATTTTCGATAGCATGCTTACAAGAATCTTGGTTAAAGCCAGAAAAAACAATTAGAATTCCAGGTTACAATATAGTAAGACAGACAAGACGATTATGGAGGAAGCTGTATACTAATCAAAAAAAATATCAAATACCAAATCAACAATTTCAAGGACAACAAACAAACAAATCAAGGACAAACACGTAGGTGGAAGCAATCACAAAACGATCGAAATAATCTTTGAAAGCCATACACAAAAAACACATCACACCGTCCTCAATAAAAAAAAAATAAAAAACGATATTAACAATATTGACCCTCAAGAAATCAACACAATTAAACAACTAACCAACAAAATAAAGAAAATAATAGCAAACAACAAACATAAAACAAACAATAACTTAAAATCATGGTGGTATGACGAAATAAAAGTAGCTTTCCAAGATAAAAACAATGCCAGAAAAAAATTCAACCAAATAAGATCGCTAGAAAACGCAATAGAAGTCAGGAAAAAATCTGCAATATTAAAAAGAAAAATTAAAAAACAAAAAGAACAGAACTGGCAAAACACTTTAGAAGGAATTAACAAAAACACCAACACCAAAGACCTATGGAACCTGGTGAGTTAATTGAACAATAACAACAATCTGAACAACAACAATCACAAAGAAACAAATATAATACACAACGAAACAAACAAGGCAAAGGATTTTCTTAATCTGAACTTAACAAATAATACAAACTCCAAATTCAACATAAACATTCAAATAGAACCAAATCAAAAAAATGAACTCATTGATCAAAATCTATGGGAACAAATAATAACAGGAAATAAGAACACAGCCCCAGGACCAGATAAAATTACATACGACATGCTTAGAAACATCAATCCTGAAACTCTAAAAAAAAACTTAAACGAGGGAAATAACATGTGGAAAAAAGGAAAAATTAAAAAACATTTAAAAAGAATGAAGATAGTAGCCATCTGCAAACCAAACAAAGACACAAACGACATAGAAAACTATAGGCCAATAGCACTAATCCCAACAAACACAAAAATCTTTAACACAGCCGTTATAAGGAAAATGAACAAACACATAGAGAACAACAACATACTCCCCGAACTATCTTTTGGATTCAGAAACAATAGAACCACTAATCAACCAACTAACTACATAACAAATCACATACAACATAACAAAAGAAAAAAATTAAAAACGGGTATAATATTCATTGACCTTGAAAAAGCATATAACAAAGTCAAAACAAAAATATTAATCGAAAAAATGATAGAAACTCAGATACCAACACAAACAATCAAATAGATTCAATCATTCCTGACTAAAAGAACAATAGAACTAGAGAGCAATAATCAAATAATCAAAAAACTTGTCACGGATGGACTACCCCAAGGTGACGTTATGTCACCAACCTTATTCAATTTCTACACCAAAGATTTACACAAACATTTAGACAACAATCACATAAAACTAATTCAATACGCAGATGATTTCGCCATAATTGGAAATGGAAAAACACAATTAGAACTAGAAACAAACCTACAACACGCCACGAACATTTTTGCTCAAGAAATAACAAAACTAAATTTAACGATCAACACAGGGAAAACAAAACTTATGACTTTCGAAGAAAACATCAATAGAGTAATAATCATCATACAAAACAATCCAATCGAGGAAGTAAAACATTACAAATACCTAGGTAATATTATAGACAGAAAACTAACATTTAAACCGCACATAGAATACATAAAGAACAAAACAAACACCAGACTAAATATAATAAAAATCTTATGCTCTAGGAAAAACAATTTATACCCACACAAAGCCCTAAACATATACAGAGCAAACATTCGAAGCATAATAGAAGCAGGAAGCTCATTTACAAACAACAGCACAAAAAAAACACAAGAATCTTTAAACACAACCATTAACCAAGCACTAAGAAAAGCAACAGGATGCACCAAAACCACGCCTATAAACACTTTACACGCTTTAGCCGCAGAAATCCCATTCAACATAAGAAACAAGTATACCACTCGGAAAGAATTAACAAAAAACATAGTATTCTCAAAGCCAATAAGATCACAAATAGAAAAACATCAATAAATAAACTACAAAAAAAGAAAAAAAACATTTCAAGAATCGCTATTTGAAAAAAAAAAACCAAATATACCCACCTATATATAGCCACAACAAACAATGTTGAAGAACAAATACAAATAGACACAACTTTAACCAACGAAATAGACAAAAAAACTAACAATAACAGAGATAGGATGAAACAATTAACACTACAAAAAATAAAACAAACAAATCAAAATAGACCCTCCATATACACGGATGGAAGTATAATTAACGGCAAAGCCGGAATAGGGATATATAATTATGTTATTTATTATAACATTGATATTTTTTTAAAGCTAAACTAACCTAACTAACCTAATTAACCTAATTTTACTACCAGTTTGTATCAAGCGTCCTATCTAGCCGACGAATCAATCAAGAAGAACGAGTGTGTCCTGCCGCTTCCGTTATTAGCCTTAGCTGTCACTATAACGCTCCTATACTGTAAATGTTATACCAGTGGTAACGATATAGGGCAGCTTCACATAGCTTATACCACATGATTATATATTAAAGAAATGAACGTACACACATACCTCGACTACAGCTTAAAAAAATACGCCTCCATAACCACAACCGAAATTATAGCAATAAGCAAGGCCCTCGATAAAGCAGACGAAATGAAATTTAAAAAACCAGTCATATACACGGATAGCCTAACAGCATGCAATATACTGAAAATCGCCCAACAAAAACTGCTAATAGAAGAAAATATATACAAAATAATAAAAACATGTACCCAATTAAAAGCAGAAATAGTATGGATACCATCCCACACAGGAGTAAGAGGAAATGAAATCGCAGATACTCTAGCAAAAAAAGGGACAATATCTCAAATGAAAATAAACAACAAATACAGATATCCAGATATTATTAAATTATTTAAAACGGAAATGATTGAGGAAACTATAGAATGGTACCAAAAAACAAAGGAAAAAAATTCGCCAAATTTCAAAAAGAATTTAAGCTCGAACCATGGTACAAACACACTGACCTAACGGGTAGAGAGGTTAAAATATCGAACAAAATTTTATCAGGGCAAGACCTCTCCGAATTCTGGCTTGAAAAAATGAAAATAGTTACCGAAGGAAACTGTGATATATGTGCTAGTCCAAACACCGGGTGGCATAAAATTTTTGAGTGTCCAAAATACGTCAGATCCACGGAAATTAATATGAATAACCTTATAGAAAAATGGCAACAAAAATCAGGACGCATTTTAAAGAAAATTATAGAACTGATAGACAAAAATAACATAACTATATAGTAAGGCAATAGAAGACAAACAAAAGACAACAATACAAACACCCTAAAATCAGAACAACCATAACTAAGCAATAGAACACAAAGGAGATTCCTAACTTCATCACAAGAAGAGAAAAAGAATCTCCTAATACTTTCAGTATAATTAAGATATTCTGACCTTTGAAACGACAAGACAATACGTAAAGCTTCGACATCAAAACAAAACACAAAAAGGAAGTTTTACCAAAAAATAATAATAAGTAAAATGCACCAAATATTCATGATGATTTCTGACGTTCCTTTGCCGGACAAAGCTTACGCCAAGAAAACTAAGAATAGAATATCCACACAACAAATAATAGGAACACAAATGGAATACATAGGAGAAATCAAGCAGGATAAAAAAAAAATACAGGTAGAAGATAATCAGGAAAATAAAAAGCATGTTTCAGAGAATGACGACGACAACCCTCTAAGCACCACCCAAAAAAAAAAAAAAAAAACAAAATTTAAATAAAAAATAACATTATTAACACCCAAAAAAAAAATTAAAATAAAATAATAAAAGAATAACACACAAAAAAAATAAGAAAACCAAAGTAAAATAACCCAATAATCATACTAGTGGAAAAAAAATAACTAAGTGAAAATGAAATATAAGAATCTGACTAACCAAAAGACGGTAACACAAACTCGGTGATGGAAGATAAATACTGACACGACACTCACCCAACAAACAAAAAGAGAAGAGACGAACGACGGAACAACAACAACACCAACATAAAATCGGGACAGAAGACAACACCGACAATAGAAACAACAACGCAGAAAAAACACAAAACAACCACAAAACCCAATGGAAATAGAACGAAATACGAAGGAACATATATACTAACATAAAACTGGTGACAGAAGCTAACAACAAAGGCACAAAACTCACCTGGAACAATAACATCAAAACTAAACAGAGAAATGGACGCACAGTCCTCCTCTTTTCACAAACAGGATGGTACGCCTCTGATTATGACAGCAAATGTCATAGGAGGTTTCAACCCATCCACCTAACAAGAAGAAGAAGAAGAAGAAGAAGAAGAAGAAGCTTTCTAACTTAGAGTATGATCTGCCTCAATGATAGTTTACATGGTATTCTGGGCCCATAACCTGTTAAACGGACACGAAAGAACACAAAATGTTTTGAGTTCACAAACGTTTATATCAGAAAGATATTCAGAAACTACAACAGTTCAAATTTGTGCAGCGCCTTACAGGGTTTAACAGTCCAGAACACAACTGTCCACATGATCATGACAACCGACTCTTTGACTTGATACCACTGTCTTCTACTTGTACACACGACAGACGGCGTAAAGAGCAGCTTCCAAATGATTGACAAAATAGTCAACTTCTTTTGAACAACTGTCATCTTTACTATTTCGGCTACATGTTTATCATGTACATGCACATGTATACCTAGCTTTTCCCGCTTGCTTAATTTTAATACAGATGAGTTTTGCGATTGAATTTTAATACTAAATGGTTAAATGGCATAACAGCAAATTGAAAGCTCAAGTTGGATTCGCAGAACTCACCTCTATGTCATAAATTAAGCAATCTGGAAATCGGGTACACATGTGCGTGTACATTATAAACATGTAGCCGAAATGGTGAAGATGACAGTTGTTAAAAAGAAGTTAACGAAGAAAAGTCAAGTCGAAGAGTCGGTTGTTATGATCATGTGGACAGTTGTGTTCTGGACTGTTAAATCCTGTATATACCTACATGCAGTGATGTCAAACCTAAATTGTTTGATACACAGGTGTGTCGAACTACTAGGGGTGTCAAACTATGTGTCGAACGTTGCTTATTACACAGTTGTATTAACAGTAGGTACGACCCTGCAGATAGGAGCGCATCCAAGATATAAAAATATCAGTAGCGCCAAGTATTCCCAATTTCCCGAGGAGAAAGTCGTGAGAGATGCGGTCGAAGGCAGCCTGAAAGTCGATATTAAAGACATCGACTTGATATTCACGATCCATATTCCTCAAACAGCAGATAACAATTTCCACCAAATTTGTAGTTGTCGAATGTTATCAGGACCAGAAGATAATGTCGGTTTCGTCAAGTAATGAAAGAACAAGAGCGTCGTCAATAGTCGGGATCGTAAAATCGATAATGTCAGATGGAGTGTCAATTAGTGCGTTAGTATTAGTTAGTTATTATTTGCAATTAGTGAAGTAATTCCGTTATGACTAATAGTAGCAGGAGTAACTGTGCATTTTCGTCTATTATTCAGAAAGTTCCAGGACTTCTTGGTTTTGCGTACAGCATCCTTTGGGATTTTGTGTATCCACATTTTTATCCCACTAAGTTGAAATAATGCGTTACTATTCATTTGATCAATAAAATCAAAGTTGGCCAGAGATTGCGATGCGGGTACATAGTGCGAAAATTATAGGAAAGGCGAATTAATACCATGTGTGGGTGTGTGTGAAACTGTCCACGCAATGTCTGGTCTATTGAAGTCGCAAAACAGGAACAAAAGATCGTTCTCCTTGATTTGATTAGTGATGTCACGGATACTATCATGAAGGGCGTCGATAATGGCGCGATCAGACGCATGACACGGCGGAATATAAACAACACCGTTGATAACTGACACATGCTGCAGATCAATTTTTATCCAAACTTGATCGAGGATGTTGTGGGAAGTTTGAAGTTCACATGACACTAACACGGATGAGTATGCGATAAGAACGCCACCGCCACGAGTGTTGATCGCCACTTGATGCATTACGATCACAGCGATAGATACGGTAATGATGATCCAATAAAAGAGTCGATGGTATTGAGTCGTTGAGCCACGTTTCGGTTGGAATAACCAGCTTATGATACGTTTAAAATAAAGACAAACAATGATCAGATACTTTTGTTCATAGGCTTCTAACGTTCTGATAATACAAAGAAATTACCGATGTATTAAAGTTGTGCAAACTATGAAGTGCGTTGGAAGCTGACGAATATACATTACAATCAGTTGAGTAGTTCGCCGTGGTGGTGTCGTAGTGGTTGTTTCGTTGATCGGGCGCTGTTGTTAAAATGTTATTGAAGCGCATAGAAGGTGAAAGTGCATCGATTAGTTCCACGTTTGGGTTGGCGTAATGCCAGCATTTGGTGAGATTAGTGTATTGTTCAAACGAGGAGAATGTTCGACATTTGGTATAATAACAGTGGTAGTTCTGCTGCTCAACAATGTTGGTGATCGAAAATGTACGATGGGTTGATTGTTTCTGTAGTCCACAAATTCACGAACAACTAGTCCCTTGGGCCATACCTCTGGTGAGAGCGCCTTTTCACGGAGAAATAAAGGCAGAAAGACCTTGAATGATATAAACGACAGTGACGTCACATCAGCATCTTTCCGCAGGAGGCAATGAGCTGAGACATCATCAGTTGTAAACAGGTGTTATGCTATGGTTACAGTCTGGACGGTCCTTAATAATTCGCTGTGGAGTTACACTCCACAACACCTTTTCCCCACCACTTTCCAACTCTGGAACAAGTCGCATGAGTTGGCCTGTGTGTGCAATTTTATTTTAATTTCATTGAGCGAAGGGATCCGGTACGAGTGTACTCGCATAATGATATCCGAACTTTACCGAACCAATCGCGAACGATGCCTGAACGTGACGCATCACGTTACTTCCTTACGAAAATTTGTATACAGAGAAGAAGAAGAAGAAAAAGAAGAAGAAGAATAAGAAGCAGAAGAGAAGAAGTTTTAAGTTCTACAATTATTAAAAAAGAATACAACATTACCATACCATCTATTATAAACTCAACATCCAACAAAAGATCAACAACATTCAAAACTAATAGCATATGAAGGATTTTTTTCTAAGATGAATCTTCAACAAATTGTTGAATTAAGAAAAAATGATGCATTGTAAAACTGTTTAAGGTAATTCATGATTTCATCTAATATATTTTGCTTTTCCACAGGCAAGGAAATGGATAAGGATGATTCGAATCTTAAAAGAAAACAACACTCTACCAATCAACAACATACTTCAGTATCGTCAACGAGTTCAAAAACACTTACAAATTTGTGCAGTTTTCATGGCAATGAGTATCAAATCGATTGTAACTTTCTGGTTTTGCTTGGTGCCTATGAAAAGCAACTAAATGATAAGCAGTTCAACTTTATGATCACACTGGAGGATCCACAAGGAGGCAAGTTTGATGATGTAGTACTTCGTTGTCCTGCACAAAATATTGCAGTTTATATGCAATGCAAACATAAAATGGTGCTAAATGATCCCAGTCAAGAAACCACCAACGCACAAAATGATCAAAAAAAGAAACAAAGAGCAATACCCACAATAATAGAAGCTGCTTTATTTACAAAGTCGAAGAATAATCAAACGTTTTCGATCGCGTTATATTTTACTTCATTTCTTGAAAGTAACCATAACGATTTGGTGACGAACCACTACTTGTTGTGCACCAATGCCATAATTGACGATGAGATAGATAAATACTTTACGAAATACGAAACGATTCCTGAAAATGTACGCTTATGCTACAAATATCTAAATGGGACATTCTACCAATTCAATAAGAATGAAAAATGGGTAAAACTTCAAGAACATCTCAGACACGCCAGTCTCTGTTGCCTAGGAAAATCTTTCGCTCAATCGATTTATCATCAGAATATGATAACCCTCACGAGTCAGCTGCATCATGCATACGCTGTCTTAATCATCAATATTATCGAACCATCACCACAAGGAGTAACAGCATCGGCAACATCATACCAGCAATCCGGCTTTCAAAACAACAAGTTTCAACAAACAGCTCCAAATCCGAACTACAAACCCACCAATGAACTAACTAAGCAAGATCAACAAATATTCAACTACCAGTTCAAACAAGATTTTATAAATGCGAACAATAACTCATTACAATCTTCGGCAATGTGTGACATTCGTAGACAATTTATTATTGAGTACACACAGCTCTTGAAAAAAGACCACACAAAGAAGGACGTTTGGAAAGACGTTATGGAAAAAGGTATCAAAATAGAGTGGCATTTTACAGTATCGGCAATGAACGATGCCTTCAACTTAATGAACAACCCAAGCTCTGTATACTCAAAGATTGATGAGAAAATTGATGAATTTTACGACAAGTTTAGATTCGTTTGTACTCCAAACGAAGAAATACTTCGTAATAATTCTAAACAACTTATTTCCAAATTAACCGACGCTGAACCTGAGGCCACTTATGACAATCTGCATAAATCAATATGCAATATTATGGGCAACAACAGAATTCTACAAATTACCGCCAATTTTTTAAACGACACGTTTAGAAAGCTAAAACGCAACACAACTTACGCACAACTAAAAGAGTTAAGTAAGGAATATATCAAGTCTTTAACCAAGTTATATGGTAAACATCTCATCAAGCAGGAGTGCTTGAAAAATTCCATCTTTTATGAACATCTTGCCACTAACTCTTTCAATGGGATTTACTATTATTGTAGTTCCGTTGATTTGAATATCAGTTCAATCGTTCTTCTACAAACTCTGACGTTGTTTGCAATTGAATGTTTATTTATCAATGGAACTAAATTCCCCCCGACCAAATCATTAGAAACAGTTCTTAATAATGTCTTTGAATACTTAAATGTTGTTAAAGACTTGACACACTGTATAATAGTAGCTTTGGATGAATTCGAATCTGCCACAGCTGAATCATTGAAAAATCTGCACCCTAGTTATCAGCGCAGGCTTATAATATTAACGAACGAAAATTCGGAGGCACGGTCAGAAAAGTGTTTGCTCGTGCGTGATCTTACAGTGGAAGCGCGAAACAAGCTATATAAAGAAAACGAGCAGTTACGCTTCTTTGGTACGACTATTTCTTTACAAAACATAGTGCAAGAATCCGACGATTTGGCCTTTTTATTCAATGTTTTGAAATTCAACGACAAACCGACGGAATGTTCAAACATAAATTTGAACAACTACGAGAAGATTAAAAAGATGTATGTACTACGTGACATTCAGACTTATGGTACGTGTATGACTCCGGATGATCTTACGAATCGGGATATTAAAAAATATTTTAAAGATTTGTTTTCCCATGAATTCTGCAGTTTTGAAGAAATAGCCCAAAATCCTAATGCACGGCCAATTTTTTCTTTAGTACAATCAGCTCTTTTAAAATCAGAAGATCAACGTAAAACCTCTGCCTTTCTTGATAACAACAGTACAAGCAAATTTAAAATTTTCCTGGACGAAGCTGGTTTTGGTAAGTCCACTTACTTTACATGGCTCGCATGGCATTTAGCGAACGAACAGCCATCGCGATTCATCATTAAACTGCATGCCATTGAATATTCTTCCGAGTTTTATCGGTTGAAGAAAATGCCAAATCAGCTTGATGATACAGACGTGGTAAGAATACTATTCCAGTTTATATCTATATTTCTTTATGAATCAAATATCTACAAACGATCATCCTTCGAAAAGAAAGAGTTGTGCGCAAATTTGTTGAACTTTTCTAAAGGACAAGTCTGGCTAGATAACCATAAGACAAAAGGACTTACATTCGAACAAATACTTGAATTGCGTCTGTTCTGCAACAAATTCAACGAACAGCAACTGATATTGTTATTAGATGCTTATGATGAAATCGTCCCTGAGTACTCGGATGTAGTGATCAAATGTTTCGAATGGTTCGCAAAGTTTGATGGAATACGTTTCATATATTTATCCAGTCGTCCTTCCGATTTTCAAGGTAGAGTTAAAACAACATTTAAAAATTGTGATATTTTTCAATTGAAACCTTTTGCACGTCACCATCAAATACTTTCGATACACAAACATTTTTTGAACGAGGTGACACAGTATTCTCACTGCGAAGAAAGTCACAAAACAGTTGTGCTAGGTGTTGTTTATGCCATTTTAAATAATCGTTTGGAAGATTTGATCACATGTCCACAATTTCTACACATGGCAATTGCCCAATTTTTACCAATCATGGAGCAACATATAAACTTTTCCTCAAAAAATATATCTGGAACTTGTTTTTCGAACGAACATTTTAATACATTTGAAATTGTTCAATCTTTTGTGCAAAAAAAATTGGAAATTTTAACAACAGATAAGTCAGGATCGACCGACACTTCGTTAAAGACGGTGGTTGCTTTGCGCACACATAAATTATTTATGCAACATTTTGAACGACAACATGCTCTTATGGCGATTTCAGTTATGTTCGATAAAAGTTTTATAAAGCTCATTCCATCAAGCCAGGAACTAATTGATATTAAGAAAAATATTATCCAAGGGGAAGAAAAAACTGGAATCATAGTCCGAATCAAAAACGACATTCCATTGTTTGTTCATAGGATTTTTGCAGAATATTTCGCGGCTGCTTGGATGTATTACAATAAGAAAACACTTCAAACTCACAACTATTTCAAATCGCAGTTGTTTTGGATTCATGGATTAGATAGAACGCGCGACTTTTTCAACCACATAATCGTTAGAGAACATCCTAGAAAAGACCTTCATTTGGCCGTGTTGAATAAATCTTTTGAACAAGTTAAGGCAATACTTTTAGAGAATCCTTCTTGCGTAACTGTCAAAGATGTTGGTGGTCGAACTCCTCCGCATTTAGCTTTGCAACATGACAATCATCAGATAATGCGCCTTCTGTTGGAAAAAATGTCCATCCATTCGATTAATGCAAAGGATGATATTTTTGGTTGGAGTGCAATCGACTACGCATTTGTCACATCCAACAAATCCGCAATTAAATTTCTATTAGAACTCGGAGCAAGCCTCAGCTTAGACGCCCTTCTAGAGCAATTGTTGTCAAACGATAACGATAATCTGTTGATCCAAGCATGTCATTACATCAATAATTTGACGTCTGTTGAAGAAACTGAGATGTTCGCAAAGAACACAGTTATTTATTTATACAATGAAAGGCGAGTTGACATAAATGTTCCTCGTGAACAGTTAAAGAATTTAACCATGATTGAGTATTGCATTTCGCAAAAAACATATGAATTATTCAAACAGTTTATTTTACACCTAGATAACCCAATGAGCTATTTAAGTACAATGGCAAACCAACTATTTCAAGCAGCGTTCGCTAAAAACGCGTACAATATTGTATATTTTCTTGTTGATGAATTCAATTTGTATCCTCCGCAATTCAAAAATACCTCCACTTTGTTTGCGGCTTTAAAATCGGCCATCGAAATGGATCGAATAAAATCATTCCAGATGTTTCTCGATCAGTTGTGTTTCCGACTTAATATCGACTTTGCCGATGACACAATGATTGTTGTTGAGGATTCCTTCATAAACAGTAACACTGCATCGTTGGCCGAATTCGATGATCAATTTCCAAAGAGCTGTTGTATACGAAAGTGTAATAATGTGTTATTGACATTGCCAGAGTACGACTGTGGAAATGTTGTGGTAAAAGATCACCTTTTTGAGACGCTACTCGCACAAGCAGCACACATGGGTCATGTTCACATGATGAGTCACATCATACAAAAGTTTCAAAAGCACATTACTAATAGAACTATTGTAACGGTCATGCGATTATTGCCCAAGGGGAAGCGTATGCTTCATAAACAATCCGTTTGAGCCTTTAAATATCTGCCTTAAAAAAACAAACGATCTGGAGAGTATTGATGCAGAGGGACGAAATTTGTTACACATGACCATTCAAAACGGCTGCTATTTCATGGTACTGTGCATCATCGAAACTAGACTTAACCGCACACTGATCAACGAAAGAAATCTATGGAACGTATTCCATTATATTGCATCCAGCGAATCAAATTACACAAATCGGGCATTGAAATTGTATCAGTACTTTAAGTCAATAGAGAGTACCGAACGCTTCGATACTGTATACATAGCCGACAATAGTGTGTATGAAATTGCAATACTGAACAGCAATTTTGACATTGCAAAAGAAATGATAGAACGAACGCTAATAGATCCTACAACATCATCGGGGCTGTCTTTTGTGCTAAATACCGTGAGCAGACTTGTGGATTTGCATAAATTAGACATCGTTTTGGAATATTTTAAATACTTGTTTCAATATGGAGATATTCCGTGGATGGAACTCTACAGCACAATTCGTCAACGTGTACCAGTAATGTAATCAAAGTTTCTTGCATGATCTGTAACCAATTGCCTTTTACGAACTTCAAAGGCCTTGCACGAACTAAATCTAAATTAAATTTATAAAGCATGTAGGTTCCGATGAACGATATGGCAGCAACGCAGATAATCAATGGATTAATCAATCAAAATATTTTAATTAACATAGTTGATAATTTGAAAAAAAAATTTGAAAATTTGATGTTAAACAAGTGCTTTTTGCAATATTGCATTAATGTCTATAATGTAAATTTTATAAATATAAATCTGTGTTTACGTATGAGAACAACACCATTCTATAGAGCGTTCACCTATTTGTACGTCACCCCTGTGTAAGTTAGGATGTGTTAGCAGGGTAGATTGTGGTGCCACCAAGGTGAGTGCCAGAGGCACTAAAAACGAATTATAATAAAAACTGGCAATGAAACATAAATCACTCTCTCTTCTTTCTATGCCACAATAGTAGATCGGTAAATATTATAAGGAAAGAATTTTATCTGAAATCTGCAAATCCGTTCAATCCGATAATGCTCTAATTCAAGCATTTTCGAAAGCTTCTTTTCTTTGCTATCGGCCCAACAACCTCAAAAGACCTGCCATTTCTGAAGTAGCATACAGCTTCTATCATTACCACTTCTACCACTTGCTGTCATTCCGTCAAATCGGACCACCCCATCCAGTGCTAGCTTCCATGAATTGCGCATTGTTGGTGTGTTGTAATTGTTGGAAATGTTCTAGTGTGTGGCTACTACGCTTAAGCCACTCACAGGTGACAGGAGATGGCCATCTGATGACGTGTGCGATACACACACACGCTCTCTTCTACGTGCCTTGGGTCCTTCACCAAGTCGACTTCCTCTACGTGCAATATATTTTTATTAATTGTAACTTTAACTTTTAATTGTAGAAATAAATGTTGTATTAGCAACACAACAGTAATATTATTTTATTTTGTAATATTATTTACTTTTCTTTCTTTCAATATTCACGACACGAATGCATTACTGGATTTTTCCACGAGCAGTGTTGCAAACTTTCGGACTTGTGTAATATTTTTAACAGCCTCGATTCGGTTAGAAACGTTCAAAATTTATTACTGCCTTTTTGTGTGGTCTGCAACAGGAAAGAACTCGATCCTCGCAATGCAGTCCCTTTTATTCTACTGACGGTGGCGCCCTCTTCCGTCATTCGTCTCGAACTTTTATCGTTGCTAATGGGCAGGTTGTGTCAATACTTTAACATTCTCCCGCCCGGTGCAAAACTTGTTGATGCAGCATTTGTTTACCACCTGCCGTCTGCTATTAGTGTCGTTTACTCTTCCATTGCCTGTGTTGTCGCATCACGTACTTTCACATCAAGTAGTGCTAGCTTAGTTGCTGGTTGTTGAAGTAATCCTTGTGCGGTCTGCACGGTCACCTGTCTAACTTGTCCATCTTTCGCTCGTTTAACTGCTACGATGCGTCCCTTTGGTCAGGTGTTTTTTGGTAAGTTTCCGTCCACAACAACGACGATGTCTCCAACGGTGATTGGCTTGGATGTTTCGAACCACTTCCCTCTCCTCGTTAGCATCGGTAAGTAGTCCGCGACCCATTTTTTCCAGAAGAGTGTGGCTAACACTTGTGATGTCTTCCAGGCCACCTTTAACGTCACGGGATTATCGTCGAATGTGCCTATTGACCGCTCTGTATTGGCTGAACCTAAAAGGAAATGATTAGGTATCAGCAGTGATTCCGATTCTTAGTCGAGCGGGCAAGAATTGAGAATCATCTCAATTTCGGCAAAGGTTGACAACAAGACTTCGGCGGTAGGGAGTCTCGACATTTTCATCTCCCTAAGTACTTTCTTCACCGATTATACTAGCCTCTCCCAGCATCCTCCAAAATATGGTGCGCCCGGTGGGTTCAACTTCCAAGTGAGATCGTAGTCGGTGCACTCTTCCATCAGTTTGTCGCCATCCACTTCGCTCCAGGCCTCGTTAAGCTCTCGTTCAGCTCCTACGAAATCCGTTCCGCGATCACTTACAATTTCGATCGGTTTACCGCGTCAAGCTATGAATCGCCGGACTGCCATAATACAGGATGCTGTTGTTAGCTAGGTGTACCGCCCTTGTGGTGAGGCACGTAAATAATACGCCCCATCTTTTTTCGCTGCGTCGACCAACCGCTACCGCCATCGGCCCGAAATAGTCTACCCCTGTGTAGGAGGAAAACGCTCGTATGTTTATTCCTAATCGTTGTAGCGGAACAACTGCCATTTTTGGAGGACTTGGGCGTGCGTCGCGATTCTTACAGTGCTGGCAAGCCCGTTGGACGCTATTATATTCCGCCATCAGTCTAGGAATACAAAACCTGGAACGAAGTTCATTTAGTGCTGTTTGATGATGAACATGCCTGAACCTTTGATGATGGCGTTCCAGCAGCAGTCGTGTTATCCGGTGACCTCGTGGCAGGATGATAGGACATTTCGTCTCTTCGATGATCCAAGCGCAGTTGGCTAATCGTTCTTAGTCCTCGCGCTCTTAGTAGGCCGTTTTCATCCAGCTCTTCAGTTTCCAAGGGTGCTGCGGATCATCCGTTTTTTGTAGTCGTTACATTTCATCTAGAAGGGCATCTCGCTGGTCTAGAATGAAGACTTCTTGTTCGGCGCTTTCGAGCTCAGTTTGTGTTAGTGGACCTCTAGTAAGGCTGTGTCCCTTCGAAAATATTGAATTGACGTAACGTAGAACATAGGCTACAATCCTTACCAATCGCTGCCACGATGAGAAGCGATCCACCAAGACCCAGGGTTTTTTAGACAATTTGTGACGAAGTAGGGTCTTTCGTATCTCCTCTGACGTTTCTGCTGGGGTCACTTCTCACGTTGGCTATTTAGCTTCTGGTTGCCAAAGGAAATCCGGTCCGTGAAACCATCGACTCGCAGGATCAAACTCCGGGGTTCTCTGCCACTTCGTACCTTCATCCGCTACGTTCAGCTTCGTTGGTAGCCAGCACCATTGATGAACCTTGGTTGTCTCCAGGATCTCGCTCACTCTGAACGCTACGAATTGACTATACCGTCGATGGTCTGCTTGAAGCCAGCACACTACATCTTGGGAATCCGTCGAATACGTAACTCGCGTGATCTTCAAACGATGTGCGTCGACGATGCTGTTGGCAAACCTGGTTTCAACTACAGCGGCTTGTAACTCCAAGCGTGGTATGGAAACAAATCTTAACGGTAACTCGTGTCTTCGAACCAATCAGTGAACATTCGATATTGCCACTCTCTTCGAAGCGGAAATATGCAATCACCGCCATTCCGCTTTCACTGGCATCGCAGAACATGTGCAACTGAACATCCGTCGTGTTGCAAGATGATAATTTCCGATAGCAACGGGGTATTCTCACTTGGAAAACGTTTAGAAGGACCTTCACCCATCTTTTCCATTTTTCTGCTAGTTGGCCGTGTAGCTCCTCACCCCAGTCGAGACCTGCTCTCCAGATTTCTTGCAAAAGAATTTTAACATACATTCGGAAATTTCCAATCAAGCCCATAGGGTCGTAGACGGTCATTAATGTGCTTAGTACTTCTCTTTTGTTGGGCATTTTCTTACCGGACAGCAATTGATCGTCGTGCTTTAGGGAGAGTCTGAAAGTGAACTCATCACTCGACGTATCCCACCACATCCCTAAGACTTTCTCGGTTGTGGCACCCGTGCACATGATCGCCCCTTCCGAAGTGCACTCTTTCTGCTCCATCTTGGCTGCTACACGGCTGGAATTGGAGAGCCAGTTTCGGATTTCGAACCGTCCTTCTTGATGTATGTATCGTACCTCTTCGGCTAGTGCGATGGCCTCGTCCTCCGTCTCCACGCTGGCGAGCATGTCGTCAACGTAATGCTCCTCTCTGATACAGCGTACGGCGCGTGGAAATTGTTGTTCAAACCTTGTCGCGTTTAAGTTCTTAACAAATTGCGCTCTACTTGGTGAACAAGCCGCTCCAAACGTCATTACGGTTACCGCGTAGACCGTAGGGTCACGGTCCGTAGCCTCTTTCCGATCCCAGAAGAAAAGTTGTGAACGCTGATCTTCGGGTTTCATCCTCACTTGGAAAAACATTTCCTTTATGTCGCCAACTATGGCGACCCGATGATTGCGGAATTTGTAGAGTACCGTCAGGAGCCCTGCCAATAAATCCGGACCCGCCAGTAGGAACGTGATGAGGCTCACACCACGCACCTTTGCTGCTGCGTCGAACACCAGGCGTACCTTCCCGGGTTTATTCGGATTGAATACTGGAAACACCGGAAGATACCAGTCGCGTTCGCCACGAGCGGTGAGTTCCGTAGATGTAAGTCTTCGAACATACCCCTGGTCTTCATATTTCTCCGTAGACACCCATATCGTTTAAGAGCCATCTCCTTAGAGCACGGAAAACGGACATTGCCAAAACGCCATAGCAGACATGTCTCGTAATGACCCCTCATGAGCCTGGTCTGAGTTGTGAGCATCTGCAATGCTCTTTCGTTGTCCTTAGACAGCATTGGAACAGCTGTCTTTGATATGCCCAACGATTCAATGGAGAAAAACTCCTTCATTGCTGCGTCCGCAGCTCGCATGTCACCCGAGCTGCACAAGCATATGTGGTAGCTACGATGTATCTGGGGAAGAGAGGAGAAACCTGCGCACGGTCCGAAAACGACCCAGCCTAATTGCGTTTTCACGGCGGCTGGTTCATGCTCCCTACCTTCAGCATACCTGAGTGGTCGTACCAAATGGCAGTTATCTATGCCGATCAGCAAACGTGGACTAGCGTCGGTGTACGATGTTAGAGGGAGGTTCCGCAGATGTTGGTGAGTTGCGGTTATCTGCTTGGCCGACAGGGACTGGCGCGGCAATGCTAATTGTCGGATCGTATGAACTTTTGGCAACGTAAATACCTTACTTGCACTGCCGACTCCTGCGATTTTCAGTTCCAACTGAACTGAATCCTTTTCAGCACGTTCCGTATCTCCGGTCCAGCGTATACACAACGGATGGGGCTCCCCGTCAAGGCCTAGTTCTGCAATCAATTCTTCCTCGATAAACGTTCCCGATGATCCACTATCCACGAATGCAACATAGTCAACCGCTTTTCCATTCCCGTAAATAATTACGGGAACATACTGGAACAACACTCCATCGTTTGCTGCTGTATGGGCGTTTATGGTTTCCACTGTCGCTTTGGAAATCGTCGGCGTCTGATACCTCGGTGTCCCATTACGATGCAGCATGTTATGATGTTGTAGAATGCACCCATCTTTGCCACACGGTTTCTGCACATTACACACACTCACGTGACTTCTCAAACACTTTCGGCACAGCTTTTCCTGCTTGACTGTGATCCACCGTTGATTGACATCCATTTCTACGAACTTGGGACACTCCGTTAAGCTCGTACACACACTTTTACAAACAACGCACTTGTTCAGCTTAACAGGATCGCTCGGTGCTTTCTCGCTTACCATCGTATGCAGGTAGGATGTAGGCTTTACTTTCCGCTTTTTCTCTTCTGACGTCGATCTCTCATTTCTCGGCTCGTCAAATGAGGGTATCGTGTTGAAGCTGGCCGCCTCAAGCTCTCTCTCCATCCAATCGCTAAAATCCTGAATGCTTGGTATGCCTTGTCGTAGGCAGTGATGGGACCAATCGCGACGTAATACAGCTGGAAGCCTATCGACAATTTCCTGCAGTGACGATACGTTACACGCATACCCGAACGTACCGGAAGCAGAGATCACCGCAGCCATTTCTTGCACCGCGTTGCCGAAGCCTACGACGGAATCGATCCGCATAAGCTTTGGCGACGAAAGCTGTCGAATTTTCCGTATCAGGCAGCTGACGTTCAGGGCGTCCAAAATGGCGGCCTAGCACGTTCATAATCTGAGGAAGATCGTTAGCCGTTAGTCTAGCTCCAACTATATCCCGAGCCTTACCACGAACGGCCGAAGGCGAAAGGGGGGCGTGAAGGTAGTAGCAGGTGTGGAGCCAGCATGGCCCCCTTGGAATTTGCCTAAACGCTCCGTCGCAGCCGTCCACTCGTTCACCTTCTCTGCACGCATTTTCACTGCACTTGTTTTTTGCACTCGGTTTGGCGATGGCGTCCCTCCGTGGCACGCCAAATCTCCATCGCGTAATGGAAGCGGATTGCGCTGCGATGACGCCGGGTTACGTTCCATCGGACGCGACAAACGCTGCGTGGTAGTGGTTTCAATGTCAAATGCAAAATATTGCTCCGCAGAGGATGACGCGTTTCCAAGCAACTCGTTTCGCGGTGGCTCATCTCCTGGCGCCGTAGAGGTTACAGGGCGATGAACTTCGTTGACCGCGAGTGACCCGGGGATGACGCCAGTCGTATCGAACGATGGCAGCATCATTGGCGTCGAACCCATTGGCTGGATCGGTGAATTTATATGTTCCGGAGTTCCGGCCGATGCTACTGTCTGATCACTTTCCGTGTTCATAGTGTGTTTTTCGTGTGAACTTATTTCACGCGCGAAGAATCGCGAACAATCGTTGCTAATGGGCAGGTTGTGTCAATACTTTGACAAGCAGCAATATGTTCCTGAAGCACCACGAGAGTACAAAGTACTGAATGGAGAACAACGTAGTTGCCCGCTGGACTCCGAATAACGATTCTGTGTTCGGTATCCTTCTCGGATTATTATATTTCTTTACTGTTTGTTACGTCCTGGTGCGGGGGAATAGTTTCGGATCGTTCATCCGCACACACACACAAGACATAAACACTCGTTGGTAGTAAAGTAGTTGGTAGTAGGTAGTAAACGACTGCAATTATGCGGCCAGTAATGCAGACGTTTATGTCGTTTGCGCTGCTGTCGATGATGACGCCGGCAATGATGTCGATGATGGTTGGCTTCTCCAGGCAAAACTCTGACGTTTTATCACATTTATTTTCGATCAGTCCGATTCCTAGTCGGATACTTTCCTCTTGCCTGACGCTTCCCGCTACGGCAAAACCATTGCTTGTGACCTGTCCTTCCACATTCCCAGCATTCTCGCGACTCGTATGGACAATCACGTACCCAATGCATTGCTCCACACAACCAACAAGAGTTGGATGGTTCATCTTTCAGTAGATGCTGACGTAGTGGGGAAGTAGTAGTACGATAATGCTGGGTCTGCAAGTGCTGACTGCGCCAAGACGGTGATCGCTGATTTCGACCCTTTTTGATCATACACACAGCTTTTTCTTCAGGGCTTCCTAACAAATCGGTGTCGCGTTTCACACTAATAATTTCCTGGCAAGTGGCTGTTAATTGATCCAACGTTATTTCTTTTCTTCTGACGATTTCTATTAGCAATTTGGTTCGCAGTTCGGGCATCGGTTTCGTCTTTCAAACGGCACGTGAACACTAAGCATTTAAATTGGTTTTCGGTTAGCCCAGCCAGCTCGAAGTTTTGGCATACCCTGTTAACCTTTGACGCTTATTCCAATATATCTCCCCTGGGGGATTTCGCTGTTTGTAAGCAGTTGAATCTTTTGCTGAGCAGCGATTCCGCTCGACCAAACAGAAGCTTCAACTTTTCGATGGTCTCATTGAACGTCAAATCTCGCGCAAGACAGGGTAGTATAAAATTGATAAATCGCTGGTGTTCATTTGTTCCCAATTTGCGCACAATCAATCGCGTTTTAGTCTTTTCGTCGAGTTGAGCAGCGTCGGTTGCGAACAGATCCTCATAGCGCGCATACCATGCTTCGAACGTCGATCCCGATTCAGCATCGAATCTAAACTCCGTTATACTGTTTGCTAGCACTTCCGTAAGTTTTTGGTAGCTATATATTGGCGTCTGCGGTTGCACAGAAAGGTGCGTAGAAGGTTGCGAAAAAGATTGTTGCTGCAAAATTTGTGACATTAATTGATGCATTATATTTTGCACTTGGAGCGTTACTGTTCCTTCCGAGGGTGACGCCGAAAAAACCCGGGGCCGATGATGGCGCCTGCCCAGCGTTTTGCAATGGCGGCTGATTTGCGTTTCTTCCCGGTAGCTGCTGCATTAGTGCTGTCGTAGCCTCGAAGGGGTCCGATAATCTTCGTTGCTCATCCATCGACGCGTTTTCCGCAGGGCTGCTCATCCTGCACCTTTTCCTTGTAGGCGAAATTGTTCCTCTTTTTTTCACTGCTACACTAACGCGATCTCGACACTGTAAGGCTGGGCACACACGTACGTCCACTGGCTGCACAGACGCTACATGAAGCTAAAACGATGACACACAACGCTACGGCAGAAGAGTTCTTTTCTTTTTATCTTTTTTTTCACTATCCCATTCTCGTCGCCACTGTTACGTCCTGGCGCGGGGGAATAGTTTCGGATCGTTCATCCGCATACACACACAAGACATAAACACTTGTTAGAGTAAAACTTATCACATTATTTTATTAAAACAAAAACCAGCACGATCGAGAACCAAATCCCGTCTGGGAGCGTCACCGGGATCATCTCGAGGCGATGACCCCCGACTTGAAACCAAATTGTGGCGGTGCTAAATATGAACGAAAGGTTGTTACTGCACCAAGTGCATATGGTTCTTTTCGCGTAAAAAATATTAATTTATCGGAAGGCATTCATTTCCTTACAACTGAAGCTACGCAGGAGTTCATCCTGGGGAGTGCCACTATCTTAAGATCGAGTGGAAAGGGACATTTTGTCAATATGCAACCTGGAAGTTAGCTACCTGGTGTAATTATTTTCTTTTCATGTCCTGTAATTCTCAACATATGACACCACCTAACAAAATGTAAATACACGTGCTTCTGTTCTTGTCTCGACAAGACGTCTGCTAAATATAAGTTTCTCTTTTCCATCCGAAAACCATTTCACATTTCACGGACGATTGTGGCTAATCGATAGATAACGATTGTGAAAAATGAAATGAAAATGAAATTTGAAGTATATATGAAATGAAATGTGATCATCATAAAAAACTGTTTCACTTATGCCTTTTCACTACTCAATCAATTCCGGATGTAAATGATACTGGAACCTGTAGGTTTGCTTGGTAGTAACTTTGCATTCACGATTAGCTTTAATAAGATAAATCGTACCCAACGTACATTATCATTTATACTTCATTAGTTATTATCATTCCTTCCAATTAAAGTGCGAAATTTTGTGTAATTGTACAATATGAAAAACATAAAAATGAATAATTTTAATCGGAAAGAGAAACACCGTTGCAAATCCAATAGCCGGTGTACCATTTTTGACGGTACGTTTAGACACGATTAATGTCGAGATTAATATTAATTTTGCGATTAATGCGAGATTGCGATTAATCTTTCTGACAGTTCTACCCTAACCAGAGTTTATATACGCAATTTATGTCACTACTGTTTTATTTTTGTCCGAAATATCGTGCGCATTCAAAACAGATCAACGGTTATTAATCTTTACTGTCCCGTGAAATGGTGTGCTGTGAAAAACCAAATGTGAAAAAGGCGAGTGAAGAAGGATACATATGGTAGGCGGCTGCGTAGAGATCGTCGATGGTGGGCAATCGAAATGTTCCATCGAAGAGACCAGGCTACCGGTTGATTGACACCATCATGGCGGAAAATGCTTGCTGCCCTGAAACCAATATTATTTATTTATTTATTTATTTATTCCATGATGACGGCGTTTGCCGTATTATCAACAAAATGTTGAGTTTTTACAAATATTTCAAATTTCACAAGGCATTTCCCCCTTGCAAATTGCCTTCCTAGTTGACAAAAACCGATGATTTTATAATGACCTCTTGTTTTTTCATCGTTTCCTCTCGCTCTAATTAAGTGATTTTGGCCGCTCGGGTGTCGCGAAGAGTACTTTTGTTGATGTGTTGGTGTAAAATTAACGGTCCGAACGCTCCGAGCTCAATTTCCGATCATCCACCGCAACGAGCCCAAAAATATGCAAGAATCGAATAAAGAACACACACATGCACACAGTCCTCGTTCAGTCGACAAACTTTGTTTGAAGATAGTGCAAGATCGGATCGTATTTTGGAGTGAAATATTGTGAAATATCAGTGGATATCATTTCGACGGGTAAGTGAAAGCATTCAAAAATGTTCAACACAAATTTTTCGCGTGTATCCGGGATTCTACCGCTGGATTCGACTGCTCTTATCAAGGAAAGTCTGGTGGTTTAGAACTCCACGCAGTACCATAAAAGATGGTCCATATCATGGAATCCGACCCCACAGCCACACACTTTTGTCTCTGCCAGATTGATACGCTGTAGATGTGCATCCAATGCGAAATGATTCGACATGAGTCGGGACATCATCCGAATGAGCGCATGATCTACAGGGAGCCCACCGAACCAAGGCCGCAGGGACACTTGCGGAGAGACCGAGAAAAGGAATCCCCCGAGTTCATCCGCCTCCCACATGCTCTGCCAACGAGACAGGAAAAGTTGCTGTGGAGTGCGTAAGAACTCGTGGAAAGAGACGGATCGGTCGTAAAAAATGCCTTCTCTGACGCCTGTTTTGGCCAGTGAATCTGCCTTCTCATTGCCGAGAATTCCACAGTGAGAAGGGACCCACATTAGCGATATTATGAACGCCTTGTTAAACATTGAGCCGAGCAATTCAACAATTTTTACTACAAAATAGTCTTGGCTCTTAACAGCCCTTGGAGTTTTCAGTGCTTCAATAGCACTAAGGCTATCTGTAAATATGAAGTACTGATCCGGGGGACTCGCTGCTATTAACAATAGTGCGCAAAAAATTGCGGCATGCTCCGCCGTGAACACGGAACATGGTTGCCTCAATTTGAAGAAGGCTTCGGCGTTCTCACTATACACACCGAAGCCAATGCCCTCCTCAGAGGTTGAACCGTCAGTGTAGTAGTGGTAGTAGTAGTAGTTTTATTTGGATATTTCGTATCTTGCGCACAACGCGTATTTCGATCGCGATAATGGGTCCGTCCGCTTTGACTCTCCTCATTGTTGAATTTCATTTGAATAACTTTGTTGATGGTGTGTGGTGATGATATTGATGTTGATATTTAGTAAGTGGGAAAAGTTTCATAAAAACCCACTGATTAGTTTTATGTGTTCTAACCTAAACTAACCTAACCTATGTTAAACCTATACCTGTACAAGCTAAAGAACATATATATATACTAGCTAACTAGTTCTAAATCATTATTATTGCCTAGCAGTTTAATTTCATGTAACAAGCTGTTGTAACAACAGGTTTGTACTGTTTCGACACGCGTTTGTGTAATTGGTGCATAGCTTGTCTATGTGGTCACTTATGTATTTTGTGTTTGTCCTGTTGTGAAGTGTGAATGTACGGTACCAAGGGGGCACATTTATGATTAATTTAAGTATCTTATTTTGCATTACTTGCAGTTTCTTTTTGTGGAAATTAGCGCAATGTTGCCAAATTGGGGAGGCGTAGGTTATTAATGGACAAAGAAGCTGTAGTATATAAGTAGTTTGTTTTTCCGATTTAGTTTTGATTTGCGATGCAAGAATGTGTACAAAGTTTTTATCATTTTTTTCGGTTTTTAGTCTTGTTTCCTCTATGTGTTCTTTAAATGTCAGTCTTTTGTCAAGAATTATTCCTAGATATTTGACATGGTTTTTCCAGGGGACAATTGTGTTATTTACTTTGAGTCCCTCTTGGGGGAGTTTTCGTATGCTTGTGTTGCGGGAGAAGTAAATAGCTTCAGTTTTTGAGTCATTAATCTTTAGTTTCCAGTATCGGCAGTATTTGGAATAACTGATTAAGGCATTATTTAAGGATCTTTGTATAGGTTTTGGTGTTTTTGCTGATGCAGTTAAAGCAAAATCGTCCGCGTATAAGAACTGGCAACAATTTTTCATTTTAGGAATGTCTGAAATATAGACATTGAATAGTAGTGGGGATAATATACTTCCCTGGGGTACACCCGAAACTGGTGTGAAGGGTTCAGATGTAGCGTTCGCTATATGTACCTTGTTTTGTCTGTTTTTAAGAAACGATTGAATTATTTTTATAAGAGGTTTTGGAAATTTAAATGAAATCAGTTTGTACAATAATCCCTGGTGCCAAATTGTATCAAAAGCTTTTTCTGTATCGAGAAGAACCATTCCCGTTGACTTTTTGATATCTCTATTCGATTTCACTTGTTTTGAAAGCCTTTGCAATTGATGTGTGGTCGATAAGGATGGTTGAAATCCAAATTGTGATGGTGGTATAATATTATTGTTGTTTACGTGCGATCGCAGCCGCTTTTCAATAATTTTTTTCAAATATTTTACCTATGCTGCTTAACAGACTTATGGGTCTGTAGTTAGCTGCAAGACTGTTGTTTTTTCCGGGTTTTGGTATTGCTATTATTTTAGCCTGTTTCCGTTGGTCGGGGAAATACCCTAGTTTTATACAATTGTTGAAGATATGGTTTAGAAAAATTATAGCCTTGGCTGGCAGTCTTTTTAGAGTTCTGTTATTAATTTTATCTAGTTCTGGTGATTTTTTGTTTTTGAGTTTTTTTAAGTATTTCGGTGATTTCTTTAGTTTTGCAAAGTAGCGTAGGATCCAGTGATGTGGATCTTTTAAAGGCATTCAATTTCCTAACTTTAGTTTGAACTTTGCGCTCTACCGGACTAACAGAGTTATAAGTTGTGCAGTGAGCTTGTTCGAACTGTTCTTTAATTGCCTTAGCTTTTTCGTCCGAGGTTATTAAAGTGTTCTGGTTTTGTTTTAGGGGAGGAATAAAATTGTCCTTATTTTTGATAGCTTTTACTAATTTCCATATTCTATTTTTGTTATTTTCAACGTTGTTGATCGAATTTAGCACTTTAGACCACATACTGTTGCGTAGATCGTCTAGTTTTTGTTTTACAGCATTACAGAGGATAGTGTATTTTTTCTTGAGGTTATGACAACGTCTATGTCTTTGCCATTTGCGACGGACTTTATTTCTTTGTTGGATTAGATACTTTATGTCTTGAGGTACTATTATGTTGTAGAGCCCTGGAGTTTGTTTGGGTATTGCTAGTTCATGGGCTTGTGTGACTATTTCGGTAAAACGTTCTATCATATTATCAATTTGTTGGGAGGTTTTTATATTTTTTGAGTTAATAAGGGTTAAATCTATACTGTTATTTATACTATTGGCAAAATTTGACCAGTTGGCTTTGTCATAATCAAAGTAATACTTATTTAGATTTATTGTTGGTGTAATGTTCAATATTTCAAAAATTACTGGTAGATGATCGGATGCTAAATTTGTAACAGTAGTGGGAGTGGAAATTTGATGGCGATTGTTTGATAATACGATGTCCAAAGTTGAAACGCAACGGTTTGGATCAGAGGGGATGTGTGTCGGAGTGTGGGGATGGTGTATCGAAAATAGTCCTTTTTGTAACTTGTCAAAGAGAACCTTTCCTGCTTGGTTTGAATTGGCGCAGTTCCATAGTCTATGGCGTGCATTGATGTCACCACAGACAAAGTAACTATTCTTTAGTTTTGTTAACGAACCTACATCATTTGCAAAGGTTTTCATGTTTTTGTTTGAACCGGGGTGATAAGCCGATATGAGTGATATATTTCCTGAAGTCGTTTCTACCGTTATACCAATAGCTTCTATTACTTTTAGATTTAGAGATTTCATAGGTATGTGTTTAATTTTGTCCTTAATGATTATTGCTACGCCGCCCTTTTGGCCATCGATTCTATCTAACCTATAAGTTCTATAATTTGGTATGCTAAAGTTCGTTGAAGTTTTTAGATATGTTTCAGTAACTAATATTATGTCAATGTCAAATTTTAGAAGGAAATTTACTAAGTCTAATTTCTTATTTAGAATACTGTTCGCATTCCAGTTTGCAATTTTTAATAATGATTGGTTCATTTTGATGACATGCAGTATTTTGTTATAACCTCGAAAATGGTCATAAGTTGCTCTTGTTTAGACTTACACTTTTGCAGTTTACTCATTACTTCCCCTATTATTGGCAGTAGTTCATTTCGGTCGAAAAGCCCTGCATCATTATTGTCGTGATTTGTGTGTGCGTCTGAGGGCTGATATTGTCGCCAGCCGTGTAGTGGTGTTGTTTTTTGTAGTGGTGGGAATTCTACTGTATTTATATCAAATCTTTTAACATTTTGTTTGTTAAAGTTTGGTCGTTCAACACGTATCGGTCTCTTTGGGCATCCAGAAAATGCAGCAGTGTGGTTGCCTTCGCAATTTGCGCATTTTAATTTATGTTCAGGAACACGACCATCCCCAGATGATGGCCCGGCAGTTAGCGGGCAGGTCAGTGACTCGTGTTCGCCAGCGCACAGTTTACACTTTTTAACACGGTTGCAATTTGCTGCACCGTGACCGAATAGCTGGCACCTTTTGCATTGCATTGGGCCGGGTTTTGTGGAGAAATAGTTCCAAACTACTCTACAGTGGTATATACAACGTATTGTGCGTAATAGTGACATATTTACAGCGCCTTTCGGGAAATGCAAGAGGTACACCGCATGCTCGTCGTATTTCTTTTGTCTAATTGACAGTTTTTTTCACCTGCGATGGTAAAATGTTTTCTTCTTTTAACAACTCCGTGACCTTACTGATCTGAAGATTGACAAGTCCGTGTAGCACAACTTTTGTGGTTTTCTCCTCTTCCAATTGGTAGGTATGAAAGTTAACATTTTTTTCTTTGAATACCTTCACAACTTTTTTAAAGTCATTTACTTCGTCTAATTGCACTACTGTACCTTGATACGTTGCCTTTGTGTTATATCTCACTACACCTGCAGCGATGATTGTTTTGTGTATTAACGTCACTGAAGAACTTTTTACCGTTATCGGTGGTACTTTGTTTGTGCGTGAGTCACTTAGGCCACGTTGTATGAGCTTTTGCTTTGTCGCAGGCTCGTTATCATCGATATCACTAAGCAATGCAAAACTGTTTTCTGTGTTTGCACGCTTGCGGCTCTGTATTGGTTGATCGTTACCGATCGTAAGGGATTTATTTCCCCTTGTTATCCTGCCCTTTCCCATCATGGGGAAAGAGGATAGATTTTGTCAGTATTGCAAATTGATAGTATGGGTTTTACTTAGCGCGTGAGAGAAATACGTCTGCTCACCTCGAAGGCTTGATTCTGACTGAACCGTCAGTGTAAATCTGGTTCATTTTGTCAATATGGCCGTACTTGTTCACAAAAATGACCGGTTCGACTCTCGGACGAAGATCATGAGGAAAGATCTTGATCACCTCACGCAACGAGGAGTCTGTACTAACAATGGAACTGTAGCACTCAGGAAGGGCAGCACGGTTTACTGCTTGTGGGGCGCTAGGATTGACTTGTAGAGCAACAAAATCATTATAATTTTTAATGAATTTGCTCTTAGAACCTGTCTCTATAAGCGCTTTAAAATTGTCTATGATCAAGGGTTTGATACTGAAGAACGAACTAGAAGGCGAAGCGACAGCATTTCAAAACGTAATCTCAGCGGCATCACTCCGGCCATCACTTTCAGGGACATATTGTGAGTAGATTTCATGCTCCCTAGTGCGATTCTAAGACTACGATACTGTAATCTTTCCAACTTAAGGAGCTGCGTATTGGATGCCCAATGGAAGCATATGCTTCCATTTTCCAATACCGAGAGTACCGTAGTCTTATACAGACGCAGGACATCTGATGGGTGTGCGCCCCACCAAAACCCTGTGACTGTCCTTAGAAAGTCGATTCTTTTTGTACAATTTTTAAACAGCTGGGTGATATGCATGCTCCAGTTTAGCCTGGAATTGAACCAAACACCAAGGTATCGAAAATTGTTGGTGATTGATAACTTTTCCCCATATAAAAAGACATCAATGTTAGGTTCATATAGTCCTTCCTCCCTGTTTTTTTTCGGTGTCGCTAAAAGGAGAAAAGACTACCATTTCTGTTTTTGTTGAAGAGAACTTGATACCAAGGTTATCGGATACCAAGCTTATCCATCCATTTCGACGGCGTCCCTGCTAGCGACTGATATGACGCTGTCATCTGCCAATTGTCTAATACTGCAGTTGGTTGCTAGACAAGAATCTATTTCACTCACATAAAAATTATATAGCAGGGAGCTCAGACAGGACCCTTGTGCAAGTTCATGGTAGCTGGCTCGTTTCAATTGAACGTGACCATTGTTAAAATTCATAGCTTTTTCGGACAAAAGGTTGAATAAGAAATTATTCGTTTTAGGTCCCAGCCCAGCGGTTTGCAGTTTTTGGCTCAGTTTGTGCGGAGAAACTGAGTCAAACGCCCCCCGTATATCTAGAAAAATAGACCCCATGTTTTGCAAGCACGAGCAAGTTCAATTTCTGTTACCAGAAGCGCTAAACAGTCATTGGTACCCTTAGCTTTACGGAAACCAAACTGAGTACTTGAGAGAAGGTTGTTGGATTCCAACCATTCTTCTAGTCGGAAAAGAATCATTCTTTCTAGAAGTTTCCTCAGACACGACAACAGAGATATCGGACGATATGAGTCGTGTCTTGATGGTAGTTTGCCAGTCTTCAAAATAGTGACAACTTCCACTTCTCTCCATTCTTGCGGATGATGTTGGGTTCCAACATATTGTTAAAGATTCTCAACAGTCGTTTCTTGTCCATGTCTGGTAGGTTTTGAAGCAGTTTGCTACTTATCTGATCCAGACCTGAGGTCGAATTTTTGCATGCAAGAAGAGCCAGGGATAGCTGCACCATGGTGAATGGTAAGTCCAAAATTGGGTTAGTACCAGGCGCATCATGAGTGAAGTTTTGCGCTGGAACGAAATCGGGGCAAAACTTGTGAGCAAACTCGTTAAGCCATTCGCCGGAAAAACATTCGTTCTCGTTTATGTTGTTGCTGTTTAGCATCCTTCTAGCCATTTTGCAAAGCGAATTTAGCGAAGTGGAAGGATCTAGCTTGTTGACGAATCTGCGTCAATATCCCTTTTTTTTCGCCTTCAAAAGGTTTTTGCACAACCTCTCCATGCCTTTATATTTCTCATATAAAGGCCAGGAACCTGTGTCCCTGAAGGCTTTAAATGCCTCCCGCTTTTTATTAAAAGCCGCTTGGCAGTCATTGTCCCACCAAGGAGTGGGAGGTTTTATAAATTTCCTTGCTTGGTGGGTGCTCCTTGTTTGAGCTTCAAGGGCGCACTTGTTTATCACTAAAACAAGATTTTCATACTCCTTTACAGGAGGCAAATTATCATCTACAAGAGAAAGCGAAGCGGCTACTAATTCGCCGTATCCAGTCCATCCAGAACATTGTCCAGTCAATGTTCCTCGTCAAGTCACGTTTGACGGGAATCCCATTAACTGGACATCCTCCCTTGATATAGGAAATGCCTATCGGCAAGAGATCACTTGTTCACAAATTTCCAAGATCCTCTTTGAACTTTCAACTTTTTCATTTTTGGCTATCGGGGGATATAAACAGATGCAATTGTCACGTGAAGATCTCCAAGTTTAACCTTTATTACGACAGTTTCTATGGAATGTTGTCTTGGGGTTGGTATTCTGGAGAAGATGTGACCCTTTCCTATACCGCGAACAGTGATAATTGTGTAGAACCAGCGGGTAGAGGGGAGGACGGTGGGGGAGGGGATGGAGGGGGGCTGGTAGAGGACGCTGGAGGCTGGTTGTTAGATAATTAGTTCATGCAGCACGAAGAAATTCTTCACCTTAACACCTATTTCACACCCTTTATTAGTCTTTCCTAGTATAACATATCATACAACTCACTATTTTACTTTCTTTTGTTTTTGTGTTTTTGTCTATTTTACTTTCTTTACCTTACTATTGATGCGCATCCATTATCACGTACATAAAAATACATCAATTAACTAAGAAACAGTTGATTGAAAGTTCAACATTATTCGTTCTTAAGTCATGATGAAAGAAATACATTATTTTTTAACATTAGCAAGTCTACAATTGCGTTCCATGAGATCCACGACAAAACTTTAAAATCTTAATTATCTAAATCAATTGAATAGAAAAGTCTATTACACTACATGTAGCCATTACGAAAATTATACAATCGCGCCTTTTCGTTATGATACAAACGAAACAGGTTCAATGAGCTCTACTGTCCCGAAAGATATTTCACTGTGAAAACGTCCTTTTTCGGATGGGTTTGTTGACTTTGTTGTTAAAAATAAACCAACAAACTTTGGTAATATACAAGATTCGAAAACGTTATATAAGGATAGTGAGCATGTTTATTACATAAGCCTCACACAAGACCATTTTTATAGAAAAAAAAGTAATGGGGTTGTAATGTATTAAGTACGGGACGAAAAATGTGCTTGAACGTACAAACGGAAAAAGAGGCCCGTGGGGTTTTATTACCTGGTTTTTATATCTTTCACTTATCACTAACACTTAACACTAATCTTAACACTAACATGTTTCAGGTTAATCACATCTAATTAATTTTGACATATCTAAAACTTAACGAAACTAATTAAGGCGCGTCTACACTACACGCCCTTCCTTACAATAAAATTCCATACCACACACACACTCTTTTTTTATATCTTCCTAGCTGTAAAACCGCATAACCCTATTCTTATTAACACGTTGTCTGCCACGTCAGCCACTATGTGGCTGACGGGGTTTTTCCGATCGGGCCACGTCAGCCACATGGTGGCTGACACACTACACATTGTAAAAGACGAGTTACAAGAGATAAATTTGCACGTCTTTGATCGGTTCTTTCACAGTGCTTTTCTTTAAGGGTTATGATTTCTTAAAAAATGATTAAAATATCAAAATGAGTTTCTAATATGTTTTCATAAATAAATGAAAATGAGAATGAACAATAATTATAAGATCTCGGAGTTCATTTATTCATCCTTTACTTTTGATGCACAATCTTAAAACACTCATCACAAAGTTGAGGTTGATCGGGACAGCTTGGACAATACGTAAACGATCTTTTCACAGTTTCACGTGCCTTTGATCGGGCCATGCTTTGCCTGTCATTGTTGTAGCATCGTTTGCAATGCAAACGATGCAAACTTTGCATGCGCGTCGCATTTTTTTCCCATTGGAATCTTGACGGATGGCTAAAAAATGATTTTCTTGTTGCGGACTGAATTTGGTTGTGTTTTTGACGGGTATTTGTAGCATGTATTTGTATTTGTATTTGTAGTATTTGTAGAAAAATATCCTCACCTCGTAGGGAAGTACACAGTAGAACAATCGATTATAGGTAAAAAGGAGGAATTCATAGAAGTGATTTTGTCAGAATCTGATACATCCGATTCCCTTGCAAGCAGTAGTTGGAGTCGGAATGTCACCAACTTTTGCGAGAGGCGAAGAAAGGGAAGGGAAGGGAGGGGAGGGGGGTTTCAAGAATGAAATTTCATGGAATTAGCCAAACAAACAACATTGTGGAGCGACTGAGACAACAAAGAGATTTTGTGAATTTGATTTAAAAGAGAAAAAATGCAAAAACAAACGCAATCGTTTCAAAGAGTGATTCCGTGGCCTGACGGGGCAGTTTAGTGGGCATGTATGGTGGCAGACAACGTGTTAATTGTTTCAATTCTATACCCCAATTCCACTTCGAAATTTTCATCGCAATCTTTCAGTACAATGTGAGGGCCGGTGTATTTAGCATCTAACTTCTTACCGACTTCGTATTTCAACAGTACGTTTTCTCCCGTTTTGTATTGCTCGGGTTTTGCTTTTTTATCGTATGTTATTTTGTTTATATGTTTATTATTAACTAGTTTTTCCTTAACTATAATATGTGCTATCCTTAGTCTAGCTTTTATAAACTCATTATAATTATTCATGTTCGCGGATATTCGTTCTCCGGCTTCTTCTGTCACATTTGATGGTAATTTTGGGTGTCGTCCATACAATAGGTAAAGTGGGGTATAACGTGTGGACATGTGCACAGTGTTATTATATGCGAATGCATAAAAACTATTCCAATGAATCCATGATAGAGGGTTCCTGTTACAGTAAATTCTTAAAAAGTTACCTAACATTTTCTACGATTTTTCTAAGGAATCAATTGATTGGTGATGGTAAGCTGTAGAGTTCAATTTTTTCATTTGAAGCATTTCGCATACATTCTTGAATAGTTCTGACATGAATTCCTTTCCTCTGTCTGTACAAATTGTATGTGGTATTCCATAACGCAGTATTACATTTTCTGTGAATGCTTTAGCCACTGATTCTGTTCTCTTATCTTTTATCGGCGTTGCTGTTACAAATTTTGTGAAGTCGCATTGGGTTGTTAATATATATTCATAGCCTTCTGAATTAACTAACGGTCCCACCAATTCTAGGTATAGCTTTTGCATTGGTTCTGTAGCGGACTTTGTTATTTCCATTGGAGTTCTTCGATTGGTGCTGTTTTTGAAATATTGGCAATGTGGGCAGGTTTGTATCATTTGTTTTACGTCCTGTTCTATTCCTTTCCATGTATACTTTTGTTTTATAGTGTGTAATGTTTTTTGAATCCCTGCATGTCCTGCTATCGGTAGTATGTGATGATCGTTTATAATTAATTAATTTTTTCCTACATCCTTTTCATTAATAATTTTTACGGTTCTGTTCAATCTGATTATCTTTGGTAGCCCCTTCATATTTAAAAGTTTTATTTTGTTTAGTAAGTTTTTAATATTTTTTTTCTTTTTCGTTCGTGATAAGATATATTGACTTTTTTATTTCCTTTTCGTGTTCCTTTATCTTCGTCATGACTCCTCGTAAGTCAGTCATGCTCATAATAGAAGGGAATGAAATTTTCTTTTAGTTTTTTGTATATTATTGTGAAATTGTATTCTTTCAGTGCTAATCTAAATTTTGTTAAACGGCTTGATGGATCAGTCATTGAAAATAGTAATACTAGGGGTCTGTGATCGGTGTAAAGGTTAAAGGGTTTTCCAAAAAGATATGGCCTAAAATGCCTAGTTGCCCACACGATGGCTAAAAGTTATTTGTCGATGGTTCCATAATTTTGCTCAGCATTATTTAACGCACGGCTTGCATATGCAATCGGTTTCCCATTTTTATTGCTCAAAACTGCACCAAAAGCATGACCTGGAGCATCTGTATGCAAATTGAAAATATTTTCGGCACTGAAATCTGGAAAATCAAGTACAGGAGGATTCATAAATTTTTCTATAAGTATTTCAAAAGCGCTTTGACATTCGTGAGACCAATTATATTTTTCACCTTTTCGCGTTAATTTGTTTAACGGGATGCAAAGTCTTGCAAAGTTAGGAATGTGTTTCCGGTAATAATTTGCAAACGCTATAAAACGTCTAACCTCATCTGGTGTTGATGGAACAATCCAATTTTTTATACATTAAATTTTGGTTGGATCAGGTTTAATCCCTTCCGCCGAAATAAGGTGTCCTAAATAAACTAATTCCTTTTGCAGGAAATTGCAATTAGTCGGATTGAGTTTTAAATTCACGTTTCTGAAACATTCAAAAACTGTCATAAGATTCTTATTATGTTCATTTATTGTCCTTCCATACACGATGATATCATCTAGGTAAACCAAACACTTTTCCAGGTTAAGTCCGGACATTGCAACTGTCATTAATCGTGAGAAAATAGACGGACTTACTTTTAACCCCATTGGAAGACGGGTCATTTGGTACTGTCCTGATGGAGTACTAAATTATGTGATTTGTCTATCTGCAGGTTTTAATTCACACTGATAGTAACCTTGTGATAGGTCTAAGTGAGTGAAATATTTAGCTCAACTTAAAGAATCTATTATTTCTTCAATGTTTGGTAATGGGAATTTATCATCTTGAAGAATTGTGTTTATTTTTCTATAAACAACTACTAACCTCCATTTCTTTTTGTCGTTTGCAGACTTTTTTGGAACTAGTAAAATTGGACTTGTTTTGTTTCAATCTTTTGAATTGAGTTAACGGATTGTTTTTGAATAGTTTAGTTTGACAGATCGTCCGGAACGGATCTGTAACTAGTTTTCGTTAAAACGGTTGATCGGTATTTCGTTTTCGTTAAACCGGTTGATCCGGACCAGGAGGAATCAGTTTCAATTTTGAGCTCAGGCCAGATAGACACATGGAATTAAGAGAAAACCTTTTTGTTAAAACACAACGTAGGGGAAAATAAACTGAAAGAAATCCTGAAACTCAACATTTGGTGCACTGTGACCAGGATTTGGGAAGTTTTTAATTTCTGGCCTCTTGGTTTAGTGAACGCGAAGCGACATGGCAACTCCTCTAGACTCCGAGGAGATGGAGGAAGGATTGTTCGCGGGTTTCTCTGAGGAGAGCCTGACAACGACGGTCATCGATACGTCGCCAGCGTTAAAAGGAATTCAGCATAGCCCGGAGGGGTTACTCAAGCAAAAGTTTCGAAATGACTCGGCGGAAAATTTTAAGGAGAGGGGGGAGCATTTGAAAGTGTTAAGAAAATGTTAGACACGAAGATAGCAGAGCGTGATGTGATTTTTGAATGTTTGAAGCGTCAGGAGAATTTTTTGGAAAATTACTTGGAAAGTGACGCCAAATTCGTACATGTAAGGCTGCAGCGTGTAAAAACGTGTTGGAATGATTTCCAAGAACTGAGCCGAGTGATACGTTTGCTCGAAAACGGAGTGAGTGAAAGCGAAGATCTTTTAGACGAGTTCGACGAGCGGTGTAAGGTGTTAATCGCGGAGTTCGAGGAAATTCTGAAGCGCGCTTCCAATGAACCTCGGTCAGTAACGGACATTGTGAAGGATGACAAAAGTGTTAAGCTACCGCGCCTAGGGATACCTGAATTTTTGGGAAAGTTCGAGGAATGGTTGCCATTCCACAGTGTGTACGTAACCACAGTGCACGAAAACAAAACCATCTCGGATTCACAAAAGATTATGTATTTGAAGCGTGCACTCAAAGAAGAAGCATTGCGCGTAGTTGATTCTTTTCCAACGTGTGGTTCAGCATATGACGCAGCATGGAACGCGCTCACAAGCAGATACGCGAATGAGTATTTGTTGAAGAAACGATATGTAAATGAGCTTTTAAACATGCCAAAGATGAAAGTTCGAGGAAAGAAGGAAATACACAACGTAATAGTTGCTTTTCAGCGAAACGCCAAGTTTTTGGATCAGCAAGGTGAAAACACTAGTGGTTGGGGCATGCTTTTGTCACAATTGTTACTGTCGAAGCTGGACGATGATACACAGATAAAATGGGAACGGTTTGTAGAGAGAGATGGGAATTGTACAGTGAGTGCTTTGCTAGATTTTCTTCGTGCGGAAACACGTGTGTTGGATGCAAGAGAAGCCGATCTGCATAGTTTGAGCAATGTTAAGAAGCCTGAACGCCGCGTTTCAAACTTGGCATTAACAGAGGGTGTTAAATGTGTTCATTGCGCTAAACAACATGGCGTAAAAGACTGCAAATCGTTTATCGATCTGAAAGTTGGCGATAGGCTCAAAGTGGCTAACGAAAAAAAGTTGTGTTGAAATTGCTTAGGATCCGGACATTGGGCTGTTAAATGTTTCTCGAAGGATCGGTGTGTAAAGTGTCAAAGGCGTCATAACTCATTGCTGCATCGAGATGAAACAACCGAAATAGAAGTTCCAGAAGAAAAAGCCGAAGCCACCAGTATGCTAGCTGCTTTACCAGAGCGTAAATCGAGTGTACCCGGACAAGTGATCCTGTCAACTGCGATAGTGCGCATAAAGGGTCGAGACGGGAAATGGTTTTGCGCTAGAGCCCTGTTGGATAATGGGTCACAAATTAACATAAAGAGCTCTGCCAGCGGTTGAAGCTTTCATTATTACCCGGAAACATCAAAGTAACTGGTATAGGGAAGGTAGGCGTACAAAATACCCAGTTGGCGAAAACGTTGGTAGCTTCGAACGGACGAACATTCTTGGAGGAGGTTGATTTTGTTGTACTCGATCACATAACAGAAAATCAACCGTGTAGTAGCATCAATATGGATGTTGACCAGCTGCCAAAAAATATGGTTTTGGCAGATCCAAAGTTTTACAGAAAGGGACCGATCGACTTGTTGCTGGGAGCGGAATATTTTGTGAACATCCTGCAGCCAGACTACGCTATTGTTCCTTCTAATGGTGTTCACCCCAGTTTTGTTAAAACTGTTTTTGGATGGGTTGCATCAGGTAAAGCGGGCTTGCTCGAGAAGCAACAAGCAGCATGTCATCTGGTAACGATCGATGATTCATTGGACACCTTGGCCCACTGCATGGAGCGTTTCTGGTCAATCAATCAATCAATCAATCAATCAATCTGGTCTGAAGAAGGTGGTAGTCAATGATGATGATCAGCAGCCAGGTTATTACCTTCCCCATCACCCGGTGATTAAGGTTTCGAGCAGTACGACAAAAACACGACCAGTTTTTGATGGCTCATCAAAGACGTCCAGTAATGTCTCGCTGAATGACATTCTGTTAAAGGGTCCTGTTATACAGGACACATTGCTGGATCATTTATTGCATTTCCGAATGCGAACCATTGCTGTTGTTGCAGACATAAAGCAAATGTACTTGCAGGTGAAGGTACATCAGGAGCATACGCGTTTCCAACGTATTCTATGGCGCGATAATTCTTCGGTGCATAGAAACATACGAATGCGAACCATTGCTGTTGTTGCAGACATAAAGCAAATGTACTTGCAGGTGAAGGTACATCAGGAGCATACGCGTTTCCAACGTATTCTATGGCGCGATAATTCTTCGGCCCATAGAAACATACGAATTGCAGCGCGTTACTTTCGGTTTGACACCGTCGTCGTTTTTGGCAACGCGCGTGTTGAAGCAGTTGGCTATAGACGAAGGAGATAGCTTCCCTAAAGCAAAGAAAGCGCTGGAGCAGGATTTCTACGTGGACGATTTCCTGGGAGGAGCCAACACCGAAGAAGAAGCACGCTGTCTTTTGGTTGAGTTGAAGCAGCTTATGGAAAAAGGTGGGTTCCATCTTCAAAAATTGAATTCAAATTCCGCTTACATTTTAGAGAATGTTCCATCGGAGGATTTGGCATACTCACGTGTGGTGAAGTTGGGTGCTGAAGAGCATGTAAAAGCGCTGGGGATAGCTTGGCAACCCGAAACAGACAAGTTATTCATCGAAGCAAGTATTTCGGTTTTGGGGGAATCATGGACGCGCAGGTGTGTATATTCTATGGTGGCTAGATTGTTTGATCCCCTAGGACTCCTAGCTCCGATAGTGTCTTGGGCTAAGATACAGATGCAAGCACTATGGATAGCAACAAATACTTGGGACGAAGCCATACCGCAGCAAATGGAACACAAATGGAACGATTTCCAAGATCAACTAACGATATTGAAGGACATTAAGTTCAGACAGACATGCTGTGCTCGGCGAAGTAGTTAATATCCAATTCCATTGTTTTTCTGACGCTTCTGAGGGAGCGTACGGTGCATGCGTGTACATCCGATCAATGGATAGCAGTGGAAACGTTAAGGTGGAAATCGTTGCAGCGAAATCGATACCAGCACCGTTGAAGAAAATTAGTCTTGCCAGGCTGGAGCTGTGTGGCGCAGTATTGGCCACCAGGTTAAGAGGATGTGTTGGCAAGGCTTTAAAATTGAAGAAGCGGAAACATTTATGTGGACTGATTCTACTATAGTTTTGCATTGGTTGCGTTCCCCTTCGTATACCTGGGCAACTTTTATTGCAAATAGAGTATCGATGGTCCAAGAGATCGGTAAGGGTTACAGATGGTTGCATGTGAAAGGTGATGAGCTAAAGGAGTTATATGATATGTTGAAGAATCCAACTAATCAACAGGTCATCCAGAGTGTAGCTTTGCAAAATAACGTTGATTGGCACTTCATTTCCCCACACGCTCCCATCTTCGGCGGTTTATGGGAAGCGGCTGTTAAGTCTGCTAAGCGGATTATGCGGAAGGTGTTGAGTAATCAGAAGCTAACGTTTCCTGAGATGATGACAGTTTTTACTCAAATTGAAACGCAGATGAATAGCAGACCTCTAACCCCGCTCTCTGAAGACCCAGCGGAGTTGAATGTGCTCACACCAGGGCATTTTTTAATTGGAACTCCGATCACAGCAGTGCCAGAGAAAGATGTTTTCGATCGACCCGAGAATCGTTTGCGTAGATTTCAACAGCTTCAAAAGCTGTCACAGTTGTATTGATAGCGATGGTATAAAGAATATGTAACGAAACTGCATAACTATGGACAACGCGTGTCCACTGGTCATCGTATTAAGGAAGGACTGATGGTTATTTTAAAGGAGGATAATACACCAGTTTGCGAATGGTGGAACTTTAGGAAGGGTAGTAGAGATTTTTAAGGGCTCAGACAATGTTGTACGAGTTGTAAAAGTGCGTACTAACAGAGGAATATATACGCGACCCACCGCGAAGATTTGTGTATTGCCAATTGAGAGATAAATTTATACCTAAATTTAGGTGGGCGCCATGTTTGGTTTCAATCTTTTGAATTTGAGTTAACGGATTGTTAACTTAGTTAAATAGTTTAGTTTGACAGATCGTCCGGAACGGATCTGTAACTAGTTTTCGTTAAAACGGTTGATCGGTATTTCGTTTTCGTTAAACCGGTTGATCCGGACCAGGAGGAATCAGTTTCAATTTTGAGCTCAGGCCAGATAGACACATGGAATTAAGAGTGTTGTATACAGTAATCAGGGTTGCCTGCCCCTGGAACCGAAGCAGTGAGTGCCGCTATTAAGAGACAGTAATCGGTCTCCTAGTGATGCGTGCGGGAGCATCGTGCGTTGTCTCGTCCTAGCCAGCAGCCTAGTCGGTCGTATCATTGTACCTTGTACATTTTATTTTTTATTTTATTTATTTCCATTATGACGGCCAAAGGCCGTATGGTCGACAAAGTTTGCCGAAATTAAACAGCTACGGGCATTTCCTCCCAGTTATGAGCCTTATCCCGGGCTTGCTCGGTTGTCTTATAAACTAACTTATAACTATGGTTTGTAGTGGCGGATGGTGATGTGAAGTAGTGGCTATTGATGCGGATTTAGTGGTGGTATTGCGGGTTGAGGTGGTGGTGGTGGCGATTATGGTGGTGGTGGCGATTATGGTGGCGGTGATGGACTCGTTTCTGGTGATGCTGATTCTGGTTGGTTGGTCGGTTGGTGGATATTGGTTGTTGTGACTGTTTGTGATGTTATGCTGGGCTATCGATTTTGTTGCAGGTCTATTGTTGTAGTTGTGCTATGGACCGGTGACATAAAACAGGCACGAAGAATTAGTGTAACATATACTAGTTACAGATAGGAACGATACAACCGTGCACATTGTTTTTTATTCTGCCTCCGTGGATGTTCGGAGATGCAGCCGTGTCGCGAGGTGGGGTCGCGTTGGTGTCGGAATCTATGTGGCACAATACGAATATGACGTAGGACAACATTTAACAATTAATGGATCAATTGGAAGGATGGAAGGATGGCAAGAAATTTAAGGAAAGGAATCAAAGGATAAGACCATTTTCTCGGCAGAAGCGGTATATAATCATCATATACCTCAAGTCCTTATTGGCTAGCACGTCGCGGATCGGCGCACCCGGTTGTAGCCCGATCCCCCGGATTGCTCTCAGCAAGTCAGGTCGGGCGGTCTCGAATTCCACGCAGTGCCACAGAAGGTGATCCACATCGTGGAATCCTACACCGCAGCCACATACCTTCGTGTCCGACAGGTTTATGCGCTGTAGATGTGCATCAAGTGCAAAATGGTTCGACATAAGCCGAGACATCATACGTATGAACGCACGATCCACAGAGAGCCCACCAAACCAGGGCCGCAGGGACACTTGCGGAGAGATCGAGAAAAAGAATCGCCCAAGTTCATCCGCTTCCCACATGCTCTGCCAGCGAGACAGATAAAGTTGCTGTGGGGAGCGTAGGTACTCATGGGTTGAGATAGGGCGGTCGTAAAATGCGCCTTCGGTTGCGCCTTTTTTGGCCAGTGAGTCGGCCTTCTCATTGCCGGGAATTCCACAATGAGAAGGAACCCAAATTAGTGAAATGCGAAATGCTTTCTCAAACAATGAGCCAAGTACTTCCAAAATTTTGTGAATAAAATAGTCTTTGCTCTTAACAGCCTTCTCTGTTTTTAGCGCCTCAATTGCGCTTAAACTATCAGTATAGATGAAGTACTGACCGGAAGGACTCGCAGCTATGATAAGTAGCGCGTAAAATATTACGGCCAACTCGGCAGTGTATACACTGCATGGTTGCCTCAACTTGTACGCGGCCTCCGTTGTTATGCCAAAAACACCGAAGCCCGTACCCTCCCCAGAAGACGATCCATCAGTGTAGAACTGTTTTAAAGGGTCTAAATGGCCAAACTTGTTCCTAAAAATGCCCGGAACGACCTTCGGGCGAAGATCATTAGGTATGGTCTTGGTTTCCTCTCGCAACGAGGAATCTGTACATACAAAAGAACTGTAGGCCTCAGGAAGGGCAGCACGGTTTATTGCTTGTGAGGCGCTAGGGTGTACTTGTAGGGAAACAAAATCATTAAATACATCAATGATTTTGCTCTTTGAACCTGCCCCTAATAGTGCTTCAAAATTCTCAATAATCAAGGGATTTGATACTGAGGATCGGACCAGAAGACGAAGTGAGAGCAGCTTAAAACGAAGTTTCAGCGGCATCACTCCGGTCATCACTTCTAGGGACATGTTGTGAGTGGATTTCATGCTCCCTAGTACGAGTCTAAGACATCGGTACTGTATTCTTTCTAGTTGTAACATCAACGTTTTGGGTGCCCAATGAAAGCATATGCTTCCATACTCCAAAACGGATAGCACCGTAGTCTTGTACAATCGCAGGACATCTGATGGGTGTGCCCCCCACCAAAAACCTGTGATTGTCCTCAAAAAGTTGATTCTTTTGGAACACTTTTGTACCAGATGGGCGATGTGTGTGTTCCATTTCAGTCTAGAATTGAACCAAACACCTAGGTATCGAAAATTGTCGGATATTGATATCTTTTCCCCGTACAAAAAGACATCAGGTTTTGGTTCAAATAGTCCTCTTTGTCTGTTATTTACGGTATCGCTAAAACAAGAGAAGACTACCATTTCGGTTTTTGAAGCTGAAAACGTGATACCTAGACTATCTGCCCACTTGGTGAGATTATCCAAGGTGGTTTGCAAAGCTTCTTGTATATCGATGGTGCTTCTGCCCGCGACTGAAATAACACCATCGTCTGCCAATTGTCTAATGCTGCTGTTGGCTGCCAGACAGGTGTCTATATCCTTTACATAAAAATTGTATAGCAGGGGGCTCAAACAGGACCCTTGTGCTAGTCCATGGAAGCTAGTCCGTTTCATTTTTACGTGACCATTATTAAAATTCATTATTTTTTCCGACAAAAGATTGAAGAGAAAATTGTTCATCTTCGGGCCCAGTCCCGCATTTTCTAGCATTTGACACAGTTTCCAAGGAGAAACTGAGTCAAAAGCCCCCTGTATATCCAGAAAGATACAACCCATGTTTTGCTTGCGAGCACGAGCAAGTTCAATTTCTGTTGTAAGAAGCGCTAGGCAGTCGTTTGTACCCTTTGCTTTGCGAAAACCAAATTGGGTAGCTGAAAGAAGGCCGTTTGATTCAAGCCATTCTTCTAAACGAAAAAGAATCATTTTTTCAAAGAGTTTTCTCAGACACGAAAGTAACGAAATAGGGCGGTACGATTCGTGTCTTGATGCCGGTTTACCAGGCTTCAGAATGGTGGCAACCTTCACCTCTCTCCAGTCTGGCGGGACGATGTTGAACTCCCACAGTTGGTTAAATAACTTCAACAATCGTTTCTTTCCCACGTCTGGTAGATTCTGAAGCAATTTACTTTTCACCTGATCCAAACCTGGGGTAGAATTGTTGCTAGACAAGAGAGCAAGGGAAAACTCCACCATGGTGAAAGGTGAATCCATCCTAGGATCACTACCAGGCGCATGTTGAGAGAAATTTTGCGCAGGAACGAAGTCAGGGCAGAACTTGTAGGCAAAATCCTTTAACCAGTCGCCGGAAAAACTTTCGCTCTCATTAATATGTTTGCTGCTCCGCATTCTTCTGGCCTTTCTCCAAAGTGACTTTAATGAAACGGAGGGCTTCAGTTTTTTGACGTAATTTCGCCAGTAGCCTTTCTTTTTCGCTTTGAGGAGATTTTTGCACCTTCTCTCCAAAATTTTGTATTGAGTATACAAATTTCTGGAGCCAGTGTCTCTAAAAGCCTTAAAAGCCGTCCGCTTCATGTTAAATGCCGCTTGACAATCCTTGTCCCACCAAGGAGTGGGAGGTTTTTTAAATGTCCTTGCTTGGTGGGAGCCCCTTGTTTGGGCGGCAAGGGCGCACTCGATTATTAAGGATTCGAGTTTTTTATATTCCTTTTCAGGAGATAAATCGGGTTTGTCAAGGAAGAGTGAAGCGGTCATAAGTTCACCGTATCTCACCCATTTGATATTTCTCGTTAAGTCACATTCAACGATCGAATTATCTACTGAGTATCCTCCCTTAATGTGAGAAATTGCTATCGGTAAATGATCACTGCCGATAGGGTCTTGGATCACCTTCCAATTAAAATCCAAAGACAAAGCTGAGGAACATAAGGACAGGTCCAGTGCACTTGCCCTACTCATTGCTGTTTGCATCCTAGTTGCCTCCCCTGAGTTAAGTATTGCAAAATTATGTTTGTCGCAGAACTCTTTGATAATGGGCGCGCGGATATCATCCTTTTCACATCCCCAGTCTAAACCATGGGAATTGAAGTCTCCCAGGATAAAAAAGGGGGCCCAGGCAAAACCACTGCTAGGTTTCCAAGATCCTGTTTGATCTTTTCAACCCTGTTCTTTTCATCCTTAGCTATCGGGGGGATATAGATAGAGGCAATAGTCACGTGAAGATCGCCTATCTTTGCCTTTATTGCGACTGTTTCTATTACATCCTGTCTAGGGGTTGCTTCCAATCAAACTTCTACAGTTCCATTGTATGGTGGTAGCCATTTTGATTTAGTCATCAAGACGAACCATCATACTCAAGTATGGCCATTGTGTCAGCCACTGTTTAATCATCCCCTTTAGGTACGGGAGAGCCCAAGTAGCGATCATTTGTAGCGGAATTGGGAGATTCAAGGACAAAAGAAGGGACTCTAGGATTTCGGTCAAGGAAGGGGTGTGAGCCCTCGGGAAGCTCCTGGTTTCAGTAGTGAAACCTGGCGTGCTTGCAGGAGCCTCGATCCGAGGGGATCGCTTCCTCTTGGTCTGCTCCCGGGGAGTTTGGGAGGATTGGATAGAAGGATCAGCGCCACGACTGGGACGAGTGGTAATGGAGTTTGGTGTCTTTTTCTCGGCGCGACGCTGTGGTGCCACAGGATTTATCTTTTTCGTTAAGACCTTCCTTTGAGCCCTTTTGTAGGACAATCTCATTCCTTTTCTTGGTCTCACAACCACTCGCTCTGAGGCAGTTGGATTTGCTACATTTGTCGCACCATCGGCCAGCACTGAAAAAGTGTTCTGAGCACTCCTAAGAGCCTCGCTAAACGTGCCGCGTGCCCGCTCGGCTATTGTTTTTGACTGCTCTTTTTTGAGCTTTTTATATACAGGGCACACTACCACCTCGTGCCACTCGTCCCGACAATGCGAACATTTAGGGGTCAAGGTTTTGCATTCCTCGGTGGAGTGCTGCCCCCTACATTTGCCGCAGCTTGTTTTGCCAGTGCAAAACGCCTCGGAGTGGCCTATCCGACTGCACTTAGAGCAGGTGGCCACCCTTGGAATGTATGGCCGGTGAATAGGAACTCTTAGGCCCTCGCAAACGAGTGCCTGTGGGAGTACCGTTCCCTCAAACGTGATCCGGAGGGAGGATGTTGGGACGAAGGTTTTTCCACCTTCCTCGGAGACCACTGCTTTAAACAGCTTTTGAACTTCCAAAACTCGTACTTTTGGAGTATCTGGTGACGGGAAAGTTCCGAGACCATTCTTCAAAATATCCCCCTCCGGATAGTCGAAATCTTCGACCACGCCGGTTACCTCCACCGATCCACCAGGGATAAACACCCGGTAGAGCTCCGCATAGTCAGCGTCGGCCGCTATGGCATTGGCTTGAAGCCGGTCCTTTGCAGTGACCTTAATCTTGTTCGGGCGCATCCGATAAACATCGGTTACCCCCGGGTACTTGCTTAAGATCGATGAGGTGAACGATCTTACATCCAATTGGCGCGTACGTGGCATGAAATAGACTATTGGCTTACCCTGCCAAGAAGCGGGGTAAGCTCTCGGTCTCGTTAAGCCCTTATTCAGCGATGCTGATGCTTGGCCTTGAGGGTCAGGATTGGACGAAGACGACGGATTTTCCTCGCAAGCGAGTTTTTTGGGTGCTGGTACACCTTTCTTCCGTCCGATCTTCCGCTTTGCCCCACTGCGTAACTCCGAATCGGAGTCAGTGGCTGGGTCTGACTCTACCATTACGATAAAGCCCAAGAAAATGTCAACTGGGGACAGGGAATGGGACTTACCGTCACGCACAGATAACACTTAACACACACACTACGGTGAAAACTAACTGCGATCGCTACGATTGGACACTCTCGTGAGATACCTTACGCATACGATCGACACATAAACAACACTTTCTCCTAGCGAATATCGGAGAATAACGCAACACCAATTAGCACAATACAGCCACGACGAGATTCTCGGCGATATCGCTATCGCAACCGGGGCACTGACCGCTATCTGCCGAAATCGAAACGCAAGCGCTCGACTGAAACACGTCTGTTCTCGACGGAGGCTGGAGGCAGAATTGATTGTACATTTTAATTATAGTAATAAAAATAAATCGATAAGCTTTGTACAAGATCCAACAGTGGCGACGAGGATTTTTGTTTTAACTTATTTTAACGTACAGACCACACGTGCATAAGTGAAATAGTAATGCATACCAACGAAGAAATTAATCAGCAGACGCGCAACGGCGCCGAAGGACCGCCATCGCGCAGCAGCCATCGAGGAAGCGTCGGTCGGCCAGAAACTGAATTTGGCTGGATTCATGAACTTTTCAAACAACAGCAAACTATGATGCAGGAGCAACAACAAACGTTTATGAAGCAACAGGAAAAGTTCATAGCAGAAATTTGGCAAACAGCACGCTGCAAGGATCCCGTGAATGTGGAACAGATAAGTGATGTGCTGGCGGGCCAGATCAAAGACTTTCGTTTCAACCCAGAAGAGTGTGTCACTTTCACCGGATGGTTTTCGCGGTACGAAGACCTTTTTGAGAAGGATGCGCATAAACTGGAAGACGATGGAAAGGTGCGATTGCTGCTGAGGAAGCTTGGTTTACCCGAGCACGAACGATACACGAGCTATGTGCTGCCGAGTAAGCCTAAGGATTTCAATTTTGCCGAGACGGTGAGTAAGTTGAAATCACTTTTTGGTCCCCGTGAATCGGAGGTGAGCAAACGGTTTAAGTGTCTTCAACTGCAAAAGACAAAGCTGGAGGACTATGTGGCATTTAGCTGCCGAATGAATAAAAGTGTGGTGGAATCCGAACTCGCGGTGCTAACGGAAGAACAACTGAAGTGTTTTCTATTCGTGTGCGGGTTAAAGGACGATAGCGACGCCGAAGTAAGATTGCGATTGCTTAAGCAGATTAGGGGAAACGGATCAATCACATTGCCCCAGTTAGTCGAGGAATGTCAGCAGATTGTTGATTTGAAGGGAGACACCGTAATGATCGAGGGCGAGAACAAAGATGTAAACGTCGTGAAGGACGGGAAACGAGACCATATTGTTCAAAAGTGGCAAAATAACCGCGTTGAACAAGGACCACAGCGTAAAGCCAGTATACCTGTGATAAAGTGTTGGCTTTGTGGGGAAGGCCATTTTGCTCGGAAGTGTTCATATGGCGGTTACAGATGCAAGCAATGTCACAAGTATGGCCACAAGGAAGGTCATTGTAATGCAGCCGAACGGTACAGGAAATCAAAAACGTATGGCAAAGTACGAACGGTTGTAGTTAACAGGGTCATGAGCAAAGGCAAAGGTCATGTGAGCGTGATGCTAAATGGCGAATCTGTGAAGATGATGGTGGACACTGGTGCAGAAGCAACAAACGAAAAATTGTACAGTGCGAGTTACTGAGGAACAATTAATGTTGCTAGGTGCTGATATGATGGATGTTTTCGGGTTGTGGGATGTACCGCTAGCGTCGGTGTGTAATAGTGTATGTGTAGCAACTCAGAGCATGGAATCTGTTAGAAGGGAGTTCGGTAGCCTGTTTTCCCATGATTTGGGACACTGCACGAAGGCGAAAGTGAGGATGGAGCTGAAGAAAGAAGCTGTTCCCGTATTTCGGCCGAAACGACCAGTTTCTTATGCGATGCGTCCGGCAATAGACGAGGAATTAGATCGGCTGGAAAAAGAAGGTATCATAAACCGCGTTAACTTTTCAGCATGGGCGGCGCCTATAGTAGTAGTCCGCAAGGCTAATGGGAGTATACGCATATGTGGAGACTACTCTACAGGGTTAAATAATGCACTTCAGCCCCACCAGTATCCAATTCCGTTGCCGGAAGAGATTTTCTCAACGTTGGCGAATTCAGCGATGTTCAGCCAGATAGACCTCACCGATGCTTTTCTTCAGGTCGAAGTAGAACAAGAGTGCAGAGAGCTGCTTACAGTAAACACACATTGTTGTCCACTGACCCGACCAGAACAATACTCCGGCTTTTTTAGCTTTTGATTTGCGTTTATTTTAGAAATATATACGCTCCGTACAAATATGCTGCGCTAAAAATTCGTCCGCTTCGTTGGCCGGTCGGGATCAAAAAGGAAGCTCCTTATCAGTGACACCTCCTGAACGTCATTCTTCGGGTCCTGGCCGAAAGCGTCCGAAGTAGCGCCATCTGCGGGGAGCTAGCGCAACTTAAACTCTAGCGTTCTAGCGTTCTTAAAACGATCGCGCGGTCACAAGGTGACAGTCCACCAGCGTTTTGACGTAGTTAAAAGGAATTGCTTGGCGCGACGTTTAATACTACAACTTTTACTACTGGCCTTTCTAGCGTTGTTCCTCGCGCTGTCTTCACTATGACTCGACGGACGGCTCCGTCCCTTGATGGTATGACTCGTTCTACCCTTCCTCTCGGCCAACAGTTTCGTGGGCAGTTCTCGTCTACGATTAGGACAACGTCTCCGGGTTCGATCGGTTTGCTTGGTTCAAACCATTTTGTCCTCCGTGTTAGCGTTGGAAGATACGTCTTGATCCATGTCTTCCAATATGCGTTAGCCCTTGCCTGCACAGCCTTCCAATTATGTTGCAAGTTTGCGGGCGAGTCATCGTGCTTAACCAACGGTTTCATTCCTGCGGAAGAGCCTAACAAGAAATGATTGGGAGTTAATGGTTCTTCATCCTCACCATCAACAGGAACGTGGGTGAGCGGCCGTGAATTTAACATATTCTCGACTTCGATGAGGGTAGCCGTTAGCACTGCTTCCGTTGGATGCCTCTCCATGAGCGTACGAGCTAGCATTCGCTTGACCGATTGAATCATTCGCTCCCAGGATCCGCCAAAGTGTGGGGCTGCCGGAGGGTTGAACTTCCACGCTGGATCGGGAGGACCGAATTCGCTGAGGATCGCTGTGTTAACACGTTCTGCTGCTTCTTTTAACTCTCTATCGGCACCTACAAAATTTGTGCCCCGGTCAGAGATGATTTCGGTTGGTATTCCGCGACGCGCCATAAAGCTACGAACAGCCATTAGACAATCGCTTGTACACAAAGATCGCACCACCTCGATGTGGACGGCTCGGACCGTCAGACACGTAAACAAAACGCCCCAGCGTTTTTCCGTTCTTCTACCGTTCGTCACCAACAGCGGACCGAAGTAATCGACTCCCGTATAAGAGAAAGGTTGTGAAAAGGCAGCTAGTCTGGCAGCGGGCAGTTCGCACATTTGCGGCGTTACCGGTTGCGTGTATAGTAACATGCAAGTTCTACAATGCGAGCGAACGCGTCTACACACCGATCGAAGCGCTGGTATATCGTATCGTTGCCTCAGCTCGTTTACTACCGTTTCCTGGCAACCGTGTTTGTATTTACGATGGATATCATCTACTATCAACTCTGTCACATAGTGCTGCCTGGGTAGAATGATAGGACGCTTCGTCGACGCATCCACAAAACGGCAACGATCGATCCGTCCACATAGCCTCAGCAGGCCCTCCTCGTCCATGTAAGGGTTTCGTTTAAATAGGGAGCTGTTTCGGGGTATCAGACCCTTCCATGACGTCACAGTAGGATTATCCCTATGTTTTTTCAATAGTGCGTACTCATCGGGAAACACGTTTCTCTGTACGTCTCGCACGATCACCTTTTCGGCCGCTTGTACTTCTTGGTGAGTGAGTGAACCTATCGCAAGAGGATTAGCGTTGGTAACAATGTTTACATACCGGCACACATAGGCGACTGTCCGCACGAGACGCGTCCAACGTGAAAATCTCTCGTAGGCGATGAACTCCTGACGCACTGTTTGAGTTCCAACTAGCTTCGGTAGCTTTTTCTTCCGCATCTCTTCGCGGGTCTCCGATGGCATCCGTTGCGGGATGTCCCATTCTGCTTCAGGTAGGTGCAGGAACTCAGGCCCATGGAACCACCGCTTCGATGCTAGATGATTCTTCAGGTTGGTCCACTTGGTCGCTTCGTCGGCTACATTCATTGTGGTTGGGACCCATCGCCATTCGTCCTTGGAAGTCGTCTCCAGCACTTCAGCAATCCTGTGTGCGACGAAAATCGAATACTTGCGATGGTCCGCGTTTATCCAGTCAATCACATCGGTCGAGTCCGTCCAGAAACGATAACGTTGGATCGTCTGTCGATGAGCATTTGCTATAGCTGTAGCTAGCCTGCATCCCATGACAGCGGCCTGTAATTCTAATTTAGGTACCGATAAGTATTTCAGGGGTGCGACTCTAGCTTTCGCTCCAACCAGGACCACTTCTATTTTTCCTTTATACTCAAAGCGGAAATATGCAACCGCCGCGTATCCATCGGAACCCGCATCAACGAACACGTGAAGTTGAAGAGACGACTCATGTAGTGGCACCTGTCGATAACACCGAGGTATTACGATGTTCTCGAGCTCCGGCAGTCTTTCCATCCACGATTCCCATTTAAACCGAATTTCGTTTGGGACTTCGTCGTCCCAGCCGAGCTGACAGCGCCATACTTCCTGAAGAAGAACTTTCAAATAAAATAACACACTAGCAATCAGGCCTAGAGGGTCGTATATCGACATTAACGTTTTTAGCATTTGTCGCTTGGATAACGGTTTATCTCTGCGTGCTAATTCAAGGTGTCTTACGCGGGATAGCTTGAAACTAAAACTGTCTGCTGTGGTGTCCCACCACATTCCCAGCACCTTTTCGGGTTTTAGGCACGATTCAAAATCCATCTCCTTTCCACCTTCCCGATTGCCTTTTACTGCTATAACAACTTGGTTGCTGTTGGAAAGCCAATTATGCAGGGAAAAACCGGCATTTGAATGAATGTGGCTCACCTGATGCGCAAGTTCGGTTGCTTCTGATTCCGTTTCCACACTCGTTAGCAGGTCGTCCACGTAGTGTTCCTCCGTAACGCATTGTACTGCTCGAGGATATTGCGAGCGATACTGCTCGGCATTCTCGTTCTTTACGTATTGTGCTGTACATGGAGAGCACGCTGCACCGAATGTCATTCTTAACATGACATATTCCTGCGGTTCCACGTTGGTGTTTCCCCATCGCCACAAAAAACGCTGGCTATGTATGTCATCGCCGTCGATTTGCACCTGATGGTACATTTCCCTAATGTCAGCTGCCACGCCGATTTTGTATTCACGAAAGCGAAACAGCACAGCTTGCAGTGGGGTCAGCAGATCTGGTCCGGTCAGCAACTTCTTGTTAAGTGAGACACCCCTCACCTCAGCAGCAGCATCCCAGACCAATCGGATTTTCTTCGGCTTGTTTGGATTAGTGACGGGAAACACAGGCAAATACCACTTCTTCGGATAAAACGTCTTAAGTTCTTCATCCGTTACTTGTCGCACGTAACCCTTCGTTACGTAGTCCTTGATAATTCTATTAATTTCCTCAGCTAGATGCTTATCCTCATTCATTTTTCTTTCAAGGCACTTTAGTCGAGACAGTGCCATGTGGCGATTTTCCGGCATGAATACGTTATCGGCTCGCCAGAGCAAACCTGTCGTGTACCGCCCATCGATATGTCGAGTGCTGGTTTTAAGTAACGCCATTGCCCGTTGATCCTCCTTTGAGAGTAATGGCGGTTTTGCAGGACCATAACCTTCAACCTCAAAATACGCTGCCATCATACGATCTGCCTTTGATGTGACTCCTTGGCAATCACAGATGTGGTAGCTTGACTCAGGCTGCACTATATTCGCTTCGTTATCACGATCTGTGCACATACCGAAAATGAGCCATCCCAGTCGCGTCTTCGTTGCGGTCGGTTGTCCTGACTTTCCTTCTATCGTCTTCAAAGGGCGCGTTAACCTGTAATGGTCAATACCAATTAGCATTCGAGGTGAAACATCTTTGTATGATGGTGCCGGAATCGCCTTCAGGTGTTCAAACTTTTGCTTGAGCTCGTCCGTGTTCACTGATTGGCTAGGCAGTGATAGCTTGCCGACTGTACGCACGTTGGCCATCGGGTAGACAGACGCACTTGCTTGAATACCGGATACCTTCACCGTCACTCTTTCCGATTCACGTTCATCTCGTCGCTGTCCGGCACTGTATTGTAAGCACATTGGATCGGGAACGCCGTGAACTCCCATTTGTCGGGCCAGCCCCTGCTCCATCAGCGTCACCGTCGACCCTTCGTCCAGCAGCGCGTAAGTGTAGATCGGACCCCTCTCTCCATGTAGCTTTACCGGAACGTATCGTAACAGCGTGTGGTCCGTTCCCGTTCCATGATGGTTCACTTCGGCTTTCCGCTCCTCACCGGTAACGCGATGCAATTTACGGTGATGCTTTGCAACACATCCTTGCAATCCACATTCGTCGTGTACGTGGCAAGAGCCGTAATGCTTGCCTAAACACCTTTTGCATAGTTTTAGACTACGTACCTTGTCCCACCTAGCTGAAACACTCAGTTTATTGAACGCCGTACACTCTGCAATCGTGTTACACGAGTCACTGTCGCAAATCATGCATGCACGAGGTTTACTGTTCTGGACCACGTGGCTCTCCACGTGTTGCGCGTGAACCTGTCGCGTGGACGCTTTCTTCTTCGGCTGAGGGGGAGTGACCGCCATTGCTCCATCAGTTGCCTTTTGAACCCAGGCGCTGAACTCTGTAAGCGTGATGCGCTTTAACTCCAAACTATGCATGCCCCAGCTCCAGCGAAGATAAGCCGGCATTCGGTCCACCAGCTCTTGCATGGACGACGCGTCGTAAAGCCGTTCAGCGTTCCCGCTTGACTTAACCGTCGCGCAGATTTCTGCTACCAACTCACCGAATTCAATAAAGCTATCAAGTTTCTCAGTTTTTATCGGTGGCGCCTCACGAATCTGTTCAAGTAAGGTGTTAACGAGCACGTCCGCTCGTCCATAAGCCTTTTCCAGCGCGTCAATTATTTCATCCAGGTGGTCCGTGTGGCGGAGACGGCTTTGCACCATGCGTAAAGCCTTTCCGCGCAGGGCCGATTGCAGCCGAAGGATGTTTTCGTCTTCGCTGAAGCCAAACGTTCGGGTAGACCTTCTGAAAGTAGATAAGAATAACGGCCATCCCTCGGGGTCTCCACTGAACGTAGGAAGTTCGGATTTTACAGCTTGGCGGGCTGCTATTTGGCTCTGGCTCAGTTCACAATCGTCGGTCACTGAAATCCGTTTCGCCGTTGAGCTTGGAAGCGGTTCCCCTAACGAAAACGAGGTTCGCTCACGGCCGTTACGAAGCCGAGCTAGTTCCGCATCCTTTTCCCGCAACAGTCTAACCGCACTTTCCGTAGTTGCTTTGAGAGTCTCCATGTCCTGCCTCAGGCGCGTCAATTCGTCCTCCGTCGCATCGTTAGCCACTTTGCACTTCGCGTCACAACCTGGACACCACCATGCCCTCGTTTCCGCCATTTTGTCCACATTTCACGCACTTGTAGTGAAACCACTTATCGCAAAAGTCGCACTGTATTGCTGGTTCATCGTTAGACTTTGCGCACGTCGCGCAGGTAACATTTGAAACCGTTTCACTAACTTGTTCCATTACGCACTACGTTTCGGATACTTTGTGTAAGTGTATGCTTATGTGTGTAGCTCTTACCAAGTTCAAGTCCTTTGTTCGTCACCACGTGGTTTCACGATGCGATGTCAGCACGAGATAATTAACGAGGAAAGTTTTAATAATCAGTTACGAATTTTTAGAATGTTGTCCACTGACCCGACCAGAACAATACTCCGGCTTTTTTAGCTTTTGATTTGCGTTTATTTTAGAAATATATACGCTCCGTACAAATATGCTGCGCTAAAAATTCGTCCGCTTCGTTGGCCGGTCGGGATCAAAAAGGAAGCTCCTTATCAGTGACACCTCCTGAACGTCATTCTTCGGGTCCTGGCCGAAAGCGTCCGAAGTAGCGCCATCTGCGGGGAGCTAGCGCAACTTAAACTCTAGCGTTCTAGCGTTCTTAAAACGATCGCGCGGTCACAAGGTGACACACATCGAGGATTGTATGCGTACAATCGACTGCCGCCGGGGGTGAAGGTTGCACCAGGTGCCTTTCAGCAGTTAATGGAGACCATGCTGGCTGGAATAAAGGATGTTGCAGTGTATTTGGATGATATAGTCATCGGCGGAGCGGATGAACACACCCACATGATGAACCTGCGTGCAGTGCTAGCAAAGCTGCGGGAGTATGGTTTCAAAATCAGACCAGAGAAGTGTAAATTTTTACAAAAACAGATTAAATATCTTGGTCACATTTTAGATCGTGAAGGTCAACGCCCGGATCCCGCTAAGATAGAAGCGATCGTGAATATGCCCACACCGAAGAATCCATCAGAGGTACGTTCATTCTTAGGGGCGATCAATTATTGCGGAAAATTTGTGCCCCAGATGAGAAATCTGCGTTATCCGCTTGATGACTTGCTTAAGAAAGATGGTCATTGGCAATGGAGTCCGGAATGTCAACAAGCCTTCGAAACGTTTAAGCGGATACTGACCTCAGATCTTTTGTTGACATACTACGATCCGAGGAAGCCGATAATTGTAGCGGCCGATGCATCGTCAGTGGGTGTAGGAGCCACAATTAGCCACAAAATGTCGAACGGAACTATGAAAATAATTCAGCATGCATCCCGCGCCCTAACGAAGACGGAAATGGGTTATAGCCAACCAGATCGCGAAGGATTGGCAATAATATATGCGGTTACTAAGTTCCACCGAATGATTTTCGGACGACGATTTACGTTGCAAACGGATCATGCACCTTTGTTGCGAATTTTTGGATCGCGCACGGGAATTCCAGTCTATACGGCTAATAGATTGCAACGTTGGGCTCTGACATTGCTGATGTATGATTTTAACATTGAATATGTGTCAACTGAGAAATTCGGAAATGCCGACGTACTGTCTCGCTTGATAGCGAACCATGAGAAACCGGATCTAGAATACGTGATTGCGAGCGTCGAAATAGAAAGGGATGTGCGGGCCGTGATAGGCAGCATAACGCAAATAATGCCACTGACGTTTGAAGATGTCTTGCGTGAAACTAACAAAGACCTGTTACTACGAGAAGTACGAGATTTTGTTCTACACGGTTGGCCAAAGAAGAAATTGGAGAAGTTAGAACTGCGAAACTTTCAAGTCAGAAGCGAGTCTTTGTCCACAGTAAACGGATGTTTACTTTTTGGCGAGCGGTTAGTGATTCCTGGTCCTCAGAGGCAGAAATGCTTACAGCAGTTACATAAAGGTCATCCCGGCATGGATAAAATGAAGGCGCTTGCAAGAAGCTATGTATATTGGCCCGGGATAGACCGTGATGTCGAAGAAAAGGTCCGGAAATGCCAACAATGTGCAGCAGTTGCGAAGACATCAGCTCATAGTAATCCAACCTCTTGGCCAGAATCAACTGCTCCATGGCAGCGAGTACATGTGGACTACGCGGGGCCTATCAACGGAACATATTATTTACTTGTAGTTGATTCATTTTCTAAATGGCCAGAGATAGTGGCGACCACGGCTATTACATCAAATGCAACCATTAGGATACTACGAGGCCTGTTCAGTCGTTTCGGAATGCCGAATGTATTAGTGAGTGACAATGGGTTGCAGTTTACCAGTGCGGATTTTGAAATGTTTTGTACAACCAACGGAATTGAGCATTTGCGTACGGCCCCCTTCCATCCGCAATCAAACGGGCAGGTAGAAAGATTTGTAGATACGTTTAAGCGGGCCTTAAGGAAAATGGAGGGGGAAGGTAGGACAGAACAAGAGGTTTTAGATATTTTCCTAATGACATATCGTAGTACACCACACAAGCAGTTGGAACGGAAACAATCTCCTGCGGAATTGATGTTTGGTCGTAGAATGCGTACGTGTATGGAACTTTTGCGACCAACGTTGAAGTTAGGCATAGGTGCGAAAGATAGTCAAGTCTTGAGAGAATACCAATTAAACGATATTGTGTACGCGAAGCAGTATTTCCGTAATAAGTGGAAGTGGGTTCCCGGCACAGTAAAGAGACGGTTAGGTACGGTGATGTATGAGATCATAACAGAAGGTAATCGATTGTTGCGCGTTCACATCAACCAGTTGCGAACGCGTGTTCCCGACGATAGAGCGAGAAAGCAGATTAAAACGAATCGTTCGTTTCGCATGTTGGACGTGCTACTCGACGATTGTGACATAAATATAGATGGAACAACATCAAGCAGAGAAGAGACCATCGAACGCAACACGCAGGTAGCTGGATCATCTGAACAAGTATCGCTGTCAACGTCCTCAGTTCCATCATCTCCATCGTCGTCATCCGATTATTTATCATCGCCGTCATCAGCAGAACAACGATCTGCGACATCTCCAGGGTTTGCCACAGCCGACAGCGGATCGTCAACGCCGGTACAGCCTCTACGTCGCTCTACGAGGATTCGTAGACCGCCTCAGTGGATTGAGCCATACCGCCGGTATTAAAAGGGGGAGATGTTGTATACAGTAATCAGGGTTGCCTGCCCCTGGAACCGAAGCAGTGAGTGCCGCTCTTAAGAGACAGTAATCGGTCTCCTAGTGATGCGTGCGGGAGCATCGTGCGTTGTCTCGTCCTAGCCAGCAGCCTAGTCGGTCGTATCATTGTACCTTGTACATTTTAATTATAGTAATAAAAATAAATCGATAAGCTTTGTACAAGATCCAACAAAGAGAAAACCTTTTTGTAAAAACACAACGTAGGGGAAAATAAACTAAAAGAAATCCTGAAACTCAACAGGACTATTCCATTCTGATTTGCTTGGTTCTATTACTTTTTTCTTTTAAAATGTTCTGGACTTGATTCTCAATCTCTGGCTTTTGGAAATGCGGCAATCTGTATTGCTTTGTATACGAAGGATGTGAGTTTTCTTTCAAGTTTAGAGAGGCTTGCATCAGTTTAGTAGTCCTGAGAGTATCATTTTCTATGCAAAAGATATCGTTAAATTTGAGGCAAATAGTTTCAATTGATTGTTTGTCCTCCTCAGACAAATGATTTAAGCTAATTTCACTTAGAGTTTGTTTAGCGTGCTCAGCATTGTATTTGGATGTGTCGATAGAAAGTATAGAATAATCAGATGCTGGCTTTATAGTTGGTTTAAGATTATTAATTTTTACAGGCTGTTTTGAAGGTTGATTATCTTTATAGGAATTTTTCCATTTGAAGGATGAGTAATAATATTCGATAAAAAAAACTTTTGGGACAATTTCTTGATTCCAAATAACGCATAAATCATTTTCAACTGTATCAATGTATGTAACGATTTCACTTCTAGGCGGTACATCTATGGTTAAATTATAAGTTTAAATTTTTTGCAATATTAATGAATCGTTTTTAAAATCTAACACTGCTCCACATTGTTTCAAAAAATTTGTTCCAATCAGTCCTTTGACATCAGGTGGTAGCTGGTTCAAAATGTGAAATCTTATTGGGTAACTATGCGAGTGGTAATTAACAAATGTATCAATAAATCCTGCTGTCCTCGAATTTCCATTGATTCCTCTAATTGAGAGTTTAATAGAAGTGTTAATAGAAATATTATTCGGAAGATATAATGGGTTCTAAATACAAACGGATGCTCCCCTGTCTACGATACAATTTAAAGGTTTACCAAAAAAAATGAAATCAGATTTAACATTGTTATTAGTATTCAGATTAACGAAAAAAATCATTTAATGATTGATTATCCTCGCAATCTTCTTGTGGTTCGACTTTTGTTGTATTATTTGTAGGTTCGGGTTGCGATAATACAATGTTCACATTACTTCTTTTGTTTCTACGGTTGTTATTATTATAATCAGTGCCTTCTTGGAAATAGTTATTGGGGCGATTATTGTACCTTTGATGGTATTTGTGAGAGCCATTGAAATTGTTGTAGTTGTATTTTTGGTCACTATTTTGCCTAAAATTCATTTCTGTCGGTTTGTATTGAAAGTATCTTCCACGTGTTTGAAATAACCTCGGTTCGAGTAAGAATGCTGCATGAAAGGAATATTGTGTTCGCGTGGGTAGTAATTACCATAGTTATATCGTGGAGAATATGATCCCATCATCGCACTACAACTCATGGGCATTTGTTCAGTGTCCGATTCACTACACTCTAACGCAGGGGTCTCCAAACACAACACATTTTACTGAATCGCAAATGCTGGATTTGGAGTCACGAGCACAATTTATCTTCTTCTTCTTTTTCGGTACAACAATCTCAGAAGGTCTAGGTCTACCATTTCTGGCTTTCTGAGACATTTACCCGAAGCTGGATAGTCAGTCCTACGTACGGGAAAATTTACAATTTTAGTGCTTCGGGATTTAGTGGCACAATTTAGTGGATGTCATATCCGGTCGGGCTGTTTACGTACCTGGCGGATTCAAGAGTTGAGATATAATATAAATAATTAATGTACAAAATGTCAAACGAAGGTTGCGCAAAATATCGGTTTAAAATAATGTTCAATGGTGATAAATACTTGTGATTAATTTCCAACTTAATTCTTTAGTTCAACGCTTGAATCCGCTTGTACGTAAATAGACCGGCCGGATTTAACTTTCACCAAGTTGTGCACGTGATTCCATATCAAGTTTCAGCGATTCAGTAAACAATGTTACTTGTTTTATTTGTTACTTGTGTTAGTGTAAACTTGTTTTAGAATATCGATATTCGTGTCTACCTTATTTGTTTGTGCGAGTTGGATTCGCCATGTCCTATCTAATGTAAAACCCTGTAATGTGTAAGTGGCCCCCACGCTATCATTATTTCAACCAATGCGGCCCGCGGGCTGAAAAGTTTGGAGACCCCTGCTCTAACGCATCAGAAATAGCTTGCGTTAACGTTTGGGGATTACGTGCTTTTAAGTAAAGTGTTGTAGTGTTATTTTCAAGCCCTTCGATGAAAGATCGAAACGCCACTGGTTCTACGACATTCACTGCAGCTGACTCTGTACCAAATGTTCCTTTTGAAACATGGGCTGCAGCTAATTTTACGGATAAATTTTCTATTACCAAACCGTAATCTGTCACAGATTTCGACCCTTGCCTAGTAAATTTCATTTCATTTTCCACTGCCGAAGGTGAAACTTTAATAGAGAATCGCAATTTAAGTTTATGAAACGCTTGCTCTAAGGTATTTGTATCATCAATTGTACCATGTGCAGCACCTGTCAGCGTCAATTTCACAAACCGAATTAGCTCACTCTCACTTGCGTTTTCCGAATAATCTTTTAACTGCTCGATGTTTTCAATGTAGCTAGGGAGGTCTGTTGCTAAACCTGAAAAAGGTTTTACGATTTTTAATGCAAGGTTCAAATCTAGCGTTTTGGCCATTTCAGTTTTTATATCGTCTATCTCCTTTTTGGAACTTCGGGTTATGCTTTTAGGTGGAACAGCTTTTAATGTAGCCAATTTAAGGGGTTTTGACATGAGAATATGTATTAAGTCTCTGATGAAAGATGAGAAGTTGTGCAAGGATTTTAGGTTAGGGTTTCACACATAGACTCTGACGAATGGATGAGTCGCTCGCGAATTTTAGGTTATATTGCCACACGCGGTTTGTCACATTCTGATTATGAAGAGCACTTTGCACACGCACTTACAAAGAAGATACCGAATCACGAAAAACAATATGTTTTTTTTTTCGAGAATATAAAATTTTAAAAGAATAAACTTTGAAATATGAAGGGTTTGTAAAATTTGTATGTGTGTGTGTGTGTGTTTTTTGTTATAGCTATAAATGCTTTGAACTGACCTTGTGTACCGACCTTTTTTCCGCTTTGTTTCTACAGCACCTTGCGTTGCTTACGTTGATCTCAGCGTTCGTTGTTCGCCTTGCTCGTTTTGCTAGTTGCAAACTGTTCGTTGTTCACCGCTCCGCTTATTATCGTCTCCTGGATGACCTTTCTTTAACAGGGTCGTCTCCGGTCATCGGTTGTCCGGTTGTCATACATCACGGTGTGCTTGCGGCCGTTCCCCGTATGATGAGCTAGTGTTGCACGTAACACGATGCGAGGATGGTAACGGCACTCGCTGTATTTCTTCTTCTCTTTGGTGGTATTGTCGGTCACATGAGGCTTGTAATGACACTCGTAGGATACCACTTCCGTTTTTTTACGTGGTTTTTCTTTTCTTTTTACTTGATTTAGTCGTCGCTGGTAGGATCGCCATGTTATGTATTAAGTACGGGACGATAAATGTGCTTGAACGTCCAAACGGAAAAAGAGGCCCGTTGGGTTTTATTACCTGGTTTTTATATCTTTCACTTATCACTAACATTAACACTTAACACTAATCTTAACACTTACATGTTTCAGGTTAATCACATCTAATTAATTTTGACATATCAAAAACTTAACGAAACTAATTAAGGCGCGTCTACACTACAGGGTTTTGGTAGAGAGAACTTGGCTCGTATTTTCCTCAACCAATAAATGTGTCTATTGTTATCCTTGCGTGCTTTTTTTCTAATTCAAATTCGAAATTTACAGCAGCTTTCAATAACTGGAAGTCTATTACCGTTCTTTTGTCAGGTTATGAATCATCAATAGAACACATAACTACAGTGTGCAGCTTATATAAGTTCTGGTTTACTTAATGGTGTCGATACCGCGTTAGTGTTAGAAATGGAAAAGGAAGAGAAATATTGGGAAGAAGTTCTTAAGCGTGTAATCAGTACTATTAAATTATTGAGTCGTTTAGGAATCGCATTAAGAGGACATGACGAAACTGAGGAAAGCCATCGAAAGGGAAACTATCTATCCTGCTTAGAATATTTAGCAGAATATGACGAATTTTTAAAACAACATTTAGAAAAATATAGCCATCCTGGTCGTGGAAAAGTGAACTATTTGTCACATCATATTTGCGATGAGTTTTTAAGAATTATTAATGAGCAAATTAAAAACAAAATAGTTAAGAAAGTCATATTAGCACAATATTACAGCATCATAATAGATTCTACCCCGGAAGTAGCTCACATCGATCAACTAACTTTTGTAATACGGTATGTTGCTCCTTATGGGAAAATATTTGAACGTTTTTTTTGGGATTTATTCCGATAGATAGACATTACGCATATTATCGAGAACAAGAAATGTTGAATAAATTAAATAAATTAGGTTTGAATTGAACCGTAGTCAGTCATTCGATAATGCGGCAAATATGTCAGGGAAATACTCGAGATTACAAGCACGCATTAGACAACACAGTTCGAGTGCCGTATTTATTCCTTGCGTTAATCATTCTTTGAATCTAGTAATTAGCTACTAGCAGCTGAAAGCTGTTTGCTGAAGCATTGCAAAACAGCTGTACACTATTCCAGTTTCATACAGAAACTTTTGTAATATACACATATTTCTCGTCTTCAACCCACCGATGGAAAGTTTTAACCGAGTGCTTGAAGAAAAATGAAAATCAACCACCTTTATTCTTGAAAAGATGTTCAGTTACCAGGTGGTCAGCAAGAGCAGATTCAGTGTTCGCTTTAAAAGTGGGTTTTAAAATTATTTAGAATGCATTGTTTGAAATATGCAATGATAGAAATGAAAGTTGGCGACATCGGATGAAGCAAATTCTTTTCAGAAGCAAATGAAAAAACCAGAAACCGACTTTAATGACTGCTTTATGGAACCAACTTCTTCAAAGGATTAATGCTACAAGTAAATCACTCCAGACTGTTGAATGTGAACTATTAAAAGGAGCAGCATTACTAAATTCATTCATTACATTCATAGAAAGTTTTCGAGGAGATTTTGCAAAAATTGAAGAAGAAGCTAAAGAATTTTCTGGCTTGTATTCATTGTTTTCAGCAGAAATACGAGTTTAAAAGCAAAAATTGTTTCATTGAAATTTGGGGATAATGAATGTCTATTTTCAGTACGAGAAAAATTTATAGTAAATTCATTTTACGTGATATGTGATAATGTCAAAACACAGATTTTTCAATGAGCTGAAAAATATAAATTCGTAGTAGAGATGGCGTCGATGTCTTTGCTGGTCTTGGGTGCATGCTGGTGCTAACAATATTCCTCGCAAGATGGTAATTGTAGACGATGAGGTAATTGTTGTGGACAGAACGTCGCGCGACATGCCACTCTGGGTTGTCGCTACAATTGACAACCGTCAGACCTTAGGCTGTCATCGGTCCACGTGCGACGTCAGGGCGCAGCCATATTTACGATCGCGTGTGCGGATGAGCACACACGGCGACAAGCAGGCAAGCGATCAGCAGGGTGCGTGCGGTTAGGCTAGGCTCAGGTTTTATGTTAGTTCTTTATTTTAATTAAAAGTGTAAATAACAAATGTTTGCGACTTTACTTAAATTTGTGTTCAACTGACGAAAGAACATAAAAGTAATAATTGCCGTTTTTACGATCTCTGGCCACTTAGAGAAGGCGTCTACCACAACCAGGAAATATACTCCATCCACCGGACCGGTGTAGTCGATGAGTACCCGATGCCAAGGACCGGACGATTTTGGCCAAAATGATGGTGCCTCCGCTTGAGGGGATTTGGCTGCGACTTGACACGCCCCACAAGTAGCGACAACATCGGCGACATCGTTGTCCTGTGATGGCCAATAAACGAAACTGCTCACGATCGCCTTCATCCGCTGGATGTCTGGATGTCCCTGATGTAACTGGTTCAGGCATCTTTTCTGCTAAACAGCGGGCCCACGGAGAGAGGGTTCTCGGAAAAGAATGCATCCTTAAACGGTCGTAAGCGCATCTTTTCTCCTATGAAAACGGGCCGCACCATAAACCATGTTTTGACCGCTTGGATGTACTCGCAAACTTGGCATAGCAGAACATCATTTCCTGTAGCTGTTGCAACTTCTCTAAAACGAATCGGAAATGGTTTTAGTGATTCTATGGCTACGCAACTTACAACCTTCTCCAGTTCAAAGCTTGCGATCATGTACTCCGGCTTCGCATGCTTGTTGATAAGCCGCGATAGTAGGTCCGCATTCCCGAATTTGTCCGTCGGTATATACTCTATCTCGAAGTCGTATAGCTGCAGCATTAGCGCGAACCGTTGCAGCCGATTAGCAGTATATACAGGAATGCCCTTCCTTGAGCCAAAGATCTGAAGCAGTGGCCTATGGTCTGTTTGGAGTTTAAAATGCCTGCCATACAGCATTTTGTGAAAACGAGTTACGGCAAAGAAAATGGCCAATCCTTCGCGGTCTATCTGACTATACCACCCTGCCTCTGCTTTTGTTAAAGTCCGCGACGCGTGCTGTACCACTTTTATTGATCCGTCTGCAAATTTGTGGCTAATGGTGGCTCCGAGTCCAACTGAAGATACGTCCGCGGCTACGATGATTTCGGCTTTCGGGTCACTGTGGGTTAGGATCCGATCTGATTTCAAAATCTCCTTCAACCTGTTGAATGCGTTTTCGTACCGCTTCGTCCACACAAACTGGCTCTCATTTTTCAATAAATCGTCCAGGGGGTACCTCAAATCCCGCATCCTGCGAACAAATTTGCCATAATAGTTGATCGCGACCAAAAACGAACGGACTTCATTTAACTTTGATGGCGCTGTAAAGTTTATTATGGCATCGATTTTCTTTGGGTTCGGCCTTAAACCTACTCTGTCAATGATGTGCCCGAGGTATTCTATTTGATGCATCTTGAATGCACATTTCTCGGCCTTGATTGTAAACCCGAAATCTTTTACACGCTGAAGCACCTTGCTGACATTCTCATCGTGCTCTCTTTCAGTCCTATCCAAAAATGTCATCAGGCAACGACAACGGATACTCATGAGGCTGCTGCGCAGCATTCAGCCCCGTCGAATAATCTCCGCAGATTCGAATACTGCCGTTGCTCTTACTTACGACCATGATTGGGGCTACCCAATCAGAGTAATCGATGGGAGTGATCACGTTGATATTGACCAATCGGTCAAGCTCTTCCTCAACAGTGGCCTGCATAGCATACGCCACGGGCCGTCTTGGACGGAAAACTGGACTGCAATTTTCCTTAAGCTGCAGCTTGATCTGCGCTTTTGTACAAAGCCCTGTACCACGAAACACTTCGGGAAAACTGCCTTGCAACGTTTTTGGAACGCGCGTATTCGTTGAGATGTTAGCACAGAACTTGTCCATAGGGACGGAGCCAAGGGCAAAACGATCCACCAAATCTGCTCCCAGCAAGAGCAGATCAACCTGAACCACACGAATGATCGCCGGCTTGGTGACGCGACATACAGTAAACACGCCCAGCAGCTTTAGTTTCTCATTTGAGGCAGTTTTCGCACACGCGGACGGCGTTACCAATGATGGTTTCCCCAAACTCTCCCATGCAGTCCGACCTATGATCGATATGTCTGAACCCGTGTCCAACTGGAAACGAATGTTCGTTCCATTGATGGAAACTTCCACTAACTTACGGCTGGCTCGTACGCTGCGTACTCTGACGGTTTTAATAGACCGTGGGGGTCGGTAGCTTCCCCGACCAGCGTGACTCTTCCGCTTGCGACAACGTTCTTCCCGATGACCCGTTTCACCACACACTTTACACTTATGGATGGATTTCGGACGATCCTTCACCCAATGCCAACCACCGCATAGCCAGCAAGCGTTACTTGGCTTATCGCTCTTTGATCAATCATCACGCAACGTGCGATGCGAGCGCGATCCCCTACCGGAAAATTTAAGATGGTTCCGTTCGCCATTTTCTATTGCCACACGCTCTTCTGCCCCACCAGTTATCATCGCATTTTCACTCTTAAGGTTTGCAATACGGTTGCATTCCGCCGATATTTGCTCGTGAGTGCTATCGGGGCGCTCTTCAATGCGAGTGAGCAGCTTCACTCGAAAATCCCTATCAGTCTCCTCCTTCAGCCCACAGACGAAAACTAAACACTTGAGAGCAACTCAACCTCGTTCATCCGACCCAGCTCGAAATCTACGCAGGCCCGATTGACCCGGCATGCGTATATCAAAAAATCTTCGCTCTTATTCTTGATAAGCTGCATACACTTATAACGCTTTGTTAGCAAGGATTCTGTCTTTCCGAAAACTGATTTCAACTTAGTAACCGTTGATTCGGGCGTATATTCACGGGGATTTCGGGGTAATATATAATTCACGTACCTTTCGTGCTCTAAGGGGCCCAGCTTCCGCAAAAGCAAACGCACTTTCGCCGCATCTTCAATCCTGGCCGCATCCCTGATGAATAGGTCCTCGTATCGCGAATACCACTTCTCGAACGTTACACCTCCGTCGGGCTCGAAGCGGAATTCGGTGATGTTTCTGACCAATGAATCCAGAATTTGCTCAGGATTGAGGGGAGCTGCTGCTGCTGCTGCTGCGATGCCACTTGCGGTTGTGATACCGGCTGATGCTGCTGTGATGCCACTTGCGGTTGTGATACCGGTTGCTGCTCAAACCTAGCCATAACCTGCTGCATTAATCGTAATAACTGCAGCATTACGGCGAAGACGCCGTCGAGAGCGATGGCGGATTCTGGCTTGGCGATATAGGGGCTCCCGCATGCTGATCCAACGTTGCACCGTTCGGCTGGAACGGCTGACCATACCCGGGCTGTAGATGCGCGGCACCCGGAACATCAAATAGCTGCGAGAGATGACGCTGATCCTCTTCCATTTCTGCGTCCTTCAGGCTCGTGTTCTTACGACGCCGCTTACAACCGCGGAAACGGAATCTTTGCACCGCGTTTTTCACTGTATGTTCACTAAAAACTTTAGTTATCACTTTTAGTCCTCGTCGCCACTTTTGTGTTTTGCGTTGGATGGTAAAATACTTTTAGGGTTTACTTGAAACGTATATTTCTACCTTATTTTTTACCTCAGCGGTAACACGCGGTGCGAAGTGGTATGTACAATAGTAGCGGCGAGTTCGAACGTGGGAAGAAGCAGAGAGAGTGCTTGGTTGAGCACGCCAACGCTTTTATACGCACAGTGCAACGTGCACCCCCTAGCTGTACTATTCTAAGTATTTCTGCTGTCCCTGTCTCCTAACTCCCCAAGGATCTTTTTTGCCTGCTACGCGTGTTGTGCGCCAGGTGGCGTCCTGGTCGCTACATACTCATAAGACGAGTCAGTCATTCGTAATATAAGAACACATTAACATAAACATAAAATAAAATAAACATAAAATTATATAAAATTAAATTTAACACATAAAATTTATGACAGATATATTACACTATCACAGGACGTCAGGACGTTACAGAACACGTCTGCCCGCTAGGGGGGCCGCGTTAGAAAAGAGCTTACATAAATGGAGGCGCGTGCAGCCGAAGGTAGCCGAACGAAAATGCATACATCGGTAGCTGTCACGTGTCAACACGATGACAGTGTGGTGTTCTTTGCAGGGGTTCTAGTAATGGGGCAAGCAGTGCCTCACTTTTGATACAATACGTCAGCGGAATTCCGTTACCTTCCGATATGTGTCACTGTCGCGCCGAAACGATACGTACATATTGCATGGGTGCAATTCTGTTACGGACGAGGTGGAGAGGTTTCAACCTTCGGACACAGCGTTTTCGGTTGGAAGCTATCGAGCCTTACCTTGGGTAGGGGGACTTTGATAGTTCTAAAGACGCGAAATAAGAGACTCGATTTACATGTCTTGACTCAGACAGCGTCGGTCACAGATTTACTCTCGTGCTCTGATTCGGACTGACTGACTGACCATTTCTGGATTCTTCATTTATATCATGGTTCTGGAGGAAGTTGTTCTTACTAGGAGAAAGTTGTCCTCGGGAAAATGCTTGCAATTGGTCAAACGCATGTTTTGCGAATGCGTCGCTTTCTGGCTTTTAGCGATGCATGGGTTACGCAATGTAATGCTTGCATCGCTTGTTTTTGCGTTAGGTTTGTGTTACATGTTTTGCCCTTTTTTCGTTGCTGTAGGTCGGGCTTGTGGTTTATTTTGGTTCCTATGTTATTTGCAAGTTTTAGGTCGCCTGATGGGTATGCCGTTACTTTTAACTGTTAGCATATGTTTTTCTACAGATATGCTACAACAGGACCGAGTAACGGCAAGTAACGCTGCGCGCCCACGGTGTATAGAACACTGTTACGTTTATTACTGCGACAGGTGTTTTGAGTGTGAGCGGGGTGATGCGAGCACTAAAACTCGTCCTGTCTCCTCGGTGGTTGGATAGAAAAGAGAACGATCGCTTGACGCAGCGCACGCACATTTCCTTAACCGGATGCGTGTCCTGACGTTTTACCATCCCACCCACGTTTACAGGCGTAGGTGCAAGCGTTAGCGCCAACAAACACCTTACACAACATTAAAGTACGAACGCCGACGAACGAAGCCGAAACAAAAGATAACCAAAATACCGAAAACGTTGTCAAGGTTGATTTTGTAGATAGTTAGAAATTCAAATTTAATAACGTGTCATACTATAGTCTGTTTATCTTAACTGTCACAAAGAGTAATGTCAAAAAATAAACGGTCAACGCGGTCATTCGTGATTGCAAGCTCGTGCGAAGCACACCTTCCGTTAAAATCTTAATTTATTACATCATCAAAATTTTATAGATTCGAGAGTAATTAGTAATTACAACTTGTATAACTAAGTGTTAATAGTTTGTTAAAAAGAAGAATTCATTATTATTGAAGCCGTTATCGGATCCATCAACTTTCACGACATAGGCAGTTCTCTAACTTGGTTGCGGGCAACACAGTTCCGCAACATGTTGCTGGCAGGGTGGTCTATGAAAGTTGCTGGCAACTTTTAGGATAAGACATCAAATCCGATGGGCTGCAATCGCTCACCTCTTAATTTGTGTTTTGGCATGATGATGTTGACTGCCCTTGTTTAAACAAAATTAGCAGGAATTGCGTACAATTGTTTAAATTTAGCGCCTGAATCTATTTTTCACGGCAATACTATCTTTGTACACGAGCAACACAATTTCAACACTGAGAAACGTCATACCAAGATGAATAGAAAAATGTTGCCAATGGTGTGACAGGAAAAAACAGATTGAATTGAATTTCTTCGGCAACATGTTGCCGAAGCTGTCAAATCCCATACATTTCGCCAGAAACATGTTGCCCGCAACCAAGTTAGTCCATTGCCTTATCCTAAAAGTTGCCAGCAACTTTCATAGTAGAGATGAGAATAATCACTCTTTTCAATGATTTGAATCAGAGTCAAAGAGTGGGTTTAAAGATGTGAAACCTTTACTCGCTCTTTTAAGATTCATTAAAAAATATTTCACTGCATTTATGTTTTTACCACTCTTTTGCGTTTATACTCACTCTCACTCTCTGTGCCGACTAGAAACTCACTCAGGAGTGAGTAAAACTGTTTTATCACTCTTTGGATTATAATCACTCTGTAAGAGTGAGTAAAAGAGTATTAGGCACAGAGAGTAAGAATGAGTATAAACGCAAAAGAGTGGTTAACGGAGTCATAAAAACTCCTTGTGTTGATTCATACTCATTCACTCTGTCGAAGGTTTCAAATCACTCACTCACTCTTACTCATCGTGCACATCTCTATTTCATAGACCACCCTGCCAGCAACATGTTGCGGAACTGTGTTGCCCGCAACCAAGTTAGACCACTGCCTAACATGATTCGCACTTGAGTGTAACAACTCACTCACACGAATGAGTGGATAGTCGCCGCAAAGTGTCATGTGTTAAACAACAACTCACCCACGAGTGTGAGTCATTACATTCATTACCCACACATGCATGAGTTGATAGTCGATACAAAGTGTTATAACTGATGACTATCGAAAATGTGTTGCACAGAGTGTTGTGATATGTCGTGTTAAAGATGTTGCTCGATGTAACCAACCCACCTATATATGGATATTTTTACAGGGTTTTTAGGCATGCAGAACGTTTATGCCGTATTGCTTTTTATGGGCATGTAAAAGGACAACATTGGTAACTATGCGAGCAATTTGTATTACTAATGAGTTAAAACAACTCTTTGTCATGATTCAAGTTAACTCACTCACTAATAAGATTCGATTCATTCATTCATTCTGACTCATTATGCACATCTCTACTTCGGATGATTCCTAGGTTGTGTATAATTTTAACAGATTTGCACAGTGCAAATCAACGCGCTCTATCCAATCAACTAACAACATTTAAAACTACTCATACTAAACCTAACAGAAAGTTTACAAGTTTGCAAGAAAGATTACTCTTTTGTCGTTTGCCTTGGTCCCATAATGCAACATATATTACCGTGCAAGATGTCTTTTTGGGCTTGAATCACTTACACATAGACGAATGACGACATAGTACCTATAGCACGTCCACTTTTTAGAACCGAATTTAGATCAACAGAATTTGGCTCTAACGACCCCTCTTAAAAATTGTAAATTCATGGAACTGATGTTAAGATCGACAGTTGACATGTTGATCGATTAATTATAGTTAATTAGGTTACTATAGGCAATAAAACTTTAACAATAAGTAATAATAATAATAAACATTAATTAATGAAAAAAAAAAAATAATCATAAACATAACATGCATGCATGTCAAGCATTCTCGAACACAACGACAACTACTGAGTATTTAAAAAAACAAGATAAGATAAGATCCTAGGCGTAACTGTGAACGAATTTAATTCACATATATGTTTCATTTGTATACAGACCGCAGGTCATAACACATCGTGAGTGCGTTCGATCATCCATATTAAAGTAAATTCGCTAGTTGTTTTTGCAAAAGAAGTTCTTATGTTAGGTTTAGAAAACCTTCTTGCTGAATACCTGTTACTGTTGAATACTGGATTTATTCTTAGTGAAGGGTTGAAGGGTTATTCTAAGTGAAGGGTCCAGGTATATAAGGCAACCACAGATTCCACAGGGCAGCACCGTCAAAAAATCTCATTAACTCATTACACTGGGTAAGTGGACACTTCGTAACACCCAACAACCGCAATGTAAAATTGACAAGTGCAATGCTCACGAAGAATTTTCGTTTTAGAATATTCCAATGTTACTTCTGCCAACACATTCACCACTTTCACAGAGTTGATTGCGTCAGCCTATAGGAGTACAAAGCGTACTTTTGCATTTGACGAGTGTCGATTTTTTTGGCTCTACGGTAAGTTGTTATCAGTAAACTGATAAGCATTATCATCGAACGTACAAAAATTACAGGGTATTCATTATTTTTATCTTTTTTGCTTCCGTCGCTTTAATACTCTTTTTCTTGACCTTTCAGTTTATGTTTAACCTTCATACGTTACATACACACATAAACCACGTGAATACGTGTATTGTAAACTTTTACATTACTTACAAAGGGGACTATTACCTATACAGTTTATTGTATGCATTTTGAAGTGTTATGTGCAGACTGATAAGAAATACCAATCTCAAATTTAAAAATAGATTTTGCTGGGTTTTGTCCAATCGCAAAAGCAAATTCTTCTAATATTTTGTATCTCTCGTAAATGGTGTTAACAGTTAAAACACAAATGCCGTCACATTGGAACATGATATTAAGATATAATGAAATTAACAAATAGCGATATTATCTTACTCAAGATCCAAATCGGATGGTATACTTTTAGAAGGCATAGACATATACCGTATTTTAGTTAAATAATGATCAAAGTCAGATTAAGGGGGTCGTTATTCATGGGTAGTAACTTTTCGATTCTGACACTGAGGATGTTGCAACTTATGCAGATAGTTATGACGAGGTTGGGAATATTGACGATTGCAACATTGATAATGTGCTAAGAAACATCAATGAGGACAAAATGGAAAAATAATGTGCATTGTAATGTTAATTATGAATTGTTATTAAAAAATGTTTAACATTGAGTAAAATTCTAAAAGAATAACTTTCTTCCAAACACATTGTATACACCATCAGGGAGGTCGTTATACACGCAATAAATACAATATTTTACAGCAGCAGATGGAATACTTTTTAGCAGGCTCCAGTAGAAATATACTCTGAACTAACTCTACGCAATAAATGAACAGAGTTGCCTGATTGGCCAGTCGATTAAAGTGAAGCAAATTGAAATAGCGTTGAATGCTTTCAATTCAAAAGCAGCCCTCAATACTAGCAGGATTCCAAACACTATTAGCATATACTAGTACTGTACGTATTAAACTGCAATACAAAGTTCCTTAACAGCGTGCATCACTAATGATAGAGGTAGTGTGTAGAATGAAACCAGGGGATCGAATAGGTAAGTAGTAATACTTCTTCGAGCTGTCCAGGCGATTGTCAAGTATTACACATATTTGGCTTGAAATTAAAAAAAGTAAAGAAACGAGTTAAAAGTATAAAAAGAGTGAAAGTTAAAGGATAATTAAAGGTAAAATCAAGAATTTGAAAAGAAAATAACAGAACATTTATAAAAGCACAAGTGAAGAAAATTAATGAAATTTCGGTGTATCGACGTCGACGAGCACACGTCGCACTTTAGTAGAACAGAGTTTTAATTGTAATGCCAAGACTGTGGAGTTTGCGCGACTTAGTTTTGCGTTTCAATTTCCTTCTCTTTCGCGTTGTCGGCAATCTCAGATAGACAAAGTTATACGAATAAATGAGAAAGTCACTCTGCGTTTGATTTTTGATATCTTACTACCTTCTTAGTTTTTGCTAGTTTAATCTTAATTTTGACTCTCTTAGAATCCACTGAAATAGTAATGAATAAATGAGCACGTTCAGTAAACTTTTATTTGCGTTTGTTTTTCGACATTGTTTGCTCACAGCTGTAAAAACCAATAAAAGTCTACCTAATTACCAGCTATCACTAATGGCAGAAATATATACATAACTTGAGTCATCTTAGATTTTTTTAATCTATTTTTGACAGCTTCTCTTTTTCTACACTGTCTCTATCTACCTGTTTCTATCTCCTTAAATACGTGTCATCATACTTGATATCATTCATTTTATTTTAAACACTATTCAAACTTTAAACATCGATAAGAACATGTTATACACGCAGTCGATTGATCCCGTTTGTATGGAAAGAAATTCACAACATTTTGAGCAGCGAATTTGTATATGTCATTATGATTTAATGTTTGCATATATTGTATATATGTTATATGGAGTAACAAGACTAAATGAGATGTGTATTAAGCTCAATTTGCATCATAAAATTTTGTTTGTTTTCATGTTAATTTGCAAATTTGTGTAAATGTAATTTGAATGTACAAATGTTTAATGATGTTTATATAGTGTTTGTAATATTTCAAATAAAGTAAAAAGTTTAGAGGAGAGGGTGAATGAAATTCAGAGAAATCAGGCCTCTAGACCTCCAAAGTTTGTTGTGCCACTAAAACGGAGAGTTCTATTTTTGTTCATGTATGTATGTTATACTGAACAACTTTTTAATTGATATAAATAACATGATAACATGATAACAGGGGAGCATGATGGTAGCGGCGCCGGTCTTCACACGAACGGACCGGGCCAAAATCCCATCCGGGCCAATCCCTCGTAGCAAGGACTGACTATCCGGCTACGTGGTAAAATAAGTCGATACGGCCAGGCCGTTATAACGACAAAAAAAAATAACATGATAACTGTTAAATCATGACTTCATGATAATTAACGGCCGTATTGCCAGGTATATTTTGTTCTATTATTATAAAAATATTTATCTTTCAACTATGCTACTATAGCTACAAATATTTATCTTTCATCTTTCAACTATGTTATTATACTTTGTCTTAGGAATGAAAATGGAAGAGGACGGCCAAAATGTGGAACTTGAAAATACGAAACGGCATGGAAAAAGGAAAATTGGAGTGCAAATTTCTACATCGACCACCAATCGCGAAGAGGACCTAAACTTAAATGTTCCCAAGGATAGATTCGAACGCCATAACAATTCGTATCAAGTCGATTGTACCTTTCTGGTCTTGCTTGGTGCCTATGAAAAGCAACAGAACGATAAGCAGTTCAACTTTACAATCACACTAGAGGATCAACAAGGAGGCAAGTTTGACGATATAGTGCTTCGATGTCCTACACAAAACATTGCAGTGTATATGCAATGCAAATATGACACAGCGCAAAATTTTACTATTTCCAAAACACAAAATGATCAAAACAAAAAACAGAAAGCAATACCCACAATAGTTGAATCTGCTTTACTAGCTCCTTGGAATTCTACACAACCATATTCCATTTGTCTATGTTTTATTTCATTTCTTGAAAGTAATCATAGTGAATCGGGGACAAATCTCTATGTGTTATGTACCAATGCTGAAATCGACGATGAAGTAAAACAATACTTTATGGAAGAAATGCCTAGTACTACCTTTATATTATCATGTTACAGAAACTTTGGAAGAACTTTATATCAACTCAACAAGCTAATACGATGGGTATCTCTAGAAGAAAAACTTAGAAATGCTAGTCTCAGCTGTCTAGGAAAATCTTTAGCTCAATCCATCTATCATCAGTATATGATAACCCTAACGAATCAGCTGCATCATGCATACGCTGTCCTAATCATGAACATTATCGAACCGTCAACCCAAGACGTAACGACAGTGTCAATATCAAACCAGCAATCATGCAACTACAAGTTCAAACAAGATTTTATAAATGCGAACAATAACTCATTACAGTCTTCGGCAATGTGTGATCTTCGTAGGCAATTTATTATTGAGTACACACAGCTCTTGAAAAAAGACCACACAAAGAAGGACGTTTGGAAAGACGTTATTGAAAAAGGTATCAAAATAGAGTGGCATTTTACAGTATCGGCAATGAACGATGCCTTCAACTTAATGAACAACCCAAGCTCTGTATACTCAAAGATTGATGAGAAAATAGGTGAATTTTACGACAAGTTTAGATTCGTTTGTACTCCAAACGAAGAAATACTTCGTAATAATGCTAAACAACTTATTTCCAAATTAACCGACGCTGAACCTGAGGCCACTTATAACAGCCTGTATAACTCGGTATGTAATGTTATGAAAACAAATAAAACCTTACACATTAACGGCAACTTTTTAAACGACACGTTTAGAAAGGTAAAACGCAACACAACTTACGCACAACTAAAAGAGTTAAGCAAGGAATATATCAAGTCTTTAACCAAGTTATATGGTAAACATCTCATCAAGCAGGAGTGCTTGAAAAATTCCATCTTTTATGAACATCTTACCACTAACTCTTTCAATGGGATTTACTATTATTGTAGTTCCGTTGATTTGAATGTCAGTTCAATCGTTCTTCTACAAACTCTGACGTTGTGTGCAATTGAATGTTTATTTATCGATGGAACTAAATTCCCCCCGACCAAATCATTACAAACAGTTCTTAATAATGTCTTTGAATACTTAAATGTTGTTAAAGACTTGACACACTGTATAATAGTAGTTTTGGATGAATTCGAATCTGCCACAGCTGAATCATTGAAAAATCTGCACCCTAGTTATCAGCGCAGGCTTATAATATTAACGAACGAAAATTCGGAGGCACGGTCAGAAAAGTGTTTGCTCGTGCGTGATCTTACAGAGGAAGCGCGAAACAAGCTATATAAAGAAAACGAGCAGTTACGTTTCTTTGGTACGACTATTTCTTTACAAAACATAGTGCAAGAATCCGACGATTTGGCCTTTTTATTCAATGTTTTGAAATTCAACGACAAACCGACGGAATGTTCAAACATAAATTTGAACAACTACGAGAAGATTAAAAAGATGTATGTACTACGTGACATTCAGACTTATGGTACGTGTATGACTCCGGATGATCTTACGAATCGGGATATTAAAAAATATTTTAAAGATTTGTTTTCCCATGAATTCTGCAGTTTTGAAGAAATAGCCCAAAATCCTAATGCACGGCCAATTTATTCTTTAGTACAATCAGCCCTTTTAAAATCAGAAGATCAACGTAAAACCTCTGCCTTTCTTGATAACAACAGTACAAGCAAATTTAAAATTTTCCTGGACGAAGCTGGTTTTGGTAAGTCCACTTACTTTACATGGCTCGCTTGGCATTTAGCGAACGAACAGCCATCGCGATTCATCATTAAACTGCATGCCATTGAATATTCTTCCGAGTTTTATCGGTTGAAGAAAATGCCAAATCAGCTTGATGATACAGACGTGGTAAGAATACTATTCCAGTTTATATCTATATTTCTTTATGAATCAAATATCTACAAACGATCATCCTTCGAAAAGAAAGAGTTGTGCGCAAATTTGTTGAACTTTTCTAAAGGACAAGTCTGGCTAGATAACCATAAGACAAAAGGACTTACATTCGAACAAATACTTGAATTGCGTCTGTTCTGCAACAAATTCAACGAACAGCAACTGATATTGTTATTAGATGCTTATGATGAAATCGTCCCTGAGTACTCGGATGTAGTGATCAAATGTTTCGAATGGTTCGCAAAGTTTGATGGAATACGTTTCATATATTTATCCAGTCGTCCTTCCGATTTTCAAGGTAGAGTTAAAACAACATTTAAAAATTGTGATATTTTTCAATTGAAACCTTTTGCACGTCACCATCAAATACTTTCGATACACAAACATTTTTTGAACGAGGTGACACAGTATTCTCACTGCGAAGAAAGTCACAAAACAGTTGTGCTAGGTGTTGTTTATGCCATTTTAAATAATCGTTTGGAAGATTTGATCACATGTCCACAATTTCTACACATGGCAATTGCCCAATTTTTACCAATCATGGAGCAACATATAAACTTTTCCTCAAAAAATATATCTGGAACTTGTTTTTCGAACGAACATTTTAATACATTTGAAATTGTTCAATCTTTTGTGCAAAAAAAATTGGAAATTTTAACAACAGATAAGTCAGGATCGACCGACACTTCGTTAAAGACGGTGGTTGCTTTGCGCACACATAAATTATTTATGCAACATTTTGAACGACAACATGCTCTTATGGCGATTTCAGTTATGTTCGATAAAAGTTTTATAAAGCTCATTCCATCAAGCCAGGAACTAATTGATATTAAGAAAAATATTATCCAAGGGGAAGAAAAAACTGGAATCATAGTCCGAATCAAAAACGACATTCCATTGTTTGTTCATAGGATTTTTGCAGAATATTTCGCGGCTGCTTGGATGTATTACAATAAGAAAACACTTCAAACTCACAACTATTTCAAATCGCAGTTGTTTTGGATTCATGGATTAGATAGAACGCGCGACTTTTTCAACCACATAATCGTTAGAGAACATCCTAGAAAAGACCTTCATTTGGCCGTGTTGAATAAATCTTTTGAACAAGTTAAGGCTATACTTTTAGAGAATCCTTCTTGCGTAACTGTCAAAGATGTTGGTGGTCGAACTCCTCTGCATTTAGCTTTGCAACATGACAATCATCAGATAATGCGCCTTCTGTTGGAAAAGATGTCCATCCATTCGATTAATGCAAAGGATGATATTTTTGGTTGGAGTGCAATCGACTACGCATTTGTCACATCCAACAAATCCGCAATTAAATTTCTATTAGAACTCGGAGCAAGCCTCAGCTTAGACGCCCTTCTAGAGCAATTGTTGTCAAACGATAACGATAATCTGTTGATCCAAGCATGTCATTACATCAATAATTTGACGTCTGTTGAAGAAACTGAGATGTTCGCAAAGAACACAGTTATTTATTTATACAATAAAAGGCGAGTTGACATAAATGTTCCTCGTGAACAGTTAAAGAATTTAACCATGATTGAGTATTGCATTTCGCAAAAAACATATGAATTATTCAAACAGTTTATTTTACACCTAGATAACCCAATGAGCTATTTAAGTACAATGGCAAACCAACTATTTCAAGCAGCGTTCGCTAAAAACGCGTACAATATTGTATGTTTTCTTGTTGATGAATTCAATTTGAATCCTCCGCAATTCAAAAATACCTCCACTTTGTTTGCGGCTTTAAAATCGGCCATCGAAATGGATCGAATAAAATCATTCCAGATGTTTCTCGATCAGTTGTGTTTCCGACTTAATATCGACTTTGCCGATGACACAATGATTGTTGTTGAGGATTCCTTCATAAACAGTAACACTGCATCGTTGGCCGAATTCGATGATCAATTTCCAAAGAGCTGTTGTATACGAAAGTGTAATAATGTGTTATTGACATTGCCAGAGTACGACTGTGGAAATGTTGTGGTCAAAGATCACCTTTTTGAGACGCTACTCGCACAAGCAGCACACATGGGTCATGTTCACATGATGAGTCACATCATACAAAAGTTTCAAAAGCACATTACTAATAGAACTATTGTAACGGTCATGCGATTATTGCCCAAGGGGAAGCGTATGCTTCATAAACAATCCGTTCGAGCCTTTAAATATCTGCTGGAAAAAACAAACGATCTGGACAGTATTGATGCAGAGGGACGAAATTTGTTACACATGACCATTCAAAACGGCTGCTATTTCATGGTACTGTGCATCATCGAAACTAGACTTAACCGCACACTGATCAACGAAAGAAATCTATGGAACGTATTCCATTATATTGCATCCAGCGAATCAAATTACACAAATCGGGCATTGAAATTGTATCAGTACTTTAAGTCAATAGAGAGTACCGAACGCTTCGATACTGTAGACATAGCCGACAATAGTGTGTATGAAATTGCAATACTGAACATCAATTTTGACATGGCAAAAGAAATGATAGAACGAACGCTAATAGATCCCACAACATCATCGGGGCTGTCTTTTGTGCTAAATACCGTGAGCAGACTTGTGGATTTGCATAAATTAGACATCGTTCTGGAATATTTTAAATACTTGTTTCAATATGGAGATATTCCGTGGATGGAACTCTACAGCACAATTCGTCAACGAGTACCAGTAATATGAAGTATATGATGTATCCTTGTGTTAATTTCAAAATCTTATGTGAGATTTATTGAACGAAATGAAAATAATATATCTACCTGTCTTACAAAAGTAATGAAAAGATGGAAAACAAAACAGATAGCTAAGAGATATAAGTAAAATTTAAATAAAAAATAATTTATGCAATTAAAAATAGACTGAACTTTGATGACTTAGAGACATGTAAAAATAAAATTTATCCGAATGATCAATAAAATGGCGGATCATGGCTTTAGGAGGAGCATTATAGCCGTAATGTGTGCGGGAACTTGTAACATGTAATGTTTGCTAGTGCCATAAGGATTGTCTTGGTGTTGTCAAGCTAAATTCACCCAACAAATAAGGTTTGTCAATGGTTCCTAAAAGTTGTCCTGCTATAAATGTAAAGTTTTGGATCTTAGTGATGGAATAACGACAACCGGACAACGAACGTCTTGCTACCGCTACGTGATCGCGACTCCTCTTCATTATCCTTCATTATCTTCATTATCGTCGCTTCTCTTTCTCCTACTCTCTCTAACTTTTGTACAGTGGTTCTAATGCAGCGTTACACCTGCCAAAAATCCTCCTTACATTCGGCTTTTCCTGACGCCTTGTTTACAGTCCCCTACAAGGCCCAATTTTCCTTTCCTTTATCTTCATCATCCAATGATTCTGTTTCCTGGTTGGCCCTTTGTCCATAATTTCTTGTTATCAACACTAGTTGTAGTATTCCTTAGATGGTCCTTCACCCTCGGCCACTTTCCGAACTTTATACCGACCATTTCTGTTAACCTGTATTACTTCGTACGGCCTTAAGAGTTCGCTTGCTAATTTCTTACCAGCTATGAACTGGGTACGCTTTATGGCAACCAAATCACCCGCTATGAGAGTTTCTCACGTAAACACTGGCTGGGATACGGACTTTCCGATATCGTTGATTTCACAAAAAACTGTCTTTCTTGGGCGCCGTTCTGTTTGCTACTGTTTATTCGCTTGTCAGGAGAGTTCATATACATAGTTCTTTTTACATTGCTCGGTATCGATTGTCCAAAGTGTCTAGTTCAGTTCTTAGTTAAAAAATATTTCATGAAACGTTTTCCTAACTATAAGTGCAATCAATTTAATGAAACTATTCTTGCTTCCCACCGTTCTGAGGTTGCTTTTTTCACCCGTTCCATCCAATTCCTTGGCTTCGCGGATGACATCGACATCATCGGAAGGACATCTGCGGCGGTGTGCGAGGCGTACACCAGACTGAAGCGCGAAGCCTCAAGGATTGGATTACTGATCAATGCGACGAAGACAAAGTACCTACTTGCCGGAGGCTCTGACCGTAATAGGGCCATGCTGGGAAGCAGCGTATCGGTCGACGGCGATGATCTCGAGGTAGTAGAGGAGTTCTGCTACCTCGGTACGATCATAACTTCGGACAACAACGTAAGCAGCGAAATCCGAAGGCGCATTGTTCAGGGGAATCGTGCCTACTACGGGCTCCACAAACTCCTACGATCCAGAAACCTTCTCCTGCGCACGAAATGCACAATATACCGTACATTGATACGGCCGGCTGTCCTCTATGGTCATGAGTCTTGGACCATGCTCACAGAGGATGCCAATGCACTCGGTGTTTTCGAACGCCGTGTGCTAAGGACGATCTTTGGCGGTATCTTGGAGCACGACGGGTGGAGGAGGAGAATGAACCACGAGCTTGCTGAGCTGTTTGGGGGACCTGACATCCTCACGGTGGCGAAGGCCGGAAGGATACGCTGGTTGGGGCACGTCATCAGGATGCCGGACTCGTGCCCCACCAAAAAGGTCCTCGTCGGCGACCCGTTCGGCACGAGACGCAGAGGAGCGCAGCGAGCCCGTTGGCTGGATCAGGTGGAGCAGAACCTATCGGAGATCGGGTGCAGCAGAGGATGGAGAGCGGCAGCCCTGGATCGAGTTTCCTGGAAACGTATTGGTGACCAGGCCATGTCAGCACGACGTGCTCAACAATAAGAGCGGGCCAAAGAAGAAGAAGAAGAGATTCTTGCTTCCCATTCTTGGAAATTATTCCCTTTAATTTTCCACATTCCCGGCCACCAAAGAAGGAACTTCTTTATATTCTTGAAACCTACTTTTGTAAGTGTCGTGTCGCACCTACCTAGCACTCTTCGGCGGAAAAAGTATTAGGATCAGGCAAAATTGCAATTCTAGCTGACGCTCGAACGATTTCCTTTCCCGCACCTGTACGTAGTGTTACGACCCTAACTACACCGTCCTTTCCTGGATGTAAAAGGTATGGAGTTCTACGATTTTACCTTTGCGAGACACAAAACGCCGAAGTGCATCCAGGAAAGCAGCAGTGGTGAGATCACTCACGAGTTCGATGTGGACCACCCTGGTTGCAAAGCACACGAAAATAGCGATGTATGCTTTCGTGGCACACCGCACCGTTGATTTGAGGAAAACCGGCCCACAGTAGTCGATGCCACTCACCGCGAATGGCTTGGTGAAACTCTTCTGGTGTTGGTGAAACCCTTGAAACAGGAAGATCAGCTACGGACTGTTTCACTAGTGTGGGTTTGGCCCTGAAGCATCAGTGACATAGATGGAAAACAGATTTCGTCAGATTGCGTCCACCGATTATCCAGAACCGTTGACACAGTATGGATAACAATAGTTCCGGGCCCGCATGTAAAAATTGTTGGTGGTAGGCTTCTGCCAACAATGAAGACAGTTGGTGTTTGGAGGCGAGTAGAATTGGATGTTTCGCAGAATCTGAGAGTTGTACGTTCCGTAGCCGGCCACCAACATGCATGATTCCCGCCTGGTCGATGAAGGGCGATAACCATTTCAGCCTCGAATTACGCGGCACATCCTTGCCGCTTGCGATATGATAACGATCCTCCGAAAAAGAATCCTGCTAAGCAACACAACTGCAGCTCAGATTCCTGTAACTCCTTGCTTGTTAGGGGTGGCACTGATGCGATGAGTTGAATAATAATGGCATGCGTATTGTTTGCTGATGATTTGCCCGTCCTTAAACGCTTTTTTTAAACGTGCTGAAATTCGATCGTGGTTGTCATCGCAGCAACTTGCGGTTGTATAACTCGTTCTTCTTCAGGTAGTAGACCGCGCGATACATCGTCTGTCGGATTGTCCACGCCAGGAACATGATTCCAGCAGATTTTGGTTTGGTGCTTGAATTTGTGCCACTCTGTTGGCAACGAATGGCTTCCAGCGCCGTGGTGGAGATTTTAGCCAGTATAAAGCTGTCATTGAGTCACTTCAACCGTAAGCTTCGTATGTCCCATTGAGAGATCGATTGACTTTTCGGAACAGTTGTATTGTCAATCTTACCGCACACAGCTCTAGCCTGAGGATCGAATTGGTGTTGTACAATGATACAACCTTTGATTTTGCTGCCAAAAGCTGCACCGCGATCCCTGCATGAGTTTCTGCCCTGATGCAACAACAAGCACCGTATGCCAGTTGCAAAGCATCTGCGAACACGTGCAGCTGCACTCTTATTGCTCCTTTGAGTGATGCGAATCGAGGAATGCATACTTCACCAAGCAAGTGTAATTTGGAATGAAACGCCGTCCATTCCCTTTGGAGATGTGATTGTAGCTCACTATCCCAGTCCTAAGGCTCTCCGCTTGCCTTCAAGGACCATAATTGCTGCATAAAGAGCTTGGCGATGAGGACAGTTGGGCTAAGCAAGCCTAGTGGGTTGAAGAATTTGGCGATGTAGGACAAAGTTAATCTTTTTGTCAATACTGTCGCAGGAGGAGGTAGGTCAATCCGGAACCTAAACATATCAACCGCTGGTTCTCAAACTAGTCCTAACGTTGATACTAATTGAGGATCTTGTCACTCACGCGTCGGGAGAACTGCCAATTTTTCTGATGGAATGCCCATTAAAGAATATGGAACGTTGGATGCCCATTTTTTTAAGGAAAAGCTAGCCGACTTGAGCATCCCTGTGATCTGCCTACGCATCTCGATTGCATCCGATATTTCTTCTGTTCCCGATAATAAGTCGTCTACGTAGAAGTCGTTCAGTACTGCGTTAACTGCTAGGGGGTACTGTATTTGATGATCTTGAGCTATTTGCTTCAGTGTTCTAGTTGCCAGGAACGGAGCGGACGCAGTTCCATATGTAACCGTTCGTAGCTGGTAAATTTGAATGGGCTCTGTTGGATCTTCTCTGTATCATATGCGAAGGTACCGTTGGTCGCGATCATCGTGTACAATTTTAAGGTACATTTTTCGATGTCCGCTGATAGGGCGATGGAATGTGACCGAAAACGTACAATGATCGAAAACAGGTCATCTTGGATCACCGGTCCCACCAATATTTTGTCGTTTATGGTAAATCCCGAGGAATTCACTGCAAGGAGCCGACGATCAGCAATCGCCTTTGATTCTCCTAAAACGATACTGGGATTATCATTTTGCGGCAAACAAACAACATACCTGCTGGATGCCTCTCTGGTTGTGGTGGCCACGAAATGCTTCTCACAGGCATCCTCTTCCGCAGATAAGGCAGTATCATCGCCAATTGTCTCGGTATCCCAGAAACGCTCCATAACCGATTCCAATGAAGGCGTTTCATTGGCAGCCAGGTGACACAACTGCGAACCATGCGAAGCACCCGATGACGTGTTTCCAGCGATGACCCAACCGAATGACGTCTCCACTAGCCATGGTCTTCCTCTGCCGAGCGAACGTTTTCTACCGGAATGAAGCTCCCAGTACGTACCTCCGCCAATGATGATGTCGATCTTGCCAGGAACAAAAAACGATGGGTCTGCAAGTGGCAATTCCGGAAGCTTCCACGACGATGCATCAATGGGCGCCGTTGGGATTTCCATAAACGGAGAATCCAAGATGAGTAGCTCCAACTGAGAAGCATGTGTAAGGTTTCGGGATTCCACAGTTGCAAAGATTGAGCCCTTTCCGATGCCCAGGATCGATACATGAACGTTGTTCCGAGGTTCCCAGAAGCTTCCGAGCCAGCGAATCACAGATGAAGTTTGATATAGAGCCCGAATCGAGGAGGGCCCTTGCCTACGAGTACAGCTATTTTGCAATTTTCAGCTGCAAAATTTGCTACTAGATTCAAAGAATGATTAGCGCAAGGAATAAATACGGCACTCGAACTGTGTTGTCTAATGCGTGCTTGTAATCCCGAGTATTTCCCTGACATATTTGCCGCATTATCGAATGACTGACCACGGCAGTTTGAAACATTCAAACTAATTTATTTAATTTATTCAACACTTCTTGTTCTCGATAAGATGCGTTATGTCTATCTATTGGAATAAATCCCAGAAAACGTTCGAATATTTTCCCATAAGGAGCAACATACCGTATTACAAAAGTTAGTTGATCGGTGTGAGCTACGTCCGGGGTAGAATCTATTATGATGCTGTAATTTATTTATTTATTTATTTCATTTATTTATTTATTTCAAGTATTATGGTCTGTTGCCGTATTGTCGAGCGGGGTCTCAACTGGGGTTTACAAACATTTAATTTATTGGTAGGCATTTCCTTCTACCAAACTGCCTTATCCCGGGCATGCTCGGTTTTTAGAGTTCTTCTTTATGTTGGTCGGGGTCCAGTCCAGTCGATTGTTGACGTATCTTTGGGGTCTTGTCTGAAGTCGTCTCTCCTTTCGTGCTTGTTATACTTCTATGCGCTACGTGCAGAACTACTTACATAATACAAACAAACGATACAACACTTACTACATGGAAGACCAAGGAGAAGGCAAGGTAGACATTTACACATCCAACCCGTATTCTCTAGCGAATCTTTAAATAATTTTCATGTACGGCAGGTCTCTTGACGCCAGAATGTCCCTTATTGGAACATTTGGTTTCCTATTATTTGCCGCAACAACCGTCAGTAGCGAGCTTCTGGCATCGGCGAAGTCTTTACAAGACCATAGTAGATGGTCTATATCGTGATGGCCTTTCTCGCAAACGCAAACCTTCGTTGGTGCCAGGTTTATACGCTGAAGGTGAGCCTTCAAAGCAAAATGATTAGCCATGAGTCTTGACATCATGCGGATGAAAGCTGTACCTTCAAAGAGCCCGTCAAACCAGGGTCGTAAGAAAATTTTTGGTGAAACCGAGTATTAAAACCTCCCGAGATCATCTGTATCCCATAGATTCTGCCAACGGGCTATACAGAATTCCTGAGGAGAATGGGTATATTCATTAACGAGGATCGGTCTATCATAGAGGTCACCTTCAATAGCACCTCTTTTTGCCAATTTATCCGCTTTCTCATTGCCAGTGATGCCTGAACGAGAAGGAATCCATACAAGCGAAATACGATACGCTTTATCAAACAAGGAGCTTAGGACCTCTAGAATTTTTTGTACAAAATAGTCTGGGCTCTTAACAGACTTCACTGTTTTGAGTGCTTCAACAGCGCTGAGGCTGTCTGTGAAGATAAAATACTCATCTGGCGGTCTGGCACTAATAAGCAGTAGTGCAAAAAATATTGCTGCTAGCTCAGCAATATAAATTGAGCACGGTTGCCTCAATTTGTGAAAAACTTCCGTGGTTGCGTTAAAAACACCGAAACCAGTACCATTCTCTGAGGATGAACCATCAGTAAAATACTGTTTATGATTGTCTATATAACCATACTTGTCCACAAAGATGCTGGGAATTTTCATCCAGCGAAGACTATCCGGGACAGCCCTAGTTTCCTCTGTCATTGAGGAATCGATGTTTAAAAGGGAATTGTAGGTCTCTGGAAGCGCGACACGATTAGATGTTGTTAAAGCGCTAGGATGTGCCTGTAATGAAACAAAATCATGGTATAAATCCATGATTTTGCTTTTGGATTGTGTCTCTAGTAACGATTTGAAATTCTGTATCACCAAAGGATTTGATACGGAAAAACGGATAAGAAGTCGGAGCGAAAGGTACAAAAACCGTAGTTTTAGGGGCATCACGCCGGACATCACTTCCAAGGACATGTTATGAGTTGATTTCATACTGCCCATGGTGATTCTCAAGCTTCGGTACTGGATTCTTTCTAATGTTATTAGATGTGTTTTAGACGCCCAGTGGAAACATATACTTCCATATTCCAAAACGGATCGTATTGTGGTTTTATATAAACGTAATACATCAGTTGGATGTGCTCCCCACCAGAAACCAGTAATTGTTCTCAAGAAATTCATTCTTCTCGTGCACTTTAGTACTAAATATCGTATGTGCTTATTCCAATTAAGTCGGGAATTGAACCAAACCCCTAGGTATCTAAAATCTTCGGCAATGTCTATCTTTTTATCATAGAGAAAAATAGTGATATCGGGCTTATATAATTTTTTCTCTCTGTTTTTCGCAGTATCACTAAAGAAGGAAAAGGTAACCATTTTAGTTTTATCTGCAGAAAATTCGATACCTAGGTTATGAGACCATACTGACAAATTGTTAAGCGTGGTTTGTAAGGAATCTTGGATTTCATCGGCGTCCCTGCTTGCGATTGATAAAACGCCGTCATCCGCTAGTTGCCTTAGACTACAATTGGGTGTAAGACACGAGTTTATGTCACTTACGTAGAAATTGTATAACAGGGGCTCAAACAGGACCCTTGTGCTAGTCCGTGAAAACTGGTCTGCCTCAGTTGAACGTGACCGTTATCAAAATTCATTGCCTTTTCCGATATTAAGTTGAATAACACGTTATTTAATTTTGGGCTTATTCCAGCATTTTCTAATTTATGACACAGTATGTGAGGAGAGACTGAGTCAAAAGCCCCCTGTATATCTTAGAATACGGAACTCATATTCTGTTTTAGTTCATGTGCCAGTTCAATTTTCGTAACTAGCAACGCTAAGTCATTCGTACCTTTGCCTTTACGAAAACCATACTTGAGAGGAGGTTGTTTGTTTCTAACCACTTCTCTAAACGCAGAAGAATCATCTTTTCGAAGGGCTTTCGAAGACATGAGAGCAAAACTATTGGTCGATATGACTGATGATCTGATGCCGGTTTGTCCGGTATCAAGATGGTTACTACTTTTACTTCCCTCCACTCTGGCGGAATGATATTGTGTTCAAGCAACCTATTGTAGAGACTCAATAGATGCTTCTTTGCCATGTCCGGTAGATTTAGAATCAATTTATTATTGATTAGATCTACCCCTGGTGCAGAGTTTCTGCAAGATAGGAGGGCCAGCGATAGTTCAACCATGGTGAATGATGTGTCCAATTCAGGAACAGTTCCAAGCGAATTTTGTTCCAACTTATCCGCAGGGACAAAGTCAGGGCAGAATTTGTGAGCAAATTTCTCAAGCCAATCACCAGAAAAATGTTCGTCCTCATTTTCTACGTTACAGTTTCGCATCCTTTTAGCCGTTTTCCATAGCAAACTAAGCGAAAAGGAAGGATTAAGGTTAATAACTAATTTACGCCAATATCCACGTTTTTTCGCTTTTGACAAGTTTTTGCATGTTATTCAAGACCTCTATATTTTTCATAAAGATGTCTAGAGCCCATGTTTCTATATTCTAAAAATGCCTTCCTTTTTGCTTTAAAGGCTGCTTGACAATCCTTGTTCCACCAAGGAGTGGGAGGTTTTTTATAAGTCCTTGCTTGGTGGGTGCTCCTTGTTTGGGCCTCAAGGGCGCACTCGTTTATACACGAAGCGAGGTTTTGGTACTCCTCTAAGGGAGAGTAGTAAGTAATAGCGAAGCAGCCACTAGTTCGCCGTATCTCTTCCAGTCGATGTTTCGTGCTAAGTCACATTTAGCAGAAAACGTGTGGACTCGGTGAATGCCTTTGGTGATCGAGATCAAAATCGGTAGATGATCATTGCCAATAGGATCTTGTATAACCTTCCATTTTAAATTGTTGTTAAAGGCTAATGACGATGTACATAGAGACAAATCCAGAGCACTTGGTCGTGTCATAGGCGTTGATACCCTAGTTGGCTCTCCAGAGTTTAATATTTTTAGGTCCAAATCGTCGCAAAACTGTTGAATAATTGGTGCTCGGACATCATCTTTGTCTCCACCCCAAACAATACCATGAGAGTTGAAGTCCCCTAGTATTAGAAAAGGTTCAGGCAAAACCGAAGCAAGATTTTCAAGATCCTTTTTGATCTTTTCCATCATTCTTCGTTCATCCCTGGCTATCGGCGGGATATATATCGATGCAATGGAAATTTCAAGACCGCCTATGTTTGCCTTAATTGCGACGTTTTCCACGTTGTCCTGTTCAGGGGTTGTTATTCGGGAGAAGGTGTGACTCCTTTTTATCCCAATTTACACTCCTCCACCCCTTGAAAGACGATTCCAACAAAGCTACAAGTATCTCTGTAAGAGATGGAATGTGGTGCTGGGTGTAATCTCGGAGTTCATCAGAAAAAGCCAAATTTGATCTAGTTTCATTAGATCTACGATGTTTTGGCTTTTGGGGATTGGTTTGAATTCTGGGCTCTGGGGATTGGTTTTGCAAAGGGAGGGTCTTACATTGGGTAGCAAGTGGGGATGATGCTAGTTTCTGTGATTTATTTTTTAGAGTAGTTTTTCCCATTAGTTTTCGTGAAAGGCCTCTCCTTGTGCGGTAAATTTTCCTGTCCACTCGCAAAGGAGCCCGTATTGAAGAGGGCCCTGCTATGGAGGAAGTTACTGCTTCCATGTCCGTAAGGGCCTGAAAATGGTTGATGTCTGTCTCTTTAAGGGCATCAGCATAAGAGCCCCTTGTTCTTTCATTAATTGTCTTTTTTTGTTCTTTGCTTATCAGTTGGTATACTGGGCATAAGGATACTTCATGCCACGACTCCTTGCAGTGAGGACATCTCTGCTCTGGAGCTTGACAAACCGTTAGATGTGATCCTTTACATTTGCCACACGTAATTTTATTGGAGCAAAATGGTTCCGAATGGCCGATTCGACTGCATCTAGTGCAAGTGGACACCCTAGGTATGTACGGTCGCGTTACTGGTACCCGAAGCCCCTCAATTATAAGGTACTTCGGCAAAATAGTACCTTCGAATGTTATCCGTACCGATGTTGTTTCGCGGTACGTTTTGATTCCTTCAGATAGCACTGAAGCAAATAATTCATTTGCTTTGAGGACTTTCACGAAAGGGATGTTAGGGGTATGGAAAGCTTCTTTCCCGTATTTGGCAATGTCTTCGATCGGATAGTCAAAGTTCTCAACTACTCCTACCACTTCAACCGAACTACCGGGGATGTAAACTCGGTAGTGTTCCGTAAATTCTGGATCCGAGGCAATTGCGTTTGCTTGTGTTCTATCCTTAGCCGTTAGTCTTATTTTGTTCATCCGTACCCGAAAAACATCAAAAATGTCTTTATATTTCTTAAAAATTGCCTTGGTTATTACCCTTATGTCCATTGGTTTTTCCCGAAGAAAATATCCAATCGTCCCTCCCAAGACGGCGGGTATGCACGCGGACGATGAGTTTGTCTCATTTGACTATTCGCCCAAGGAGAGCAATTGGACCTTCTCCATACAAAATCAGAAAGTGCTCGCTCTAACAGCTACTTCGTTCCTGCTTGCACTCTCGTCGAATCGAGCCCCCCCTCGAAAGCTCTCTCAATCGGAGCGAAATTTCTCTTGCTGTTCGTTTCTTCGAAGTCGTTCCTTCTCGGTCGCGTCCGTTGCAGGCATACACAAACGTCAACAAACGTACACACACAGTCCACTGTTGCAAAAATGCTTCGTTTTTAACCTCACTTTTTGAATGTGAATTCACTTTGCGCAGAGGGATTCATGGCAAAAAAACTCATTTGAAACTTTGTAGAGCTGTTTTGTTCACTCAATGCACGCATGTATTTCGCTCATAGTGAGATTCTCTACATATTTTAATATCCATAACACTATCCCAGAGGATGTTTGATACTTTACCGGTCATTCCACTAGTACAATTATAGTTACTGAAATCTATTGTAGATTTCGTTAACGCGTGTGATGTTTTGTGGTTTGTTTGTTGTTTGGTCATATGTTGTGACGAACTAGTTTTGTTTGTCTTGATGATTGTAAATATGCCATCCGTGCAATTGTAACGGTAAATGCTACAACAGGATCGAACAACAGGATAAGCAACGCACGAGTTCCTTGCCACATGTGTTTGATTCCAGTCATGTTTCTTCTGTTGTAGCTCAGATTAAGATTTTGTTCACGTTATCAGCTAATTTGTTAGGCAAATGCTATCGAAGTTATGTTAGAACAGATAGCAAAAGTAAAAGATGGCAATCGAAATCAAAGTGATCCCTCCGTTCTTTCTGTTGGTTGAAGGAAGTGATGGGAAATGATCCCAAAGTTGGGATCGGATCGTGTAAATTTACTCGATACCGGAATAGGATGGGATCGAATGATCCCTGATCTCTTGTGGAATGGTTGGCGAGGTGGAGGGGGGGAAGGGGAGGAGAGCTATTTCCGTGCAACGATGTTCCCGGATCGCTGTGGATCACAATCCCCATACAAGGCATCACCTTTTCCATGCAACGATGATCCCGGATGGCTAGCGATCAAAAGCGCTATTCAACAGTGATCCCATATAATAGGATTGGATCAGATTTTTCAAGCCTGGATCGGCCCTCTAACTTCTCATCACTAGTTAAAGGACTCATCTTGTTTGTAAACTTTATTATGCGTCAGGTTCTGCTCAGGCCAATCGGATGTGCGCAAATAGGTAGCTCTCTCAAGCAGTGACTGAAGGTTTGGGTCTGTTAAAGGATAACATTTTACAGAGAAAAAAGATTCCTCCAAACAGCGCTCACAAGCGATGAACATAACTGTATACTCCTTAACCTCAGACGGATGATCTATCCAACACGTAGAGACAGTTGATCGCCAAGGCAAAAGACTATCCATAGACTGATACTGACTTTTAAATCGGAATTGCATTGCGAGCAAGACGGCGCAAATTGGTTCATAGACTTGTAGCGCTACATGAAAAGCAACAGGCTTTTGTATACATTACGCCTTCCAGCAGTACGGTGAGGTCGGCCTTTTTAAATCAGTCAATTTTTCATCGGTAGGACGTTACTGATGGATTGATAGGATCACTATTTAGCTTAATCTTATTCTATGCAGAACAGATCCATCGAGTTATGTACACAAATATAACATGTTTAAAACAACATGTGCCAATGAAAGGTACACCAACATGCTCCTGTCTATGCCCCTCACCTACAATCACCTCCTGTTATGATTTCACGAAAGGAAAGAAAACGAACATGGTATGTCACCATACACCTAAAGGCTTCATGACAACAACAAAAAACGTTGGTTCTAGTAAGACCGAACATACACGTTTTTGCCTCAGCTATGCTATCTGATCGGAATCCGAACAAACTAGCAGTAATAGTTTACTCTCGATATACGATTTGTTAACATCTGCGAAAACTAACTCCATGAACCATCTTGACCTTCTTTGTGCGGTACTGTACCTTGTGCGCATAAGTTCCGTTATCTTCGTGCGCACGCATATACATCTTCACACGTTTGTTTCAGACTCAACCAATAACGACTAACACGGTACGCAAATTGGTACCAGCCAGATCGGTCATCGAATCTCATTCGTAGTAAAATGGAAAGAAACCATGTTAAACCTGAAGTAGTCTCTTTTTCCTGAATGATGCTTCGACATCAATCATCAAACATCATCAATAGTTTACTTCCTTGCATCGTAACCTATCTGCATGATGACATTCAAATCCTGTTTCTAGTACTGTTTCTTGTATCAACATTTTATGAGAGGGAATACGAATGTTCGATTGTCATTGCTTCAACCGTAGGACAATAACAAATCAAAGGGCTTGTTCTCAAACACTGACCCAAACTTTACTGAACACATCCTTCTAAAATCATTACATCATTGAAATATTTACATCTTCTATACGCATCATACTTATTTTTTGCTTAGCGCGTTAAAGCCTACTGCGCATCATGACACATTTGATCAAACGACCGAAATGTATTTTCACCAAAGTTGCATACACTCGACGCACTGACCACATAAAACAAAACTCGACGCGGTTGTGTTCCCTCTGACTAGGATTCCGTGGCAACATCGATTCGACTGCGACTTGAGGTAAATTGTAAACATAAGTTCTCTACTCGTTCTCCCAACAGCTGATCACGAAGGAAAAAAACATCTGCCACACTACTCTACACTCCACACGCACTTCCACCTGCGCCGAAACGTGCAAGAAAAAACAGTACTAATGAGCGCAGCGTTGTTATATTTTGTGTACATAACTCGATGGATCTGTTCTGTATGGAATAAGATTCAGCTAAATAGTGATCCTATCAATCCATCGGTAACGTCCTACCGATGAAAAATTGACTGATTTAAAAAGGCCGACCTCACCGTACTGCTGGAAAGCGTAATGTATACAAAAGCCTGTTGCTTTTCATGTAGCGCTACAAGTCTATGAACCAATTTGCGCCGTCTTGCTCGCAATGCAATTCCGATTAAAAAGTCAGTATCAGTCTATGGATAGTCTTTTGCCTTGGCGATCAACTGTCTCTACGTGTTGGATAGATCATCCGTCTGAGGTTAAGGAGTATACAGTTATGTTCATCGCTTGTGAGCGCTGTTTGGAGGAATCTTTTTTCTCTGTAAAATGTTATCCTTTAACAGACCCAAACCTTCAGTCACTGCTTGAGAGAGCTACCTATTTGCGCACATCCGATTGGCCTGAGCAGAACCTGACGCATAATAAAGTTTACAAACAAGATGAGTCCTTTAACTAGTGATGAGAAGTTAGAGGGCCGATCCAGGCTTGAAAAATCTGATCCAATCCTATTATATGGGATCACTGTTGAATAGCGCTTTTGATCGCTAGCCATCCGGGATCATCGTTGCATGGAAAAGGTGATGCCTTGTATGGGGATTGTGATCCACAGCGATCCGGGAACATCGTTGCACGGAAATAGCTCTCCTCCTCTTCCCCCCCTCCACCCCGCCAACCATTCCACAAGAGATCAGGGATCATTCGATCCCATCCTATTCCGGTATCGAGTAAATTTACACGATCCGATCCCAACTTTGGGATCATTTCCCATCACTTCCTTCAACCAACAGAAAGAACGGAGGGATCACTTTGATTTCGATTGCCATCTTTTACTTTTGCTATCTGTTCTAACATAACTTCGATAGCATTTGCCTAACAAATTAGCTGATAACGTGAACAAAATCTTAATCTGAGCTACAACAGAAGAAACATGACTGGAATCAAACACATGTGGCAAGGAACTCGTGCGTTGCTTATCCTGTTGTTCGATCCTGTTGTAGCATTTACCGTTACAATTGCACGGATGACATATTTATACTCATGACAAACAAAACTAGTTCGTCACAACATATGACCAGACAAACAACAAACAAACCACAAAACATCACACGTGAATCTACAAAAGATTTTAGCAACTATAATTGTACTAGTGGAATGACCAGTAAAGTACCAAACATCCTCTGGGATAGTGTTATGGATATTAAAATATGTAGAGAATCTCACTATGAGCGAAATACATGCGTGCATTGAGTGAACAAAACAGCTCTACAATGTTTCAAATGAGTTTTTTTGCCATGAATCCCTCTGCGCAAAGTGAATTCACATTCAAAAAGTGAGGTTAAAAACGAAGCATTTTTGCAACAGTGGACTGTGTGTGTACGTTTGTTGACGTTTGTGTATGCCTGCAACGGACGCGACCGAGAAGGAACGACTTCGAAGAAACGAACAGCAAGAGAAATTTCGCTCCGATTGAGAGAGCTTTCGAGGGGGGGCTCGATTCGACGAGAGTGCAAGCAGGAACGAAGTAGCTGTTAGAGCGAGCACTTTCTGATTTTGTGTGGAGAAGGTTCAATTGCTCTCCTTGGGTCATCTGTTTCTTCTTTTTCCATCATTCCACTCTAGTTCGCTAGGGAATAAGGCAGCGTACGGGACAAAGATAATAACACTCACAGCACGGTTATCGCTATCGTATCTAAACGCTTATCGTGATCGCTTATCGTGATCGTGACGGTACGATACGACTACGATGACAAAACGCTACACACCAGGTTAACTATATACACAAAGCGTTGCTTGTGCTGTGTAAGCACTAGCTTCGTATAACTTTCACTCACACAAACGAAACTGAGGATACACGCTGCTAGTAAGCAGTACTACACTGAACACCATCAAGGTATTACAAGCCGGGATGAAAATGCGCTGAGTCCATGATCCAAGTATTCTTCAGCACGTGGGAGTGAATCAGGAGAGCGTCCGTTCTCATCCGAGGTTGGAGGCAGAATGTATGATGCTGTAATATTGTGCTAATATGACTTCCTTAACTAATTTGTTTTTAATTTGTTCATTGTTGATTTCTAAAAACTCATCGCAAATATGATGTGACAAATAGTTCACTTTTCCACGACTAGGATGGCCATATTTTTCTAAATGTTGTTTTAAAAATTCGTCATATTCTGCTAAATATTCTAAGCAGGACAGATAATTTCCCATTCGTTGACTTTGCTCGCTTTCGTTGTGTCCTCTAAAAGCGATTCCTAAACGACTCAATAATTTAATTGTACTGACTACTCGCTTAAGAACTTCTTTCCAATATTTCGCTTCCTTGTCCATTTCTAACTCCAACGCGGAATCGACCTTTTAAGCATTCCAGATCTTTTATATAAGCTGCACATTGATGATATGTGTTCTTTTGTTGTTTCATGACCTGACAAAAGAGCGGTAATAGACTTCAAGTTACTTCGACCTGTTGTAAATTTCGAATTTGAATTAGAAAAAAAGCACGCAAGGATAACAATAGACACATTTATTGGTTGAGGAAAATACGAGCCAAGTTCTCTCTTCCAAAACCCCATTGCTTTTTTTTCAATTAAAATGGTCTTGTGTCAGGCTTCTGTAATATACATGCTCATTGTCCTTATACAGCGTTACACAATAAAGTCAACAAACCCCTCTGAAAAAGGACGTTTCCACAGTGAAATATCTTTTGGGACAGTAGAGTTCGTTGAACCTGTTTCGTTTGTATCGTGTGATACATCATTACGGATGGGTGCAATTATTCTACTTTCCTCGTGGCTAACGTGGTCGCAACTAGGCAAAATATCTGTTTTTGTTGTTTCAGCTTTATCTTGCACGACAACAAACTTATCGAACGCATTTTTTTGCGATTGAACAAACTCCTGATCTTTTTTTATTCTTTTGCGCTTCTCGGCGCCACTCTGGTAGCGTTTCATGATGTTGTGGTAGTAGTTGTTTTAGTTATAGTAATAATAGTAAATTAGTAAAGTAGTAATTCGTTGTTAGTAGTAATGCAAGTAAATATAAGTAATAATAAGTATGAAACATTGTAAAATATGTGAAGAAAAAAACTTATTACTAATTGTAGTGTAGAACACGGGTTTTCTCAACTAGCACTATGTTTGAAGAAAGTTTAAACCTCGTGGTCTTCTGGATTGTTCGCAACTGATCCTTTATTTTTCCTGTAACTGTTAGCCCTTTGGCTCTAAACCCGTTTACGTCATGCGATCGACGAGTTTGACGTATGCGTTTACAATGACCGATCCAAAGCGTAATAATTTACACAACATATTCCCCGCGTTGAAATGATCATTTCAATTTTTACGATATAGGTAATAAACAAATTTCTGAGATAGCTCGTTTGTACTCTCCTCGCTTTGTTCTGACGGTAACTACTCTGGTAATTCTATCTTGCCCAGGGTGTTTTTGCACAATTCTACCTAACGGCCATTGAAATGGTGGGCAGTTCTGTTCTCTTACTAAGACCAATGCTCCTTCATTGATTTGGGTTTTACCGTTCCACTTTGATCTATTTTGAAGTTCTGGTAAATATTCTGACGACCACTGTTTCCAAAATTGTTGTAACATACTTTGAACTAACTGCCATCTAGACAACGTGGATAATTTCAAATTTAAGAACGAAGGTTCTGCTATAGAACGTATTTCTCTACCAATTAAAAAATGCGCTGGAGTGATAGTTGAGAAATCATTAGGGTCATCTGAACACGGTACTAGAGGTCTCGAATTAAGCACCGCTTCAATCTGCGTAAGAGTGGTGTACAGTTCTTCGTAAGACAGTTGATGTCCACCGACAACTCGAATCAAGTGATGCTTCACTTGTTTGACACCTGCCTCCCAAATTCCACCGAAATGAGGACTCCTCGGAGGAATGAATGACCACTGGATCCCATGGTTGTTACATTCGTTGATGATCATCTGTGCGTTGGCTTCATTGGTAAACATATTGGCCAAGTCTTCCAACTCGTTCCTGGCTCCAACAAAATTTGTGGCGTTATCTGAAAATATTCTAACAGGTAACCCTCTTCGACTGATGAATCGGCGCAACGCCGCTAAAAATGCATCTGTAGATAGATCGGACACGAGTTCGATGTGGATTGCACGAGTACTCATGCACACAAACAAGCTAACATATGCCTTCGTAATCAACGGTTTCCTTGCAGATGTGTATGATTTCACCCCAAATGGCCCAGCAAAATCAATACCAGTGTGATGAAAGGTTGGTGCAGGTTGCACCCGATATGATGGCAAATCACCCATCAATTGTGCAGTGCTGACTGGATTCGCTCTAAAACACGTAACACACTTAGCTATCACCTTACGAATTGTTGATTTCACTCTCAATGGCCAGTAACGCTGTCTTATCACTGCCAAAAGTCCTCTTTGTCCGAGATGCAAATTGGTGTTATGCAAATATCTCACAAGCATTTCGACCACAGGATGATGTGCTGGCAACAAAATTTGATGGCGACTATCATACGGAATGCACGCTCTTTTAATTCTGCCACCGACTCTTATTATACCATCAACAGAATCAACAAACGGTTTTAAATTAGCCAATTTATGTTTAGAGGATACTTCATCTACGGCTTTGAAAATGTCAGGAAATGACTCTTGTTGAATGTGCCGTATTACCAATTTCAAACCAACATCTAACTCATTCACCGATAATTGTCCTTTCGCAATCACTGTCCTTTTAGATATAACGAATTTTGCAAAACGCGCTACGTAGCTCATCACTCTTACCAACTTATTAAAGTCGCTTATCGATGAAAAATCTAATTTCACACCTTTCACCACAGATAACATTGTTCCAATCTTCAGTTCTGGAATGTCCACTTCTTCATATGACACAACACTAATTTCCTCTTCGCTACTGTTTCGTAAGAAGTCTGGCCCACTCCACCATAATTGATTTAGCAGAAGACGTTTCGGTATTTCACCTCGTGAAATTATGTCTGCTGGATTCTCCTTTGTGGATATATATCGCCATATATATCCATGGGTCAACGTTTGTATTTCACGAACTCGATTTGCTACATACAATTGCAATTGTTCGGGTGAACGGCGTATCCAGCACTCTACAATCTGAGAATCAGTCCATAGACATACACGATTGAACTGACAATCTATTGCGCTCACCACCTTGTCCGTGAGTCTAGCTAAAAGACGTGCTGCAAGCAATTCTGCACGAGGAGTAGTAATTGCTTTTTTCTTTCCCGATTTGCTTGGAAGGATTCGCGATTTGCTGCATATGAGATTCACTGTTATACTTCCTGTTTCACTAATACAACGACTGTACATGCATGCGCCATATGCGTCATCAGAAGCGTCTGAAAATCCGTGCAACTCCACGATGTAAGCATCTGATGTGAAAATCCATCTGGGTATTTGTAACTTATTGAGGCACGCAAGTTCACCTTTGAAACGTTTCCATTTTTTACTTATCTCTGCTGGCACTGTATCATCCCAACCTCCCTTTAGTTCATTGACCTCTCTCAATATTATTTTCGCACACGTTATGACTGGACCAACCAGTCCAAGCAAGTCGTACAGTTTGGCAACCTCACTCACTAGCTTCCGTCGAGTATTCACTTCTTCATCACTTGGACAAACCGAAAACGAGTACCAATCCTGACTAGGATTCCAAATTACTCCAAGTAATTTCACCGTTGTTGCAATGGTCTTATCACTAACGTCTAATTCACAACCTCGATCCCTTTCCGGAATGTTTTTTAACACTTCACTGTTGTTCGAGCACCACTTGTGCGCACCAAAGCAAGCCCTTTTCAATATTTTTTGGATGTCAGCTTGTAATTTGCAGGCTTCCACTAACTCATTAGCGCCCGTGATGATATCATCGACGTAGGTATTATATTGAAGAACATGTGCTGCTTGCGGAAATTCATCCTTATGGTCCATTGCGGTTTGCATCAACGATACAGTTGCAAGGAATGGTGAAGACGTTAAACCATAAGTCACCGTTTGCAACTCATACACGTCGATCGGATATTCCGTTGAAAAACGCCACAAAATCTTCTGAAATTGTGTGTCTGATGGTGCAACTCGAATTTGGCGATACATCTTTGGAATATCAGCAGTGATGGCATATCTATAGCTTCTGGAGTCTAACAATATTGAAAACAGTTCACGTTGTACTGTTGGACCCTTTCGTAAAATATCGTTGAGTGCTATGCCATTCGATGTAGGTGCTGATCCGTCGAACACTACTCGTAGCTTGGTGGTTGTGCTAGATGGTTTCAAGACACAATGATGTGGTATGTAGTATGATTCCTTTCCGTTATCTTCTTCCAAATGCGGAATTTTTCTCATATGACCCAATTGAATGTATTCACGCATGAATCTGGAGTACTGATCGTATAATTCTGGGTGTCTTGTTAGGCGTCTTTCTGTGGTGTTTAGCCGCTTCGTGGCCATCTCTTTTGAATCGCCTAACGTTTCACGATTGGGTTTAAATGGAAGATGTACCAAAAATCTACCATCAGTATCTCGATAGTGTGTACTTTGAAAATGGGCCATAGTTTCATCGTCATCTCGTGTTGGAACCTCTGCATCACACGCTTCTATCTTGTAAAACTTCGATAGTAAATCAGCTAGTATATCATCATTAGTTTCACAAAATGTCTTCGCAATTACTTGGACACCAGTGCTGATAACTCCTCCTGCTGTCCACCCCAACATAGTTTTTGTCAACATTGGCAGATTGTCTCCCAATTTCAACTGATCTTGTTCAATCAACTGCCAAAACCATTCCGCTCCGATCAGCAAATCTATCTTTCCTCTGATGTTGAATGTCGCATCCGCTAATTCGATATTCTCTGGAATGTGCCAATTCGTGACATCAAATGTACTCTGTGGTAAGTCGGTAGAAATCTTTGGAGTGATCAGTACGTTGACATCAAACTCATAATTTTTAACACAAGAAGCTATCTTCACGTCCATTGCTTGGTTAATCTTAACTTGCGTTCCGTTAAAGCCACTCACAACAAAATCGACATTTTGTCTCTGTTGACTCATGAGATCAGCTAACCGCGTTGTCATGAAACTCATCTGTGATCCCGAATCTAAGAGCGCTCTACTTAAATACGAGTTACCGTTTTTGTCGCATATCTTGACTATTGCAGTAGACAATAGCACTTGATTCCTAACATTATTAGCAGATTGAGATGCATGCAGAGTCGCTTTCTCGATTCCACTAGTGTGGTTGAGCTCACTTTGGGGTTTTGTTTCTATATACATGTCGTGGTGTTCTGTATCAGTTATCAATGTTGATATTGGATCAGTAACAGGTTTATGCAAGAGTGAATGGTGTCTTTTCCGACATGACCGGCAATTATACATCGACTTACAGTCTGACAAGCGATGTCCTTTCAACAAACAATTAAAGCACAAACCTAACGACTTCACCACATTAACCCGATCTGCTACGGTCATAGATCCAAATTTAACACAGTTAGAAACGGTATGTGCTTCCTGACAGATGTCACATCGTCGGGCTAGATTGTTGTGCACATTGGTAACAAGAGCTACTCCTTTAGATCTTGGTGCTTCCTTCTCAAATCGGGAATTAGTACGGTCCCTCTTTGCCATTAACAAAGCAGAGCTTTGATCATCGATGAATTTCAAAAATCTTACTAGCGTCAATTCATCCTCATTGCACTCAGCTCGCTTTTGACACCACAGTTGCTTCGTTTCCGAATCTAATTTGCTCACTAGTATGTGTATCAGCCAAATGTCTCGACTGTCCTGTTGCAATGCACCCAATGCGCGTATCACCTCATCCGATACATCATGTAACAGCCGTAAGCCGTCTGCGGATGGTCTATTCATTGGCGTCTGGTTTAAGAAGCGATCGATATGTTTAGCAGCAGCTTCCAGTGGCTTATTATACCGTTGTTTCAGCTTTTCTAAAGCAGGCTCGTAATTACCATCTTCGATCTTAAGGTGTGATATCAATGCAGCTGCTTCTCCTGATAAATTCGTCTTGAGGAAGTATAGTTTCTGGCTATCTTGTAGCGATACGTTTCGATGAATCGCACTGTCGAACAGATCATGAAATGAAGCCCATTTCAGTATATCTCCATCAAACGTCGGAAGGTTCATTCGAGGCAGCTTTAAATCGATCCGTGGAAGACTGTTGCCGACAGAAGTCGATTCTGCGTGTGGTTGAAATGTGGTGGAAACCACGCGTAAAAACTCAGCTTGCTGCTCAGCCAATAATTGAATGGCGTCCGCACCATTTTGTACGCCGTTTGGAGCACCATGTAGCGGTGAGCTAAAACGATTTTGAACAGTTAGTAAAGCTGTTTTTACCGCCACAATCGTTTCTTCAAACGCCGCTTGGTGCGAAATTAAATCGCTCCGTTCATCTTCCGTAGCACACTTTTCTACGATCTGCTCCTGCAGCTGCTCATATCGCTCCCAGAGGTCATCCACCCTTTGTAGGTTGACGCTCACTTTCACACCGTCGTACTCGGTCGCTATTAGTACTTGTGTTGCTTCTTTTATCTGCTGCACCCGTTCGTCTAACAACACGCGTTTCAATAAAAGCGTCTTCATGGTTGCCTAAATCCGGTTCGAAGGACCAAATGTAGTGTAGAACACGGGTTTTCTCAACTAGCACTATGTTTGAAGAAAGTTTAAACCTCGTGGTCTTCTGGATTGTTCGCAACTGATCCTTTATTTTTCCTGTAACTGTTAGCCCTTTGGCTCTAAACCCGTTTACGTCATGCGATCGACGAGTTTGACGTATGCGTTTACAATGACCGATCCAAAGCGTAATAATTTACACAACACTAATAGTTTACTTAAAACTTAAAAACTAAGAATAAAAAGTAAAAAGTATTTTAATAAAGAAACAGTAAAAAGTAAACCCTGAAAGCAAAACTAACTAAAATTTAAAATGATAGAGTAAAAAGCTTGGCTTGTTAGAGCAAAAAAAACACACTACAAAGCACTTGGCACAGATCACAGCTTACTTCACCAAATGACGATCACAAGCGTAATGTATCATATGTCACCTTTCCAAGATTAGTTTGCGACATAGCTGCTACAGGGGAAACTGGGGCACCAAACCCTGTACAATGCAATTCGGAACCTCATAACTACACATAAAAGTGGAAACGTGGAAGTGTGTGGGGGAGGGAGAGGGCCATCATTACGTCTACTCTAATAGGCGATTTAAAAAAAATGCCCTCAACAACTTTTAAGTGGCTCACTCGTCTCTTGCACCATTTTTTTTTATTTCTTCAAAAATGGCCAGTCCGTATTGCTTCCCTTTTGCACCATTATCCCGTACAAATTTTCTATCCTCGATATGATACCCAAGGAAAGCAATTGGACCTTTTCCATACAAAATCAGAAAGTGCTCGCTCTAACAGCTATTTCGCTCCTGCTTGCACTCTCGCCGAATCGAGCCCCCCCTCGAAAGCTCTCTCAATCGGAGCGAAATTTCTCGTGATGTTCGCTTCTTCGAAATCGTTCCTTCTCGGTCGTGTCCGTTGCAGGCATACACAAACGTCAACAAACGTACACACACAGTCCACTGTTGCAAAAATGCTTCGTTTTTAACCTCACTTTTTGAATGTGAATTCACTTTGCGCAGAGGGATTCATGGCAAAAAACTCATTTTAAACATTGCAGAGCTGTTTTGTTCGCTCAATGCACACATGTATTTCACTCATAGTGAGATTCTCTACATATTTTAATATCCATAACACTATCCCAGAGGATGTTTGATACTTTACCGGTCATTCCACTAGTACAATTATAGTTACTGAAATCTATTGTAGATTTCGTTAACGCGTGTGATGTTTTGTGGTTTGTTTGTTGTTTGGTCATATGTTGTGACGAACTAGTTTTGTTTGTCTTGATGATTGTAAATATGCCATCCGTGCAATTGTAACGGTAAATGCTACAACAGGATCGAACATCAGGATAGGCAACGCACGAGTTCCTTGCCACATGTGTTTGATTCCAGTCATGTTTCTTCTGTTGTGGCTCAGATTCAGATGGTGTTTAGATTCAGATTTTGTTCACGTTATCAGCTAATTTGTTAGCAAATGCTATCGAAGTTATGTTAGAACAGTTAGCTATTTCTATGCAACGATGATCCCGGATCGCTAGGGATCACAATCCCCATACAAAGCATCACCTTTTCCATGCAATGATGATCCCGGATGGCTAGCGATCAAAAGCGCTATTCAACAGTGATCCCGGATCATTTGATCCCATATTATAGGATTGGATCAGATTTTTCAAGAATGGATCGGCCCTCTTACTTCTCATCACTAGTTGAAGGACTCATCTTGTTTGTAAACTTTATTATGCGTCAGGTTCTGCTCAGGCCAATCGGATGTCCGCAAATAGGTAGCTCTCTCAAGCAGTGACTTAAGGTTTGGGTCTGTTAAAGGAAAACATTTTACAGAGAAAAAAGATTCCTCCAAACAGCGCTCACAAGCGATGAACATAACTGTTTACTCCCTAACCTCAGACAGATGATTTATCCAACACGTAGAGACAGTTGGTCGCCATGGCAAAAGACTATCCATAGACTGATACTGACTTTTTAATCGGAATTGCATTGCGAGCAAGACGGCGTAAAAATGGTTCATAGACTTGTAGCGCTACATGAAAAGCTACAGGCTTTTGTAAACATTACGCTTTCCAGCAGTACGGTGAGGTCGTCCTTTTTAAATCAGTCAATTTTTCATCGGTAGGACGTTACCGATGGATTGATAGGATCACTATTTAGCTGAATCTTATTCCATACAGAACAGATCCATCGAGTTATGTACACAAAATATAACAACGCTGCGCTCGTTAGTACTGTTTTTTCTTGCACGTTTCGGCGCAGGTGGAAGTGCGTGTGGAGTGTAGAGTAGTGTGGCAGATGTTTTTTTCCTTCGTGATCAGCTGTTGGGAGAACGAGTAGAGAACTTATGTTTACAATTTACCTCAAGTCGCCGTCGAATCGATGTTGCCACGGAATCCTAGTCAGAGGGAACACAACCGCGTCGAGTTTTGTTTTATGTGGTCAGTGCGTCGAGTGTATGCAACTTTGGTGAAAATACATTTCGGTCGTTTGATCAAATGTGTCATGATGCGCAGTAGGCTTTAACGCGCTAAGCAAAAAATAAGTATGATGCGTATAGAAGATGTAAATATTTCAATGATGTAATGATTTTAAAAGGATGTGTTCAGTAAGGTTTGGATCAGTGTTTGAGAACAAGCCCTTTGATTTGTTATTGTCCTACGGTTGAAGCAATGACAATCGAACATTCGTATTCCCTCTCATAAAATGTTGATACAAAAAACAGCACTAGAAATAGGTTTTGAATGCCATCAAGCAGATAGGTGCTGCAGTTGCATTACGATGCAAGGAAGTAAACTATTGATGATATTTGATGATTGATGTCGAAACATTATTCAGGAAAAAAGGATACCGCAGGTTTAACATGGTTTCTGTCCATTTTACTCCGAATGAAATTCGATGACCGATCTGGCTGGTACCAATTTGCGTACCGTGTTAGTCGTTATTGGTTGAGCCTGAAACAAGATGAGTGTGAAGATGTATATGCGTGCGCACGAAGATAACGGTACTCATGCGCATAAGGTACAGTACCGCACAAAGAAGATCTAGACGGATTATGGAGTTAGTTTTCGCAGATGTTAACAAATCGTATATCGAGAGTAAACTATTACTGCTAGTTTGTTTGGATTCCGATCAGATTGCATAGCTGAGGAAAAAGCGTGTATGTTCGGTCTTACTAGAACCAATGTTTGTTGTTGTTGTCATGAAGCCTTTAGGTGTATGGTGACATACCATGTTCGTTTTCTTTCCTTTCGTGAAATCATAACAGGAGGTGATTGTGGTCGAGGGGCATAGACAGAAGCATGTTGGTGGACCTTTCATTCGCACAGAAGGATTTAGTAGTTTTAAACATGTTTTTATATTTTGCATAGATAGCTTGATGGATCTGTTCTGCATGGAATAAGATTCAGCTAAATAGTGATCCTATCAATCCATCGGTAACGTCCTACCGATGAAAAATTGACTGATTTAAAAAGGACGACTCACCGTACTGCTGGAAAGCGTAATGTATACAAAAGCCTGTAGCTTTTCATGTAGCGCTACAAGTCTATGAACCATTTTTACGCCGTCTTGCTCGCAATGCAATTCCGATTAAAAAGTCAGTATCAGTCTATGGATAGTCTTTTGCCATGGCGACCAACTGTCTCTACGTGTTGGATAAATCATCTGTCTGAGGTTAGGGAGTAAACAGTTATGTTCATCGCTTGTGAGCGCTGTTTGGAGGAATCTTTTTTCTCTGTAAAATGTTATCCTTTAACATACCCAAACCTTAAGTCACTGCTTGAGAGAGCTACCTATTTGCGGACATCCGATTGGCCTGAGCAGAACCTGACGCATAATAAAGTTTACAAACAAGATGAGTCCTTCAACTAGTGATGAGAAGTAAGAGGGCCGATCCATTCTTGAAAAATCTGATCCAATCCTATAATATGGGATCAAATGATCCGGGATCACTGTTGAATAGCGCTTTTGATCGCTAGCCATCCGGGATCATCATTGCATGGAAAAGGTGATGCTTTGTATGGGGATTGTGATCCCTAGCGATCCGGGATCATCGTTGCACAGAAATAGCTAACTGTTCTAACATAACTTCGATAGCATTTGCTAACAAATTAGCTGATAACGTGAACAAAATCTGAATCTAAACACCATCTGAATCTGAGCCACAACAGAAGAAACATGACTGGAATCAAACACATGTGGCAAGGAACTCGTGCGTTGCCTATCCTGATGTTCGATCCTGTTGTAGCATTTACCGTTACAATTGCACGGATGGCATATTTACAATCATCAAGACAAACAAAACTAGTTCGTCACAACATATGACCAAACAACAAACAAACCACAAAACATCACACGCGTTAACGAAATCTACAATAGATTTCAGTAACTATAATTGTACTAGTGGAATGACCGGTAAAGTATCAAACATCCTCTGGGATAGTGTTATGGATATTAAAATATGTAGAGAATCTCACTATGAGTGAAATACATGTGTGCATTGAGCGAACAAAACAGCTCTGCAATGTTTAAAATGAGTTTTTTGCCATGAATCCCTCTGCGCAAAGTGAATTCACATTCAAAAAGTGAGGTTAAAAACGAAGCATTTTTGCAACAGTGGACTGTGTGTGTACGTTTGTTGACGTTTGTGTATGCCTGCAACGGACACGACCGAGAAGGAACGATTTCGAAGAAGCGAACATCACGAGAAATTTCGCTCCGATTGAGAGAGCTTTCGAGGGGGGGCTCGATTCGGCGAGAGTGCAAGCAGGAGCGAAATAGCTGTTAGAGCGAGCACTTTCTGATTTTGTATGGAAAAGGTCCAATTGCTTTCCTTGGGTCTGTACGCGTCATTCTAATAGTTATTTCCGATTCCTCTTTCACTTCGTGCTTTGTGGACGTCTTGTGGACGCGTCCACGGCAGGACCCATTTTTTTTTAATTTTTGTATGACTTCGAGGATTTTGGACGTCGAGTGGACGTACGTGTGTGCCCAGCCACACGGGACGTCCACGTCCTGCCCACGTCCACATCGAACTTCGTGCAAATCCGAACATAAACGCCTATCCTTTACCGTACGCACAAGCGAGATAGCGGTTATCGCACGATCAGCCCGTATGCTCCGTACGCGTCATTCTAATAGAAGCATACGTAAAATTCAGAGAGGATCTAGGATCTTACCCCCTAGTTCCTTTCATAAACATTTTCTTTGCGTTTTGAACTAAACGAATACGTTTATATGCTGACTGTTTATATTCTCCTGTTTTTAATAAATACATAACTTTTAATATGTTTAATTCCGTTTATCGTAATATTTTCTGTTCTAAATCAATATTTCATAGTACGATATGACAGTATTTCAGATGATTTAATTCGAGGGATGATTTATCGATCAACAACAAACACAATCTGTTATCAACTTGTATATATAATAATTTGTGTAAGTTATTAGTATAAATTAGTCTGGCAAAGAAGAAAAAAGTGTTATTCTGTTCTTTGTTGTCTATACACGCAGACATAGCGATCGAGATAGAGATAGAGCCAACAGCTAATCGCTTTCTCTTTCTAAATAATGCATCGGTAAATGCTTTGCTTATTTGCTCGTAATTGAAAATTTTTCAAAACTCTGTTACGATCATCATTTGGTTGCTGAGTTTCCATGCAAGAAGTTGCTTTACTTCGTGTCTATTTTTCCATAATCTACCCGTTTGGCGTTCAGTGCATAAGAAATGGATAGTTATACAGCATCGTTGTTTGCAGCAGGAGTCATGCTTCTTGCTGGCGCTGAAGAAAATGAAAATGTGAATACAGGAAGAAGACTGTGGAGTAAAAAGTGGCTTAAAGATCGTACTATTCAAAGAACAGAAGTGACAATGGTGCAAGAGTTATACGAAGAAGATGACACTGATTTCTATAATTATTTACGAATGGATCAACAGACATTTGAACTCCTATATCAAAAAGTGCATCGTGTTATTTCAAAACAAGATACTCCGATGAGAAAGGCTGTACCAGCGCATACTCGTTTAGTAATAACTCTACGTTTTCTGGCGACTGGAAGAAGCTACAAAGATTTGTCATATGCTTCAAGAGTATCACCGCAATGCATAGGAGTAATTGTGATTGAAACCTGTGTGGCTATTCAAGAGGCCTTAAGCGATTACATAAAGGTAAGTGTTTTAAAGAAATTGTGTTTGTCAGGAATATTAAAACTCATATTTTTATATTTCAAATTTCAGTTACCTCAAACTGCAGATGAATGGTTACAAGAAGCACAGCAGTTTGAGAACAAGTGGCAATTTCCGCATTGCTTGGGAGCTATCGACGGCAAACATATACAAATACAGAAGCCAGCACATTCCGGAGCAGTATATTACAACTATAAAGGCACTTATAGCATCGTACTTCTTGCCGTTGTAAATTCCAACTACGAGTTTTTATCGGCGGATGTTGGCACTAATGGGAGAATCTCTGACGGTGGTGTGATGCGCGAATCCAGTTTTGGACAGTTGCTTGAGAATCATCGGTTAAACTTGCCACTTCCTTCTACTCTACCCAGATCGAACAGTGTAGTGCCTTATGTTTTTATCGGAGACGAAGCATTTCGTCTTACGCCAAATTTGATGAAACCCTACAGTGCTGCTTCGTTGACACCGCAAAGAATCATCCATAACAACAGAACTGCCAGGGTCCGGAATGTAGTGGAATGTGTGTTTGGACACACAACAAAACGTTTTCAAATATTTCGTCAAGCCATACGACTGTCTCCAGAGAAAAGTACACAAATAGTTTTAACAACGTGTTATTTGCACAATTACTTGATAAAGCATTCTCCGGAATATTCGCAAACCATATCAACTACGTCATCAAGTGTAAATGAAGTAATACATCCATCGGTTGGCCCAAGTTCTTGTTATTCGGCAAATGCAGTAAGAGAAAAATTTTGTGAATATTTTAACGGAAATGTTGCTGAATAAATGTACATTAATTTCATTGTTTTTTTATTTTTTTTATTTACTATTATCACAACATTTTATTCTATTTCTGCAAATGAATTTTTTGCAAATGAATGAACAACGCGGATTTCTCTTTTTTTAATGCATATTTTCATGCGCGTATGGGTAACTTTGTTAGAAAAATATAGCCGTATGAATTACAAGTTATTTAAATTAAATAATAAAAATTTATTTATTAATAACACCTTATAGGTCCTTGAAATACGATAATTTAGGCGGATCATTTCGGGTCGGTTGCTGCACTGAGGATGATGATTTTTTATTTGATGTTTGTGTTGTGGCATCTTTTTGGGATTTGTTTTGCTGTTCCTTTTGGCGTCTTATTTCATCTGTGAGTAGTTTGTGCATTTTCGCAACTATTTCAACGCGGCTATCGTGTGGTAATTCTCTAAGAAAAACTGCCAACGACAAACACATTTGAGTTGATTCGTCGTTGGCACCTTGGATTAAAGATGATACTTCATTCATGAGCGTTGACAGATTGGAGTTATGAATCTGCGATTGAAAATGTTTTGTTATTAACTACTTAATGTTAATTACGACCTCACAACAATTTTAATCATACTCACGTTGTTTCTATTTCTGATATTTTGACTACAGTTCGTGGTGGTGTCCGTCCTTAAGGAGGAAGTGAATGATGTGGATGGTAACGTTGATTCCGTATTATTTGTCACTGCAGATGGAGATGGAGTAGCTGAAGTTGGATTGTTGGATGCATTTGTTGGCTCTGTTGGCAGCGTTAAAGCTCTATTGTTTGTATTTCTCGACACGGTTGTTGCGGAACAATCTTTTAAAAAACTGAGTTGATCAAAATACCATAGTCTGGGCTTTCGAACATCACTCAAACCGGCACCTGATCGCACTGAATTTTTGCACAGTCTATTTTCACGATTGAAATTTTTCCTTAGTCGATCCATTTTTTGTTTCACGTTCATAATTGTTGCCTCTGGATAGTTTCTTTTCAACACCAACAATAGTGCATTAAGCGCTCGCACTTTCTCATACTTGTTGGTGTACATCGGATGTTTTAAATCCCATAGTTCGGGATAGGAGCGCCAAACTTCTATAAACTCCACAATTTGTTCCGGGTCCTAGTCCATAGAAGCTCTTGTTAACTTGACGTATCAATTGGAATTGAGTTCGTCAATGAATTTGCATACATAAACAGGTTGGTTAGAACTTTCCATTTCATATTGCTAAGTACGCGTTTTCTTTCGCCCCTTTTTTTAAATAGGAACGTGCAAAAAAGTAAAAAAGAGCAACACTGCATATTCAAAAGTCGGGTTTTCCGTGCAGAAAAACCAAACCCACACTTTAGAGTATGATGTGCTCTAGGGCTAGCATATATGTTTATGAATGGTCACCCAGGGAAGTACCTGTTTCAAGATCAGAGCAAATCTGATCTCTTAATATGTTGAAACTTTCACTCTTAAAAACAGCTGTGCACCTACAGGTAGCATGTGTACTTGCACTCCGAAAAACAGGTGTGTACCTACAGGTAGCATGTGTACTTGCACTCCGAAAAACAGGTGTGCACCTATAGGTAGCACGTGTACTTGCACTCCGAAAAACAGGTGTGCACCTATAGGTAGCATGTGTCCTAAAACTAAAGTACGAGAGAACAATATCGATATACAGGTATACAGCGATATACGGCGTACGCGATGCGTAGGAACTGTTCTGCATGGACACATATGTTTTAAGCCAGTGGTTTAGTTACCCTTTATACAAAGAATACCATACACACACACACACACACCCACCCACTTTAGAATTTGATGCACTCTAGGGTTAGCATGCGTTTATGAACATATCATATTCTAAAGCGGGTGTGTGTGTCTGGTACTCTTTGTCAAAGATGTATTAAAATGGTACGAAACTAATGTTTGGTTCGGAATGGTTTAAGATAATAAGCAAATTCCTAATTTCTATTTCTGCCGTAATATAAAACCACAAGTGTGCTTTGCACATTATAAACAATTTTAACGAGCAATTTCATGTGCTGAAATGTTGCCTAGTTTAAAAAAACTCAATAAAAAATATTTTTATTATAGGTTTTGGACGTTTACATAATACAAAAATCGGAAATAGTAAAAATATTGATATAATAAAAAAAATGTATTACTTTTCAACATCGGAAGAAGTTTCGAAATATATAACTATAACCGCATAATTATATGTGTGTTGTTTAAACATTTCATCAAGGCTGCGTAAGCGGGTAAGAACCAGTCCACTGATCTGCTCTCGAGAGAATTATTTCCGATTCCACTTTCACTTCGTGCTTTGTGGACGTCTTGTGGACGCGTCCACGGCAGGACCCATTTTTTTTTAATTTTTGTATGACTTCGAGGATTTTGGACGTCGAGTGGACGTACGTGTGTGCCCAGCCACACGGGACGTCCACGTCCTGCCCACGTCCACATCGAACTTCGTGCAAATCCGAACATAAACGCCTATCCTTTACCGTACGCACAAGCGAGATAGCGGTTATCGCACGATCAGCCCGTATGCTCCGTACGCGTCATTCTAATAGAAGCATACGTAAAATTCAGAGAGGATCTAGGATCTTACCCCCTAGTTCCTTTCATAAACATTTTCTTTGCGTTTTGAACTAAACGAATACGTTTATATGCTGACTGTTTATATTCTCCTGTTTTTAATAAATACATAACTTTTAATATGTTTAATTCCGTTTATCGTAATATTTTCTGTTCTAAATCAATATTTCATAGTACGATATGACAGTATTTCAGATGATTTAATTCGAGGGATGATTTATCGATCAACAACAAACACAATCTGTTATCAACTTGTATATATAATAATTTGTGTAAGTTATTAGTATAAATTAGTCTGGCAAAGAAGAAAAAAGTGTTATTCTGTTCTTTGTTGTCTATACACGCAGACATAGCGATCGAGATAGAGATAGAGCCAACAGCTAATCGCTTTCTCTTTCTAAATAATGCATCGGTAAATGCTTTGCTTATTTGCTCGTAATTGAAAATTTTTCAAAACTCTGTTACGATCATCATTTGGTTGCTGAGTTTCCATGCAAGAAGTTGCTTTACTTCGTGTCTATTTTTCCATAATCTACCCGTTTGGCGTTCAGTGCATAAGAAATGGATAGTTATACAGCATCGTTGTTTGCAGCAGGAGTCATGCTTCTTGCTGGCGCTGAAGAAAATGAAAATGTGAATACAGGAAGAAGACTGTGGAGTAAAAAGTGGCTTAAAGATCGTACTATTCAAAGAACAGAAGTGACAATGGTGCAAGAGTTATACGAAGAAGATGACACTGATTTCTATAATTATTTACGAATGGATCAACAGACATTTGAACTCCTATATCAAAAAGTGCATCGTGTTATTTCAAAACAAGATACTCCGATGAGAAAGGCTGTACCAGCGCATACTCGTTTAGTAATAACTCTACGTTTTCTGGCGACTGGAAGAAGCTACAAAGATTTGTCATATGCTTCAAGAGTATCACCGCAATGCATAGGAGTAATTGTGATTGAAACCTGTGTGGCTATTCAAGAGGCCTTAAGCGATTACATAAAGGTAAGTGTTTTAAAGAAATTGTGTTTGTCAGGAATATTAAAACTCATATTTTTATATTTCAAATTTCAGTTACCTCAAACTGCAGATGAATGGTTACAAGAAGCACAGCAGTTTGAGAGCAAGTGGCAATTTCCGCATTGCTTGGGAGCTATCGACGGCAAACATATACAAATACAGAAGCCAGCACATTCCGGAGCAGTATATTACAACTATAAAGGCACTTATAGCATCGTACTTCTTGCCGTTGTAAATTCCAACTACGAGTTTTTATCGGCGGATGTTGGCACTAATGGGAGAATCTCTGACGGTGGTGTGATGCGCGAATCCAGTTTTGGACAGTTGCTTGAGAATCATCGGTTAAACTTGCCACTTCCTTCTACTCTACCCAGATCGAACAGTGTAGTGCCTTATGTTTTTATCGGAGACGAAGCATTTCGTCTTACGCCAAATTTGATGAAACCCTACAGTGCTGCTTCGTTGACACCGCAAAGAATCATCCATAACAACAGAACTGCCAGGGTCCGGAATGTAGTGGAATGTGTGTTTGGACACACAACAAAACGTTTTCAAATATTTCGTCAAGCCATACGACTGTCTCCAGAGAAAAGTACACAAATAGTTTTAACAACGTGTTATTTGCACAATTACTTGATAAAGCATTCTCCGGAATATTCGCAAACCATATCAACTACGTCATCAAGTGTAAATGAAGTAATACATCCATCGGTTGGCCCAAGTTCTTGTTATTCGGCAAATGCAGTAAGAGAAAAATTTTGTGAATATTTTAACGGAAATGTTGCTGAATAAATGTACATTAATTTCATTTTTTTTTTTATTTTTTTATTTACTATTATCACAACATTTTATTCTATTTCTGCAAATGAATTTTTTGCAAATGAATGAACAACGCGGATTTCTCTTTTTTTAATGCATATTTTCATGCGCGTATGGGTAACTTTGTTAGAAAAATATTGCCGTATGAATTACAAGTTATTTAAATTAAATAATAAAAATTTATTTATTAATAACACCTTATAGGTCCTTGAAATACGATAATTTAGGCGGATCATTTCGGGTCGGTTGCTGCACTGAGGATGATGATTTTTTATTTGATGTTTGTGTTGTGGCATCTTTTTGGGATTTGTTTTGCTGTTCCTTTTGGCGTCTTATTTCATCTGTGAGTAGTTTGTGCATTTTCGCAACTATTTCAACGCGGCTATCGTGTGGTAATTCTCTAAGAAAAACTGCCAACGACAAACACATTTGAGTTGATTCGTCGTTGGCACCTTGGATTAAAGATGATACTTCATTCATGAGCGTTGACAGATTGGAGTTATGAATCTGCGATTGAAAATGTTTTGTTATTAACTACTTAATGTTAATTACGACCTCACAACAATTTTAATCATACTCACGTTGTTTCTATTTCTGATATTTTGACTACAGTTCGTGGTGGTGTCCGTCCTTAAGGAGGAAGTGAATGATGTGGATGGTAACGTTGATTCCGTATTATTTGTCACTGCAGATGGAGATGGAGTAGCTGAAGTTGGATTGTTGGATGCATTTGTTGGCTCTGTTGGCAGCGTTAAAGCTCTATTGTTTGTATTTCTCGACACGGTTGTTGCGGAACAATCTTTTAAAAAACTGAGTTGATCAAAATACCATAGTCTGGGCTTTCGAACATCACTCAAACCGGCACCTGATCGCACTGAATTTTTGCACAGTCTATTTTCACGATTGAAATTTTTCCTTAGTCGATCCATTTTTTGTTTCACGTTCATAATTGTTGCCTCTGGATAGTTTCTTTTCAACACCAACAATAGTGCATTAAGCGCTCGCACTTTCTCATACTTGTTGGTGTACATCGGATGTTTTAAATCCCATAGTTCGGGATAGGAGCGCCAAACTTCTATAAACTCCACAATTTGTTCCGGGTCCTAGTCCATAGTAGCTCTTGTTAACTTGACGTATCAATTGGAATTGAGTTCGTCAATGAATTTGCATACATAAACAGGTTGGTTAGAACTTTCCATTTCATATTGCTAAGTACGCGTTTTCTTTCGCCCCTTTTTTTAAATAGGAACGTGCAAAAAAGTAAAAAAGAGCAACACTGCATATTCAAAAGTGGGGTTTTCCGTGTAGAAAAACCAAACCCACACTTTAGAGTATGATGTGCTCTAGGGCTAGCATATATGTTTATGAATGGTCACCCAGGGAAGTACCTGTTTCAAGATCAGAGCAAATCTGATCTCCTAATATGTTGAAACTTTCACTCTTAAAAACAGCTGTGCACCTACAGGTAGCATGTGTACTTGCACTCCGAAAAACAGGTGTGTACCTACAGGCAGCATGTGTACTTGCACTCTGAAAATCAGGTGTGCACCTATAGGTAGCACGTGTACTTGCACTCCGAAAATCAGGTGTGCACCTATAGGTAGCATGTGTCCTAAAACTAAAGTACGAGAGAACAATATCGATATACAGGTATACAGCGATATACGGCGTACGCGATGCGTAGGGACTGTTCTGCATGGACACATATGTTTTAAGCCAGTGGTTTAGTTACCCTTTATACAAAGAATACCATACACACACACACACACACACACACACACACCCACCCACTTTAGAATTTGATGCACTCTAGGGTTAGCATGCGTTTATGAACATATCATATTCTAAAGCGGGTGTGTGTGTCTGGTACTCTTTGTCAAAGATGTATTAAAATGGTACGAAACTAATGTTTGGTTCGGAATGGTTTAAGATAATAAGCAAATTCCTAATTTCTATTTCTGCCGTAATATAAAACCACAAGTGTGCTTTGCACATTATAAACAATTTTAACGAGCAATTTCATGGGCTGAAATGTTGCCTAGTTTAAAAAAACTCAATAAAAAATATTTTTATTGTAGGTTTTGGACGTTTACATAATACAAAAATCGGAAATAGTAAAAATATTGATTTAATAAAAAAAATGTATTACTTTTCAACATCGGAAGAAGTTTCGAAATATATAACTATAACCGCATAATTATATGTGTGTTGTTTAAACATTTCATCACAAAAAAACAATATTTTTCTTCCTAGTTCTCACAACGGTTCGATCATAACCCATCTTTTTGCTATCCATCCTTTTTACTCTACAACAGCAAGGCTGCGTAAGCGGGTAAGAACCAGAACACTGATCTGCTCTCGAGAGAATTATTTCCGATTCCTCTTTCACTTCGTGCTTTGTGGACGTCTTGTGGACGCGTCCACTGTGGACGCGTCCACTGTGGACGCGTCCACGGCAGGACCCAATTTTTTTTGACCATTTTTGTATGACTTCGTGGATTTCGGACGTCGAGTGGACGTACGTGTGTGCCCAGCCACACGGGACGTCCACGTACTGCCCACGTCCACATCGAACTTCGTGCAAATCCGAACATAAACGCCTATCCTTTACCGTACGCACAAGCGAGATAGCAGTGATCGCACGATCAGCCCGTATGCTCCGTACGCGTCATTCTAATAGAAGCATACGTAAAATTCAGAGAGGATCTAGGATCTTACCCCCTAGTTCCTTTCATAAACATTTTCTTTGCGTTTTGAACTAAACGAATACGTTTATGTGCTGACGTTAGACAAAAAAGGGTTGTAAAAATGGATAAACATTCTTCTGAGAAACTAATGGTTGTTTTGGAAATGGATAATGATAATACGAAAATTTAAACTTTCTATTTCTGCCGGTAAATGTAAAAAACAGTACTACCGAGCATTTTCGTGTGCTTATTTCGCGTAGTCTAAAATTTGTTCATGTAATTATATTTTTTATGTAGGTTTAAGATAAACCATCGCAAATAAAGAGTTAATCAAACAAATTATATTGTTTCAAAATATCGGGCACCGCTTCGCAATATGATGTGGGGTTTAAACAGTTCATCACAAAAAAACCAATGCTTTTCTTCCTAGTTCTCACAACGGTTCGATCACAACCCATATTTTTGCTATCCATCCTTTTTACTCTACAACAGCAAGGCTGCGCAACCGGGTAAGAACAAGTCCACTGATCTGCTCTCGAGAGAATTATTTCCGATTCCTCTTTCACTTCGTGCTTTGTGGACGTCTTGTGGACGCGTCCACGGCAGGACCCAATTTTTTTGAATTATTGTATGACTTCGTGGATTTCGGACGTCCAGAAGACGTACGTGTGTGCCCAGCCTAAAAACTTCGCCCTCAAGATCGATTGCAGATCGATTTCAGAGTGAAATTTAAGTTATTTTTGCCAGGTGGGGACTTCGTGGATTTCGGACGTCCAGTTGACGTACGTGTGTGCCCAGCCTAAGAACGCTTGGACCGCTTTTACGTTTTTTGGCACACTAAACTTAGTAATAGCCTTGATTTTTTGAGAACTCGGTGAAATCGTTCCGCTTTTTATGTTATGTCCTAAAAACTGTACCGAGGACTGCATGAACTTACATTTTTTCCAATTCACCACGAGCCCATGTGCAGTTGCTGTCTCCAACACTTTTTTAGTTTTGCGTAAAAAAATCCTCTTCTGTCTACGCGAACACTATCAAATCATCCATCTAGGTTTCCATCACATTTTCGTTTAACAGGATCCGAAAAACAAAGTTCACAAAACGCATAATCACTGCCGGAGAATTACACAACCCTAAAGGTACTTGTTGGAAAACTGCTGGTTTTCAAACTGATTTGCCGAGAATAAGACTTTCTCTGCCGGACACGGATATAACGTGTGCCAAAAAATTGGTCTTTATTCTTCACGTGTCGTTTTTCCAAAAGATCGCAGGCGCATCCTGCGATCGGTTTCATGATTTTTCTTCTTTCTTTTTGATGTGTTGCTATTCTTTTTCCCTAGCTACCTGACAGGTCGTTGGGACATTTCTCTCACAGTTTTGTAGTGTTCCCAACATTGTCCCACCAAGTATTGCACAGTTGTTTGTTATTCGGTTACTACGACTGTTGCGGCACCGCCGCACTTATTCCTTAAAGACCGTCTTTTCTATTTTCTGATCTTTATTTAATAAGTTGTTATAATCCAACAATTTCTCCAAATTCTAACATAGTTCGCATATGAGCGTACTATCGCAAAAAGAGGCCGCTTCCTCTCCGTTCGCTCCTTTTATTACATTTGCAGGAGAGAAGAACCTGTCAACAGTGCAGTCAACCTACTCTTGTGGGGTTTTGTTGCTGACGTTTACCCTCGCTATTTGTTAGGTTCGAACAATCCCCGGCGCGTAACCCAGTCCTTATCTCCTATCTGGTGTTACTTCATTCTACTTCCAGAACCGCCAAATTGCTTGTAGATCTCTTGAATCTTCCATTATTAGTTTTTACCCAAGCCTGACGAATCCTTTCATCTCCTGCGACTATTACTTCGTCTATTATACCTCTCACCCAGCATTTCCTATTCTTCCCATCTACTATGAAAACAAGATATCCGCATTCTAGCGGTTTTGTTTCTCCAAACCATTTGGATCTTTGATTAAGAGTTGGCGCGTATTCTCTCACCCATCTGTCCCACATTACATCAGACAACTGCTGAGTTCTACGATACGAATCACGTAAAGCTTCTTTGATGTTCGTCTGTGGAATAGTACGCTTATCAGTATCTGCAACACCACGCAAGAAATGATTCGGTGTCAAAGTCTCTTGCCCACTGCCATCTTGCGTCACCGTTGCCAATGGTCGACTGTTGATGATGTCTTCAGCTTCTACGATGACCGTCTGAAGAATTTCGTCCGTCAGTCGTCTTCCATCATCAATCGCTGCTAAGACGCCTTTAACCGATCGCACCAATTGCAGAATTGCCGCCTCAAGTTCTAGACGAGGTATTGACATCGGTTTCAGTGGAGCCACTTTAGCACGGCTCATTACCAAGGTACATTTCACTGCTCCATCGATGATTGCTCTGAAATAAGCAACTGCGCCAAACGCTGTTTCGCTCGCATCGCAAAATATGTGCAGCTGTATTTCTTCGATTTTACTTGAAGTTACTTTCCCGAAGTAACATCGAGGGATCTGACATGACCCAACCTCCTGCACCAACCGCAGCCACCGCTTCCATTTTTCGAAAGACTCTGAATCAATCTTAGAATCCCAATCACATCCGGTTCTCCACAAATCCTGAATCAGCATTTTTCCTCGAATAGTGGTCGGAGTAATCAGACCCACCGGGTCGAATGATGTCATCACCACGCTCAACACAACCCGTTTCGAGGGTTGAAATCCGTCAATGACGAACTTCTGATGGTCCGCATCTGAAAGCACACTGAAGCAAAAAACGTCTTCTGTTGATCTCCAGCTGATGCCCAAAACACGGTCGTACGTGGTATTCTGTTCGCTCGAAAACTGCAACGCTGTTTTCCCACTCCTCTCTCCAACCTCATCTAGGAATGTCTCTGAATTAGACATCCAATTTCGGATATGAAATCCTCCTTGTGCGTGAATGTGTCGTACATCCTTAGCCAGTTTGATGGCTTCCGCTTCTGTATCAACACTATCATAATAGTCGTCAACATAGTGTTTTTCTATAATTGCTTGCACTGCCTCTGGGTACTGCTCAACGAATTCAAGGGCATTTAAGTTTTTTACAAATTGAGCTGAACAGGGAGAACACGTGGCCCCAAACGTAGCCACGTCCATAACGTAAACCTGTGGTCTGTCCGCTGTAATGCTGCCGAATAGAAATCTCTGCGCATGTTTATCTTCTTCTCTTATGCGCAATTGATGATACATTTCTTTCAAATCGCCTCCAAAGGCAACTGCTCGCTCGCGAAATTGACACACGACTTTCGGCAAAGGAACCAGCATGTCTGGTCCTTTAAGTAACATAGAGTTCAACGAAACTCCTGCCACTGTTGAAGCTGCGTCTGCATACTAGACGGATATTCTCTGGTTTCCTCGCATTGTGTACCACGTTAAGAGGCAGATACCACACCTCTTCTTTGGAGCAACTGGATAATTCATCATCGGTGATCTTATGCGCATAACCCTTTCGCTCATACTCCTTGATCATGTCAGTTACTCTTAACTCCAACATCGGATTTTTCAGGAGTCGTTTTGCCAGTTGCCGCATGCGTTTCTCTGCTGTTGGGTAGCTATCTGGAAAAGATCGATTATCTCGCCATAAAAGCCCCGTTTCAAACCGATTACCCACTCTCTTAGTTGTTTTTTTCTAGAATTTCCATTGCCCTCTTTTGATCAGGAGCAATGGGCACTTCGAAGGCAGGAACAATCATTTGCTCCAGCTTATACTGATTTCCAACAGCATCGTGAAGTTCTCGATTAGTCATTGCAGTGATACGATGTAGATTTATTATGACGTTAGGAGTCGAAGCACTGTCGTCTACGCCGTAAACGGTCCAACCTATCTTGGATCTAACCGCAGCTGGTTCACCAGGATTACCAACTCTAGTCTCTAAAGCGGCAAACAACTCGATGTTATTCAGCCCTATTATCATCATCGGGGTTTGCTGACTATTTTCGCTTATCGGAATATTCGACAGATGTTTGTAACGTTGTACGACATCAGCTAATCTCAAGGATTGACTCGGGAGCATTAGTTCATCTACTGTACGAGGTTCGAACAGCTTCCACTTCTGTGTTGATCCTTGACTTGAGATTAAAAGATCCAACTTCCTGGATCGATCATCTAAACGACTGATATTTCCGGTCCACGTAATCCGCAACGGCTCGTTCGGTCCATCCGCTTTCAGTTGGTCAGCAACGCTCTCATCTATTAGGGTAGCTGAAGAACCTTCATCAACAAATGCTATGATGTTGATGCTATTTTCGCCCGAATAAAGAGTTACAGGTATCGTCCGATAAATCGCCACTTGTGATGTTCTGCCACTGAACGTGTTCTTCTGTCCGATGCACCAGGGTGTGATGCTTTTTTCCGCAACCATTTACTTCGCACCGCAAAGAATTTGTACAAACTCCATGACAGAATTTACCCAAACATGTTTTGCACAGCTTTCCTTTATCAGCCGCAACCAGTCTCTCAGCGATCGTCATCTTTAGGAATTGATTACAATTATTTAACGTGTGTCCTGATTGGCCGCAGATCCAGCAACTTGAAATTCTTGTCGTAGATGCAGCATTTTTTGAGTGGTGAACATTTGTATATTCTTTCTTATATCTGCTCGTAGACACTGGTTTCTTTTTGTTAACTACTTGAGAATCGGACCCATTTTTATCACGTCTCGTTGACGGCTCCGATTCGTATTCAGCCACCTCTGCTAGCTCACTCACCACAGACTGGATGAATTTGTTAAACAAACATAAAGCACTCTCAGCTTTTCCGTTCTTGAATCGAACCCACTCTCTTTTGTAACTCGTGGGGAGTTTTCCTACTAATTCGTCAACCAGTAATGGATTGCTTAGATGTTCTGTCATATCGCAAGCTACTAGATGTTCGTTGAGCTGCTTTACTTTCAATCCAAATACTATGAAAGTATTGGCCTGTTCTTCAGTGGGTGGCTTCGCCTCACGTGCTTTCTTAAGCAGCCCTTTCAATAGCTTTTGTGGTCTTCCGAAGAGAAGCTTCAAATCTTCTATGACATTTGGAACCGTTTCTGGTGCTAAAAGCGATCCTCTAACTTGTTCTAAAGCATTTCCGGTTAAGCAATCTTGTAAACGTTTAAGATTTTCCAGATTAGAAAGTAGGAGTAGGAGGGCAGTAGGAGGGCTAATATTAAGCTGCTGATACCTATTTTCCATTTGTTCGATTTCTTTCTGATGTTTCATTTCCAGCTCGTAAAGTTGCTTACGAAGAGCCATCTCCTTATTGTGACGAGCAATTTCCTCCGCGATGAATTGTGAAGTTTCGTCAATCGATTCCAAAACCACGTTTTCTACAACGGTCTGATCCAAATTTACGTCCTCCACCTCACTGCTCTCAGATGATGGAGGTACCCCAACCATGCTAGGTCCAGCTTCAGCCTCATCCCTTCCTTTATCGCTTCGTGTCTTCGGCATGCTAAAAATTGATATTGTTTAATTGTCGAACAATATTACGATACTACGAACCAAAGACTTATCGCTGCCGTTCCACCATGCGCTACATCTGCGATGTTCGACCAGGATTTGTTGGGTGTTGACGTTTCACCAAAGTCTTTGTCACACAAAGCCTTCTTTGCCCTACGTCACTATTGTTGCTGTCTATGTGATGTGATGATCGAATTTCACTGAACTGGTAACCAATGTCCACGTTTGCTGACGCTCTTACACAATTAAGAACGCAGGCTAATTTCAGGAACACAACACAACCGCCTAATTGTACAAGTCTTCTCGAAACACACAAACACGCTTGAACTCGTTGTACCGCATCGAAGTTATCGGTGAAAAATTATTCCTGGAAAGTTTCTGTATAGTATTCAATCTCTGTTAGACGCCTTGCATGTATACACACACACACGTTAACGCATGTCCGCGATCGAACCATCGACACGAACAGTTCCCGGAAACAACGTACTCTTGTACTACTGCAATAAAGGACAGCAAATCAACTTCGCTTCCACACACACACACGCTCACTCTCCGACTAGCTAATCGTAGCGACAATTCACCGAATTGCTTGTGCTCCCGTGCGCTAAAGGCTTGCACCTACACGTTTACGCATGTCTACGAACGGGCTACGTACGCGGACAGTTTCTGGAACTTTCCACTCACACGCGCACACACACTAATTTACTAATCGTGCTAAATTCACCGAATTTCTTGTGCACACGTCTGTTCAAGGTTATTTCCGAGGATTGTGCCTAGCTACTTCAAACAATATTTCCGTAAAACACAACTTTCTTCATGCATGCATTAAGAACACTTTCCGATTATGCGAGTTTATCTGCGTTCTACATACACAGCAAAACGAACACACAAAAGTTTTGTTTAAGATCAACACCTTTCGCGACGTCTTCACCGTGCTGGCTTGCACTCGCAGTATTGTTACTCAAACTTATGAAACACTTTTCGCGAATCTTTGTAATCCCCGGCTACATTCAACGAATTGTTCCTAATTTCTTGCGTCAATTATGCACATCAACACTTTCCTAGAATCTTTATAGTCCCCGACTATGAATTCACAGGATTGTTCATGCTAACACTTTACACGCAATGCTCATACGAATACGCGCCATAAAGCATATGTTTGAAATTTGTTGCGGCACCGCCGCACTTATACCTTAAAGACCGTCTTTTCTATTTTCTGATCTTTATTTAATAAGTTGTTATAATCCAACAATTTCTCCAAATTCTAACATAGTTCGCATATGAGCGTACTATCGCAAAAAGAGGCCGCTTCCTCTCCGTTCGCTCCTTTTATTACATTTGCAGGAGAGAAGAACCTGTCAACAGTGCAGTCAACCTACTCTTGTGGGGTTTTGTTGCTGACGTTTACCCTCGCTATTTGTTAGGTTCCAACAACGACTGTTGCATTACTTCTGTTTCACCTGTCAGTTCCATATCTGTCTATGAAGTGGTATACACTGCAAGTGATTCAACCTCTCCTACGCTAAGTGCAACTTTCTTTCGTCATCTGACAGGTGACACCGCGTGTTGTTGTTATTACCTGCTTCTCGTTCTATTTAGCATCCTCGCGGTAATCTCGATTTACCGTTTAAAGACGATTCGATTCGCAACGATTTTTACACAAATATTTACGGTAAGTTCTCCTCACCTTCGACGTCTAATCGAACTATCTTATGTGCAGGCCTAACATACGTGCCGTTTGTCGCTTCAACCGTTATCTGCCTAACCTGATGATCCTTCGCTACTATTGTCGCCACTACGCGTACTTTCGGCCAGCAGTTCCTGGGAAGGTTATTATCGACAATGACTACTATGTCTCCTACTTTAAGGGGCCGTACAGGTCGGAACCACTTGGTTCGACGCGTAAGAGTAGGTAAGTACTCAGCTACCCACCGCTTCCAAAATAGATCCGAAGCATGTTGCGCCATTTTCCAGGCGGATTTAATTGCAAAGGGATTGTCGCAAAACTTAGCCGGAGGTTTGCTTCCATTCGAACTTCCAAGTAGTAGAAGGTTCGGTGTTATGGGTTCAGCCAGTTCATCTTCTAAGGGTACGTATGTGAGCGGTCGCGAGTACAAAATAAACTCGATTTCGGCAAAGGCTGACATCAGTATTTCATCCGTAGGGCGTCTAGGGAACACACACTGGTTCAGGATCTTCTTCACGGAGCGCACCATGCGTTCCCAGCAACCGCCGAAGTGTGGTGCCCCTGGTGGGTTGAAGGTCCACTTCAATCGCGGTCCGCAAAACTCTTCCTGTAGCGCTTCATCCAGCTCGCGTGAGGCTCCGACAAAGTTAGTGCCTCGGTCGCTAATTATCTCGTGAGGCGTGACCGCTTCTCTACTCTACGTCCTACAGCTACTAGAAACGGTCCGAAGTAGTCGATCCCTGTGAATGAAAAAACAGACTGGGCCACTGCGACCCGTTTTAGCGGTAAATTACCCATTAGAGGCGGTTCCGGTAGCGCATTGTCCACTTTGCATTTTTGGCATTTCTTCCTTATCCGCCGGTATTCTCCCAGTAACTTTGGGATGTAGTAGGTTGCTCTCAGCGCTCCTAGCACAGTGCTGTGGTTCCCGTATTTGTATCTCTCGTGATACTGTAGCATGATAAGGTGCGTGCCGTAGTCATCTCGGGGAAGGATAATCGGGTTGCGTGATGTTTCGTCGATGCTTACGCATTCCGTTAGCCGTCCCCCCACTCTTAATATCCCGTGGTCATCCCGAATAGGGGATAATTTATAAAGGCTGCTGCATTTCTCGATCCCCTTTTTCCACGGATGTCTTCTACGTTTCTGGTCTCAAAGTTTGTCGATCTCACTGCAGGAACTTCCCCTGTTGTATATTCTTGATGAGCGCACGATCGGCCTCCACCAATTCGTTCCGTAACAGCGGTCCGGCGCACTCGTCCATTTCGTACCATCGTCGGCCACGTTTAGTTTGGTTGGCACCCAGCGCCACTGTTCCGGGTTGGTGCTCTCCAGGAGTTCTCCTACTCTAAACGCCACGAACTGGTTGTAACGTCGGTGGTCGGAATGGAGCCAGCTCAATACATTCCTCGAGTCTGTCCAGTAGGTCACTCGTCGGATTTCCAGTCTATGGTCCTGCTGAATCGTATTCGCTAGGCGAGCTCCAATTATTGCTGCTTGAAGTTCCAGCCTGGGAATGAAGAGAAACTTAAGCGGAGCCACGCGTGTCTTTGAACCTACTAGAGCGCATTCGATTCGTCCATCCTCTTCGAACCGGAAATAACCGACTGCAGCCGTTCCGCTCTCGCTCGCGTCGCAGAAGATGTGGAGCTCTATGTTAGCCCCTGTGGATGTTGCGTGTCGATAGCATCGCGGAATGGTCACTGTTCTGACGTCTGGAAGTACTTGCAGCTATGCTGCCCATTTCGCGTCAGTCCGTTCGTCCAACTTCTGGTCCCAGCCGAATCCTCCACGCCAGACTTCTTGAAGTAACACCTTTAAGTACATTAAAAAGTGTCCAAGCAATCCCAACGGGTCGTAAATGCTCATCAAGGTCCGGAGAATCTCGCGTTTTGTCGCCGCTTTCCTTCCAGATAGTAGGTCTTCATCGTGCTTCGGCGATAAACGAAAGGTTAATGTGTCGGTTGACATGTCTCACCACATACCTAGCACTTTCTCGGTGGACAAGTCTAGGCTGGTAGTAACGCCTTCCTTTTCCCCTATCTCGTTCTGTAGGCGTCGAACGACCGACGGGGAATTCGAGATCCAGTTCCTGATCTCAAACCCTCCGCACGAATGAATGTAGCGAACCTCGTTCACCTACGCCAGCGCTTCTTCGTCGGTTTCCACACTCACGAGCATGTCGTCTACGTAGTACTCGTTAATGATGCATTCAACTGCTCGCGAATACTCTGCCTCAAACCGTTTCGCGTAAAGGTTCTTGACGTACTTCGCACTGCTCGGCGAACATGCCGCACCAAACGTCATGACGGTCACAGCGTAAACTGCAGGTTTATCGTCGGGTTTGCCACCGTCCCACTGGATCATCTGGCTCCGCTGATCAGCTTCCTTGATGGCTACCTGATGGAACATCTCGTGGATATCCCCTGCTACCGCTACGCGATTGTCTCGAAATTTGAAGAGTACCGAAAGAAGCCCAGCTAGCAAGTCCGGTCCGGAAAGGAGGTGTGAGTTGAGGCTCACTCCTTTCACTCTAGTAGCTGCGTCGAAAACCATTCTAATCTTTCCAGGCTTGTTCGGGTTGGTCACTGGGAAGATTGGAAGATACCAATCGTTTTTTCGACGTTGGAACGAAACTGTATCGGCCAGTTTCTTAATGTACCCTTTGGATAAGTAGTCCTGCATCTTCGCATTTACGGCTTCAGCTAAACTGGGATCTTTTTGCATTTTTTGTTTTAGGCATACATACCGCTTCAGGGCTGCGGCATTGTTACATGGTAGGTCGAGGTCATCATATCGCCATAGAAGTCCCGTCTCGTAACGGTCGCCTTTAAACTTGGTTTCCCGCCCCAATATGGCGAGAGCTCGTTCGTTGTCCTTGGACTCCAGCGCCTTACTCGACTTGACGATCCCGATCGATTCGGCACTCACCTCATGAAGCGCCGTTGCGTTGCAAAACGTCGGGTGCACACGCCCCGTACCATTTGGTTGCCCTTGAAGCGGGCGGTCAGCCTGGGGTCGATGAGGCTGGAATCGTTGAGACTGGGGGCGATGAGATTGCCGCGATGGTTCCGGTTTCCGACGATCCGTATCGCCGGCTCCGATTACGGGCTCCATGTCGATAACGGCATACAGGTCTTCCGTCAAATTTTCAATCCAGCGGCCAAACTCTACCAACGTGACATCCAGTAGAGTCCTTCTGGCTCGTGCCCAGTCGATAACAATGACAGGTGGCAGCTTCCGTATCAACTCCTTCAAGAGCGCTGCGTCATACATGTAAGCGTGTAGCCCGGAGGATCTCACTCCTGCTACCAACCGCTTCACTGCTAGTCCGAAATCCACCAACGAAGACAGTTTTTCAACCTTAGGCGCCGCCATCTTCCGAATCTTCTCAATAGTAGATTCTACAATCAGATCAGGCATACCGTAGCGAGTTTGCAGCATTTCAAACGCTTCATGCACCCCGCCTGGGAAAGCCAAGAGGTGTCCGACCAGCTCAAGCGCAGCTCCCTTCGGTGCATTTTGCAGCCTTATCACATTCTCGTCCTCGGTGTAGCCACAGGAAGCGATTGTCCGGTTAAACACCCTTATGAAGACAGGCCACGTGTCAACGTCTCCAGATAAGATAGGAAGATCGCGCTTGATCGGTTGACGAGCCGCTACCTGGCGTTGGCTGAGAAGTGAAGTGCTGTGAAGTGCGTAAGGCTGTGCAGTGTAATTGAAGTGTGCGTTGTTCCCCGAGTGCATCGCATTTTCCGGTAGTGTCGCATGGCCTAAGTAGCACGATGGCGTCGCGTGTGATGTGTATCCCGAGTATGTCGCGTGAGTTGCGTATCCAGGACGTGTAGCGTATCCTGGATGCGTGTATGTGTGACGTGCTGCATATGTCGGACGTGTTGCGCTCACCGCGTGCGTTGAGCGTTCGGTACATGTACCACGTAAGGATGTGTGCGTTTCACGTGGTTTATGACCGATAGCGCTAGGGTGATGACCGTCTCTAGTACCGTCTTCTCGTACGTGGCGCATGGAATCCTCCATGTCGCGCACCCACTCGTCGAACTCCGGCTCCTGCGTAGGATGCGTGACACGTTCTATGGCCGCCATATGGTCTTGCCAGTCCAATCTCGCGTCTTCTGCGACGACGTTCCTCGTACGCCGTCCGCGCTCTCTCCGACTCAATCCACGCATCATCTTGGCTCGTTCTGTAACGAACACCCGTCTTACTCTGACCCGGTTCGCGACCGGTTGCGATTCCTGCGTCTAGATCGCCTCTCCCGGTGTCTTCTTCCGACGGATTACCCTCGTGTTGATGCGTGTGTCCCGCCTTACTATGTTGCACCCGCTTGTATGATACCTTTGCTTCTGGGATAGGGTTGTAGGTCGGGGTGAGTCCTTTCGACGGGTCGGTAGCTTCGCGTAATGTGCCCGGGGTAGATACTCCACTGGGGCTGCTAGGGACGTTCTCGCGCTCCGCATCCTGGCTTGTCTCTGGAGTAACTTCTTCCGCCCCTGGCATACGATGGGTACTCTGATCCATCGCTGTCTCACTTTCACTTGATTTTCACTTTCCACGCGCGCGATTTACTTACTTCGATCCACGAAACGGAAACTATCTGTATGAAAGTTTGACGCACGAAACTTAGCGAAAGCGATTGCACGATACTAAATTGGAATCGAACCAATTTTTTGGAATGTTGGAAAACTGCTGGTTTTCAAACTGATTTGCCTTAGAATAAGACTTTTTCTGCCGGACACGGATATAACGTGTGCCAAAAAATTGGTCTTTATTCTTCACGTGTCGTTTTTCCAAGAGGTCACAAGGCGCATCCTGCGATCGGTTTTATAATTTTTCTTCTTTCTTTTTGATGTGTTGCTATTCTTTTTCCCTAGCTACCTGACAGGTCGTTGGGACATTTCTCCCACTGTTGTAGTGTTCCCAACAGTACTCGATTAAATTCGTAAAGCCCTGATGTGGTTACAAATGCCGTGTAGTTTTTACTAGATTCCTCGATTTGAACACGCAAAAATCCATTTTTAAGGTCCATTACAGAAAACCACTCCGCACCTTGGAATTTTTGCAAAATATCGTCGATTATTGCAATCGGGAATCCATCCTTTAGAATAATACTGTTCAGTTTCCTATAATCTACACACACAAACGGTTGCTACCATCCTTCTTCTTCACTACGACGACTGGCAAAGTCCGAGAATGAATTTCTTACAATTCCTTTCACTCTCCATTCTTTCACCTAATCGTCCACCGCTTTTTTTTCTGGGTATGCCAATCGGCTTGGAGAGTGTCAAAAAGGAATCATACGCTCGTTTGGTACTATTGTTAATTTCACCGGACTTTCTGGACAATTGTCCTCACACCGCGTTTCCTCGTATTGGTTCACCACACTATAGTAAGGGTATTAATAAATATATTTCGCTCATACAGAGATTCTCAACATATTTGAATATCCATAACACTATCCCAAAGATGTTTTGTACTTTACCGGTCATTCCACTGGTACAATTGTAGTTACTGAAATCTATTGTAGATTCACGTGTGATGTTTTGTGGTTCGTTTGTTGTTTGTCTGGTCATATGTTGTGACGAACTAGTTGTGTATTTTACATTTGTCATGATTGTGAAATCCTGCTACGTGAACCAACACATCTATAACATCTCCGTTATCCGTTAGCGACACAACCTTCTTTACTCGCTGCTCAATTCAGACTGCCTGTCTGTTTCCAGCCATCGTCACTCACACATGCTCCACACATACTGACTCACTCATAATCAAGGATCCCACATCCTACCCATACAAAAGCATGCCTGAATGTATAAAAATTTCTTTATACCATACGCGCATCCTAATCGCAGTGGGCGCTTTAATTCCCTGGTCGCCGGGACTTTTTAATTCCCGGGCCACACTACAACTTCCATCGACCGCACCTGACCTTTAACACACTCCTCCGGTGGAACGTTCAGAGACAATCCTTCCTCCTTCGACGGTAACGTCTCTCCTAAACCAACGTCCTCCTCTGGGTTCCCATCCCTTTTCACATACTTTTTTAAATGTTTGACACGCTCATATTCGTTTTCTAAATTTTTACCGTCGCTCTCCCTGCTCCAGCCAACCTAATCACTTAAAAAAAAACGTTTTTATAAACCGTGTCTGCCTTATCTTTCTTTTGATCCATAACCAACACTGTATCTCCTAGCCCCTCCCTCTTAGCCCTTCGCCTAAGATCATCTCTTAAATTTCGTTCAAATTTTTGTGTCCTGTCTCGATCACGCAATTCGTCATCTAACAGCTGCCTAGAATTTATCTTCATATTTGGCAACAAACTCCTGACTGCTCTACCAAACATCAACTCCGCAGGGGGAATTTTTGTTACGTGGTGAGGCTATGAGTTATATGCCGCTACATAGTCAGCCAATGCCTCTTTCCAACTCAAATTTCCCGCTTTCGCTATGGCCGCAGTTTTGTTTATTCCTTGCATACTTCATTCAACCAACTCGTTTTGCGTTGGGTTTAGCGGCGTACAGTGTATCAACGCAACTCCCCACACCTCTCTCAACCAAGTTCTTAAATCCGAACTGATGAACAGTGGTCCGTTGTCTGCTTTCAAAGCTTTTGGTACATAATAGGTATTAAAGATCCTACGCAGTACCCTTTTCACCGCTTCTGTATCCGTTCGTTCCACCGGAGCTGCCACCATAAATCTAGAATAGTTGTCCGTGAGCACTAACGCCTTCCAATGCAACGCATCAGATGCTGATGCTAGATCCATGGATACATAATCCCACGGATTGTAGGGCAACTCAGTTAACGTAATGGGAATTGTAAAGTTAAAATTGAGAAAATCCTTTGCCTTATTTGTTTCGTTGTGATTGTAGTTGTTCAGAATGTTTTTTTCTGATCAATTTCCTCACCAGGTTCCATAGGTCCATAGGTTTGGTGTTGATGTTTTTATTAATTCCTTCTAAGGTGTTTTGCCAGTTCTATTCTTTTTGTTTTTTTGTTTTTCTTTTTAATATTGCCGATTTTTTCCTGACTTCTATTGCGTTTTCTAGCGATCTTATTTGGTTGAATTTTTTTCTGGCTTTGTTTCTATCTTGGAAAGCTGCTTTTGTTTCATCATTCCACCATGATTTTAGGTTTATGGTTGTTTTATTGTTGTTGTTTGCTATTATTTTCTTTGTTTTGTTGTCTAGTTGTTTAATTGTGTTGATTTCTTGAGGGTCGATATTGTTGATGTCGTTTTTTTATTTTTCTTTTATTGAGAACGGTGTGATTGGTTTTTTGTATATAGCTTTCAAAGATTATTTTAACTGTTTTGTAATTTCTTCTACTTACCTGTTTGTCCCTGATTTTCCTGGTAATATGATTGTATATGTCGTTGAATGTTATTGTTAAGTCTATTGCTGTTTTTCTTTTGTTTATGTCTAGGTGTGTGTGTGTGTGTATATCCCTGTCGGCCAGATTGTACGAATAGGCGAGCTGTCAAACCGATGCAGCCTATGCTACCCTTGTGTAGATATGTGCGTGTCCGCGAGCGTGTGTCACCTAGCTCGTCATCGTATCTTTGCCTTGTGTGGTTTTGTACCTAGCGTTGTTTGGCGTCAGTGGTGACTCTAGTGGTTCGTGCCAAGTAGTTGCAGGTTGTGAAAAGTTTTTCAAGGAATGGAGAACAATTGAAAATAGATTGTACAACGAATATGCACCAGCAAGTAAGTGTTGGGATACAATTTCTGTATCTCTATATTCGGGAAACCCTGTCTTCAATGTGTGCTAATGGCATGGTTTACGGCGAACGATTGCTCACGAACGATCGTTCGTTATGTCAAGCCCTTTAAAAATGAATTGGTTTGCCCTCAGAATTGCATAAATTTTGTCAATTGGGTCATCTGTTTGGTTCATGAGAGCTCATTTTTTGTTCATTTTTTGTCAGTTGGGTCTGCTGCGTAGCTCATTCAAGTTGCATGCAATAAAACACTGTAAAGGTAAAAAACTGAAATGAAAACTGTTCTACCCAGAACAGTTTGTATCGTTTTCATGTTTGTTTTTTACAGTGTACCACGATCGATCGATACAGGTTTGTATGGAGCTCTCCAAGAGTAACTGGAGAGTACCGATCGATCGATCGATTGGTTTGTTTTGTCATTGTTCCAAGTTAGGGATGATATGCGTTGACAGCTGAGGAGATTTAATATAATTAAAACTTAGAAAAACATTAAATACCTAAACAATTTGATTCATTATAAAACACTACCGACTTCTATGTAAGAAAACAATTTTTGCACATCATATAACACATTAAACGATTTGCAACCGTCGTATTGACGTTCGTTTAAAATTGTGGAATACAAACATTAGGGTATGCTATATAGCATGCAAACTGGGATGTGAGTTCATCACGAACGATCGCTTGTGAGCAATCGTTCGCCGTAAACCATGCCAATATCTGCAAATAAAAACGGAAGACACTGACACTGTTCGCCAGGCGAAAGAGAAGCTGATAGAAAAACGTCGGAAGAAAGATCGACGATGTAAATCAGTGCTGGTTTCGCGGATCCATGATAGTATGTTGGAATACGTTCAGGACAAAAAGACGCCGAGAGCGATTTGGCTTGCTTTGAAGAAAGTGTTTGAGAGACACAGCATCGCAAGTCGGCTTCATCTTAAAAGATGCTTGATGACATTTCGTCATGAAGCGGGAAGCCTGCAGGATCATTTCTTAGCATTTGATCGGTTAGTGCGTCAATGGCATGGTTTACGGCGAACGATTGCTCACGAGCGATCGTTCGTGATGAACTCACATCCCAGTTTGCATGCTATATAGCATACCCTAATTTTTGTATTCCAGAATTTTAAACGAACGTCAATACGACGGTTGCAACTCATTTAATGTGTTATACGATGTGCAAAAATTGTTTTCTTACATAGAAGTCGGCAACCAGTGTTGTTTTATTATCAATAATAATTAAAAATTAAAATTGATTAATGTTCGTTAAAAAAAAGAAAACATTGCTTTTTGTAAAAAATCTTTTTTTTTCATGAATTGTACTAAACAAATACATACATACAAACAAATACTCTAACTAAATGTTACAGCTGGTTCCGGATGGTCTATCACTACCCGCATGCGTCGCACTGTTCTTGGCCACAGGTAGAGTTGTACCCAGCTGGTCTGGTTATCCGGCGGATGCTGTACTGCGGTAGTTCTACCCGTGGGCACCGATTCAAACCAGCAAACAGAATGAGAACGAAGGTGTAGCCTTGAAAAGGGCTGGTCTTGTCTGTTGAAGCAATGAATTGGGCTGTAGGCGTTGGCTCTAGAAGACTGGCCTGAATGGTAACTCGAATGGATCGCTGATGTGCACTTGATGAACTGAAGTTGCTTACTGATCATCCGGTGAAAAAATGTCGTCCTTTTATTCTGAAAAATTGGATTTTCCCGTGGTTAAAACGGATCACGCTCTGGCAACACTTTCGCGTTTTCTTCTTAGTCCATTTGTATGGTTAATTTCACGGTCGCATGATTGACAACAGTGTAAACCGAAATTCCACAAAGAAAACGTCGCGTGCCACACTACAAATTCTGTGAAACCAAACAAACTCTACCAGACCATCAGAGTCCGTTTGGTGGTTAATGCTTTGAAATGTTCGGGCTGTTTTATCAAAGTGTTGTGGATGATGAGGAAACAAGAAACGAACAAATTGTTCGAAATCAAATTAGGAACAAAACGTCAGTGCTTTCCGTACCTGACCAGCTGTAAGTATATAAATACTATGCTATCAACATTTTAAGTTTTACTAATGCTTGTACTGTTTAATAAATTTCAGATTCCTTCAAAACTTCCGTGTCACAAAAGAGATTTTTTTGTATCTTGTGGATGCCATTACACCCCACATAATAGCAGAGACAATGCAAGGAATAAGTTTGGAAGACAAGCTTGCTGCTTGTCTAAGATTTTTCGCTGAAGGAAAGTACCAGTTAGGCATCGGAAAGGACTATAATATAGCCATTGCTAGATCAACCTTCTCCAAAGTGTTGGATCAACTGATCCCACCTTTGGAGAAAGCTATTTGTGGGGAGTGGATTTCGATTCAAATGACAGAAGACGAAAAACGCGACGCCAAAAGATTTTTCCGTGAAAAATGTGGAATAGAAGACATCTTAATGTGTGTGGATGGTACACACGTAAAAATAAAAAAACCAACACATCGACCAATGCGGTTCTTAAACCGAAAAAAATACTATAGCCTAAATGTGATGATAGTAAGTAATTTGAATTAGACGTATTATTTACCATATTACAATATATCAATTCTTTAACTTCCTTTCCAGGTATGTGACCATAATTACCGCATTCGAGCAGTGGATGCACGATACCCTGGGGCAAACCATGATGCACATGTCTGGCGAATGAGCTCAGTGAAGAATAAATTTGAAGAATGGCATAATATTGGTGATGCGGTTAAAATACTGGGTATGTGCATGTAAAAAGTGATACTTCTTCTGTTCTAGCTTGCTTAATGCATTATTAATTGATGTTTTATTATTATTCTTTTGTTTAGGAGATGCTGGCTATCCTGCAGAGCCATGGTTAATTCGTCCGTATCGAGCGCCAGAGGATGGTTCGGCTGAATTCGTCTTTAATACTCGACATGCAAGAGCTCGAAGCATAGTAGAACGCACAATTGGATTATTAAAAAAGAAATTTAGTTGCCTTCTCGGAGACAACGGACAGCTAAATTATGCACCAGAAAAATGTGGAAGGATGATTAATATATGTTGTGCTCTACACAACATGTGTATTCAAAATAATATTTATTTAGAAAACGAAATAATAACGATAGACAATAGAGAAGGTGACGAATAAATGGATCTTCACAGTTAGGTTTATACATTTAATGTGTTTTTATCCTTTTAATTTTGATGATTTAATCATCTCTAACAACGGCGATATTTTAAATATTCACATAATTGTCGTCTACAAACTTTAATAATTTTCTGCAAGGAGTTGGGTATTGTATAATCCGTGTTTTAGTTCCTTCGTTGCTTGATTCTGCTTCACGAGGAAGATTAGGAATTTCTCTCTATGTAACCGTTATGACAACCTTAAGAGGTCTTCCAGGCCTGCCATTTCTGGCTTTGTTTGACCCTGTTTATCCAGAGCTGGATAGTCAGTTCTGCTTACGGGGTCCGGATGAAATTTGCCTCAGTCGTTTCGAGTGAAACGCGTGCTGCTATCAAATACACCGCCGGGCCACACTTATGCGTAATCTTCTGCTTCATCTAATTTCTTGTATCTTTCGCCATGAGCTCACCTCTCATCCGCACTAATTCACCAGGGAATATACGGTGGTTTATTAGCGACGTATTGATGGTTGGTGTGTTGGTAGATGGTATCGTTGACAATAAATATTGAACAGAAATTAACGTGCTAATTCTATTTTGTTTTTTCTATTGCGATCTGCAAGTATCTTTTAACTGGCGGTGAAGCTCTAATTGTTGTCTATTGATCTCTAATTGTTGTCTATTGATCTCTATTTGTTGTCTGTTTAATTCTATTTGTTGATTCTCGCGTTCAGCTTGAGCCTCACGCATATTTTTATCGAAGTTGAAGCGTTCTTCTTCAAATTTCAACCTCTTTTGCAAAATTGCATTATGCTTTTGCATTGCTTCTAACTGGCGTTCTGCTCTCACTTTGGACCGTTTTCTAGTTGAACAAGGTGTGGTAGATGGATCATCGTGTTGTTGTTCGGTATCTCTTATTGTTTGTATGGGATCACTGATGGGCTCGATATTGGTCGGTTCCGGAGAAGGTAATGTAGCAACTGCAGCAGATGATGATGGTATGTCATGGCTATTGGTAGTGTCTTCCATATGCAATGTGTTTGGTGTAATGCTTTCAATATCGTTGGAGACAGTAGCTAATTCCAAGCTTTCTGGATTTATAGATTGCTGTTGGGATGTTGTTGGGGTTCCAAATGCACATATATCTAGAGCACCAGCAGTATCATCCAATTCAATTAAATCTAAAACACTCATTTCTATTTCATTTAGTTGTTTAGCTTTGCTCGGTCCACCTCCAGTGGCTCTACGATCTCTGTTATTATGGGCAATCTTCTTTTTCAGTCCGCATTTAAAATCAGTCCACACCTGAAACAAAACGATGTATAATAATAATAAAAATAATACATTTTGTAATCCTGATTCTAATGCACATACTTTTTTCCATCCTGTTCCATCCTTTTAAGGTGGACCAAGCTCGTTTAATGCATTTGCTACCTCGTTCCAGAATGCTTGAGAACCTTTTTGTTTTTCTTTCACCACGGAAGGATTCGCCTCTAACAGCTCTACTAGCTTAAGATACTGGCGTCGGGAAGTAACCAAACGTTTTGTTTGCACGGGCTGTTGAATATCAACAATAAAGCGGTATACATCTTGTGCCATACATTTTGTTAACTTGAAAAAGAATATTGCCTTGCAAATGTTTTCCTGGATGATAAAATATTTCGATACTTACGTTTTCCATTGTCAATAGCGAAATTAGAAACTGAAATATACCAAACTTCACACAAATTGTATCCTTAGAGCGCTTTCCGTTACTATATATTTACTTTTCAATAGACATTTCTTGAGAAGTACCTTGTAGATGGCAATGACAGCTTTGGTTTTGTCGTCAAGGTTATCGTTCATACTCTTTGGTTCAGGTGTTGAACTCTGGTTGAGCAAAAATAGGACACAGATTTTGCGATACATAAGACGTATTTTTATAAAGATTAGCGTGATTGAAATCTATTGCGTGAGGCAAATGCTATTTGCAACTAATCAATATGAACAAATCCGAATCAGCTACGGAGTAACAACCTAATAAACGTGCAAAAAAACATGAAAGTGCTCCTTCATACTTGGGGCACTTTCCATGTTGCAATGAGACTTTTAGTTCAAACAAACAACAAAACAAACCAATCGATCGATCGATCGGTACTCTCCAGTTACTCTTGGAGTAACTGGAGAGCTCCATACAAACCTGTATCGATCGATCGTGGTACACTGTAAAAAACATACATGAAAACAAACCAAACTGTTCTGGGTAGAACAGTTTTCATTTCAGTTTTTTACATTTACAGTGTTTTATTGTATGCAACTTGAATGAGTTACGTAGCAGAACCAACTGACACAAAATGAACGAAAAATGAGCTCTCATGAACAAAACAGATGACCCAACTGACAAAATGTATGCAATTCTGAGGGCAAACCAATTCATTTTTAAAGGGCTTGACATAACGAACGATCGCTCGTGAGCAATCGTTCGCTGTAAACCATGCCAATACAAAGCTACAGGAGCTGTAATGGACGAGTTAGATGTCGTTTGTCAATTGCTTGTGACCATGGGGCCAAAATATGCGACAGTGGTAACGGCAATTGAGACAATGTCCGCAAACAATTTGACGCTCGAATTCGTGAAAGGCCGCCTTCTTGACGAGGAAATCAAATGTAACGGTTCAAGTGTGGAAGCTAATTCTTCGAAAAGTGTTTCGGCTGCTTTTGTTGGAAAACCTAAAGGATATATCAAGAGGGTTATGAAACGCTTTGTTTGTCACAAGCAGATTCGGGTGCAACGGACCATATGGCAAATGAAAAGAAACTCTTCGAAAAATTATTTCCCTTAAAACAGCCTATTGAAATAGCAGTGGCGTTGAACGGAAAGTCTACTGTTGCGGAATACGCGGTGTTCGCTACAGCTCAGGTGATTGAGCTCTTTGGGCAGATATCGGGAGAGTGAGAGCAACGTGCAAAATCAGACCAACTAACACACTCACACTAACGCCGTTCGCAAACCATCTCGACCAATCCCGAACGTTAGGATAATACCCGATGATCATCGGTATCATCATTGCGCGCGTAACTGACGCTACATTTTTTCTGTTGCAAGATCCTTCTGGAACATTCTTTTGGAGTTGCGCGACATCCTTTTGATGTATATAAACGGACCAAAACCCTCAACCAGTTCAGTCATCATCATATCATAAGAGCATCAGTGCGTGAATTGAGGTAAAATGGCCCTGAAAACCAGTGGAAAAAACGCGGTTTAGCGAGAGAGACACTTGTCCAGTTAAAACTAACCTGTGCGCCTAAGAGCAACCTGTGCTGTGTAGTGCATTTCATTCAGAGAATTTTTCATTCATAAAGCGAGAGGAACTACTAACGTGTGAGAGTCAGTGATGAAGAAGAGGGGCAAAAAGAGAGAAAGAGGGCGTGGCCGCTCTCGTACCAACAGTTTGAGCTCTACGGAGTCTAAACGTACCAAAGCAAGCATTCCATCGCGAAGTGCCGTTATGGATGTTGCAAGTGTCAGTGATGAAAATGATTCTGAAGGTGGAAGCTTCATTGAAGTGCCTATCAAGAAAGCCGGGGGCAAAACCGGACAGAATGGAGTTGCCATGGCAACGGACAAAAAGCAGGTCCAACCTGCAATTAAAAGATTTCCACCGATTGTTGTGAAATCCATGCCGCTCTTCGTGCTCCGACCGGAGCTCCAAGCTAGAGGAGTATCAGTCGAATACCAACTAAGCGGTATCGGAACAAAAGTGTTTGTTCATTCGAGTACGGACAGGCAAACTGTGATCCAGTTTCTGGAAACGAAGAAGGTCGAGTTCTTCACACACGACCTAAAAGAAGATCGACCTTTTAAGGCAATCATTCGCGGTCTCCCACTGATGGAGACCATCGACATCTTAAACGAGCTGAAAGCATCGTATCAGCTAGATGTCCTTGAAGTGCATCGCATTAAGCGACGCAACGAAGAAAGTGTGAGCTATCACCAACAGCTCTACCTCGTGCACTTCAAACGAGGTTCATGCTCCTTGAGCAAACTAAATACTGTTCCAACAATCCAACACATCATTATCCGTTGGGAAAACTATCGAGGAGGTAACAAAGGCCCAACTCAGTGGCATGGTTTACGGCGAACGATTGTTCACGAGCGATCGTTCGTGATGAACTCACATCCCAGTTTGCATGCTATATAGCATACCCTAATGTTTGTATTCCACAATTTTAAACGAACGTCAATACGACGGTTGCAAATCATTTAATGTGTTATATGATGTGCAAAAATTGTTTTCTTACATAGAAGTCGGTAGTGTTTATAATGAATCAAATTGTTTAGGTATTTAATGTTTTTCTAAATTTTAATTATATTAAATCTCCTCAGCTGTCAATGCATATCATCCCTAACTTGGAACAATGACAAAACAAACCAATCGATCGATCGATCGGTACTCTCCAGTTACTCTTGGAGTAACTGGAGAGCTCCATACAAACCTGTATCGATCGATCGTGGTACACTGTAAAAAACAAACATGAAAACGATACAAACTGTTCTGGGTAGAACAGTTTTCATTTCAGTTTTTTACCTTTACAGTGTTTTATTGCATGCAACTTGAATGAGCTACGCAGCAGACCCAACTGACAAAAAATGAACAAAAAATGAGCTCTCATGAACCAAACAGATGACCCAATCGACAAAATGTATGCAATTCTGAGGGCAAACCAATTCATTTTTAAAGGGCTTGACATAACGAACGATCGTTCGTGAGCAATCGTTCGCCGTAAACCATGCCAGTGTCTCCGATGCCAAGCCTTTGGCCACGGTACTCGCCACTGTCGAATCCAGCCTCGCTGCGCGGTTTGTGCGGAGCCGCATCTAACTGATGCGTGCAATTCAAACAGCTCTCAAGGAGCAACAGTTAAATGTGCAAATTGTGGCAGTAACCATCGTGCGCGAGACATTGAATGTCCACAACGTGCAAAATACAGTGAAATACGCAAGATTGTGAATGAGCGCAATCGCAAGCCGCAAATGGGACGTAACACCACTGCACGAGTCCCGCCGCCGGCACTATCATCATTGGAGCACTTCCCTCCGCCTACCTCGGGCATGCCGTCCTCTGCTCCACGCAGTACCGCATGGCCAGCCAAACCCATTGTTCCAGTGATCCCTCCTGGCTTTGAACGCAATCTGGCTCAGCGTCTCATTAACGCCCAAGCTGAACCATCACCTCCAGCTTCCGATGAACTTCACGATGCAACTACCCTCTTGGGGATTTTCCGAGAAATGGCTGTCAAAATGCGAAATTGCCGCACCAAGGTAGACCAGATCACCGTACTTGGGGAATTATTAATCCAGTATGGATAAACTAAAAATATTGTTCTGGAATGCAAACTCCCTCAAGCCAAAGATCATCTTGCTAGCTGACTTCCTACAACAAAATGATATTGATGTTGCCCTCATTGCGGAGACACATCTTAAGCCAGATGTCAACGTTTATTTACAAGGCTACATCATCCATAGGCTTGATCGCTCTGGTTCTCGAAGACGTGGTGGAGTGGCCATAGCAATCAAGCTCAACATTAATCATTTGCTTCTCCCGCACTTCAATACTAACATCATTGAAGTTCTTGGTGTGAGTATACCATCTGCTTCTGGCCCTCTCCATCTTATAAGCGCCTACTGCCCAAACCAATGTCAAACGAAAAATCTGGCCATCATGTTCAAGCAAGACCTAGTAAAAATTACTAGTACCAAAAGCCGGCTGATAATTGGTGCAGATCTTAACGCTCGTCATAACTTGTGGGGAAATTCAAAAAATAACAAAAATGGCACTCTGCTGGCCCAACAACTCCTCAATGGCAGCGCGAAAATAGAATATCCCGATCAAGCCACCTTCATACCGCTTAATGGTAATCGACCAACGACACTGGATTTGTTCCTGACTAACATCTCTTTGAGCAAACCTCAAGTCATTTATGGCCTTACCTCGGACCACTTCCCAGTAATAACATCAGTCTATCTGAATACTAACCGTTTGCCTCCATCTAAACGCCGGAACTACAAGCTCGTAAATTGGGAAAAGTTCGGTCAAGTTGTCGATCTCAACATCACCAGCACAGAAGTTTACACAACATCGGACATTGACTGTGCAATAGACAATCTGGAGCATGCCATCAAAACAGCAGAATCTGAATGTGTACCAGAAGTAATTACAAGGAGACCCGTAATTACTCTCGACCCTCTCACCAAAAAACTCATCACAGATAGAAACACATTCAGGCGCCAATTCCAACGTACTCGAGATTCAGCAACGAAGCATCGAGCTGCTATGTTAGGCCGAATCATCAGAGATCGAGTAAATATGATTCGCAACAACAATTTCTCAGACATGGTTGAGAAATTAGAACCCAGTTCTAACGCATTCTGGAAACTCTCCAAAGTTCTTCGAAAAAGACCCAGACCTATTCCACCTCTTAACGTCAACGGGAAAATCATCATAACATCGTCTGGAAAAGCTGCAACGATTGGTGAGCAATTTGCTCAAGCTCATCTCATCGGAAACAACATGCACAGCCGACATGAGTCTTCTGTAGCTGCCACCCTGCAGAAACTGGATGACCCAAGAAATCCGAACTCTTCTGATACCATCGTTACAGTAGAAGACATCAAAGCTTCTTTGAAAACCTTGGCCAACATGAAAGCTCCTGGATCCGATGCTATATTCAATCTGCTGATAAAACGTCTGTCTCCTCGTGCCCTCGAGTTGCTATCAAACATCTTCTCCAGATGCTTGCAATTGGGCTATTTCCCGAGCTGCTGGAAATGCGCCAAGGTCATCCCGATCTTGAAACCAGGGAAAGATCCAACACTGTCTTCAAGCTTCCGACCGATCAGCCTACTTGCGGCATTAGGGAAGCTGTTTGAGAAGCAAATTCATAGGAGGCTAAGGGATGCAGTTCATGAGCTGAATCTTCTCCCTCCTGAGCAATTTGGCTTTCGGGTTGGTCACTCCACGACTCATCAACTGCTTCGACTGCACAACACCATCATGAGAAACAAACGAGTATCGAAGTCCACCGGAGTCATCATGTTGGACTTTGAAAAAGCGTTCGACAACGTCTGGCATGACGGCCTGCTGCACAAGATGTTCATCATGGGTCTACCCATCTCGCTCGTGCGTATCGTACGAAGTTATCTGCAACAACGATCATTTCGCGTTCACCTAGGAGAAACATCGTCCGACATCTTTAATATCCCGGCCGGAGTCCCACAAGGAAGCGTTCTCGGTCCCCTGCTTTTCACCATCTTCTTGGCAGACCTACCATCTCTACCGAATGGCTGCGATCTTTTTCTGTTTGCAGACGATACAGCTATAGCTGTAAAAGGAAGAACTCTTACTGAAATCAGGAACAGTGCCCAGCGATGTCTGGATATCATTTTAAACTTCATTAAAGACTGGAAACTCAAGCTTAATGAGAGTAAAACTCAGGCCATCATCTTCCCCCATAAGAAGAAACAATCACTCCTCAACCCATCTGGGATCAGTGTTAAGGTAGGAGACACTACTATTACCTGGTTAAAAACAGTAAAATACTTAGGAGTCACTTTTGACCAAAAACTTCTTTTCAAAGATCAAATCAACTCTCTGGTACAGAAAAATATAATCTTAACAAAAAGACTTTTTCCACTGATAAACAGAAGATCAAAGCTCTCTGGAAAAAACAAAATTATTATATTTAAGGCCATAATTTTTCCGGTAATCACTTATGGCATAAACATCTGGTGGAATTGCGCAACTGTTCACCGCAAAAAAATACAAGTTAGTCTAAATCGTACTTTAAGATTAATTCTCAATAGGCCCTTCAAAACTAAAAGAACTGATCTCTATAGGTTAGCAAACACTATGTCACTCGATGACTTTGAATATACCTCTAGACAAGCACTAAAGGTTAAACGTAGTGCATCAGATGATCTCCTTATCAAACAGTTATTCATGGTATGAATACAAATCTTTTGTAAATATTAGTTATTAAGTTAGTTAAGTTTAGTTTTAAGATAGGTTAAGGTTTCATATAATTTTCACTTACAACCACTCCTTATATAGAAAAACAAAACATAACTGCCAAACAAAGGCAACAAAAACTTTCTACGTTGAAAAGCGACCTGTACGCTGTATCTCGTATTATAAAACTATCTCTGTACAAATAAATTGAAATAAACACACTTTGAAAAAAAAAAAAAAAAAAAATCAACCAGTTCAGTTGGATCCGACCCGGCAAAGGGTCAAATAAATAAAGTGTGTTACCTTCTAAAATTATTCGACACAAAGAATTCCTTCCTTTGAGGCAACCCGGCGCCTCTACATTTGGTCCATCCCGAACCGGATACCGGCCTACAGTCCCCGGTATTTTTAACCTTCCTTAGTCAACTAAGCGGCTAGAGGAAACAACCCGTCCCTACCGAGCCGTTCGGTACCGTAAGCCTTCTCTGGTTAACCCAGGCAACCAGCAGAAGCAAACCTTCACTCCCGGTCCACGAAGTGACCAGAGAAGTGGTCCCTGCCGATTAGTGCGCTAATTGGTGCCATTGGTGACATCCGAGCAGCCTGCAAGGACACCAGAGTGTGATCTACTTTTGGTCTAGAACCCAACAAAATTTTTCCGGCTCCTGCGTGCGCGCAGTGTGAAAAGCGTTCGCAAGGCTTACAACAACGCGAAGTGTGATAATTATATTGTGTGTAGTGTGCCAAGCAAAATGGGACTCGATCACACACCGGAGAAGAAGGATGACAACATCTTCAAGATGCTCATCCACCAGCGTGGCCAAATCAAACGGAGGGTTACACTCATCAACCGCAGTTTGAAAGAAGCCGAAGACGATCCTGCAAAGGCGACGTCAACCCTGCTGAAGGTTTTTGCAAAGAAACTCGATATGCACTATCAGGAGTACACCACAGTACATCGCGAAATAATGGAAGCGTGCCCAGAATCGAAGCTAGAAGAGCAAGATGAAATGCTCTTGGAATTCGACACTCTTCACACCCAAGCCATGGAGAAACTCGAGCAGCTATCCATAGCACCGTCGCAAACCATTAATCCGCCTAATAGCACGGTCAATACCATGAACCCGATCATGGTTCAGCATCAGCAGTTGCGAGCTCCGATTCCCAGCTTCGATGGGAAGGTGGAGAACTGGCCGAAGTTTCAAACAATGTTTGAGGACATCGTCGTTCGCAGCACCGTATCCGACGCCATGAAACTTCATCATCTGGATAAGGCTCTCGTCGGAGATGCTTCTGGATGGATCACAGCGAAAATGATCCAGGATAATAATTTCCAGTTAACCTGGAAACAGCTTAAGGAGCGGTTCGAGAATCCCCGCGTCATCGTCGACACGCATTTGGCTGGTTTGTTGGATTTAAAACCTATTCCAAAACGTAACCACAAGTACTTGATGGAGCTAGTAAAAACAGTACACCGTCACGTAGGAGGTTTGCAGTACCAAGACATCCAAGTCGACACGATGTCTGGTCTGCTACTTACCAAAATTATCACTGCCCGATTGGATGACCAGACTCTTCAGCTGTGGGAAAGGACTCAGGAGCACCGTAAACTGCCGAGTTACGAGCAAATTATGCAGTTTTTGCAAAACGAATGCCAAGTTCTGGAAAGGTTCCAGAATCGACCCCAGGCAGCTGGTATGACAGACAACAAGCAGTCTACTGGAAAGCTCACGAGCCAGAAGGCACACGCCGTCTCATCGACAACGACATTACATCCCTGTCTCGTGTGTTCTGAAAGGCATCGTCACTTCGAGTGCCCAGTGCTGAACAAAATGGAAACAACACAACGCAACATCAAGGTGAAGGAGTTAAATCTGTGTTTTAACTGTCTTCGACGCGGTCATCGTTCGAACGAGTGCCCATCAAACAAAGGTTGCTCGAAGTGTCAAAGAAAACATCATACGCTTTTGCATCAGGATGCGAAGCCAGTGTCGGAAAAGCCCACACACTTCGTCAACACGACTCCAGCAGAACAACCTGCAGCATCGTTAAATACTGCCGTTCCAAAAAGCCGACCATTAACACAGAAGACAGCAATGCTGATGACCGCTCTCGTGCATCTAAGGAACATCGACAACGAGAAGGTACCCTGCCGAGTGCTTTTGGATTCAGGGTCCCAAGTGAGCTTCATTTCAACAGCAATAGCCGATCGTCTATCCCTTCAAAGGATTCCAACGTTCGTGCCTATCATGGGAGTAGGTGCAGTCAAGACCTGCGCTCGTGAGAAGATCATAGTTGCAGTGGAATCCAGATTTTCCGACTTCGCTACAATCGTCGAGTGCCTGGTGATTCCCAAGGTGACAGGATTCATCCCCTCAACTCAACTTGATGTGTCAACATGGCCTCTACCACCTGGCCTAGTCCTAGCTGATCCAGAGTTCCATACACCTGGCAGAATTGACATGCTGTTGGGCGTATCTCACTTTCTTCGTCTACTAAAATCAGGAAGAATGCAGCTACGAGAAGACCTGCCCGAGCTTCAGGAGACGTATCTCGGATGGGTCGTGGCAGGAGATATCGAAGAACAGAAGAACGACCAGCAATGCTGCATCGCCACCACCGCCTCGCTTCCTGAGACCATGAAAAGGTTTTGGGAGGTTGAAGAAATCAATGATGCTGACGAACCTACCGAGCATGAAGCATGCGAAAGGCATTTCTTCGCAACTCATCATCGTGACGAGAATGGAAGATTCGTTGTCGCCCTACCCTTCCGTGAGTCTCCACCCGTACTGAAGGACAACCGAGAACTGGCCTTGCGTCGCTTCCTCTCACTTGAGCGACGAATGAAAAGGGATTCTTCGTTGAAACTTCAATACGCAGAGTTCATCGACGAATATGAGGCTCTCGGTCACTGCCATGAGATCAAGGAGGAAATCGACGACCCAAACAAGTCTTGTTTTTACATGCCTCACCATGCAGTTCTACGACCGTCTAGTTCCAGTACAAAACTTCGTGTGGTTTTCGACGCGTCCGCAAAGGCCACTACATCTGATATAGCTCTCAACGAAGCCCTTATGGTGGGAGCTACCGTGCAGAACGACATCTTTGTCATCCTCGTTCGATTCCGAAAAAACTTCGTCGCATTCACCGTTGATATATCAAAGATGTATCGGCAGATCAAGGTGATTCCTGACCACTCGTGCTTCCAACGGATCTTCTGGCGTGCGGACCCTGCACTTCCTCTTCGTGTCCTGGAATTAACAACCGTGACCTATGGGACAGCATGTGCCCCATTCCTTGCAACCAGGTGCCTGCTACAGTTGAGCAACGATGAAGCCACCTCGTTCCCAAAGGCTGCAAAAATCATTCGAGAAGAATGTTACGTCGACGACATCCTGTCTGGAGCAAGCACCGTATCAGAAGCTCTCGAGTGTCAGAGCCAGCTTCTTGGTATCCTGAAGTCCGCTGGATTTCCTGTCCACAAATGGAGTTCTACTTCACCCGAGCTGCTGCAACACATCCCTGAAGCTGATCGAGAGGAGCTGGTACATCTGAGCGACGATTGTGAAGGAGTGCTAAAGACGTTGGGATTGACTTGGAGTCCGCAGCAGGATGAATTTGCATTCGTCGCCAATCACTTCGCCGAAACATCGAATTGTCCAACCAAACGATCCGTCCTGTCCGAGATAAGCAAGCTGTTCGATCCGATCGGACTACTAGCGCCAGTTATAATCATCGTCAAGCTCATCATGCAAAGGATTTGGTTAGCGGGACTTGCATGGGACACCTACCTCGAAGGAGACCATCTGAAAGAGTGGCTGCAATTTCGGACTTCCCTGGAAACCATAAACCACATTAGGATTCCCCGGTGCGTCTTGGTGCCTAACCACATCGCGGTGGAATTGCACGGATTCTCAGATGAATCTAAATCAGCCTACGGAGCAGCCCTGTATATACGTTGCATCTTCCCCGACGGAACTGCAAACCTTCGCTTGGTTTGCAGCAAATCCAAGGTTGCTCCTGTGAAGCAGGTCACCATTCCCCGAATGGAGCTGTTGGGAGCTCAGCTTTTGGCGAAATTAATATCCAAGGTCATGGGATCTTGTGATTACAATACCAGCAACGTAGTACTCTGGCTGGACAGTCAGATAGTCCTTGCCTGGCTGAAAAAACCGCTAGCAACCCTGCAAGTTTTTGTACGAAATCGCATCGAAAAAATTCGTCAAGTCACCGAACCATTGAGTGTACAGTGGAGGTACATCTCAACTAAGCAAAATCCGGCAGACATTGTTTCGCGAGGTATGCTGCCAGAAGTTCTACGAATAAATGACCTATGGTGGTTCGGTCCCAAGTTTCTCCAATGCGCAGATTATGCAGTAGAAATTCCGGATGAGTTACCTGATGACGTCGTTCCGGAATTAAAGGTGCCACCGATCATTGGCACGCCTGCCATGAACTTAAAAAACGAGCTATCTGTTTTTTCAAGGTATACCTCTTTCCGGAAACTCCAACGTGTAATCGCTTTGGTTCAACGCTTCATCTTCAATTGCCGTGAGAAGGACGTTTTGAAACGAGTCACCAGCCGTTTTCCAACGCTTCTGGAACTTCAACGCGCCGAGAAACTCATCGTACAGATTATCCAGCGCGAAACTCTAGCTGATGAAATCCAACGAGTGGAAGCCAACGAACCATGTAAACGGATTTACTCCTTGAATCCGATAATCATCAACGGAATCCTGCGAGTCGGAGGAAGACTTCAGCATTCTGACCTTCCATTGTCCAGCAAACATCAAATTCTACTTCCACGGCATCCAGTTACCGATCTTATCATTCAAGCGTATCACCGAGAACTTCTTCACATCGGACCATCCGGATTGATTGCTGCCCTTCGGTTGAAGTTTTGGCTGATTGATGGAAGATCATCAGTTCGAAAGATAAATAGATCCTGCGTTCGTTGCTTCCGGTCCAAGCCACGAAGTTCCAGTCAATTAATGGGAAATCTACCTTCATGCCGAGTTACCCAGGCACATCCGTTTGAGAAGACTGGAGTTGACTACGCTGGTCCTGTACTCATCAAGGAGGGACGGTATAAACCTCGTCTTGTGAAGGCCTATATTGCTGTGTTTGTTTGCATGGCAACAAAGGCGGTCCATCTAGAATTGGTCTCTGATATGTCAAGCGAAGCCTTCCTTGCAGCGTTTCGTCGGTTCACCAGTCGGCGAGGATTAAGCAAAGAGATCTTTTCGGACAACGGATGCAACTTCAAGGGGGCCAATTCGGAGCTACATGAACTGTACCAACTCTTTCGCAACCGAACAACCGTTGCAAAAATCGAGCAATACTGCCAGTTGAAGGAAATCTTGTGGCACTTCATTCCACCCGAAGCTCCAAATTTTGGAGGTCTTTGGGAGGCTGCTGTTAAGAGCACCAAGTACCACCTTAAGCGGACGTTGAAGGACGCCAAGCTAACCTTCGAAGAGTATGCGACGGTGTTAACCCAGGTGGAGGCGATCCTAAATTCTCGACCACTATTTGCAATCTCTACTGATCCCTCGGACCCGGAGGTCATTTCGCCGGGTCACTTCCTAATAGGTCGTCCATTGATTGCTACTCCGGAACCTAGCTACGAAGAAATACCTATGAATCGACTATCCCGGTGGCAATACTTGCAACAGCTACGTGATAACTTCTGGAGACAATGGAAGAAGGACTACCTGCAGAGCCTGCAACCGCGTAGTGTAAACCAAAGGACTCATCCTAACATCCGCCCTGGAATGATTGTGCTGGTTGAAGAAAGAGATCTGCCAACACAGGCCTGGAAGATGGGCAGAATCATCAACACATACCCAGGATCAGACAATCTTGTGCGAGCCGTGGATGTGAGAATTGGCGGATCAATCTATCGCCGAGCAGTTTCTCGACTTTCCATCTTACCAATCGAAGACAACTGCAAACAGGATTGCAGCGCTTCAACGGACTCCTCGCAGCTCGGGGGAGCATGTTCGCTACAGCTCAGGTGATTGAGCTCTTTGGGCAGATATCGGGAGAGTGAGAGCAACGTGCAAAATCAGACCAACTAACACACTCACACTAACGCCGTTCGCAAACCATCTCGACCAATCCCGAACGTTAGGATAATACCCGATGATCATCGGTATCATCATTGCGCGCGTAACTGACGCTACATTTTTTCTGTTGCAAGATCCTTCTGGAACATTCTTTTGGAGTTGCGCGACATCCTTTTGATGTATATAAACAGACCAAAACCCTCAACCAGTTCAGTTGGGTCCGACCCGGCAAAGGGTCAAATAAATAAAGTGTGTTACCTTCTAAAATTATTCGACACAAAGAATTCCTTCCTTTGAGGCAACCCGGCGCCTCTACACGCGGGAACAATTAAAGTGATTTCGAAGAACGGTAACAGTCGGCGCGAATGTACGTTAGAGAATGTTCTATTTGTTCCTAATCTTCGATGTAATCTCTTTTCAATAAGAAGAGTAGAGATGGCAGGAATGAAAGTTGTTTTTGAAAATGGTTTTGTTAAAGTTATTAAGAACTCGGAAGTGCTCGCAAGTGGTCAGCGTAACGGATTTCAATATGAAATGGATTTTTATTCGGCGAATAAGAACTTGAGTGTTATGTATTCGTGTGGTAAAATTCTGAGATGTCACGACTTGTGGCATCAACGCTACGGTCACCTTAGCGAAAAGAACCTACGAAAGATCATAGAAAAGAACATGGTGAGAGGGTTAGAAAAAGAAATTACCCACGATAAATCTGAAAAGATTTGTGATTCTTGCATAGAGGCGAAGCAAACTAGAAAGCCATTTGGGGAACGAACTGAAAAACGTGCAAGGCGTGTGCTGGAAATCGTACATAGTGACGTTTGTGGTCCCGTGACTCCGGCTAGTCGTGATGGAAGTCGGTACTTCGTCAGTTTCATCGACGATTGGAGTCGATTCACAATCGTGTATATAATGCAGTCAAAGAGTGAAGTGTTTGAACACTTTAAGTTGTACGAATCAATGGTAACTGCAAAGTTCGGTGCGGGTATTTCGCGATTTGTGTGTGACAACGGCGGTGAATATCGTAATACTGAATTTGACAAATTCTGTAAGAAGAAAGGCATTGTAATGCAGTGTACGGTTCCATATACACCCGAACTAAATGGCCTGTCTGAGCGGATGAACCGCACTTTAGTGGAAAAGGCCAGATCAATGCTATTTAGGTCTGGAGTAGATAAAAAGTTCTGGTGTGAAGCAGTGGAAACTGCAGCCTATATTACGAACAGAAGCCCGGCAAGTGCGATTATCGAAAATAAAACGCCGTTTGAACTGTGGAAAGGTAGAAAACCTGATGTTTCGGTCATGAGGATTTGGGGAAGTCCTGCGTTCGTGCATATTCCCAAAGAAAATAGAAAGAAGTTAGATAGGAAATCTTGGAAAGGAATTTTTCTTTGATATTGTAGCAATGGCTATAGAGTTTGGGACCCGAAACATGTCAAAGTTATAGCAGCTCGTGATGTCATCGTTGACGAAACCAGTTGTGCTCGCAGGAATGAAGAGCACAAGAACAAGCACTAATCTACAAATGAAATGGAAGACATTATTCGTTTTAGGCGTTTTGTGGAATCTAACAGTGAATCGGATGAAGAATGTCTAGTGGAGGCAGGCAAAGAGTCCGAAGTACCTGTAGAAATCGAAGAAATACATGAGTTAAACGAAACTGTAGAAGAGTATGTTGACTGTAGGGATAACGATGACAAAAGTGACAACTCATCAGGGGTTAACAAGCAAACCGTACCGGAAATAAAGACCAGCAATCGGAAACGTATTCGACCAGCTTGGCAAAAGGACTATGAGATGAATTACAGTGCGTGGGCCTTAAGTGCTATTAGCTATGTGGAGGACTATCCCGATTCGCTAGTAGAGTTACGGAAGCGTGAAGATTGGGACTTGTGGAGTGTCGCTGTACAAGAAGAGATGCAATCACACGAGCAGAATAACACCTGGTCCTTGTGTGAGTTACCTGCAGGCAGAAAACCTATTACCTGCAAGTGGGTCTTCAAAGTAAAGAGTGGTGAAGATGGAGCTCCTGGCAGATACAAAGCACGTTTGGTGGCTCGAGGTTTTACTCAACGTTATGGCTACAATTATGCTGAAACCTATGCACCGGTAGCGAAATTGGATACAGTGAGGACTGTATTAGCTGTAGCAAATCAAGAGCGTCTACAGGTTCATCAACTGGCTTTTCCCAATGGAACACTAAAAGAGGAGATATACATGGTACCTCCTGAGGGTCTTGATTTAGGATCGAAGAAACTTGTTTGTCGTCTGAACCGTGCTTTGTATGGGCTAAAACAAGCTTCTCGTGCATGGAATGAGCGTTTCCATTCGTCACTAGACTGAATTTCAAGCGCAGTGAAAATGACCAGTGCTTATATGTGCGAATAACGAATAATGAACGAATGATCCTGGTTCTATACGTTGATGATATTCTAATCGTTGGTCGTTGCGTAAAAGTGATTTCAGTGATCAAGAACTGCTTTAAGAAAGAGTTTTCTATGTCAGACTTTGGAGAAGTAAAATGCTTCCTCGGTATGCGTATCGAGAGAAATATTGAGAAACGATTCATGAGGATTTCGCAACGAGGATATTTGGAGAGTCTTCTCCGACGTTTTGGAATGGAAGATTGTAAACCAGTCTCCACACCGATAGAGTGTCATCTGAAGCTGAAGAAAGGAAAAGAAGCAGATAAATCAGATAAACCTTTCCGAGAGCTGGTGGGATGTCTAGCATACGTTGCTCACAATTCAAGACTGGACTTATGCGCAGCTGTAAACGTGTTCAGTCAGGTACAGAGCTGTCCAACAAATGAACACTGGATCTATCTGAAACGTATCCTACGCTATGTGAAAGGCACACTCGATGTTGGACTGGAATTTCAAGGCGGCGAAGCAGAAGCAGCGTTGCTGGTTTTCTCAGATGCTGATTGGGGAAACGACATCAACGATCGGTGATCGATGAACGGCTACATTCTGCGAGTCTTCGGAGGAACAGTGGCTTGGTTAACGCGAAAGCAGCAAACAGTGGCTTTGTCTTCTACTGAGGCTGAGTTTGTCGCGTTGTGCACGGCTGCCTGTGAAGGAATATGGATGCGTAGGCTGTTGGCTGATCTCGGAGTTATCATAAAAGAACCCGTGTCGTATTATGAAGACAATCAATCTTGTATGAGAGTGGCTGAAGAGCCAAGGGATAGTCCTCGTATGAAACACGTGGACATAAAGTTCAACTTGATAAAGTGCAACGAGGCCATATAGTTATAGAGTATATTCCATCAGAACAACAGCTAGCGGATGTTATGACGAACGGTTTACCATTCGCGGTATTCAAGCGTCTTCTGGAAGGGATTGGCCTACGAGGTTTCAGAAATTGAGCAGGGGTGTTGGGATACAATTTCTGTATCTCTATATTCGGGAAACCCTGCCTTCAATGTGTGCTAATAGTTTAGTTTGGCAACTCTGCTTTGACGGCACAAGAAGCATCTTGGTTGAAACATTTCATGTTATTATTCAGTTGTACTTGAACATTTGAAGAATAAACATCAGTCGAAGCACAGCTCTCCGAACTGTCGCGTTAATTTAATGATAGATTCTCATTAGTAAGTACATATCACATACATTAGCTGGAACTGTTGAGAAAGTCATAATTTCTATTAAACATGTATCGTAACTACATTTCCAGATGGTACAGAAGAGAGCTCTGCTGCAGGAACCAGCACCAACCGCAGGAAGGCTATATCGACATTATTGACGAATATCGAGGAATGGAAAATGGAACACCCGTTACCGCGATGACAGTAGCTGTCTGACAGTGCTGTGCGAAACAAAATGGCGACTATCGACGCCGACGCTATGGCAGAACTCTCTTCCATGATTGCAAATGCTTTGAAATCTGCTATCGGCTCTGCCGTCGGACAGGCTAAAGGAGACTTCGCAGCTTCTCAGCCGAAACCTCCACCATTTTCACCTGAACCATACCAGCAACCGGCACGGATCACCGTTGGAGATTATTTCGACAGGCTGGAATGGGCGCTTCAACTCAGCAACATCCCAAATGAGAAGTACGCCAAATACGCTCGCGTGCATATGGGGACAGAACTTAACAATGCGCTTAAGTTCCTGATCACACCTAAAAATCGTGATGAAATCCCGTATGATGAACTCCGCAAAATTTTACAACAACATTTCGACCGAGCAAAAACCAAGTTCGTCGAAAGTATTAAGTTCCGGACCATTCGTCAACAGAAAGGAGAAACAATAGCCCAGTTTGTTTTGCGACTAAAACAAGGCGCGACTTTCTGCGAATACGGAACATTTCTCGATCGTATGCTAATCGAACAGATGCTCCATGGGTTCGAAAAACGCAGTATGTGCGACGACATCATTGCTAAGAATCCGGAGACGTTTACCGAAGCTTACAAAATAGCGGTGTCTATGGAAGCGACACTCAATACAAAAAAGGCGATGAATTCGATAGATACAACGAAAGATACTTTGCAGAAGAACTTGAACAGCTTCCTGCTACAATATCGCAAAGCTCCGCACAGTGAAACAGGAGATCCACCAGCAAATTTTCCTGGGTCGTAATCCGTTCGGGCATAGATCTTGTCAGACCGCAAGACATCAACATGCGAATGAAAGAAAAGAATCAAGTAGCGTTTCAATCGACCTTCCGTGTCTTCGGAATCGGACAGAAAGTGTACTATCTTTCTGAAAATCTTCGAATGGATAAGTGGATTGTCGGAGTCATTACAGCACGCTTAGGAGACCTTCACTATGAGATCAGGTCAGGAGGAAAGGTCTTCAAACGCCATGTCAACCAGATTCGCAGTTTCCACGGTAGCAACAACTTTGAAGACACAAACGCAAAAGTTCATCGTCGTGTACATTATTTCAAGAATTTCGGAACGCAGCAGTCACCAATCAACGCCGATTCTAATGGAACAACAACTCCTGCTAACGAGTTTAGTTCGTCAGATGTAGAATACGGAACCCCGATGAATAGTCCACAACCATCAACTTTTCCATCAAGTGAAATCTCACCAGCAGTGATCCGCAGATCACAAAGACAACATCGACCCCCTCTAAGATATTCGCCTTCGTAGTTACTTCAGGATCTTGTGTATGGAATCTTGTGTATGGAACACCCGTTACCGCGATGACAGTAGCTGTCATCCGGCCAGTCTTGACAAGATCGGCTATCGGGGTTGTCACTTTACGAACGCGGTCGAAAAACACATGTCTTAATAGTTTTAATTGTTAAATAATAAAAGCGGATTAAAATACATAACATGTTTCGTTTGGTATTATGATGTAATTTGAGTTCTGTAGTTTTCCATTTCCATTATTTTTTCCATTATTGTTTCTCCTTTTCTGTTTGTTTGTTTGTGGTGGGAGTTGAAGTCTCCTGTGATTATGGATCTGTTCTGTGTGGGTTTGTGTAGTAATATTTTGTTTATGGTGTTTAATATTTCATTTATGTTTGCTTGTGGGGTTATATATGCGGTGATAATTGATAGCTTTTCTGTTATTAGTTTTATGTTGGTTGTTTTGTATATTTTCCGTTATGTCTGTGTTACGTCCTGGTGCGGGGGAATAATTTCGGATCGTTTGTAGCCAATGTATGTTTCAGTGTTTTGTAGGCTAGCATATATTTATTTGGTAGGATATTAGCACTATGTAACATGGAATTAGTGTGACTTTATATTCGCGGTATAATCACTGAACGCATCCGGGAGAACAGTCCTTGCTCGTGGGCAGTTGATCGCAGACTGGCTGATGTGTGTATGCAGAACTGCTTTGCACAGGAACGTGTGTGTGTGTGCTGTTTTACTGAATACAATCCCGTACATTGTCTTCAGCGCAACTGCTTGCGCTGACGCCTTGCAGGATGGGGAACTGAATTCAGGGAATTGCTGCTCGGATGGCTATTGATGCGCTGGTGAATTTCCTACGAAGACGCTGTGTTGTTGCTGTTGACTCTGATACCGTATGTGGTAGTTGTTGTGGTAGTGTTTGTGGTCGGTTCGCCACAGTACTCCCCCCTATGTTTTTAAGAACCGGACTGGGATTCTCACGTGACGTCTTGATGATGTTGTGGTACGAGTTGTACGAGGTTCCGATGATGGATCAGGATGAATTTGTTGTTGCTCGTTATGTACAAATGCTGCTTTTAGACGGTCGATAGAGATGGATGACTTTTTACCGTTGATGTCTACTATGAAGTATTTCTTTTTTCGCCTTATGACGCGGTAGGGTCCGTCGTAGGGTGGAGTTAAAGGTGGTTTAATTGCTCCAGTTCGAATAAAGACATGTGTGCAGGATTCCAATGTTTTCTGAACAAACGGTCGCTGTGTGGAATGATGACAGGTGAAAGTTGGTTTTAGCTTTGCCATTGTTTTTTTTAGGTTTTCAACGAAATCTGTTGTAGGCTTGGTGCTGGAGTTTTCGTTGGTGGCAAAGAATTCCCCTGGTAGTCTAAGCGATGTACCGTAGGTTAGTTCAGCTACCGATGCTCCTATGTCTTCTTTACATGAAGTGCGCATTCCGAGTAGCACGATCGGTAATGCTGATGTCCAACTGGAGGTGTTGTGGCATTTCAAAGCGGTTTTTAGCTGACGATGCATGCGTTCTACATGTCCATTGGCTTGAGGATGGTAAGGTGTAGTACGCAAATGGTTAATGCCGAGAAGATTAAGTAGCTCTCTGAAGAGTTCGGATTCGAACTGTCTGCCTAAGTCGGTTGTTACATTGCTTGGTACGCCAAATCTGGCGATCCAACCGTTGACAAATGCTTTCGCTACTGTTTCGGCAGTGATGTTTGGTATTGGCATAGCCTCGGGCCATCGGGTGAATTTGTCTATTATGGTGAGACAATATTGATTCCCTTCAGATGGTGGCATAGGTCCAATAATATCCATGTGGATGTGTGCGAATCTGTTGTCTGGCACGGTTATGTGTTCGATCGGTGTTCTGTTATGACGAATTATCTTCGATTTTTGGCATGGAATACAGTGTATTACAAAATGTTTGCAATCACGCCGTATTGCTGGCCACACGTATGAGTCGGATACGAGTTTTGTTGTCGATCGAATGCCAGGATGAGATGTGCCATGGAACTTTGATATGATCTGCTTGCGAAACTCTTTTGGAATAAAAGGTCTGATCTTCTGGGTGGATATGTCGCAGAAGATTGGTGTCGATGTTAGATGTGTTTGAAATGTTTTCAAGCAAAGCGAGGTGTTCGGGTCTGACAAAAGATGTTGTAATTCCGGATCTGTTCGTTGTTTTACTGCTAGGTCTTCGAAATCTATTGGCTCACTTTCGATGGATTCTAAACGACTTAACATGTCTGCTACTTGATTCTTTGCTCCAGATATGTGTCTGATGTCCGTGGTGTATTCACTGATGAAGCTTAGGTGACGTTGCTGAGTTGGACTTGCACGTTCGGGACGCTGTTGAAAAGCTGGAACTAGTGGTTTATGGTCGGTAAAAATGCAGAACTCACGACCAATGAGATGATCTTTGAAATATTTCACAGCTTCGTATATTGCCAGAAGTTCTCGATCGTAGGTGCTAGCTTTCTGTTTACTTGAGCTCAGCTTGCGAGAGAAGTACGCCAGTGGTTGACGTTCGTTTTTCCAGATTTGATGCAATACGGCTCCGATTGCGTTGCCAGATGCGTCTACTTCCAACGCTAATTTGGCATCCGCACAAGGGTGAGCGAGTAGAGTTGCACTAGCTAAATCTTGCTTGCATTGGCGGAAAGCTTCCGTTGTGGCTTCGTCCCATGTCAATGGAGTGTTGTCATTGCGAGCATTGCCTTGCATCATGTTTTGGAGGAGTTGTTGATTTTTCGCTGCGTGCGGTATGAAACGACGATAGAAGTTTACGGTTCCCAGAAATCGTTTTAACTGCTTGGCTGTTGTCGGTTGTGGGAAGTTTAATACGGCTTCTACCTTGCTTTTTGAGGGTTTGATTCCTTCCGCAGTAATCAGATGTCCGAGAAAAATTACTTCGTTTAATGCGATTTGGCATTTGCCTGCGTTGATGGCTAGTTCATTTTCCCTTAACCGTTGAAAAACCTGACGAAGATGTTCCTTGTGTTGCTCAATGCTGCTAGATGCGATGCACAAATCGTCGACGTACGGGAAAACAAAGTCTAGATCGCCTAAAATGTCGTGAAGATGTCGCTGAAGTGTCTGGCCTGCATTTCGGAGTCCGAACGTCATGAATTTAAATTCGAACAATCCGAATGGTGTGGTGATAGCGGTTTTTGGAATATCCTCATGTGCGACTGGAATCTGGTGATAAGCGCGTTGCAAATCGATGCAGGAGAATATTGTCTTGTTGTGAAGAATGTTTGAAAAATCCTGAATATGAGGAATTGGGTACCGGTCGGGTACTGTTATAGCGTTTAAATTCCTGTAATCACCGCAGGGACGAAATGTTCCATCAGCCTTCTTGACCAGGTGTAGAGGACTGGCCCAAGAACTTTTTGATGGTTGGCAGATTCCTTGTTCCATTAAGAATCTAAATTCAGCTTTCGCTGCTTCCAGCTTATCAATGGGTAAGCGACGTGGACGACAGAAAACGGGTTGGCCAGTAGTGACGATTTGGTGAACTGTTTTTGCTTTTGTCTGTTTGCGATTTATGTTAAGCATGGTAATGTCTTTGTACTCACTTAATATTTCCGCAAAAGGAGATGTTGAATCATACGATTTGATGACTGGCTCGGAAACGCTGCTGATGTTTGCTATTTCCAATCGTGTGGTGTTATCGATGATTTTGTTTCGTCGTATATCTACCAACAGGTCGTGATGGCTTAAAAATTTGCACCGACGATGGGTGATTTTACATCTGCTATGGTGAATAACCAGGTGAATGGACGACGCAAGCCTATGTTGAGTGTTAGACGTTTAGTGCCAAATGTAGCTATTTTAGTTCCGTTTGCTGCGAAAAGGTGTTCTGATGAAGGATTATCGCGTTCTTTTAGTGTTGGCGGAATAACGGAAACGTCTGCTCCTGTGTCGATCAAGAAGTTTTGATGTGAAACTTGGTCCAGAATATGAATACGGTTAATCTGTGTAAGTTTAGTGCAGCTAGGCTGCACACCACTTAGTTTTTTGGATCCGAAGTGAATTGGCACTTTCTCTCTGGGTTATGTTGATTCTCACACTTTTTTGCCGCGATACCATAGCGGCGATGATAATAACAGATGAAATAACCACGCTCTCGGGACTGGCTGCGACGATTACTGTTGTGCTCTCCCGGATGATTGTCGCGTCGATTCCATGGGCGCCGATGCTGTTCGCGCAGGATATGGTCGAATTTCTTGTTTAGGGCAGCAATTTGCGTTTCTAGCGATGTTGGTTGTTGAGTGGATGATGTAGCTTGTACGGAATCTATTTCGTTTCGTGGAGCTTCCATGATTTTATCGGCAACCTGGGCTTGTTCGTCTAAGGTAGCCGAAGGCATTGCTGCGAGGATAGAACGAACTGTCGTAGGTAGTGCACGCACCCAAATATTGGACAGGATCTTGTCATTGCATCCCACTCCACCTGTACGACGCATCTGTGAGAGTAGCGAACTAGGTTTTTGATCTCCCAAAGTTACTCCTTCTAATAAGGTGGAAATGCGTTTTGTTTCAGATGGACGGAAATGGGCAATGACGTCGGATTTCAGCGTGGAGTATTGGTTTTGAGTTGTCATTTCAGTACATCGAGAAATGGTCGTATATACATGCTTCGCTCGAGTGCCAAGTGCTACAATAAGGACGTTGAATTTGGTTTTGTCTGATTTTATGCCATTAACTTCAAACGCTGCTTCCAGGCAGATAAACCACACATCTACGTCATCGCCGTCGAATGGCGGATAGTTTATCTTTAAAACTTGTAGCTGCGAGGAAGCATTTTCGCTATCCGATTTACTTTCCGAATTTGTCTTCGCACTTTGGGTGGCATCTCCACTTGTTGATTTGCTTTCCGGATTCATTTTTACGCGACGCGGTTTCATTCGTTGGCACGGGACGTGGTACGCGAGTTGGTTCGTGGAACGCGATACACGGGTTTGAGCTTGGGGCGCAGTACACGAAGTTTTTTACGGGAAACACTAATATGGTACACAGGATCACCACTATTGTACTTTGGTTCACAAATATTGTTTGTTGGGGATCACAACTATTGTGCGTCAGTTATCATTGACATAGTTTGTTAGGGGTCACCAATGTTGTGCGTTGGATCACGTCGGGGTCACCACTGTAGCCAATGTATGTTTCAGTGTTTTGTAGGCTAGCATATATTTATTTGGTAGGATATTAGCACTATGTAACATGGAATTAGTGTGACTTTATATTCGCGGTATAATCACTGAACGAATCCGGGAGAACAGTCCTTGCTCGTGGGCAGTTGATCGCAGACTGGCTGATGTGTGTATGCAGAACTGCTTTGCACAGGAACGTGTGTGTGTGTGCTGTTTTACTGAATACAATCCCGTACATTGTCTTCAGCGCAACTGCTTGCGCTGACGCCTTGCAGGATGGGGAACTGAATTCAGGGAATTGCTGCTCGGATGGCTATTGATGCGCTGGTGAATTTCCTACGAAGACGCTGTGTTGTTGCTGTTGACTCTGATACCGTATGTGGTAGTTGTTGTGGTAGTGTTTGTGGTCGGTTCGCCACACGTTCATCCGCACACACACAAGACATAAACACTCATTGGAATAAAACTTATCACATTATTTATTAAAACTTAGACCAGCACGATCGAGAACCAAATTCCGTCTGGGAGCGTCACCGGGATCATCTCGAGGCGATGACCCCCGCTCCTTCGGTAGACTTCGCTGGCAGCGTACGTCGCCGCCAACACGACCACATCCACAGGCTGTCGCATGAAGCGACAGCCAGGAGTGTCGAAGTCGTGCGACGCAGCCCGCGTCCGCAACATCTCCCCCTTTTAATAAACGATACCGTTTAGACTTCCACGGAACTCTTCTACTTCCAGAAGAGCGGCGAAGTACATATATCGGCTCTGCTACACTTACGACATAGAGAAGATGCCGCTGACGACGATGCCGTCGATGACACTGCCGATAAAATGATGATGCTGACTCTGACGATGATGTCAATGTGAAGGATAACCTTAACCAATCGATGATAACGATGACGATGATGTCAAGTGGAAAATGACGACTTTGACCAGATGATGATGATACTGACGATGATGTCGATGTGAAGGATAACCTTGACCAGTCGATGATAGCAATGACGATGATGTCAAATGGAAAATGATGACGTTGACCAGATGATGATGATACTGACGATGATGTCGGTGGGAACGATGACCTTGATCAGTCGATGATAACGATGACGATGATGTCAATGGAAAATGTAGATGGCCCTGTGGTCTACACCGTTGTCGATGACCACACTGACAACAATGTAGGTAGTAAACGACTGCAATTATGAGGCCAGTAATGCAGACGTTTATGTCGTTTGCGCTGCTGTCGATGATGACGCCGGCAATGATGTCGATGATGGTTGGCTTCTCCATGCAAAACTCTGACGTTTTATCACATTTATTCTCGTTCAGTCCGATTCCTAGTCGGATACTTTCCTCTTGCCTGACGCTTTCCGTTGCGGCAAAACCCTTGCTTGTGGCCTGTCCTTCCACATTCCCAGCATTCTCGCGACTCGTATGGACAATCCCGTACCCAATGCATTGCTCCACACAACCAACAAGGGTTGGATGGTTCATCTTTCAGTAGATGCTGACGTAGTGGGGAAGTAGTAGTACGATAATGCTGGGTCTGCAAGTGCTGACTGCGCCAAGACGGTGATCGCTGATTTCGACCCTTTTTGATCATACACACAGCTTTTTCTTCAGGGCTTCCTAACAAATCGGTGTCGCGTTTCACACTAATAATTTCCTGGCAAGTGGCTGTTAATTGATCCAACGTTATTTCTTTTCTTCTGACGATTTCTATTAGCAATTTGGTTCGCAGTTCGGGCATCGGTTTCGTCTTTCAAACGGCACGTGAACACTAAGCATTTAAATTGGTTTTCGGTTAGCCCAGCCAGCTCGAAGTTTTGGCATACCCTGTTAACCTTTGACGCTTATTCCAATATATCTCCCCTGGGGGATTTCGCTGTTTGTAAGCAGTTGAATCTTTTACTGAGCAGCGATTCCGCTCGACCAAACAGAAGCTTCAACTTTTCGATGGTCTCATTGAACGTCAAATCTCGCGCAAGACAGGGTAGTATAAAATTGATAAATCGCTGGTGTTCATTTGTTCCCAATTTGCGCACAATCAATCGCGTTTTAGTCTTTTCGTCGAGTTGAGCAGCGTCGGTTGCGAACAGATCCTCATAGCGCGCATACCATGCTTCGAACGTCGATCCCGATTCAGCATCGAATCTAAACTCCGTTATACTGTTTGCTAGCACTTCCGTAAGTTTTTGGTAGCTATATATTGGCGTCTGCGGTTGCACAGAAAGGTGCGTAGAAGGTTGCGAAAAAGATTGTTGCTGCAAAATTTGTGACATTAATTGATGCATTATATTTTGCACTTGGAGCGTTACTGTTCCTTCCGAGGGTGACGCCGAAAAAACCCGATGATGGCGCCTGCCCAGCGTTTTGCAATGGCGGCTGATTTGCGTTTCTTCCCGGTAGCTGCTGCATTAGTGCTGTCGTAGCCTCGAAGGGGTCCGATAATCTTCGTTGCTCATCCATCGACGCGTTTTCCGCAGGGCTGCTCATCCTGCACCTTTTCCTTGTAGGCGAAATTGTTCCTCTTTTTTTCACTGCCACACTAACGCGATCTCGACACTGTAAGGCTGGGCACACACGTACGTCCACTGGCTGCACAGACGCTACATGAAGCTAAAACGATGACACACAACGCGACGGCAGAAGAGTTCTTTTCTTTTTATCTTTTTTTTCACTATCCCATTCTCGTCGCCACTGTTACGTCCTGGCGCGGGGGAATAGTTTCGGATCGTTCATCCGCATACACACACAAGACATAAACACTTGTTAGAGTAAAACTTATCACATTATTTTATTAAAACAAAAACCAGCACGATCGAGAACCAAATCCCGTCTGGGAGCGTCACCGGGATCATCTCGAGGCGATGACCCCCGACTTGAAACCAAATTGTGGCGGTGCTAAATATGAACGAAAGGTTGTTACTGCACCAAGTGCATATGGTTCTTTTCGCGTAAAAAATATTAATTTATCGGAAGGCATTCATTTCCTTACAACTGAAGCTACGCAGGAGTTCATCCTGGGGAGTGCCACTATCTTAAGATCGAGTGGAAAGGGACATTTTGTCAATATGCAACCTGGAAGTTAGCTACCTGGTGTAATTATTTTCTTTTCATGTCCTGTAATTCTCAACATATGACACCACCTAACAAAATGTAAATACACGTGCTTCTGTTCTTGTCTCGACAAGACGTCTGCTAAATATAAGTTTCTCTTTTCCATCCGAAAACCATTTCACATTTCACGGACGATTGTGGCTAATCGATAGATAACGATTGTGAAAAATGAAATGAAAATGAAATTTGAAGTATATATGAAATGAAATGTGATCATCATAAAAAACTGTTTCACTTATGCCTTTTCACTACTCAATCAATTCCGGATGTAAATGATACTGGAACCTGTAGGTTTGCTTGGTAGTAACTTTGCATTCACGATTAGCTTTAATAAGATAAATCGTACCCAACGTACATTATCATTTATACTTCATTAGTTATTATCATTCCTTCCAATTAAAGTGCGAAATTTTGTGTAATTGTACAATATGAAAAACATAAAAATGAATAATTTTAATCGGAAAGAGAAACACCGTTGCAAATCCAATAGCCGGTGTACCATTTTTGACGGTACGTTTAGACACGATTAATGTCGAGATTAATATTAATTTTGCGATTAATGCGAGATTGCGATTAATCTTTCTGACAGTTCTACCCTAACCAGAGTTTATATACGCAATTTATGTCACTACTGTTTTATTTTTGTCCGAAATATCGTGCGCATTCAAAACAGATCAACGGTTATTAATCTTTACTGTCCCGTGAAATGGTGTGCTGTGAAAAACCAAATGTGAAAAAGGCGAGTGAAGAAGGATACATATGGTAGGCGGCTGCGTAGAGATCGTCGATGGTGGGCAATCGAAATGTTCCATCGAAGAGACCAGGCTACCGGTTGATTGACACCATCATGGCGGAAAATGCTTGCTGCCCTGAAACCAATATTATTTATTTATTTATTTATTTATTCCATGATGACGGCGTTTGCCGTATTATCAACAAAATGTTGAGTTTTTACAAATATTTCAAATTTCACAAGGCATTTCCCCCTTGCAAATTGCCTTCCTAGTTGACAAAAACCGATGATTTTATAATGACCTCTTGTTTTTTCATCGTTTCCTCTCGCTCTAATTAAGTGATTTTGGCCGCTCGGGTGTCGCGAAGAGTACTTTTGTTGATGTGTTGGTGTAAAATTAACGGTCCGAACGCTCCGAGCTCAATTTCCGATCATCCACCGCAACGAGCCCAAAAATATGCAAGAATCGAATAAAGAACACACACATGCACACAGTCCTCGTTCAGTCGACAAACTTTGTTTGAAGATAGTGCAAGATCGGATCGTATTTTGGAGTGAAATATTGTGAAATATCAGTGGATATCATTTCGACGGGTAAGTGAAAGCATTCAAAAATGTTCAACACAAATTTTTCGCGTGTATCCGGGATTCTACCGCTGGATTCGACTGCTCTTATCAAGGAAAGTCTGGTGGTTTAGAACTCCACGCAGTACCATAAAAGATGGTCCATATCATGGAATCCGACCCAATAGCCACACACTTTTGTCTCTGCCAGATTGATACGCTGTAGATGTGCATCCAATGCGAAATGATTCGACATGAGTCGGGACTTCATCCGAATGAGCGCATGATCTACAGGGAGCCCACCGAACCAAGGCCGCAGGGACACTTGCGGAGAGACCGAGAAAAGGAATCGCCCGAGTTCATCCGCCTCCCACATGCTCTGCCAACGAGACAGGAAAAGTTGCTGTGGAGTGCGTAAGAACTCATGGAAAGATACGGATCGGTCGTAAAAAACGCCTTCTCTGACGCCTGTTTTGGCCAGTGAATCTGCCTTCTCATTGCCGAGAACTCCACAGTGAGAAGGGACCCATATTAGCGATATTATGAACGCCTTGTTAAACATTGAGCCGAGCAATTCAACAATTTTTACTACAAAATAGTCTTGGCTCTTAACAGCCCTTGGAGTTTTCAGTGCTTCGATAGCACTAAGGTTATCTGTAAATATGAGGTACTGATCCGGGGGACTCGCTGCTATTAACAATAGTGCGCAAAAAATTGCGGCATGCTCCGCCGTGAACACGGAACATGGTTGCCTCAATTTGAAGAAGGCTTCGGCGTTCTCACTATACACACCGAAGCCAATGCCCTCCTCAGAGGATGAACCGTCAGTGTAGTAGTAGTAGTAGTAGTTTTATTTGGATATTTCGTATCTTGCGCACAACGCGTATTTCGATCGCGATAATGGGTCCGTCCGCTTTGACTCTCCTCATTGTTGAATTTCATTTGAATAACTTTGTTGATGGTGTGTGGTGATGATATTGATGTTGATATTTAGTAAGTGGGAAAAGTTTCATAAAAACCCACTGATTAGTTTTATGTGTTCTAACCTAAACTAACCTAACCTATGTTAAACCTATACCTGTACAAGCTAAAGAACATATATATATATACTAGCTAACTAGTTCTAAATCATTATTATTGCCTAGCAGTTTAATTTCATGTAACAAGCTGTTGTAACAACGGGTTTGTACTGTTTCGACACGCGTTTGTGTAATTGGTGCATAGCTTGTCTATGTGGTCACTTATGTATTTTGTGTTTGTCCTGTTGTGAAGTGTGAATGTACGGTACCAAGGGGGCACATTTATGATTAATTTAAGTATCTTATTTTGCATTACTTGCAGTTTCTTTTTGTGGAAATTAGCGCAATGTTGCCAAATTGGGGAGGCGTAGGTTATTAATGGACGAAAGAAGCTGTAGTATATAAGTAGTTTGTTTTTCCGATTTAGTTTTGATTTGCGATGCAAGAATGTGTACAAAGTTTTGATCATTTTTTTTGGTTTTTAGTCTTGTTTCCTCTATGTGTTCTTTAAATGTCAGTCTTTTGTCAAGAATTATTCCTAGATATTTGACATGGTTTTTCCAGGGGACAATTGTGTTATTTACTTTGAGTCCCTCTTGGGGGAGTTTTCGTATGCTTGTGTTGCGGGAGAAGTAAATAGCTTCAGTTTTGGAGTCATTAATCTTTAGTTTCCAGTATCGGCAGTATTTGGAATAACTGATTAAGGCATTATTTAAGGATCTTTGTATAGGTTTTGGTGTTTTTGCTGATGCAGTTAAAGCAAAATCGTCCGCGTATAAGTACTGGCAACAATTTTTCATTTTAGGAATGTCTGAAATATAGACATTGAATAGTAGTGGGGATAATATACTTCCCTGGGGTACACCCGAAACTGGTGTGAAGGGTTCAGATGTAGCGTTCGCTATATGTACCTTGTTTTGTCTGTTTTTAAGAAACGATTGAATTATTTTTATAAGAGGTTTTGGAAATTTAAATGAAATCAGTTTGTACAATAATCCCTGGTGCCAAATTGTATCAAAAGCTTTTTTTGTATCGAGAAGAACCATTCCCGTTGACTTTTTGATATCTCTATTCGATTTCACTTGTTTTGAAAGCCTTTGCAATTGATGTGTGGTCGATAAGGATGGTTGAAATCCAAATTGTGATGGTGGTATAATATTATTGTTGTTTACGTGCGATCGCAGCCGCTTTTCAATAATTTTTTCAAATATTTTACCTATGCTGCTTAACAGACTTATGGGTCTGTAGTTAGCTGCAAGACTGTTGTTTTTTCCGGGTTTTGGTATTGCTATTATTTTAGCCTGTTTCCATTGGTCGGGGAAATACCCTAGTTTTATACAATTGTTGAAGATATGGTTTAGAAAAATTATAGCCTTGGCTGGCAGTCTTTTTAGAGTTCTGTTATTAATTTTATCTAGTCCTGGTGATTTTTTGTTTTTGAGTTTTTTAAGTTTTTCGGTGATTTCTTTAGTTTTGCAAAGTAGCGTAGGATCCAGTGATGTGGATCTTTTAGAGGCATTCAATTTCCTAACTTTAGTTTGAACTTTGCGCTCTACCGGACTAACAGAGTTATAAGTTGTGCAGTGAGCTTGTTCGAACTGTTCTTTAATTGCCTTAGCTTTTTCGTCCGAGGTTATTAAAGTGTTCTGGTTTTGTTTTAGGGGAGGAATAAAATTTTCCTTATTTTTGATAGCTTTTACTAATTTCCATATTCTATTTTTGTTATTTTCAACGTTGTTGATCGAATTTAGCACTTTAGACCACATACTGTTGCGTAGATCGTCTAGTTTTTGTTTTACAGCATTACAGAGGATAGTGTATTTTTTCTTGAGGTTATGACAACGTCTATGTCTTTGCCATTTGCGACGGACTTTATTTCTTTGTTGGATTAGATACTTTATGTCTTGAGGTACTATTATGTTGTAGAGCCCTGGAGTTTGTTTGGGTATTGCTAGTTCATGGGCTTGTGTGACTATTTCGGTAAAACGTTCTATCATATTATCAATTTGTTGGGAGGTTTTTATATTTTTTGAGTTAATAAGGGTTAAATCTATACTGTTATTTATACTATTGGCAAAATTTGACCAGTTGGCTTTGTCATAATCAAAGTAATACTTATTTAGATTTATTGTTGGTGTAATGTTCAATATTTCAAAAATTACTGGTAGATGATCGGATGCTAAATTTGTAACAGTAGTGGGAGTGGCGATTGTTTGATAATACGATGTCCAAAGTTGAAGCGCAACGGTTTGGATCAGAGGGGATGTGTGTCGGAGTGTGGGGATGGTGTATCGAAAATAGTCCTTTTTGTAACTTGTCAAAGAGAACCTTTCCTGCTTGGTTTGAATTGGCGCAGTTCCATAGTCTATGGCGTGCATTGATGTCGCCACAGACAAAGTAACTATTCTTCAGTTTTGTTAACGAACCTACATCATTTGCAAAGGTTTTCATGTTTTTGTTTGAACCGGGGTGATAAGCCGATATGAGTGATATATTTCCTGAAGTCGTTTCTACCGTTATACCGATAGCTTCTATTACTTTTAGATTTAGAGATTTCATAGGTATGTGTTTAATTTTGTCCTTAATGATTATTGCTACGCCGCCCTTTTGGCCATCGATTCTATCTAACCTATAAGTTCTATAATTTGGTATGCTAAAGTTCGTTGAAGTTTTTAGATATGTTTCAGTAACTAATATTATGTCAATGTCAAATTTTAGAAGGAAATTTACTAAGCCTAATTTCTTATTTAGAATACTGTTCGCATTCCAGTTTGCAATTTTTAATAATGATTGGTTCATTTTGATGGCATGCAGTATTTTGTTATAACCTCGAAAATGGTCATAAGTTGCTCTTGTTTAGACTTACACTTTTGCAGTTTACTCATTACTTCCCCTATTATTGGCAGTAGTTCATTTCGGTCGAAAAGCCCTGCATCATTATTGTCGTGATTTGTGTGTGCGTCTGAGGGCTGATATTGTCGCCAGCCGTGTAGTGGTGTTGTTTTTTGTAGTGGTGGGAATTCTACTGTATTTATATCAAATCTTTTAACATTTTGTTTGTTAAAGTTTGGTCGTTCAACACGTATCGGTTTCTTTGGGCATCCAGAAAATGCAGCAGTGTGGTTGCCTTCGCAATTTGCGCATTTTAATTTATGTTCAGGAACACGACCATCCCCAGATGATGGCCCGGCAGTTAGCGGGCAGGTCAGTGACTCGTGTTCGCCAGCGCACAGTTTACACTTTTTAACACGGTTGCAATTTGCTGCACCGTGACCGAATAGCTGGCACCTTTTGCATTGCATTGGGCCGGGTTTTGTGGAGAAATAGTTCCAAACTACTCTACAGTGGTATATACAACGTATTGTGCGTAATAGTGACATATTTACAGCGCCTTTCGGGAAATGCAAGAGGTACACCGCATGCTCGGCGTATTTCTTTTGTCTAATTGACAGTTTTTTCACCTGCGATGGTAAAATGTTTTCTTCTTTTAACAACTCCGTGACCTCACTGATCGGAAGATCGACAAGTCCGTGTAGCACAACTTTTGTGGTTTTCTCCTCTTCCAATTGGTAGGTATGAAAGTTTACATTTTTTTCTTTGAATACCTTCACAACTTTTTTAAAGTCATTTACTTCGTCTAATTGCACTACTGTACCGTGATACGTTGCCTTTGTGTTATATCTCACTACACCTGCAGCGATGATTGTTTTGTGTATTAACGTCACTGAAGAACTTTTTACCGTTATCGGTGGTACTTTGTTTGTGCTTGAGTCACTTAGGCCACGTTGTATGAGCTTTTGCTTTGTCGCAGGCTCGTTATCATCGATATCACTAAGCAATGCAAAACTGTTTTCTGTGTTTGCACGCTTGCGGCTCTGTATTGGTTGATCGTTACCGATCGTAAGGGATTTATTTCCCCTTGTTATCCTGCCCTTTCCCATCATGGGGAAAGAGGATAGATTTTGTCAGTATTGCAAATTGATAGTATGGGTTTTACTTAGCGCGTGAGAGAAATACGTCTGCTCACCTCGAAGGCTTGATTCTGACTGAACCGTCAGTGTAAATCTGGTTCATTTTGTCAATATGGCCGTACTTGTTCACAAAAATGACCGGTTCGACTCTCGGACGAAGATCATGAGGAAAGATCTTGATCACCTCACGCAACGAGGAGTCTGTACTAACAATGGAACTGTAGCACTCAGGAAGGGCAGCACGGTTTACTGCTTGTGGGGCGCTAGGATTGACTTGTAGAGCAACAAAATCATTATAATTTTTAATGAATTTGCTCTTAGAACCTGTCTCTATAAGCGCTTTAAAATTGTCTATGATCAAGGGTTTGATACTGAAGAACGAACTAGAAGGCGAAGCGACAGCATTTCAAAACGTAATCTCAGCGGCATCACTCCGGCCATCACTTTCAGGGACATATTGTGAGTAGATTTCATGCTCCCTAGTGCGATTCTAAGACTACGATACTGTAATCTTTCCAACTTAAGGAGCTGCGTATTGGATGCCCAATGGAAGCATATGCTTCCATTTTCCAATACCGAGAGTACCGTAGTCTTATACAGACGCAGGACATCTGATGGGTGTGCGCCCCACCAAAACCCTGTGACTGTCCTTAGAAAGTCAATTCTTTTTGTACAATTTTTAAACAGCTGGGTGATATGCATGCTCCAGTTTAGCCTGGAATTGAACCAAACACCAAGGTATCGAAAATTGTTGGTGATTGATAACTTTTCCCCATATAAAAAGACATCAATGTTAGGTTCATATAGTCCTTTCTCCCTGTTTTTTTTCGGTGTCGCTAAAAGGAGAAAAGACTACCATTTCTGTTTTTGTTGAAGAGAACTTGATACCAAGGTTATCGGATACCAAGCTTATCCATTCATTTCGACGGCGTCCCTGCTAGCGACTGATATGACGCTGTCATCTGCCAATTGTCTAATACTGCAGTTGGTTGCTAGACAAGAATCTATTTCACTCACATAAAAATTATATAGCAGGGGGCTCAGACAGGACCCTTGTGCAAGTTCATGGTAGCTGGCTCGTTTCAATTGAACGTGACCATTGTTAAAATTCATAGCTTTTTCGGACAAAAGGTTGAATAAGAAATTATTCGTTTTAGGTCCCAGCCCAGCGGTTTGCAGTTTTTGGCTCAGTTTGTGCGGAGAAACTGAGTCAAACGCCCCCCGTATATCTAGAAAAATAGACCCCATGTTTTGCAAGCACGAGCAAGTTCAATTTCTGTTACCAGAAGCGCTAAACAGTCATTGGTACCCTTAGCTTTACGGAAACCAAACTGAGTACTTGAGGTTGTTGGATTCCAACCATTCTTCTAGTCGGAAAAGAATCATTCTTTCTAGAAGTTTCCTCAGACACGACAACAGAGATATCGGACGATATGAGTCGTGTCTTGATGGTAGTTTGCCAGTCTTCAAAATAGTGACAACTTCCACTTCTCTCCATTCTTGCGGATGATGTTGGGTTCCAACATATTGTTAAAGATTCTCAACAGTCGTTTCTTGTCCATGTCTGGTAGGTTTTGAAGCAGTTTGCTACTTATCTGATCCAGACCTGAGGTCGAATTTTTGCATGCAAGAAGAGCCAGGGATAGCTGCACCATGGTGAATGGTAAGTCCAAAATTGGGTTAGTACCAGGCGCATCATGAGTGAAGTTTTGCGCTGGAACGAAATCGGGGCAAAACTTGTGAGCAAACTCGTTAAGCCATTCGCCGGAAAATCATTCGTTCTCGTTTATGTTGTTGCTGTTTCGCATCCTTCTAGCCATTTTGCAAAGCGAATTTAGCGAAGTGGAAGGATCTAGCTTGTTGACGAATCTGCGTCAATATCCCTTTTTTTTCGCCTTCAAAAGGTTTTTGCACAACCTCTCCATGCCTTTATATTTCTCATATAAAGGCCAGGAACCTGTGTCCCTGAAGGCTTTAAATGCCTCCCGCTTTTTATTAAAAGCCGCTTGGCAGTCATTGTCCCACCAAGGAGCGGGAGGTTTTATAAATTTCCTTGCTTGGTGGGTGCTCCTTGTTTGAGCTTCAAGGGCGCACTTGTTTATCACTAAAACAAGATTTTCATACTCCTTTACAGGAGGCAAATTATCATCTACAAGAGAAAGCGAAGCGGCTACTAATTCGCCGTATCCAGTCCATCCAGAACATTGTCCAGTCAATGTTCCTCGTCAAGTCACGTTTGACGGGAATCCCATTAACTGGACATCCTCCCTTGATATAGGAAATGCCTATCGGCAAGAGATCACTTGTTCACAAATTTCCAAGATCCTCTTTGAACTTTCAACTTTTTCATTTTTGGCTATCGGGGGATATAAACAGATGCAATTGTCACGTGAAGATCTCCAAGTTTAACCTTTATTACGACAGTTTCTATGGAATGTTGTCTTGGGGTTGGTATTCTGGAGAAGATGTGACCCTTTCCTATACCGCGAACAGTGAGAGGGGAGGACGGTGGGGGAGGGGGTGGAGGGAGGCTGGTAGAGGACGCTGGAGGCTGGTTGTTAGATAATTAGTTCATGCAGCACGAAGAAATTCTTCACCTTAACACCTATTTCACACCCTTTATTAGTCTTTCCTAGTATAACATATCATACAACTCACTATTTTACTTTCTTTTGTTTTTGTGTTTTTGTCTATTTTACTTTTTTTACCTTACTATTGATGCGCATCCATTATCACGTACATAAAAATACATCAATTAACTAAGAAACAGTTGATTGAAAGTTCAACATTATTCGTTCTTAAGTCATGATGAAAGAAATACATTATTTTTTAACATTAGCAAGTCTACAATTGCGTTCCATGAGATCCACGACAAAACTTTAAAATCTTAATTATCTAAATCAATTGAATAGAAAAGTCTATTACACTACATGTAGCCATTACGAAAATTATACAATCGCGCCTTTTCGTTATGATACAAACGAAACAGGTTCAATGAGCTCTACTGTCCCGAAAGATATTTCACTGTGAAAACGTCCTTTTTCGGATGGGTTTGTTGACTTTGTTGTTAAAAATAAACCAACAAACTTTGGTAATATACAAGATTCGAAAGCGTTATATAAGGATAGTGAGCATGTTTATTACATAAGCCTCACACAAGACCATTTTTATAGAAAAAAAAGTAATGGGGTTGTAATGTATTAAGTACGGGACGAAAAATGTGCTTGAACGTACAAACGGAAAAAGAGGCCCGTTGGGTTTTATTACCTGGTTTTTATATCTTTCACTTATCACTAACACTTAACACTAATCTTAACACTAACATGTTTCAGGTTAATCACATCTAATTAATTTTGACATATCTAAAACTTAACGAAACTAATTAAGGCGCGTCTACACTACACGCCCTTCCTTACAATAAAATTCCATACCACACACACACTCTTTTTTTATATCTTCCTAGCTGTAAAACCGCATAACCCTATTCTTATTAACACGTTGTCTGCCACGTCAGCCACTATGTGGCTGACGAGGTTTTTCCGATCGGGCCACGTCAGCCACATGGTGGCTGACACACTACACATTGTAAAAGACGAGTTACAAGAGATAAATTTGCACGTCTTTGATCGGTTCTTTCACAGTGCTTTTCTTTAAGGGTTATGATTTCTTAAAAAATGATTAAAATATCAAAATGAGTTTCTAATATGTTTTCATAAATAAATGAAAATGAGAATGAACAATAATTATAAGATCTCGGAGTTCATTTATTCATCCTTTACTTTTGATGCACAATCTTAAAACACTCATCACAAAGTTGAGGTTGATCGGGACAGCTTGGACAATACGTAAACGATCTTTTAAGAGTTTCACGTGCCTTTGATCGGGCCATGCTTTGCCTGTCATTGTTGTAGCATCGTTTGCAATGCAAACGATGCAAACTTTGCATGCGCGTCGCATTTTTTTCCCATTGGAATCTTGACGGATGGCTAAAAAATGATTTTCTTGTTGCGGACTGAATTTGGCTGTGTTTTTGACGGGTATTTGTAGCATGTATTTGTATTTGTATTTGTAGTATTTGTAGAAAAAAATCCTCACCTCGTAGGGAAGTACACAGTAGAACAATCGATTATAGGTAAAAAGGAGGAATTCATAGAAGTGATTTTGTCAGAATCTGATACATCCGATTCCCTTGCAAGCAGTAGTTGGAGTCGGAATGTCACCAACTTTTGCGAGAGGCGAAGAAAGGGAAGGGAGGGGAGGGGGGTTTCAAGAATGAAATTTCATGGAATTATCCAAACAAACAACATTGTGGAGCGACTGAGACAACAAAGAGATTTTGTGAATTTGATTTAAAAGAGAAAAAATGCAAAAGCAAACGCAATCGTTTCAAAGAGTGATTCCGTGGCCTGACGGGGCAGTTTAGTGGGCATGTATGGTGGCAGACAACGTGTTAATTGTTTCAATTCTATACCCCAATTCCACTTCGAAATTTTCATCGCAATCTTTCAATACAACATGAGGGCCGGTGTATTTAGCATCTAACTTCTTACCGACTTCGTATTTCAACAGTACTTTTTTCCCTTTTTGTATTGCTCGGGTTTTGCTTTTTTATCGTATGTTATTTTGTTTATATGTTTATTATTAACTAGTTTTTCCTTAACTATAATATGTGCTATCCTTAATCTAGCTTTTATAAACTCATTATAATTATTCATGTTCGCGGATATTCGTTCTCCGGCTTCTTCTGTCACATTTGATGGTAATTTTGGATGTCGTCCATACAATAGGTAAAGTGGGGTATAACGTGTGGACATGTGCACAGTGTTATTATATGCGAATGCATAAAAACTATTCCAATGAATCCATGATAGAGGGTTCCTGTTACAGTAAATTCTTAAAAAGTTACCTAACATTTTGTACGATTTTTCTAAGGAATCATCAATTGATTGGTGATGGTAAGCTGTAGAGTTCAATTTTTTCATTTGAAGCATTTCGCATACATTCTTGAATAGTTCTGACATGAATTCCTTTCTTCTGTCTGTACAAATTGTATGTGGTATTCCATAACGCAGTATTACATTTTCTGTGAATGCTTTAGCCACTGATTCTGTTCTCTTATCTTTTATCGGCGTTGCTGTTACAAATTTTGTGAAGTCGCATTGGGTTGTTAATATATATTCATAGCCTTCTGAATTAACTAACGGTCCCACCAATTCTAGGTATAGCTTTTGCATTGGTTCTGTAGCGGACTTTGTTTTTTCCATTGGAGTTCTTCGATTGGTGCTGTTTTTGAAATATTGGCAATGTGGGCAGGTTTGTATCATTTGTTTTACGTCCTGTTCTATTCCTTTCCATGTATACTTTTGTTTTATAATGTGTAATGTTTTTTGAATCCCTGCATGTCCTGCTATCGGTAGTATGTGATGATCGTTTATAATTAATTTTTTTTTTCCTACATCCTTTTCATTAATAATTTTTACGGTTCTGTTCAATCTGATTATCTTTGGTAGCCCCTTCATATTTAAAAGTTTCATTTTGTTTAGTAAGTTTTTAATATTTTTTTTCTTTTTCGTTCGTGATAAGATATATTGACTTTTTTATTTCCTTTTCGTGTTCCTTTATCTTCGTCATGACTCCTCGTAAGTCAGTCATGCTCATAATAGAAGGGAATGAAATTTTCTTTTAGTTTTTTGTATATTATTGTGAAATTGTATTCTTTCAGTGCTAATCTAAATTTTGTTAAACGGCTTGATGGATCAGTCATTGAAAATAGTAATACTAGGGGTCTGTGATCGGTGTAAAGGTTAAAGGGTTTTCCAAAAAGATATGGCCTAAAATGCCTAGTTGCCCACACGATGGCTAAAAGTTATTTGTCGATGGTTCCATAATTTTGCTCAGCATTATTTAACGCACGGCTTGCATATGCAATCGGTTTCCCATTTTTATTGCTCAAAACTGCACCAAAAGCATGACCTGGAGCATCTGTATGCAAATTGAAAATATTTTCGGCACTGAAATCTGGAAAATCAAGTACAGGAGGATTCATAAATTTTTCTATAAGTATTTCAAAAGCGCTTTGACATTCGTGAGACCAATTATATTTTTCACCTTTTCGCGTTAATTTGTTTAACGGGATGCAAAGTCTTGCAAAGTTAGGAATGTGTTTCCGGTAATAATTTGCAAACGCTATAAAACGTCTAACCTCATCTGGTGTTGATGGAACAATCCAATTTTTTATACACTAAATTTTGGTTGGATCAGGTTTAATCCCTTCCGCCGAAATAAGGTGTCCTAAATAAACTAATTCCTTTTGCAGGAAATTGCAATTAGTCGGATTGAGTTTTAAATTCACGTTTCTGAAACATTCAAAAACTGTCATAAGATTCTTATTATGTTCATTTATTGTCCTTCCATACACGATGATATCATCTAGGTAAACCAAACACTTTTCCAGGTTAAGTCCGGACATTGCAACTGTCATTAATCGTGAGAAAATAGAAGGACTTACTTTTAACCCCATTGGAAGACGGGTCTTTTGGTACTGTCCTGATGGAGTACTAAATTATGTGATTTGTCTATCTGCAGGTTTTAATTCACACTGATAGTAACCTTGTGATAGGTCTAAGTGAGTGAAATATTTAGCTCAACTTAAAGAATCTATTATTTCTTCAATGTTTGGTAATGGGAATTTATCATCTTGAAGAATTGTGTTTATTTTTCTATAAACAACTACTAACCTCCATTTCTTTTTGTCGTTTGCAGACTTTTTTGGAACTAGTAAAATTGGACTTGTTTTGTTTCAATCTTTTGAATTGAGTTAACGGATTGTTTTTGAATAGTTTAGTTTGACAGATCGTCCGGAACGGATCTGTAACTAGTTTTCGTTAAAACGGTTGATCGGTATTTCGTTTTCGTTAAACCGGTTGATCCGGACCAGGAGGAATCAGTTTCAATTTTGAGCTCAGGCCAGATAGACACATGGATTTAAGAGAAAACCTTTTTGTTAAAACACAACGTAGGGGAAAATAAACTGAAAGAAATCCTGAAACTCAACATTTGGTGCACTGTGACCAGGATTTGGGAAGTTTTTAATTTCTGGCCTCTTGGTTTAGTGAACGCGAAGCGACATGGCAACTCCTCTAGACTCCGAGGAGATGGAGGAAGGATTGTTCGCGGGTTTCTCTGAGGAGAGCCTGACAACGACGGTCATCGATACGTCGCCAGCGTTAAAAGGAATTCAGCATAGCCCGGAGGGGTTACTCAAGCAAAAGTTTCGAAATGACTCGGCGGAAAATTTTAAGGAGAGGGGGGAGCATTTGAAAGTGTTAAGAAAATGTTAGACACGAAGATAGCAGAGCGTGATGTGATTTTTGAATGTTTGAAGCGTCAGGAGAATTTTTTGGAAAATTACTTGGAAAGTGACGCCAAATTCGTACATGTAAGGCTGCAGCGTGTAAAAACGTGTTGGAATGATTTCCAAGAACTGAGTCGAGTGATACGTTTGCTCGAAAACGGAGTGAGTGAAAGCGAAGATCTTTTAGACGAGTTCGACGAGCGGTGTAAGGTGTTAATCGCGGAGTTCGAGGAAATTCTGAAGCGCGCTTCCAATGAACCTCGGTCAGTAACGGACATTGTGAAGGATGACAAAAGTGTTAAGCTACCGCGCCTAGGGATACCTGAATTTTTGGGAAAGTTCGAGGAATGGTTGCCATTCCACAGTGTGTACGTAACCACAGTGCACGAAAACAAAACCATCTCGGATTCACAAAAGATTATGTATTTGAAGCGTGCACTCAAAGAAGAAGCATTGCGCGTAGTTGATTCTTTTCCAACGTGTGGTTCAGCATATGACGCAGCATGGAACGCGCTCACAAGCAGATACGCGAATGAGTATTTGTTGAAGAAACGATATGTAAATGAGCTTTTAAACATGCCAAAGATGAAAGTTCGAGGAAAGAAGGAAATACACAACGTAACAGTTGCTTTTCAGCGAAACGCCAAGTTTTTGGATCAGCTAGGTGAAAACACTAGTGGTTGGGGCATGCTTTTGTCACAATTGTTACTGTCGAAGCTGGACGATGATACACAGATAAAATGGGAACGGTATGTAGAGAGAGATGGGAATTGTACAGTGAGTGCTTTGCTAGATTTTCTTCGTGCGGAAACACGTGTGTTGGATGCAAGAGAAGCCGATCTGCATCGTTTGAGCAATGTTAAGAAGCCTGAACGCCGCGTTTCAAACTTGGCATTAACAGAGGGTGTTAAATGTGTTCATTGCGCTAAACAACATGGCGTAAAAGACTGCAAATCGTTTATCGATCTGAAAGTTGGCGATAGGCTCAAAGTGGCTAACGAAAAAAAGTTGTGTTGAAATTGCTTAGGATCCGGACATTGGGCTGTTAAATGTTTCTCGAAGGATCGGTGTGTAAAGTGTCAAAGGCGTCATAACTCATTGCTGCATCGAGATGAAACAACCGAAATAGAAGTTCCAGAAGAAAAGGCCGAAGCCACCAGTATGCTAGCTGCTTTACCAGAGCGTAAATCGAGTGTACCCGGACAAGTGATCCTGTCAACTGCGATAGTGCGCATAAAGGGTCGAGACGGGAAATGGTTTTGCGCTAGAGCCCTGTTGGATAATGGGTCACAAATTAACATAAAGAGCTCTGCCAGCGGTTGAAGCTTTCATTATTACCCGGAAACATCAAAGTAACTGGTATAGGGAAGGTAGGCGTACAAAATACCCAGTTGGCGAAAACGTTGGTAGCTTCGAACGGACGAACATTCTTGGAGGAGGTTGATTTTGTTGTACTCGATCACATAACAGAAAATCAACCGTGTAGTAGCATCAATATGGATGTAGACCAGCTGCCAAAAAATATGGTTTTGGCAGATCCAAAGTTTTACAGAAAGGGACCGATCGACTTGTTGCTGGGAGCGGAATATTTTGTGAACATCCTGCAGCCAGACTACGCTATTGTTCCTTCTAATGGTGTTCACCCCAGTTTTGTTAAAACTGTTTTTGGATGGGTTGCATCAGGGAAAGCGGGTTTGCTCGAGAAGCAACAAGCAGCATGTCATCTGGTAACGATCGATGATTCATTGGACACCTTGGCCCACTGCATGGAGCGTTTCTGGTCAATCAATCAATCAATCTGGTCTGAAGAAGGTGGTAGTCAATGATGATGATCAGCAGCCAGGTTATTACCTTCCCCATCACCCGGTGATTAAGGTTTCGTCCAGTAATGTCTCGCTGAATGACATTCTGTTAAAGGGTCCTGTTATACAGGACACATTGCTGGATCATTTATTGCATTTCCGAATGCGAACCATTGCTGTTGTTGCAGACATAAAGCAAATGTACTTGCAGGTGAAGGTACATCAGGAGCATACGCGTTTCCAACGTATTCTATGGCGCGATAATTCTTCGGTGCATAGAAACATACGAATGCGAACCATTGCTGTTGTTGCAGACATAAAGCAAATGTACTTGCAGGTGAAGGTACATCAGGAGCATACGCGTTTCCAACGTATTCTATGGCGCGATAATTCTTCGGCCCATAGAAACATACGAATTGCAGCGCGTTACTTTCGGTTTGACTCCGTCGTCGTTTTTGGCAACGCGCGAGTTGAAGCAGTTGGCTATAGACGAAGGAGATAGCTTCCCTAAAGCAAAGAAAGCGCTGGAGCAGGATTTCTACGTGGACGATTTCCTGGGAGGAGCCAACACCGAAGAAGAAGCACGCTGTCTTTTGGTTGAGTTGAAGCAGCTTATGGAAAAAGGTGGGTTCCATCTTCAAAAATGGAATTCAAATTCAGCTTACATCTTAGAGAATGTTCCATCGGAGGATTTGGCATACTCACGTGTGGTGAAGTTGGGTGCTGAAGAGCATGTAAAAGCGCTGGGGATAGCTTGGCAACCCGAAACAGACAAGTTATTTATCGAAGCAAGTATTCCGGTTTTGGAGGAATCATGGACGCGCAGGCGTGTATATTCTATGGTGGCTAGATTGTTTGATCCCCTAGGACTCCTAGCTCCGATAGTGTCTTGGGCTAAGATACAGATGCAAGCACTATGGATAGCAACAAATACTTGGGACGAAGCCATACCGCAGCAAATGGAATACAAATGGAACGATTTCCAAGATCAACTAACGATATTGAAGGACATTAAGTTCAGACAGACATGCTGTGCTCGGCGAAGTAGTTAATATCCAATTCCATTGTTTTTCTGACGCTTCTGAGGGAGCGTACGGTGCATGCGTGTACATCCGATCAATGGATAGCAGTGGAAACGTTAAGGTGGAAATCGTTGCAGCGAAATCGATACCAGCACCGTTGAAGAAAATTAGTCTTGCCAGGCTGGAGCTGTGTGGCGCAGTATTGGCCACCAGGTTAAGAGGACGTGTTGGCAAGGCTTTAAAATTGGAGGAAGCGGAAACATTTATGTGGACTGATTCTACTATAGTTTTGCATTGGTTGCGTTCCCCTTCGTATACCTGGGCAACTTTTATTGCAAATAGAGTATCGATGGTCCAAGAGATCGGTAAGGGTTACAGATGGTTGCATGTGAAAGGTGATGAGCTAAAGGAGTTATATGATATGTTGAAGAATCCAACTAATCAACAGGACATCCAGAGTGTAGCTTTGCAAAATAACGTTGATTGGCACTTCATTCCCCCACACGCTCCCATCTTCGGCGGTTTATGGGAAGCGGCTGTTAAGTCTGCTAAGCGGATTATGCGGAAGGTGTTGAGTAATCAGAAGCTAACGTTTCCTGAGATGATGACAGTTTTTACTCAAATTGAAGCGCAGATGAATAGCAGACCTCTAACCCCGCTCTCTGAAGACCCAGCGGAGTTGAATGTGCTCACACCAGGGCATTTTTTAATTGGAACTCCGATCACAGCAGTGCCAGAGAAAGATGTTTTCGATCGACCCGAGAATCGTTTGCGTAGATTTCAACAGCTTCAAAAGCTGTCACAGTTGTATTGATAGCGATGGTATAAAGAATATGTAACGAAACTGCATAACTATGGACAACGCGTGTCCACTGGTCATCGTATTAAGGAAGGACTGATGGTTATTTTAAAGGAGGATAATACACCAGTTTGCGAATGGTGGAACTTTAGGAAGGGTAGTAGAGATTTTTAAGGGCTCAGACAATGTTGTACGAGTTGAAAAAGTGCGTACTAACAGAGGAATATATACGCGACCCACCGCGAAGATTTGTGTATTGCCAATTGAGAGATAAATTTATACCTAAATTTAGGTGGGCGCCATGTTTGGTTTCAATCTTTTGAATTTGAGTTAACGGATTGTTTTTGAATAGTTTAGTTTGACAGATCGTCCGGAACGGATCTGTAACTAGTTTTCGTTAAAACGGTTGATCCGGACCAGGAGGAATCAGTTTCAATTTTGAGCTCAGGCCAGATAGACACATGGAATTAAGAGTGTTGTATACAGTAATCAGGGTTGCCTGCCCCTGGAACCGAAGCAGTGAGTGCCGCTCTTAAGAGACAGTAATCGGTCTCCTAGTGATGCGTGCGGGAGCATCGTGCGTTGTCTCGTCCTAGCCAGCAGCCTAGCCGGTCGTATCATTGTACCTTGTACATTTTAATTATAGTAATAAAAATAAATCGATAAGCTTTGTACAAGATCCAACAGTGGCGACGAGGATTTTTGTTTTAACTTATTTTAACGTACAGACCACATGTGCATAAGTGAAATAGTAATGCATACCAACGAAGAAATTAATCAGTAGACGCGCAACGGCGCCGAAGGACCGCCATCGCGCAGCAGCCATCGAGGAAGCGTCGGTCGGCCAGAAACTGAATTTGGCTGGATTCATGAACTTTTCAAACAACAGCAAACTATGATGCAGGAGCAACAACAAACGTTTATGAAGCAACAGGAAAAGTTCATAGCAGAAATTTGGCAAACAGCACGCTGCAAGGCTCCCGTGAATGTGGAACAGATAAGTGATGTGCTGGCGGGCCAGATCAAAGACTTTCGTTTCAACCCAGAAGAGTGTGTCACTTTCACCGGATGGTTTTCGCGGTACGAAGACCTTTTTGAGAAGGATGCGCATAAACTGGAAGACGATGGAAAGGTGCGATTGCTGCTGAGGAAGCTTGGTTTACCCGAGCACGAACGATACACGAGCTATGTGCTGCCGAGTAAGCCTAAGGATTTCAATTTTGCCGAGACGGTGAGTAAGTTGAAATCACTTTTTGGTCCCCGTGAATCGGAGGTGAGCAAACGGTTTAAGTGTCTTCAACTGCAAAAGACAAAGCTGGAGGACTATGTGGCATTTAGCTGCCGAATGAATAAAAGTGTGGTGGAATCCGAACTCGCGGTGCTAACGGAAGAACAACTGAAGTGTTTTCTATTCGTGTGCGGGTTAAAGGACGATAGCGACGCCGAAGTAAGATTGCGATTGCTTAAGCAGATTAGGGGAAACGGATCAATCACATTGCCCCAGTTAGTCGAGGAATGTCAGCAGATTGTTGATTTGAAGGGAGACACCGTAATGATCGAGGGCGAGAACAAAGATGTAAACGTCGTGAAGGACGGGAAACGAGACCATATTGTTCAAAAGTGGCAAAATAACCGCGTTGAACAAGGACCACAGCGTAAAGCCAGTATACCTGTGATAAAGTGTTGGCTTTGTGGGGAAGGCCATTTTGCTCGGAAGTGTTCATATGGCGGTTACAGATGCAAGCAATGTCACAAGTATGGCCACAAGGAAGGTCATTGTAATGCAGCCGAACGGTACAGGAAATCAAAAACGTATGGCAAAGTACGAACGGTTGTAGTTAACAGGGTCATGAGCAAAGGCAAAGGTCATGTGAGCGTGATGCTAAATGGCGAATCTGTGAAGATGATGGTGGACACTGGTGCAGAAGCAACAAACGAAAAATTGTACAGTGCGAGTTACTGAGGAACAATTAATGTTGCTAGGTGCTGATATGATGGATGTTTTCGGGTTGTGGGATGTACCGCTAGCGTCGGTGTGTAATAGTGTATGTGTAGCAACTCAGAGCATGGAATCTGTTAGAAGGGAGTTCGGTAGCCTGTTTTCCCATGATTTGGGACACTGCACGAAGGCGAAAGTGAGGATGGAGCTGAAGAAAGAAGCTGTTCCCGTATTTCGGCCGAAACGACCAGTTTCTTATGCGATGCGTCCGGCAATAGACGAGGAATTAGATCGGCTGGAAAAAGAAGGTATCATAAACCGCGTTAACTTTTCAGCATGGGCGGCGCCTATAGTAGTAGTCCGCAAGGCTAATGGGAGTATACGCATATGTGGAGACTACTCTACAGGGTTAAATAATGCACTTCAGCCCCACCAGTATCCAATTCCGTTGCCGGAAGAGATTTTCTCAACGTTGGCGAATTCAGCGATGTTCAGCCAGATAGACCTCACCGATGCTTTTCTTCAGGTCGAAGTAGAACAAGAGTGCAGAGAGCTGCTTACAGTAAACACACATTGTTGTCCACTGACCCGACCAGAACAATACTCCGGCTTTTTTAGCTTTTGATTTGCGTTTATTTTAGAAATATATACGCTCCGTACAAATATGCTGCGCTAAAAATTCGTCCGCTTCGTTGGCCGGTCGGGATCAAAAAGGAAGCTCCTTATCAGTGACACCTCCTGAACGTCATTCTTCGGGTCCTGGCCGAAAGCGTCCGAAGTAGCGCCATCTGCGGGGAGCTAGCGCAACTTAAACTCTAGCGTTCTAGCGTTCTTAAAACGATCGCGCGGTCACAAGGTGACAGTCCACCAGCGTTTTGACGTAGTTAAAAGGAATTGCTTGGCGCGACGTTTAATACTACAACTTTTACTACTGGCCTTTCTAGCGTTGTTCCTCGCGCTGTCTTCACTATGACTCGACGGACGGCTCCGTCCCTTGATGGTATGACTCGTTCTACCCTTCCTCTCGGCCAACAGTTTCGTGGGCAGTTCTCGTCTACGATTAGGACAACGTCTCCGGGTTCGATCGGTTTGCTTGGTTCAAACCATTTTGTCCTGCGTGTTAGCGTTGGAAGATACGTCTTGATCCATGTCTTCCAATATGCGTTAGCCCTTGCCTGCACAGCCTTCCAATTATGTTGCAAGTTTGCGGGCGAGTCATCGTGCTTAACCAACGGTTTCATTCCTGCGGAAGAGCCTAACAAGAAATGATTGGGAGTTAATGGTTCTTCATCCTCACCATCAACAGGAACGTGGGTGAGCGGCCGTGAATTTAACATATTCTCGACTTCGATGAGGGTAGCCGTTAGCACTGCTTCCGTTGGATGCCTCTCCATGAGCGTACGAGCTAGCATTCGCTTGACCGATTGAATCATTCGCTCCCAGGATCCGCCAAAGTGTGGGGCTGCCGGAGGGTTGAACTTCCACGCTGGATCGGGAGGACCGAATTCGCTGAGGATCGCTGTGTTAACACGTTCTGCTGCTTCTTTTAACTCTCTATCGGCACCTACAAAATTTGTGCCCCGGTCAGAGATGATTTCGGTTGGTATTCCGCGACGCGCCATAAAGCTACGAACAGCCATTAGACAATCGCTTGTACACAAAGATCGCACCACCTCGATGTGGACGGCTCGGACCGTCAGACACGTAAACAAAACGCCCCAGCGTTTTTCCGTTCTTCTACCGTTCGTCACCAACAGCGGACCGAAGTAATCGACTCCCGTATAAGAGAAAGGTTGTGAAAAGGCAGCTAGTCTGGCAGCGGGCAGTTCGCACATTTGCGGCGTTACCGGTTGCGTGTATAGTAACATGCAAGTTCTACAATGCGAGCGAACGCGTCTACACACCGATCGAAGCGCTGGTATATCGTATCGTTGCCTCAGCTCGTTTACTACCGTTTCCTGGCAACCGTGTTTGTATTTACGATGGATATCATCTACTATCAACTCTGTCACATAGTGCTGCCTGGGTAGAATGATAGGACGCTTCGTCGACGCATCCACAAAACGGCAACGATCGATCCGTCCACATAGCCTCAGCAGGCCCTCCTCGTCCATGTAAGGGTTTCGTTTAAATAGGGAGCTGTTTCGGGGTATCAGACCCTTCCATGACGTCACAGTAGGATTATCCCTATGTTTTTTCAATAGTGCGTACTCATCGGGAAACACGTTTCTCTGTACGTCTCGCACGATCACCTTTTCGGCCGCTTGTACTTCTTGGTGAGTGAGTGAACCTATCGCAAGAGGATTAGCGTTGGTAACAATGTTTACATACCGGCACACATAGGCGACTGTCCGCACGAGACGCGTCCAACGTGAAAATCTCTCGTAGGCGATGAACTCCTGACGCACTGTTTGAGTTCCAACTAGCTTCGGTAGCTTTTTCTTCCGCATCTCTTCGCGGGTCTCCGATGGCATCCGTTGCGGGATGTCCCATTCTGCTTCAGGTAGGTGCAGGAACTCAGGCCCATGGAACCACCGCTTCGATGCTAGATGATTCTTCAGGTTGGTCCACTTGGTCGCTTCGTCGGCTACATTCATTGTGGTTGGGACCCATCGCCATTCGTCCTTGGAAGTCGTCTCCAGCACTTCAGCAATCCTGTGTGCGACGAAAATCGAATACTTGCGATGGTCCGCGTTTATCCAGTCAATCACATCGGTCGAGTCCGTCCAGAAACGATAACGTTGGATCGTCTGTCGATGAGCATTTGCTATAGCTGTAGCTAGCCTGCATCCCATGACAGCGGCCTGTAATTCTAATTTAGGTACCGATAAGTATTTCAGGGGTGCGACTCTAGCTTTCGCTCCAACCAGGACCACTTCTATTTTTCCTTTATACTCAAAGCGGAAATATGCAACCGCCGCGTATCCATCGGAACCCGCATCAACGAACACGTGAAGTTGAAGAGACGACTCATGTAGTGGCACCTGTCGATAACACCGAGGTATTACGATGTTCTCGAGCTCCGGCAGTCTTTCCATCCACGATTCCCATTTAAACCGAATTTCGTTTGGGACTTCGTCGTCCCAGCCGAGCTGACAGCGCCATACTTCCTGAAGAAGAACTTTCAAATAAAATAACACACTAGCAATCAGGCCTAGAGGGTCGTATATCGACATTAACGTTTTTAGCATTTGTCGCTTGGATAACGGTTTATCTCTGCGTGCTAATTCAAGGTGTCTTACGCGGGATAGCTTGAAACTAAAACTGTCTGCTGTGGTGTCCCACCACATTCCCAGCACCTTTTCGGGTTTTAGGCACGATTCAAAATCCATCTCCTTTCCACCTTCCCGATTGCCTTTTACTGCTATAACAACTTGGTTGCTGTTGGAAAGCCAATTATGCAGGGAAAAACCGGCATTTGAATGAATGTGGCTCACCTGATGCGCAAGTTCGGTTGCTTCTGATTCCGTTTCCACACTCGTTAGCAGGTCGTCCACGTAGTGTTCCTCCGTAACGCATTGTACTGCTCGAGGATATTGCGAGCGATACTGCTCGGCATTCTCGTTCTTTACGTATTGTGCTGTACATGGAGAGCACGCTGCACCGAATGTCATTCTTAACATGACATATTCCTGCGGTTCCACGTTGGTGTTTCCCCATCGCCACAAAAAACGCTGGCTATGTATGTCATCGCCGTCGATTTGCACCTGATGGTACATTTCCCTAATGTCAGCTGCCACGCCGATTTTGTATTCACGAAAGCGAAACAGCACAGCTTGCAGTGGGGTCAGCAGATCTGGTCCGGTCAGCAACTTCTTGTTAAGTGAGACACCCCTCACCTCAGCAGCAGCATCCCAGACCAATCGGATTTTCTTCGGCTTGTTTGGATTAGTGACGGGAAACACAGGCAAATACCACTTCTTCGGATAAAACGTCTTAAGTTCTTCATCCGTTACTTGTCGCACGTAACCCTTCGTTACGTAGTCCTTGATAATTCTATTAATTTCCTCAGCTAGATGCTTATCCTCATTCATTTTTCTTTCAAGGCACTTTAGTCGAGACAGTGCCATGTGGCGATTTTCCGGCATGAATACGTTATCGGCTCGCCAGAGCAAACCTGTCGTGTACCGCCCATCGATATGTCGAGTGCTGGTTTTAAGTAACGCCATTGCCCGTTGATCCTCCTTTGAGAGTAATGGCGGTTTTGCAGGACCATAACCTTCAACCTCAAAATACGCTGCCATCATACGATCTGCCTTTGATGTGACTCCTTGGCAATCACAGATGTGGTAGCTTGACTCAGGCTGCACTATATTCGCTTCGTTATCACGATCTGTGCACATACCGAAAATGAGCCATCCCAGTCGCGTCTTCGTTGCGGTCGGTTGTCCTGACTTTCCTTCTATCGTCTTCAAAGGGCGCGTTAACCTGTAATGGTCAATACCAATTAGCATTCGAGGTGAAACATCTTTGTATGATGGTGCCGGAATCGCCTTCAGGTGTTCAAACTTTTGCTTGAGCTCGTCCGTGTTCACTGATTGGCTAGGCAGTGATAGCTTGCCGACTGTACGCACGTTGGCCATCGGGTAGACAGACGCACTTGCTTGAATACCGGATACCTTCACCGTCACTCTTTCCGATTCACGTTCATCTCGTCGCTGTCCGGCACTGTATTGTAAGCACATTGGATCGGGAACGCCGTGAACTCCCATTTGTCGGGCCAGCCCCTGCTCCATCAGCGTCACCGTCGACCCTTCGTCCAGCAGCGCGTAAGTGTAGATCGGACCCCTCTCTCCATGTAGCTTTACCGGAACGTATCGTAACAGCGTGTGGTCCGTTCCCGTTCCATGATGGTTCACTTCGGCTTTCCGCTCCTCACCGGTAACGCGATGCAATTTACGGTGATGCTTTGCAACACATCCTTGCAATCCACATTCGTCGTGTACGTGGCAAGAGCCGTAATGCTTGCCTAAACACCTTTTGCATAGTTTTAGACTACGTACCTTGTCCCACCTAGCTGAAACACTCAGTTTATTGAACGCCGTACACTCTGCAATCGTGTTACACGAGTCACTGTCGCAAATCATGCATGCACGAGGTTTACTGTTCTGGACCACGTGGCTCTCCACGTGTTGCGCGTGAACCTGTCGCGTGGACGCTTTCTTCTTCGGCTGAGGGGGAGTGACCGCCATTGCTCCATCAGTTGCCTTTTGAACCCAGGCGCTGAACTCTGTAAGCGTGATGCGCTTTAACTCCAAACTATGCATGCCCCAGCTCCAGCGAAGATAAGCCGGCATTCGGTCCACCAGCTCTTGCATGGACGACGCGTCGTAAAGCCGTTCAGCGTTCCCGCTTGACTTAACCGTCGCGCAGATTTCTGCTACCAACTCACCGAATTCAATAAAGCTATCAAGTTTCTCAGTTTTTATCGGTGGCGCCTCACGAATCTGTTCAAGTAAGGTGTTAACGAGCACGTCCGCTCGTCCATAAGCCTTTTCCAGCGCGTCAATTATTTCATCCAGGTGGTCCGTGTGGCGGAGACGGCTTTGCACCATGCGTAAAGCCTTTCCGCGCAGGGCCGATTGCAGCCGAAGGATGTTTTCGTCTTCGCTGAAGCCAAACGTTCGGGTAGACCTTCTGAAAGTAGATAAGAATAACGGCCATCCCTCGGGGTCTCCACTGAACGTAGGAAGTTCGGATTTTACAGCTTGGCGGGCTGCTATTTGGCTCTGGCTCAGTTCACAATCGTCGGTCACTGAAATCCGTTTCGCCGTTGAGCTTGGAAGCGGTTCCCCTAACGAAAACGAGGTTCGCTCACGGCCGTTACGAAGCCGAGCTAGTTCCGCATCCTTTTCCCGCAACAGTCTAACCGCACTTTCCGTAGTTGCTTTGAGAGTCTCCATGTCCTGCCTCAGGCGCGTCAATTCGTCCTCCGTCGCATCGTTAGCCACTTTGCACTTCGCGTCACAACCTGGACACCACCATGCCCTCGTTTCCGCCATTTTGTCCACATTTCACGCACTTGTAGTGAAACCACTTATCGCAAAAGTCGCACTGTATTGCTGGTTCATCGTTAGACTTTGCGCACGTCGCGCAGGTAACATTTGAAACCGTTTCACTAACTTGTTCCATTACGCACTACGTTTCGGATACTTTGTGTAAGTGTATGCTTATGTGTGTAGCTCTTACCAAGTTCAAGTCCTTTGTTCGTCACCACGTGGTTTCACGATGCGATGTCAGCACGAGATAATTAACGAGGAAAGTTTTAATAATCAGTTACGAATTTTTAGAATGTTGTCCACTGACCCGACCAGAACAATACTCCGGCTTTTTTAGCTTTTGATTTGCGTTTATTTTAGAAATATATACGCTCCGTACAAATATGCTGCGCTAAAAATTCGTCCGCTTCGTTGGCCGGTCGGGATCAAAAAGGAAGCTCCTTATCAGTGACACCTCCTGAACGTCATTCTTCGGGTCCTGGCCGAAAGCGTCCGAAGTAGCGCCATCTGCGGGGAGCTAGCGCAACTTAAACTCTAGCGTTCTAGCGTTCTTAAAACGATCGCGCGGTCACAAGGTGACACACATCGAGGATTGTATGCGTACAATCGACTGCCGCCGGGGGTGAAGGTTGCACCAGGTGCCTTTCAGCAGTTAATGGAGACCATGCTGGCTGGAATAAAGGATGTTGCAGTGTATTTGGATGATATAGTCATCGGCGGAGCGGATGAACACACCCACATGATGAACCTGCGTGCAGTGCTAGCAAAGCTGCGGGAGTATGGTTTCAAAATCAGACCAGAGAAGTGTAAATTTTTACAAAAACAGATTAAATATCTTGGTCACATTTTAGATCGTGAAGGTCAACGCCCGGATCCCGCTAAGATAGAAGCGATCGTGAATATGCCCACACCGAAGAATCCATCAGAGGTACGTTCATTCTTAGGGGCGATCAATTATTACGGAAAATTTGTGCCCCAGATGAGAAATCTGCGTTATCCGCTTGATGACTTGCTTAAGAAAGATGGTCATTGGCAATGGAGTCCGGAATGTCAACAAGCCTTCGAAACGTTTAAGCGGATACTGACCTCAGATCTTTTGTTGACATACTACGATCCGAGGAAGCCGATAATTGTAGCGGCCGATGCATCGTCAGTGGGTGTAGGAGCCACAATTAGTCACAAAATGTCGAACGGAACTATGAAAATAATTCAGCATGCATCCCGCGCCCTAACGAAGACGGAAATGGGTTATAGCCAACCAGATCGCGAAGGATTGGCAATAATATATGCGGTTACTAAGTTCCACCGAATGATTTTCGGACGACGATTTACGTTGCAAACGGATCATGCACCTTTGTTGCGAATTTTTGGATCGCGCACGGGAATTCCAGTCTATACGGCTAATAGATTGCAACGTTGGGCTCTGACATTGCTGATGTATGATTTTAACATTGAATATGTGTCAACTGAGAAATTCGGAAATGCCGACGTACTGTCTCGCTTGATAGCGAACCATGAGAAACCGGATCTAGAATACGTGATTGCGAGCGTCGAAATAGAAAGGGATGTGCGGGCCGTGATAGGCAGCATAACGCAAATAATGCCACTGACGTTTGAAGATGTCTTGCGTGAAACTAACAAAGACCTGTTACTACGAGAAGTACGAGATTTTGTTCTACACGGTTGGCCAAAGAAGAAATTGGAGAAGTTAGAACTGCGAAACTTTCAAGTCAGAAGCGAGTCTTTGTCCACAGTAAACGGATGTTTACTTTTTGGCGAGCGGTTAGTGATTCCTGGTCCTCAGAGGCAGAAATGCTTACAGCAGTTACATAAAGGTCATCCCGGCATGGATAAAATGAAGGCGCTTGCAAGAAGCTATGTATATTGGCCCGGGATAGACCGTGATGTCGAAGAAAAGGTCCGGAAATGCCAACAATGTGCAGCAGTTGCGAAGACATCAGCTCATAGTAATCCAACCTCTTGGCCAGAATCAACTGCTCCATGGCAGCGAGTACATGCGGACTACGCGGGGCCTATCAACGGAACATATTATTTACTTGTAGTTGATTCATTTTCTAAATGGCCAGAGCTAGTGGCGACCACGGCTATTACATCAAATGCAACCATTAGGATACTACGAGGCCTGTTCAGTCGTTTCGGAATGCCGAATGTATTAGTGAGTGACAATGGGTTGCAGTTTACCAGTGCGGATTTTGAAATGTTTTGTACAACCAACGGAATTGAGCATTTGCGTACGGCCCCCTTCCATCCGCAATCAAACGGGCAGGTAGAAAGATTTGTAGATACGTTTAAGCGGGCCTTAAGGAAAATGGAGGGGGAAGGTAGGACAGAACAAGAGGTTTTAGATATTTTCCTAATGACATATCGTAGTACACCACACAAGCAGTTGGAACGGAAACAATCTCCTGCGGAATTGATGTTTGGTCGTAGAATGCGTACGTGTATGGAACTTTTGCGACCAACGTTGAAGTTAGGCATAGGTGCGAAAGATAGTCAAGTCTTGAGAGAATACCAATTAAACGATATTGTGTACGCGAAGCAGTATTTCCGTAATAAGTGGAAGTGGGTTCCCGGCACAGTAAAGAGACGGTTAGGTACGGTGATGTATGAGATCATAACAGAAGGTAATCGATTGTTGCGCGTTCACATCAACCAGTTGCGAACGCGTGTTCCCGACGATAGAGCGAGAAAGCAGATTAAAACGAATCGTTCGTTTCGCATGTTGGACGTGCTACTCGACGATTGTGACATAAATATAGATGGAACAACATCAAGCAGAGAAGAGACCATCGAACGCAACACGCAGGTAGCTGGATCATCTGAACAAGTATCGCTGTCAACGTCCTCAGTTCCATCATCTCCATCGTCGTCATCCGATTATTTATCATCGCCGTCATCAGCAGAACAACGATCTGCGACATCTCCAGGGTTTGCCACAGCCGACAGCGGATCGTCAACGCCGGTACAGCCTCTACGTCGCTCTACGAGGATTCGTAGACCGCCTCAGTGGATTGAGCCATACCGCCGGTATTAAAAGGGGGAGATGTTGTATACAGTAATCAGGGTTGCCTGCCCCTGGAACCGAAGCAGTGAGTGCCGCTCTTAAGAGACAGTAATCGGTCTCCTAGTGATGCGTGCGGGAGCATCGTGCGTTGTCTCGTCCTAGCCAGCAGCCTAGTCGGTCGTATCATTGTACCTTGTACATTTTAATTATAGTAATAAAAATAAATCGATAAGCTTTGTACAAGATCCAACAAAGAGAAAACCTTTTTGTAAAAACACAACGTAGGGGAAAATAAACTAAAAGAAATCCTGAAACTCAACAGGACTATTCCATTCTGATTTGCTTGGTTCTATTACTTTTTTCTTTTAAAATGTTCTAGACTTGATTCTCAATCTATGGCTTTTGGAAATGCGGCAATCTGTATTGCTTTGTATACGAAGGATGTGAGTTTTCTTTCAAGTTTAGAGAGGCTTGCATCAGTTTAGTAGTCCTGAGAGTATCATTTTCTATGCAAAAGATATCGTTAAATTTGAGGCAAATAGTTTCAATTGATTGTTTGTCCTCCTCAGACAAATGATTTAAGCTAAGTTCACTTAGAGTTTGTTTAGCGTGCTCAGCATTGTATTTGGATGTGTCGATAGAAAGTATAGAATAATCAGATGCTGGCTTTATAGTTGGTTTAAGATTATTAATTTTTACAGGCTGTTTTGAAGGTTGATTATCTTTATAGGAATTTTTCCATTTGAAGGATGAGTAATAATATTCGATAAAAAAAACTTTTGGGACAATTTCTTGATTCCAAATAACGCATAAATCATTTTCAACTGTATCAATGTATGTAACGATTTCACTTCTAGGCGGTACATCTATGGTTAAATTATAAGTTTAAATTTTTTGCAATATTAATGAATCGTTTTTAAAATCTAACACTGCTCCACATTGTTTCAAAAAATTTGTTCCAATCAGTCCTTTAACATCAGGTGGTAGCTGGTTCAAAATGTGAAATCTTACTGGGTAACTATGCGAGTGGTAATTAACAAATGTATCAATAAATCCTGCTGTCCTCGAATTTCCATTGATTCCTCTAATTGAGAGTTTAATAGAAGTGTTAATAGAAATATTATTCGGAAGATATAATGGGTTCTAAATACAAACGGATGCTCCCCTGTCTACGATACAACTTAAAGGTTTACCAAAAAAAATTAAATCAGATTTAACATTGTTATTAGTATTCAGATTAACGAAAAAAATCATTTAATGATTGATTATCCTCGCAATCTTCTTGTGGTTCGACTTTTGTAGTATTATTTGTAGGTTCGGGTTGCGATAATACAATGTTCACATTACTTCTTTTGTTTCTACGGTTGTTATTATTATAATCAGTGCCTTCTTGGAAATAGTTATTGGGGCGATTATTGTACCTTTGATGATATTTGTGAGAGCCATTGAAATTGTTGTAGTTGTATTTTTGGTCACTATTTTGCCTAAAATTCATTTCTGTCGGTTTGTATTGAAAGTATCTTCCACGTGTTTGAAATAACCTCGGTTCGAGTAAGAATGCTGCATGAAAGGAATATTGTGTTCGCGTGGGTAGTAATTACCATAGTTATATCGTGGAGAATATGATCCCATCATCGCACTACAACTCATGGGCATTTGTTCAGTGTCCGATTCACTACACTCTAACGCAGGGGTCTCCAAACACAACACATTTTACTGAATCGCAAATGCTGGATATGGAGTCACGAGCACAATTTATCTTCTTCTTCTTTTTCGGTACAACAATCTCAGAAGGTCTAGGTCTGCCATTTCTGGCTTTCTGAGACATTTACCCGAAGCTGGATAGTCAGTCCTACGTACGGGAAAATTTACAATTTTAGTGCTTCGGGATTTAGTGGCACAATTTAGTGGATGTCATATCCGGTCGGGCTGTTTACGTACCTGGCGGATTCAAGAGTTGAGATATAATATAAATAATTAATGTACAAAATGTCAAACGAAGGTTGCGCAAAATATCGGTTTAAAATAATGTTCAATGGTGATAAATACTTGTGATTAATTTCCAACTTAATTCTTTAGTTCAACGCTTGAATCCGCTTGTACGTAAATAGACCGGCCGGATTTAACTTTCACTAAGTTGTGCACGTGATTCCATATCAAGTTTCAGCGATTCAGTAAACAATGTTACTTGTTTTATTTGTTACTTGTGTTAGTGTAAACTTGTTTTAGAATATCGATATTCGTGTCTACCTTATTTGTTTGTGCGAGTTGGATTCGCCATGTCCTATCTAATGTAAAACCCTGTAATGTGTAAGTGGCCCCCACGCTATCATTATTTCAACCAATGCGGCCCGCGGGCTGAAAAGTTTGGAGACCCCTGCTCTAACGCATCAGAAATAGCTTGCGTTAACGTTTGGGGATTACGTGCTTTTAAGAAAAGTGTTGTAGTGTTATTTTCAAGCCCTTCGATGAAAGATCGAAACGCCACTGGTTCTACGACATTCACTGCAGCTGACTCTGTACCAAATGTTCCTTTTGAAACATGGGTTGCAGCTAATTTTACGGATAAATTTTCTATTACCAAACCGTAATCTGTCACAGATTTCGACCATTGCCTAGGAAATTTCATTTCATTTTCCACTGCCGAAGGTGAAACTTTAATAGAGAATCGCAATTTAAGTTTATGAAACGCTTGCTCTAAGGTATTTGTATCATCAATTGTACCATGTGCAGCACCTGTCAGCGTCAATTTCACAAACCGAATTAGCTCACTCTCACTTGCGTTTTCCGAATAATCTTTTAACTGCTCGATGCTTTCAATGTAGCTAGGGAGGTCTGTTGCTAAACCTGAAAAAGGTTTTACGATTTTTAATGCAAGGTTCAAATCTAGTGTTTTGGCCATTTCCGTTTTTATATCGTCTATCTTCTTTTTGGAACTTCGGGTTATGCTTTTAGGTGGAACAGCTTTTAATGTAGCCAATTTAAGGGGTTTTGACATGAGAATATGTATTAAGTCTCTGATGAAAGATGAGAAGTTGTGCAAGGATTTTAGGTTAGGGTTTCACACATAGACTCTGACGAATGGATGAGTCGCTCGCGAATTTTAGGTTATATTGCCACACGCGGTTTGTCACATTCTGATTATGAAGAGCACTTTGCACACGCACTTACAAAGAAGATACCGAATCACGAAAAACAATATGTTTTTTTTTCGAGAATATAAAATTTTAAAAGAATAAACTTTGAAATATGAAGGGTTTGTAAAATTTGTATGTGTGTGTGTGTGTGTTTTTTGTTATAGCTATAAATGCTTTGAACTGACCTTGTGTACCGACCTTTTTTCCGCTTTGTTTCTACAGCACCTTGCGTTGCTTACGTTGATCTCAGCGTTCGTTGTTCGACTTGCTCGCCTTGCTAGTTGCAAACTGTTCGTTGTTCACCGCTCCGCTTATTATCGTCTCCTGGATGTCCTTTCTTTAACAGGGTCGTCTCCGGTCATCGGTTGTCCGGTTGTCATACATTACGGTGTGCTTGCGGCCGTTCCCCGTATGATGAGCTAGTGTTGCACGTAACACGATGCGAGGATGGTAACGGCACTCGCTGTATTTCTTCTTCTCTTTGGTGGTATTGTCGGTCACATGAGGCTTGTAATGACACTCGTAGGATACCACTTTCGTTTTTTTACGTGGTTTTTCTTTTCTTTTTACTTGATTTAGTCGTCGCTGGTAGGATCGCCATGTAATGTATTAAGTACGGGACGATAAATGTGCTTGAACGTCCAAACGGAAAAAGAGGCCCGTTGGGTTTTATTACCTGGTTTTTATATCTTTCACTTATCACTAACACTAACACTTAACACTAATCTTAACACTTACATGTTTCAGGATAATCACATCTAATTAATTTTGACACATCTAAAACTTAACGAAACTACTTAAGGCGCGTCTACACTACAGGGTTTTGGAAGAGAGAACTTGGCTCGTATTTTCCTCAACCAATAAATGTGTCCATTGTTATCCTTGCGTGCTTTTTTTCTAATTCAAATTCTAAATTTACAGCAGCTTTCAATAACTGGAAGTCTATTACCGTTCTTTTGTCAGGTTATGAATCATCAATAGAACACATAACTACAGTGTGCAGCTTATATGAGTTCTGGTTTACTTAATGGTGTCGATACCGCGTTAGTGTTAGAAATGGAAAAGGAAGAGAAATATTGGGAAGAAGTTCTTAAGCGTGTAATCAGTACTATTAAATTATTGAGTCGTTTAGGAATCGCATTAAGAGGACATGACGAAACTGAGGAAAGCCATCGAAAGGGAAACTATCTATCCTGCTTAGAATATTTAGCAGAATATGACGAATTTTTAAAACAACATTTAAAAAAATATGGCCATCCTGGTCGTGGAAAAGTGAACTATTTGTCACATCATATTTGCGATGAGTTTTTAAGAATTATTAATGAGCAAATTAAAAACAAAATAGTTAAGGAAGTCATATTAGCACAATATTACAGCATCATAATAGATTCTACCCCGGAAGTAGCTCACATCGATCAACTAACTTTTGTAATACGGTATGTTGCTCCTTATGGGAAAATATTTGAACGTTTTTTTTGGGATTTATTCCGATAGATAGACATTACGCATATTATCGAGAACAAGAAATGTTGAATAAATTAAATAAATTAGGTTTGAATTGAACCGTAGTCAGTCATTCGATAATGCGGCAAATATGTCAGGGAAATACTCGAGATTACAAGCACGCATTAGACAACACAGTTCGAGTGCCGTATTTATTCCTTGCGTTAATCATTCTTTGAATCTAGTAATTAGCTACTAGCAGCTGAAAGCTGTTTGCTGAAGCATTGCAAAACAGCTGTACACTATTCCAGTTTCATACAGAAACTTTTGTAATATACACATATTTCTCGTCTTCAACCCACCGATGGAAAGTTTTAACCGAGTGCTTGAAGAAAAATGAAAATCAACCACCTTTATTCTTGAAAAGATGTTCAGTTACCAGGTGGTTAGCAAGAGCAGATTCAGTGTTCGCTTTAAAAGTGGGTTTTAAAATTATTTAGAATGCATTGTTTGAAATATGCAATGATAGAAATGAAAGTTGGCGACATCGGATGAAGCAAATTCTTTTCAGAAGCAAATGAAAAAACCAGAAACCGACTTTAATGACTGCTTTATGGAACCCACTTCTTCAAAGGATTAATGCTACAAGTAAATCACTCCAGACTGTTGAATGTGAACTATTAAAAGGAGCAGCATTACTAAATTCATTCATTACATTCATAGAAAGTTTTCGAGGAGATTTTGCAAAAATTGAAGAAGAAGCTAAAGAATTTTCGGGCTTGTATTCATTGTTTTCAGCAGAAATACGAGTTTAAAAGCAAAAATTGTTTCATTGAAATTTGGGGATAATGAATGTCTATTTTCAGTACGAGAAAAATTTATAGTAAATTCATTTTACGTGATATGTGATAATGTCAAAACACAGATTTTTCAATGAGCTGAAAAATATAAATTCGTAGTAGAGATGGCGTCGATGTCTTTGCTGGTCTTGGGTGCATGCTGGTGCTAACAATATTCCTCGCAAGATGGTAATTGTAGACGATGAGGTAATTGTTGTGGACAGAACGTCGCGCGACATGCCACTCTGGGTTGTCGCTACAATTGACAACCGTCAGACGTTAGGCTGTCATCGGTCCACGTGCGACGTCAGGGCGCAGCCATATTCACGATCGCGTGTGCGGATGAGCACACACGGCGACAAGCAGGCAAGCGATCAGCAGGGTGCGTGCGGTTAGGCTAGGCTCAGGTTTTATGTTAGTTCTTTATTTTAATTAAAAGTGTAAATAACAAATGTTTGCGACTTTACTTAAATTTGTGTTCAACTGACGAAAGAACATAAAAGTAATAATTGCCGTTTTTACGATCTCTGGCCACTTAGAGAAGGCGTCTACCACAACCAGGAAATATACTCCATCCACCGGACCGGTGTAGTCGATGAGTACCCGATGCCAAGGACCGGACGATTTTGGCCAAAATGATGGTGCCTCCGCTTGAGGGGATTTGGCTGCGACTTGACACGCCCCACAAGTAGCGACGACATCGGCGACATCGTTGTCCTGTGATGGCCAATAAACGAAACTGCTCACGATCGCCTTCATGCGCTGGATGTCTGGATGTCCCTGATGTAACTGATTCAGGCATCTTTTCTGCAAAACAGCGGGCCCACGGAGAGAGGGTTCTCGGAAAAGAATGCATCCTTAAACGGTCGTAAGCGCATCTTTTCTCCTATGAAAACGGGCCGCACCATAAACCATGTTTTGACCGCTTGGATGTACTCGCAAACTTGGCATAGCAGAACATCATTTCCTGTAGCTGTTGCAACTTCTCTAAAACGAATCGAAAATGGTTTTAGTGATTCTATGGCTACGCAACTTACAACCTTCTCCAGTTCAAAGCTTGCGATCATGTACTCCGGCTTCGCATGCTTGTTGATAAGCCGCGATAGTAGGTCCGCATTCCCGAATTTGTCCGTCGGTATATACTCTATCTCGAAGTCGTATAGCTGCAGCATTAGCGCGAACCGTTGCAGCCGATTAGCAGTATATACAGGAATGCCCTTCCTTGAGCCAAAGATCTGAAGCAGTGGCCTATGGTCTGTTTGGAGTTTAAAATGCCTGCCATACAGCATTTTGTGAAAACGAGTTACGGCAAAGAAAATGGCCAATCCTTCGCGGTCTATCTGACTATACCCTGCCTCTGCTTTTGTTAAAGTCCGCGACGCGTGCTGTACCACTTTTATTGATCCGTCTGCAAATTTGTGGCTAATGGTGGCTCCGAGTCCAACTGAAGATGCGTCCGCGGCTACGATGATTTCGGCTTTAGGGTCACTGTGGGTTAGGATCCGATCTGATTTCAAAATCTCCTTGAACCTGTTGAATGCGTTTTCGCACCGCTTCGTCTACACAAACTGGCTCTCATTTTTCAATAAATCGTCCAGGGGGTACCTCAAATCCCGCATCCTGCGAACAAATTTGCCATAATAGTTGATCGCTCAAAAAAACGAACGGACTTCATTTATATTTGATGGCGCTGGAAGCTTTATTATGGCATCGATTTTCTTTGGGTTCGGCCTTAAACCTACTCTGTCAATGATGTGCCCGAGGTATTCTATTTGATGCATCTTGAATGCACATTTCTCGGCCTTGATTGTAAACCCGAAATCTTTTACACGCTGAAGCACCTTGCTGACATTCTCATCGTGCTCTCTTTCAGTCCTATCCAAAAATGTCATCAGGCAACGACAACGGATACTCATGAGGCTGCTGCGCAGCATTCAGCCCCGTCGAATAATCTCCGCAGATTCGAATACTGCCGTTGCTCTTACTTACGACCATGATTGGGGCTACCCAATCAGAGTAATCGATGGGAGTGATCACGTTGATATTGACCAATCGGTCAAGCTCTTCCTCAACAGTGGCCTGCATAGCATACGCCACGGGCCGTCTTGGACGGAAAACTGGACTGCAATTTTCCTTAAGCTGCAGCTTGATCTGCGCTTTTGTACAAAGCCCTGTACCACGAAACACTTCGGGAAAACTGCCTTGCAACGTTTTTGGAACGCGCGTATTCGTTGAGATGTTAGCACAGAACTTGTCCATAGGGACGGAGCCAAGGCAAAACGATCCACCAAATCTGCTCCCAGCAAGAGCAGATCAACCTGAACCACACGAATGATCGCCGGCTTGGTGACGCGACATACAGTAAACACGCCCAGCAGCTTTAGTTTCTCATTTGAGGCAGTTTTCGCACACGCGGACGGCGTTACCAATGATGGTTTCCCCAAACTCTCCCATGCAGTCCGACCTATGACCGATATGTCTGAACCCGTGTCCAACTGGAAACGAATGTTCGTTCCATTGATGGAAACTTCCACTAACTTACGGCTGGTTCGTACGCTGCATACTCTGACGGTTTTAATAGACCGTGGGGGTCGGTAGCTTCCCCGACCAGCGTGACTCTTCCGCTTGCGACAACGTTCTTCCCGATGACCCGTTTCACCACACACTTTACACTTATGGATGGATTTCGGACGATCCTTCACCCAATGCCAACCACCGCATAGCCAGCAAGCGTTACTTGGCTTATCGCTCTTTGATCAATCATCACGCAACGTGCGATGCGAGCGCGATCCCCTACCGGAAAATTTAAGATGGTTCCGTTCGTCATTTTCTATTGCCACACGCTCTTCTGCCCCACCAGTTATCATCGCATTTTCACTCTTAAGGTTTGCAATACGGTTGCATTCCGCCGATATTTGCTCTTGAGTGCTATCGGGGCGCTCTTCAATGCGAGTGAGCAGCTTCACTCGAAAATCCCTATCAGTCTCCTCCTTCAGCCCACAGACGAAAACTAAACACTTGAGAGCAACTCAACCTCGTTCATCCGACCCAGCTCGAAATCTACGCAGGCCCGATTGACCCGGCATGCGTATATCAAAAAATCTTCGCTCTTATTCTTGATAAGCTGCATACACTTATAACGCTTTGTTAGCAAGGATTCTGTCTTTCCGAAAACTGATTTCAACTTAGTAACCGTTGATTCGAGCGTATATTCACGGGGATTTCGGGGTAATATATAATTCACGTACCTTTCGTGCTCTAAGGGGCCCAGCTTCCGCAAAAGCAAACGCACTTTCGCCGCATCTTCAATCCTGGCCGCATCCCTGATGAATAGGTCCTCGTATCGCGAATACCACTTCTCGAACGTTACACCTCCGTCGGGCTCGAAGCGGAATTCGGTGATGTTTCTGACCAATGAATCCAGAATTTGCTCAGAATTGAGGGGAGCTGCTGCTGCTGCTGCGATGCCACTTGCGGTTGTGATACCGGCTGATGCTGCTGTGATGCCACTTGCGGTTGTGATACCGGTTGCTGCTCAAACCTAGCCATAACCTGCTGCATTAATCGTAATAACTGCAGCATTACGGCGAAGACGCCGTCGAGAGCGATGGCGGATTCTGGCTTGGCGATATAGGGGCTCCCGCATGCTGATCCAACGTTGCACCGTTCGGCTGGAACGGCTGACCATACCCGGGCTGTAGATGCGCGGCACCCGGAACATCAAATAGCTGCGAAAGATGACGCTGATCCTCTTCCATTTCTGCGTCCTTCAGGCTCGTGTTCTTACGACGCCGCTTACGTGGAAACGGAATCTTTGCACCGCGTTTTTCACTGTATGTTCACTAAAAACTTTAGTTATCACTTTTAGTCCTCGTCGCCACTTTTGTGTTTTGCGTTGGATGGTAAAATACTTTTAGGGTTTACTTGAAACGTATATTTCTACCTTATTTTTTACCTCAGCGGTAACACGCGGTGCGAAGTGGTATGTACAATAGTAGCGGCGAGCTCGAACGTGGGAAGAAGCAGAGAGAGTGCTTGGTTGAGCACGCCAACGCTTTTATACGCACAGTGCAACGTGCACCCCCTAGCTGTACTATTCTAAGTATTCCTGCTGTCCCTGTCTCCTTACTCCCCAAGGATCTTTTTTGCCTGCTACGCGTGTTGTGCGCCAGGTGGCGTCCTGGTCGCTACATACTCATAAGACGAGTCAGTCATTCGTAATATAAGAACACATTAACATAAACATAAAATAAAATAAACATAAAATTATATAAAATTAAATTTAACACATAAAATTTATGACAGATATATTACACTATCACAGGACGTCAGGACGTTACAGAACACGTCTGCCCGCTAGGGGGGCCGCGTTAGAAAAGAGCTTACATAAATGGAGGCGCGTGCAGCCGAAGGTAGCCGAACGAAAATGCATACATCGGTAGCTGTCACGTGTCAACACGATGACAGTGTGGTGTTCTTTGCAGGGGTTCTAGTAATGGGGCAAGCAGTGCCTCACTTTTGATACAATACGTCAGCGGAATTCCGTTACCTTCCGATATGTGTCACTGTCGCGCCGAAACGATACGTACATATTGCATGGGTGCAATTCTGTTACGGACGAGGTGGAGAGGTTTCAACCTTCGGACACAGCGTTTTCGGTTGGAAGCTATCGAGCCTTACCTTGGGTAGGGGGACTTTGATAGTTCTAAAGACGCGAAATAAGAGACTCGATTTACATGTCTTGACTCAGACAGCGTCGGTCACAGATTTACTCTCGTGCTCTGATTCGGACTGGCTGACTGACCATTTCTGGATTCTTCATTTATATCATGGTTCTGGAGGACTACTACTAGTCTTACTAGGAGAAAGTTGTCCTCGGGAAAATGCTTGCAATTGGTCAAACGCATGTTTTGCGAATGCGTCGCTTTCTGGCTTTTAGCGATGCATGGGTTACGCAATGTAATGCTTGCATCGCTTGTTTTTGCGTTAGGTTTGTGTTACATGTTTTGCCCTTTTTTCGTTGCTGTAGGTCGGGCTTGTGGTTTATTTTGGTTCCTATGTTATTTGCAAGTTTTAGGTCGCCTGATGGGTATGCCGTTACTTTTAACTGTTAGCATATGTTTTTCTACAGATATGCTACAACAGGACCGAGTAACGGCAAGTAACGCTGCGCGCCCACGGTGTATAGAACACCTTACACAACATTAAAGTAAACGAAGCCGAAACAAAAGATAACCAAAATACCGAAAACGTTGTCAAGGTTGATTTTGTAGATAGTTAGAAATTCAAATTTAATAACGTGTCATACTATAGTCTGTTTATCTTAACTGTCACAAAGAGTAATGTCAAAAAATAAACGGTCAACGCGGTCATTCGTGATTGCAAGCTCGTGCGAAGCACACCTTCCGTTAAAATCTTAATTTATTACATCATCAAAATTTTATAGATTCGAGAGTAACTAGTAATTACAACTTGTATAACTAAGTGTTAATAGTTTGTTAAAAAGAAGAATTCATTATTATTGAAGCCGTTATCGGATCCATCAACTTTCACGACATAGGCAGTTCTCTAACTTGGTTGCGGGCAACACAGTTCCGCAACATGTTGCTGGCGGGGTGGTCTATGAAAGTTGCTGGCAACTTTTAGGATAAGACATCAAATCCGATGGGCTGCAATCGCTCACCTCTTAATTTGTGTTTTGGCATGATGATGTTGACTGCCCTTGTTTAAACAAAATTAGCAGGAATTGCGTACAATTGTTTAAATTTAGCGCCTGAATCTATTTTTCACGGCAATACTATCTTTGTACACGAGCAACACAATTTCAACACTGAGAAACGTCATACCAAGATGAATAGAAAAATGTTGCCAATGGTGTGACAGGAAAAAACAGATTGAATTGAATTTCTTCGGCAACATGTTGCCGAAGCTGTCAAATCCCATACATTTCGCCAGAAACATGTTGCCCGCAACCAAGTTAGTCCATTGCCTTATCCTAAAAGTTGCCAGCAACTTTTATAGTAGAGATGAGAATAATCACTCTTTTCAATGATTTGAATCAGAGTCAAAGAGTGGGTTTAAAGATTTGAAACCTTTACTCGCTCTTTTAAGATTCATTAAAAAATATTTCACTGCATTTATGTTTTTACCACTCTTTTGCGTTTATACTCACTCTCACTCTCTGTGCCGACTAGAAACTCACTCAGGAGTGAGTAAAACTGTTTTATCACTCTTTGGATTATAATCACTCTGTAAGAGTGAGTAAAAGAGTATTAGGCACAGAGAGTAAGAATGAGTATAAACGCAAAAGAGTGGTTAACGGAGTCATAAAAACTCCTTGTGTTGATTCATACTCATTCACTCTGTCGAAGGTTTCAAATCACTCACTCACTCTTACTCATCGTGCACATCTCTATTTCATAGACCACCCTGCCAGCAACATGTTGCGGAACTGTGTTGCCCGCAACCAAGTTAGACCACTGCCTAACATGATTCGCACTTGAGTGTAACAACTCACTCACACGAATGAGGATAGTCGCCGCAAAGTGTCATGTGTTAAACAACAACTCACCCACGAGTGTGAGTCATTACATTCATTACCCACACATGCATGAGTTGATAGTCGATACAAAGTGTTATAACTGATGACTATCGAAAATGTGTTGCACAGAGTGTTGTGATATGTCGTGTTAAAGATGTTGCTCGATGTAACCAACCCACCTATATATGGATATTTTTACAGGGTTTTTAGGCATGCAGAACGTTTATGCCGTATTGCTTTTTATGGGCATGTAAAAGGACAACATTGGTAACTATGCGAGCAATTTGTATTACTAATGAGTTAAAACAACTCTTTGTCATGATTCAAGTTAACTCACTCACTAATAAGATTCGATTCATTCATTCATTCTGACTCATTATGCACATCTCTACTTCGGATGATTCCTAGGTTGTGTATAATTTTAACAGATTTGCACAGTGCAAATCAACGCGCTCTGTCCAATCAACTAACAAAATTTAAAACTACGCATACTAAACCTAACAGAAAGTTTACAAGTTTGCAAGAAAGATTACTCTTTTGTCGTTTGCCTTGGTCCCATAATGCAACATATATTACCGTGCAAGATGTCTTTTTGGGCTTGAATCACTTACACATAGACGAATGACGACATAGTACCTATAGCACGTCCACTTTTTAGAACCGAATTTAGATCAACAGAATTTGGCTCTAACGACCCCTCTTAAAAATTGTAAATTCATGGAACTGATGTTAAGATCGACAGTTGACATATTGATCGATTAATTATAGTTAATTAGGTTACTATAGGCAATAAAACTTTAACAATAAGTAATAATAATAATAAACATTAATTAATGAAAAAAAAAAAAATAATCATAAACATAACATGCATGCATGTCAAGCATTCTCGAACATAACGACAACTACTGAGTTCACATATATGTTTCATTTGTATACAGACCGCAGGTCATAACACATCGTGAGTGCGTTCGATCATCCATATTAAAGTAAATTCGCTAGTTGTTTTTGCAAAAGAAGTTCTTATGTTAGGTTTAGAAAACCTTCTTGCTGAATACCTGTTACTGTTGAATACTGGATTTATTCTTAGTGAAGGGTTGAAGGGTTATTCTAAGTGAAGGGTCCAGGTATATAAGGCAACCACAGATTCCACAGGGCAGCACCGTCAAAAAATCTCATTAACTCATTACACTGGGTAAGTGGACACTTCGTAACACCCAACAACCGCAATGTAAAATTGACAAGTGCAATGCTCACGAAGAATTTTCGTTTTAGAATATTCCAATGTTACTTCTGCTAACACATTCACCACTTTCACAGAGTTGATTGCGTCAGCCTATAGGAGTACAAAGCGTACTTTTGCATTTGACGAGTGTCGATTTTTTTGGCTCTACGGTAAGTTGTTATCAGTAAACTGATAAGCATTATCATCGAACGTACAAAAATTACAGGGTATTCATTATTTTTATCTTTTTTGCTTCCGTCGCTTTAATACTTTTTTTCTTGACCTTTCAGTTTATGTTTAACCTTCATACGTTACATACACACATAAACCACGTGAATACGTGTATTGTAAACTTTTACATTACTTACAAAGGGGACTATTACCTATACAGTTTATTGTATGCATTTTGAAGTGTTATGTGCAGACTGATAAGAAATACCAATCTCAAATTTAAAAATAGATTTTGCTGGGTTTTGTCCAATCGCAAAAGCAAATTCTTCTAATATTTTGTATCTCTCGTAAATGGTGTTAACAGTTAAAACACAAATGCCGTCACATTGGAACATGATATTAAGATATAATGAAATTAACAAATAGCGATATTATCTTACTCAAGATCCAAATCGGATGGTATACTTTTAGAAGGCATAGACATATACCGTATTTTAGTTAAATAATGATCAAAGTCAGATTAAGGGGGTCGTTATTCATGGGTAGTAACTTTTCGATTCTGACACTGAGGATGTTGCAACTTATGCAGATAGTTATGACGAGGTTGGGAATATTGACGATTGCAACATTGATAATGTGCTAAGAAACATCAATGAGGACAAAATGGAAAAATAATGTGCATTGTAATGTTAATTATGAATTGTTATTAAAAAATGTTTAACATTGAGTAAAATTCGAAAAGAATAACTTTCTTCCAAACACATTGTATACACCATCAGGGGGGTCGTTATACACGCAATAAATACAATATTTTACAGCAGCAGATGGAATACTTTTTAGCAGGCTCCAGTAGAAATATACTCTGAACTAACTCTACGCAATAAATGAACAGAGTTGCCTGATTGGCCAGTCGATTAAAGTGAAGCAAATTGAAATAGCGTTGAATGCTTTCAATTCAAAAGCAGCCCTCAATACTAGCAGGATTCCAAACACTATTAGCATATACTAGTACTGTACGTATTAAACTGCAATACAAAGTTCCTTAACAGCGTGCATCACTAATGATAGAGGTAGTGTGTAGAATGAAACCAGGGGATCGAATAGGTAAGTAGTAATACTTCTTCGAGCTGTCCAGGCGATTGTCAAGTATTACACATATTTGGCTTGAAATTAAAAAAAGTAAAGAAACGAGTTAAAAGTATAAAAAGAGTGAAAGTTAAAGGATAATTAAAGGTAAAATCAAGAATTTGAAAAGAAAATAACAGAACATTTATAAAAGCACAAGAAGAAAATTAATGAAATTTCGGTGTATCGACGTCGACGAGCACACGTCGCACTTTAGTAGAACAGAGTTTTAATTGTAATGCCAAGACTGTGGAGTTTGCGCGACTTAGTTTTGCGTTTCAATTTCCTTCTCTTTCGCGTTGTCGGCAATCTCAGATAGACAAAGTTATACGAATAAATGAGAAAGTCACTCTGCGTTTGATTTTTGATATCTTACTACCTTCTTAGTTTTTGCTAGTTTAATCTTAATTTTGACTCTCTTAGAATCCACTGAAATAGTAATGAATAAATGAGCACGTTCAGTAAACTTTTATTTGCGTTTGTTTTTCGACATTGTTTGCTCACAGCTGTAAAAACCAATAAAAGTCTACCTAATTACCAGCTATCACTAATGGCAGAAATATATACATAACCTGAGTCATCTTAGATTTTTTTAATCTATTTTTGACAGCTTCTCTTTTTCCACACTGTCTCTATCTACCTGTTTCTATCTCCTTAAATACGTGTCATCATACTTGATATCATTCATTTTATTTTAAACACTATTCAAACTTTAAACATCGATAAGAACATGTTATACACGCAGTCGATTGATCCCGTTTGTATGGAAAGAAATTCACAACATTTTGAGCAGCGAATTTGTATATGTCATTATGATTTAATGTTTGCATATATTGTATATATGTTATATGGAGTAACAAGACTAAATGAGATGTGTATTAAGCTCAATTTGCATCATAAAATTTTGGTTGTTTTCATGTTAATTTGCAAATTTGTGTAAATGTAATTTGAATGTACAAATGTTTAATGATGTTTATATAGTGTTTGTAATATTTCAAATAAAGTAAAAAGTTTAGAGGAGAGGGTGAATGAAATTCAGAGAAATCAGGCCTCTAGACCTCCAAAGTTTGTTGTGCCACTAAAACGGAGAGTTCTATTTTTGTTCATGTATGTATGTTATACTGAACAACTTTTTAATTGATATAAATAACATGATAACATGATAACAGGGGGGCATGATGGTAGCGGCGCCGGTCTTCACACGAGCGGACCGGGCCAAAATCCCATCCGGGCCAATCCCTCGTAGCAAGGACTGACTATCCGGCTACGTGGTAAAATAAGTCGATACGGCCAGGCCGTTATAACGACAAAAAAAAAATAACATGATAACTGTTAAATCATGACTTCATGATAATTAACGGCCGTATTGCCAGGTATATTTTATTCTATTATTATAAAAATATTTATCTTTCAACTATGCTACTATAGCTACAAATATTTATCTTTCATCTTTCAACTATGTTATTATACTTTGTCTTAGGAATGAAAATGGAAGAGGACGGCCAAAATGTGGAACTTGAAAATACGAAACGGCATGGAAAAAGGAAAATTGGAGTGCAAATTTCTACATCGACCACCAATCGCGAAGAGGACCTAAACTTAAATGTTCCCAAGGATAGATTCGAACGCCATAACAATTCGTATCAAGTCGATTGTACCTTTCTGGTCTTGCTTGGTGCCTATGAAAAGCAACAGAACGATAAGCAGTTCAACTTTACAATCACACTAGAGGATCAACAAGGAGGCAAGTTTGACGATATAGTGCTTCGATGTCCTACACAAAACATTGCAGTGTATATGCAATGCAAATATGACACAGCGCAAATTTTTACTATTTCCAAAACACAAAATGATCAAAACAAAAAACAGAAAGCAATACCCACAATAGTTGAATCTGCTTTACTAGCTCCTTGGAATTCTACACAACCATATTCCATTTGTCTATGTTTTATTTCATTTCTTGAAAGTAATCATAGCGAATCGGGGACAAATCTCTATGTGTTATGTACCAATGCTGAAATCGACGATGAAGTAAAACAATACTTTATGGAAGAAATGCCTAGTACTACCTTTATATTATCATGTTACAGAAACTTTGGAAGAACTTTATATCAACTCAACAAGCTAATACGATGGGTATCTCTAGAAGAAAAACTTAGAAATGCTAGTCTCAGCTGTCTAGGAAAATCTTTAGCTCAATCCATCTATCATCAGTATATGATAACCCTAACGAATCAGCTGCATCATGCATACGCTGTCCTAATCATGAACATTATCGAACCGTCAACCCAAGACGTAACGACAGTGTCAATATCAAACCAGCAATCATGCAACTACAAGTTCAAACAAGATTTTATAAATGCGAACAATAACTCATTACAGTCTTCGGCAATGTGTGATCTTCGTAGGCAATTTATTATTGAGTACACACAGCTCTTGAAAAAAGACCACACAAAGAAGGACGTTTGGAAAGACGTTATTGAAAAAGGTATCAAAATAGAGTGGCATTTTACAGTATCGGCAATGAACGATGCCTTCAACTTAATGAACAACCCAAGCTCTGTATACTCAAAGATTGATGAGAAAATAGGTGAATTTTACGACAAGTTTAGATTCGTTTGTACTCCAAACGAAGAAATACTTCGTAATAATGCTAAACAACTTATTTCCAAATTAACCGACGCTGAACCTGAGGCCACTTATAACAGCCTGTATAACTCGGTATGTAATGTTATGAAAACAAATAAAACCTTACACATTAACGGCAACTTTTTAAACGACACGTTTAGAAAGGTAAAACGCAACACAACTTACGCACAACTAAAAGAGTTAAGCAAGGAATATATCAAGTCTTTAACCAAGTTATATGGTAAACATCTCATCAAGCAGGAGTGCTTGAAAAATTCCATCTTTTATGAACATCTTACCACTAACTCTTTCAATGGGATTTACTATTATTGTAGTTCCGTTGATTTGAATGTCAGTTCAATCGTTCTTCTACAAACTCTGACGTTGTGTGCAATTGAATGTTTATTTATCGATGGAACTAAATTCCCCCCGACCAAATCATTACAAACAGTTCTTAATAATGTCTTTGAATACTTAAATGTTGTTAAAGACTTGACACACTGTATAATAGTAGTTTTGGATGAATTCGAATCTGCCACAGCTGAATCATTGAAAAATCTGCACCCTAGTTATCAGCGCAGGCTTATAATATTAACGAACGAAAATTCGGAGGCACGGTCAGAAAAGTGTTTGCTCGTGCGTGATCTTACAGAGGAAGCGCGAAACAAGCTATATAAAGAAAACGAGCAGTTACGCTTCTTTGGTACGACTATTTCTTTACAAAACATAGTGCAAGAATCCGACGATTTGGCCTTTTTATTCAATGTTTTGAAATTCAACGACAAACCGACGGAATGTTCAAACATAAATTTGAACAACTACGAGAAGATTAAAAAGATGTATGTACTACGTGACATTCAGACTTATGGTACGTGTATGACTCCGGATGATCTTACGAATCGGGATATTAAAAAATATTTTAAAGATTTGTTTTCCCATGACTTCTGCAGTTTTGAAGAAATAGCCCAAAATCCTAATGCACGGCCAATTTTTTCTTTAGTACAATCAGCCCTTTTAAAATCAGAAGATCAACGTAAAACCTCTGCCTTTCTTGATAACAACAGTACAAGCAAATTTAAAATTTTCCTGGACGAAGCTGGTTTTGGTAAGTCCACTTACTTTACATGGCTCACATGGCATTTAGCGAACGAACAGCCATCGCGATTCATCATTAAACTGCATGCCATTGAATATTCTTCCGAGTTTTATCGGTTGAAGAAAATGCCAAATCAGCTTGATGATACAGACGTGGTAAGAATACTATTCCAGTTTATATCTATATTTCTTTATGAATCAAATATCTACAAACGATCATCCTTCGAAAAGAAAGAGTTGTGCGCAAATTTGTTGAACTTTTCTAAAGGACAAGTCTGGCTAGATAACCATAAGACAAAAGGACTTACATTCGAACAAATACTTGAATTGCGTCTGTTCTGCAACAAATTCAACGAACAGCAACTGATATTGGGGTAGAACACGGTGTAAGCCAGTTTTTTTGTATGCGTTTTGACGTTTCCAGGCTTATCCGCTTACAGCTCGCCATACAAATGGCAAGCCAAGTTAAGCCTAGGAAAGAAGGATTAGATTGGTTTCTCAATGAAAGTACCCAAGTACCCAAAACCCAAACTCGACAAATGTCAAAACAAAGAATTTTGCTAGCTGGCCTGAGCCAGGTTAGGCCAAGTTTCCCGTGTGCGAAAAAGGTAAACAATTTTTTTTTAACGAAAAGATCTGTGTTGTGTAAATTTTTACGCTTTGGATCGGTCACTGTAAACGCATACGTTAAACTCGTCGATCGCATGACGTAAACGGGTTTAGAGCCAAAGGGCTAACAGTTACAGGAAAAATAAAGGATCAGTTGCGAACAATCCAGAAGACCACGAGGTTTAAACTTTCTTCAAACATAGTGCTAGTTGAGAAAACCCGTGTTCTACACTACAATCTGAAAAAGGATTATTTTGATAATCAGACTTGTATATTATTTCAAATACATTGAAATTAAAATCAAATTACTAAACTTAAATCGATTTTTCTCAAATTTTAGTTTCACAAAAATGATCCCTTGTGTCATTCTTTATGTCAAAATGCTATGTCCTTTACGAATCTGTACAGAATGATACAGCCCGGTACCTGGATTATTTGACAGATACAGGCTTAAAGCTTAAGCTTTCTAACTTTTGGGATGATCTACCCCATTGTTATTAGATGCTTATGATGAAATCGTCCCTGAGTACTCGGATGTAGTGATCAAATGTTTCGAATGGTTCGCAAAGTTTGATGGAATACGTTTCATATATTTATCCAGTCGTCCTTCCGATTTTCAAGGTAGAGTTAAAACAACATTTAAAAATTGTGATATTTTTCAATTGAAACCTTTTGCACGTCACCATCAAATACTTTCGATACACAAACATTTTTTGAACGGGGTGACACAGTATTCTCACTGCGAAGAAAGTCACAAAACAGTTGTGCTAGGTGTTGTTTATGTCATTTTAAATAATCGTTTGGAAGATTTGATCACATGTCCACAATTTCTACACATGGCAATTGCCCAATTTTTACCAATCATGGAGCAACATATAAACTTTTCCTCAAAAAATATATCTGGAACTTGTTTTTCGAACGAACATTTTAATACATTTGAAATTGTTCAATCTTTTGTGCAAAAAAAATTGGAAATTTTAACAACAGATAAGTCAGGATCGACCGACACTTCGTTAAAGACGGTGGTTGCTTTGCGCACACATAAATTATTTATGCAACATTTTGAACGACAACATGCTCTTATGGCGATTTCAGTTATGTTCGATAAAAGTTTTATAAAGCTCATTCCATCAAGCCAGGAACTAATTGATATTAAGAAAAATATTATCCAAGGGGAAGAAAAAACTGGAATCATAGTCGGAATCAAAAACGACATTCCATTGTTTGTTCATAGGATTTTTGCAGAATATTTCGCGGCTGCTTGGATGTATTACAATAAGAAAACACTTCAAACTCACAACTATTTCAAATCGCAGTTGTTTTGGATTCATGGATTAGATAGAACGCGCGACTTTTTCAACCACATAATCGTTAGAGAACATCCTAGAAAAGACCTTCATTTGGCCGTGTTGAATAAATCTTTTGAACAAGTTAAGGCTATACTTTTAGAGAATCCTTCTTGCGTAACTGTCAAAAAATGTTGGTGGTCGAACTCCTCTGCATTTAGCTTTGCAACATGACAATCATCAGATAATGCGCCTTCTGTTGGAAAAGATGTCCATCCATTCGATTAATGCAAAGGATGATATTTTTGGTTGGAGTGCAATCGACTACGCATTTGTCACATCCAACAAATCCGCAATTAAATTTCTATTAGAACTCGGAGCAAGCCTCAGCTTAGACGCCCTTCTAGAGCAATTGTTGTCAAACGATAACGATAATCTGTTGATCCAAGCATGTCATTACATCAATAATTTGACGTCTGTTGAAGAAACTGAGATGTTCGCAAAGAACACAGTTATTTATTTATACAATGAAAGGCGAGTTGACATAAATGTTCCTCGTGAACAGTTAAAGAATTTAACCATGATTGAGTATTGCATTTCGCAAAAAACATATGAATTATTCAAACAGTTTATTTTACACCTAGATAACCCAATGAGCTATTTAAGTACAATGGCAAACCAACTATTTCAAGCAGCGTTCGCTAAAAACGCGTACAATATTGTATATTTTCTTGTTGATGAATTCAATTTGTATCCTCCGCAATTCAAAAATACCTCCACTTTGTTTGCGGCTTTAAAATCGGCCATCGAAATGGATCGAATAAAATCATTCCAGATGTTTCTCGATCAGTTGTGTTTCCGACTTAATATCGACTTTGCCGATGACACAATGATTGTTGTTGAGGATTCCTTCATAAACAGTAACACTGCATCGTTGGCCGAATTCGATGATCAATTTCCAAAGAGCTGTTGTATACGAAAGTGTAATAATGTGTTATTGACATTGCCAGAGTACGACTGTGGAAATGTTGTGGTCAAAGATCACCTTTTTGAGACGCTACTCGCACAAGCAGCACACATGGGTCATGTTCACATGATGAGTCACATCATACAAAAGTTTCAAAAGCACATTACTAATAGAACTATTGTAACGGTCATGCGATTATTGCCCAAGGGGAAGCGTATGCTTCATAAACAATCCGTTCGAGCCTTTAAATATCTGCTGGAAAAAACAAACGATCTGGAGAGTATTGATGCAGAGGGACGAAATTTGTTACACATGACCATTCAAAACGGCTGCTATTTCATGGTACTGTGCATCATCGAAACTAGACTTAACCGCACACTGATCAACGAAAGAAATCTATGGAACGTATTCCATTATATTGCATCCAGCGAATCAAATTACACAAATCGGGCATTGAAATTGTATCAGTACTTTAAGTCAATAGAGAGTACCGAACGCTTCGATACTGTAGACATAGCCGACAATAGTGTGTATGAAATTGCAATACTGAACATCAATTTTGACATGGCAAAAGAAATGATAGAACGAACGCTAATAGATCCCACAACATCATCGGGGCTGTCTTTTGTGCTAAATACCGTGAGCAGACTTGTGGATTTGCATAAATTAGACATCGTTCTGGAATATTTTAAATACTTGTTTCAATATGGAGATATTCCGTGGATGGAACTCTACAGCACAATTCGTCAACGAGTACCAGTAATATGAAGTATATGATGTATCCTTGTGTTAATTTCAAAATCTTATGTGAGATTTATTGAACGAAATGAAAATAATATATCTACCTGTCTTAGAAAGTAATGAAAAGATGGAAAACAAAACAGATAGCTAAGAGATATAAGTAAAATTTAAATAAAAAATAATTTATGCAATTAAAAATAGACTGAACTTTGATGACTTAGAGACATGTAAAAATAAAATTTATCCAAATGATCAATAAAATGGCGGATCATGGCTTTAGGAGGAGCATTATAGCCGTAATGTGTGCGGGAACTTGTAACATGTAATGTTTGCTAGTGCCATAAGGATTGTCTTGGTGTTGTCAAGCTAAATTCACCCAACAAATAAGGTTTGTCAATGGTTCCTAAAAGTTGTCCTGCTATAAATGTAAAGTTTTGGATCTTAGTGATGGAATAACGACAACCGGACAACGAACGTCTTGCTACCGCTACGTGATCGCGACTCCTCTTCATTATCCTTCATTATCTTCATTATCGTCGCTTCTCTTTCTCCTACTCTCTCTAACTTTTGTACAGTGGTTCTAATGCAGCGTTACACCTGCCAAAAATCCTCCTTACATTCGGCTTTTCCTGACGCCTTGTTTACAGTCCCCTACAAGGCCCAATTTTCCTTTCCTTTATCTTCATCATCCAATGATTCTGTTTCCTGGTTGGCCCTTTGCCCATAATTTCTTGTTATCAACACTAGTTGTAGTATTCCTTAGATGGTCCTTCACCCTCGGCCACTTTCCGAACTTTATACCGACCATTTCTGTTAACCTGTATTACTTCGTACGGCCTTAAGAGTTCGCTTGCTAATTTCTTACCAGCTATGAACTGGGTACGCTTTATGGCAACCAAATCACCCGCTATGAGAGTTTCTCACGTAAACACTGGCTGGGATACGGACTTTCCGATATCGTTGATTTCACAAAAAACTGTCTTTCTTGGGCGCCGTTCTGTTTGCTACTGTTTATTCGCTTGTCCGGAGAGTTCATATACATAGTTCTTTTTACATTGCTCGGTATCGATTGTCCAAAGTGTCTAGTTCAGTTCTTAGTTAAAAAATATTTCATGAAACGTTTTCCTAACTATAAGTGCAATCAATTTAATGAAACTATTCTTGCTTCCCACCGTTCTGAGGTTGCTTTTTTCACCCGTTCCATCCAATTCCTTGGCTTCGCGGATGACATCGACATCATCGGAAGGACATCTGCGGCGGTGTGCGAGGCGTACACCAGACTGAAGCGCGAAGCCTCAAGGATTGGATTACTGATCAATGCGACGAAGACAAAGTACCTACTTGCCGGAGGCTCTGACCGTAATAGGGCCATGCTGGGAAGCAGCGTATCGGTCGACGGCGATGATCTCGAGGTAGTAGAGGAGTTCTGCTACCTCGGTACGATCATAACTTCGGACAACAACGTAAGCAGCGAAATCCGAAGGCGCATTGTTCAGGGGAATCGTGCCTACTACGGGCTCCACAAACTCCTACGATCCAGAAACCTTCTCCTGCGCACGAAATGCACAATATACCGTACATTGATACGGCCGGCTGTCCTCTATGGTCATGAGTCTTGGACCATGCTCACAGAGGATGCCAATGCACTCGGTGTTTTCGAACGCCGTGTGCTAAGGACGATCTTTGGCGGTATCTTGGAGCACGACGGGTGGAGGAGGAGAATGAACCACGAGCTTGCTGAGCTGTTTGGGGGACCTGACATCCTCACGGTGGCGAAGGCCGGAAGGATACGCTGGTTGGGGCACGTCATGAGGATGCCGGACTCGTGCCCCACCAAAAAGGTCCTCGTCGGCGACCCGTTCGGCACGAGACGCAGAGGAGCGCAGCGAGCCCGTTGGCTGGATCAGGTGGAGCAGAACCTATCGGAGATCGGGTGCAGCAGAGGATGGAGAGCGGCAGCCCTGGATCGAGTTTCCTGGAAACGTATTGGTGACCAGGCCATGTCAGCACGACGTGCTCAACAATAAGAGCGGGCCAAAGAAGAATAAGAAGAGATTCTTGCTTCCCATTCTTGGAAATTATTCCCTTTAATTTTCCACATTCCCGGCCACCAAAGAAGGAACTTCTTTATATTCTTGAAACCTACTTTTGTAAGTGTCGTGTCGCACCTACCTAGCACTCTTCGGCGGAAAAAGTATTAGGATCAGGCAAAATTGCAATTCTAGCTGACGCTCGAACGATTTCCTTTCCCGCACCTGTACGTAGTGTTACGACCCTAACTACACCGTCCTTTCCTGGATGTAAAAGGTATGGAGTTCTACGATTTTACCTTTGCGAGACACAAAACGCCGAAGTGCATCCAGGAAAGCAGCAGTGGTGAGATCACTCACGAGTTCGATGTGGACCACCCTGGTTGCAAAGCACACGAAAATAGCGATGTATGCTTTCGTGGCACACCGCACCGTTGATTTGAGGAAAACCGGCCCACAGTAGTCGATGCCACTCACCGCGAATGGCTTGGTGAAACTCTTCTGGTGTTGGTGAAACCCTTGAAACAGGAAGATCAGCTACGGACTGTTTCACTAGTGTGGGTTTGGCCCTGAAGCATCAGTGACATAGATGGAAAACAGATTTCGTCAGATTGCGTCCACCGATTATCCAGAACCGTTGACACAGTATGGATAACAATAGTTCCGGGCCCGCATGTAAAAATTGTTGGTGGTAGGCTTCTGCCAACAATGAAGACAGTTGGTGTTTGGAGGCGAGTAGAATTGGATGTTTCGCAGAATCTGAGAGTTGTACGTTCCGTAGCCGGCCACCAACATGCATGATTCCCGCCTGGTCGATGAAGGGCGATAACCATTTCAGCCTCGAATTACGCGGCACATCCTTGCCGCTTGCGATATGATAACGATCCTCCGAAAAAGAATCCTGCTAAGCAACACAACTGCAGCTCAGATTCCTGTAACTCCTTGCTTGTTAGGGGTGGCACTGATGCGATGAGTTGAATAATAATGGCATGCGTATTGTTTGCTGATGATTTGCCCGTCCTTAAACGCTTTTTTTAAACGTGCTGAAATTCGATCGTGGTTGTCATCGCAGCAACTTGCGGTTGTATAACTCGTTCTTCTTCAGGTAGTAGACCGCGCGATACATCGTCTGTCGGATTGTCCACGCCAGGAACATGATTCCAGCAGATTTTGGTTTGGTGCTTGAATTTGTGCCACTCTGTTGGCAACGAATGGCTTCCAGCGCCGTGGTGGAGATTTTAGCCAGTATAAAGCTGTCATTGAGTCACTTCAACCGTAAGCTTCGTATGTCCCATTGAGAGATCGATTGACTTTTCGGAACAGTTGTATTGTCAATCTTACCGCACACAGCTCTAGCCTGAGGATCGAATTGGTGTTGTACAATGATACAACCTTTGATTTTGCTGCCAAAAGCTGCACCGCGATCCCTGCATGAGTTTCTGCCCTGATGTAACAACAAGCACCGTATGCCAATTGCAAAGCATCTGCGAACACGTGCAGCTGCACTCTTATTGCTCCTTTGAGTGATGCGAATCGAGAAATGCATACTTCACCAAGCAAGTGTAATTTGGAATGAAACGCCGTCCATTCCCTTTGGAGATGTGATTGTAGCTCACTATCCCAGTCCTAAGGCTCTCCGCTTGCCTTCAAGGACCATAATTGCTGCATAAAGAGCTTGGCGATGAGGACAGTTGGGCTAAGCAAGCCTAGTGGGTTGAAGAATTTGGAGATGTAGGACAAAGTTAATCTTTTTGTCAATACTGTCGCAGGAGGAGGTAGGTCAATCCGGAACCTAAACATATCAACCGCTGGTTCTCAAACTAGTCCTAACGTTGATACTAATTGAGGATCTTGTCACTCACGCGTCGGGAGAACTGCCAATTTTTCTGATGGAATGCCCATTAAAGAATATGGAACGTTGGATGCCCATTTTTTTAAGGAAAAGCTAGCCGACTTGAGCATCCCTGTGATCTGCCTACGCATCTCGATTGCATCCGATATTTCTTCTGTTCCCGATAATAAGTCGTCTACGTAGAAGTCGTTCAGTACTGCGTTAACTGCTAGGGGGTACTGTATTTGATGATCTTGAGCTATTTGCTTCAGTGTTCTAGTTGCCAGGAACGGAGCGGACGCAGTTCCATATGTAACCGTTCGTAGCTGGTAAATTTGAATGGGCTCTGTTGGATCTTATCTGTATCATATGCGAAGGTACCGTTGGTCGCGATCATCGTGTACAATTTTAAGGTACATTTTTCGATGTCCGCTGATAGGGCGATGGAATGTGACCGAAAACGTACAATGATCGAAAACAGGTCATCTTGGATCACCGGTCCCACCAATATTTTGTCGTTTATGGTAAATCCCGAGGAATTCACTGCAAGGAGCCGACGATCAGCAATCGCCTTTGATTCTCCTAAAACGATACTGGGATTATCATTTTGCGGCAAACAAACAACATACCTGCTGGATGCCTCTCTGGTTGTGGTGGCCACGAAATGCTTCTCACAGGCATCCTCTTCCGCAGATAAGGCAGTATCATCGCCAATTGTCTCCAATGGGTCTGCAAGTGGCAATTCCGGAAGCTTCCACGACGATGCATCAATGGGCGCCGTTGGGATTTCCATAAACGGAGAATCCAAGATGAGTAGCTCCAACTGAGAAGCATGTGTAAGGTTTCGGGATTCCACAGTTGCAAAGATTGAGCCCTTCATCAACTGTAATGAATTTCCGATGCCCAGGATCGATACATGAACGTTGTTCCGAGGTTCTCAGAAGCTTCCGAGCCAGCGAATCACAGATGAAGTTTGATATAGAGCCCGAATCGAGGAGGGCCCTTGCCTACGAGTACAGCTATTTTGCAATTTTCAGCTGCAAAATTTGCTACTAGATTCAAAGAATGATTAGCGCAAGGAATAAATACGGCACTCGAACTGTGTTGTCTAATGCGTGCTTGTAATCCCGAGTATTTCCCTGACATATTTGCCGCATTATCGAATGACTGACCACGGCAGTTTGAAACATTCAAACTAATTTATTTAATTTATTCAACACTTCTTGTTCTCGATAAGATGCGTTATGTCTATCTATTGGAATAAATCCCAGAAAACGTTCGAATATTTTCCCATAAGGAGCAACATACCGTATTACAAAAGTTAGTTGATCGATGTGAGCTACGTCCGGGGTAGAATCTATTATGATGCTGTAATTTATTTATTTATTTATTTCATTTATTTATTTATTTCAAGTATTATGGTCTGTTGCCGTATTGTCGAGCGGGGTCTCAACTGGGGTTTACAAACATTTAATTTATTGGTAGGCATTTCCTTCTACCAAACTGCCTTATCCCGGGCATGCTCGGTTTTTAGAGTTCTTCTTTATGTTGGTCGGGGTCCAGTCCAGTCGATTGTTGACGTATCTTTGGGGTCTTGTCTGAAGTCGTCTCTCCTTTCGTGCTTGTTATACTTCTATGCGCTACGTGCAGAACTACTTACATAATACAAACAAACGATACAACACTTACTACATGGAAGACCAAGGAGAAGGCAAGGTAGACATTTACACATCCAAGCCGTATTCTCTAGCGAATCTTTAAATAATTTTCATGTACGGCAGGTCTCTTGACGCCAGAATGTCCCTTATTGGAACATTTGGTTTCCTATTATTTGCCGCAACAACCGTCAGTAGCGAGCTTCTGGCATCGGCGAAGTCTTTACAAGACCATAGTAGATGGTCTATATCGTGATGGCCTTTCTCGCAAACGCAAACCTTCGTTGGTGCCAGGTTTATACGCTGAAGGTGAGCCTTCAAAGCAAAATGATTAGCCATGAGTCTTGACATCATGCGGATGAAAGCTGTACCTTCAAAGAGCCCGTCAAACCAGGGTCGTAAGAAAATTTTTGGTGAAACCGAGTATTAAAACCTCCCGAGATCATCTGTATCCCATAGATTCTGCCAACGGGCTATACAGAATTCCTGAGGAGAATGGCTATATTCATTAACGAGGATCGGTCTATCATAGAGGTCACCTTCAATAGCACCTCTTTTTGCCAATTTATCCGCTTTCTCATTGCCAGTGATGCCTGAACGAGAAGGAATCCATACAAGCGAAATACGATACGCTTTATCAAACAAGGAGCTTAGGACCTCTAGAATTTTTTGTACAAAATAGTCTGGGCTCTTAACAGACTTCACTGTTTTGAGTGCTTCAACAGCGCTGAGGCTGTCTGTGAAGATAAAATACTCATCTGGCGGTCTGGCACTAATAAGCAGTAGTGCAAAAAATATTGCTGCTAGCTCAGCAATATAAATTGAGCACGGTTGCCTCAATTTGTGAAAAACTTCCGTGGTTGTGTTAAAAACACCGAAACCAGTACCATTCTCTGAGGATGAACCATCAGTAAAATACTGTTTATGATTGTCTATATAACCATACTTGTCCACAAAGATGCTGGGAATTTTCATCCAGCGAAGACTATCCGGGACAGCCCTAGTTTCCTCTGTCATTGAGGAATCGATGTTTAAAAGGGAATTGTAGGTCTCTGGAAGCGCGACACGATTAGATGTTGTTAAAGCGCTAGGATGTGCCTGTAATGAAACAAAATCATGGTATAAATCCATGATTTTGCTTTTGGATTGTGTCTCTAGTAAGAAGTCGGAGCGAAAGGTACAAAAACCGTAGTTTTAGGGGCATCACGCCGGACATCACTTCCAAGGACATGTTATGAGTTGATTTCATACTGCCCATGGTGATTCTCAAGCTTCGGTACTGGATTCTTTCTAATGTTATTAGATGTGTTTTAGACGCCCAGTGGAAACATATACTTCCATATTCCAAAACGGATCGTATTGTGGTTTTATATAAACGTAATACATCAGTTGGATGTGCTCCCCACCAGAAACCAGTAATTGTTCTCAAGAAATTCATTCTTCTCGTGCACTTTAGTACTAAATATCGTATGTGCTTATTCCAATTAAGTCGGGAATTGAACCAAACCCCTAGGTATCTAAAATCTTCGGCAATGTCTATCTTTTTATCATAGAGAAAAATAGTGATATCGGGCTTATATAATTTTTTCTCTCTGTTTTTCGCAGTATCACTAAAGAAGGAAAAGGTAACAGGTTCATTTTAGTTTTATCTGCAGAAAATTCGATACCTAGGTTATGAGACCATACTGACAAATTGTTAAGCGTGGTTTGTAAGGAATCTTGGATTTCATCGGCGTCCCTGCTTGCGATTGATAAAACGCCGTCATCCGCTAGTTGCCTTAGACTACAATTGGGTGTAAGACACGAGTTTATGTCACTTACGTAGAAATTGTATAACAGGGGCTCAAACAGGACCCTTGTGCTAGTCCGTGAAACCTGGTCTGCCTCAGTTGAACGTGACCGTTATCAAAATTCATTGCCTTTTCCGATATTAGGTTGAATAACACGTTATTTAATTTTGGGCTTATTCCAGCATTTTCTAATTTATGACACAGTATGTGAGGAGCGACTGAGTCAAAAGCCCCCTGTATATCTTAGAATACGGAACTCATATTCTGTTTTAGTTCATGTGCCAGTTCAATTTCCGTAACTAGCAACGCTAAGTCATTCGTACCTTTGCCTTTACGAAAACCATACTTGAGAGGAGGTTGTTTGTTTCTAACCACTTCTCTAAACGCAGAAGAATCATCTTTTCGAAGGGCTTTCGAAGACATGAGAGCAAAACTATTGGTCGATATGACCGATGATCTGATGCCGGTTTGTCCGGTATCAAGATGGTTACTACTTTTACTTCCCTCCACTCTGGCGGAATGATATTGTGTTCAAGCAACCTATTGTAGAGACTCAATAGATGCTTCTTTGCCATGTCCGGTAGATTTAGAATCAATTTATTATTGATTAGATCTACACCTGGTGCAGAGTTTCTGCAAGATAGGAGGGCCAGCGATAGTTCAACCATGGTGAATGATGTGTCCAATTCAGGAACAGTTCCAAGCGAATTTTGTTCCAACTTATCCGCAGGGACAAAGTCAGGGCAGAATTTGTGAGCAAATTTCTCAAGCTAATCACCAGAAAAATGTTCGTCCTCATTTTCTACGTTACAGTTTCGCATCCTTTTAGCCGTTTTCCATAGCAAACTAAGCGAAAAGGAAGGATTAAGGTTAATAACAAATTTACGCCAATATCCACGTTTTTTCGCTTTTAACAAGTTTTTGCATGTTATTCAAGACCTCTATATTTTTCATAAAGATGTCTAGAGCCCATGTTTCTATATTCTATAAATGCCTTCCTTTTTGCTTTAAAGGCTGCTTGACAATCCTTGTTCCACCAAGGAGTGGGAGGTTTTTTATAAGTCCTTGCTTGGTGGGTGCTCCTTGTTTGGGCCTCAAGGGCGCACTCGTTTATACACGAAGCGAGATTTTGGTACTCCTCTAAGGGAGAGTAGTAAGTGATAGCGAAGCAGCCACTAGTTCGCCGTATCTCTTCCAGTCGATGTTTCGTGCTAAGTCACATTTAGCAGAAAACGTGTGGTCTCGGTGAATGCCTTTGGTGATCGAGATCAAAATCGGTAGATGATCATTGCCAATAGGATCTTGTATAACCTTCCATTTTAAATTGTTGTTAAAGGCTAATGACGATGTACATAGAGACAAATCCAGAGCACTTGGTCGTGTCATAGGCGTTGATACCCTAGTTGGCTCTCCAGAGTTTAATATTTTTAGGTCCAAATCGTCGCAAAACTGTTGAATAATTGGTGCTCGGACATCATCTTTGTCTCCACCCCAAACAATACCATGAGAGTTGAAGTCCCCTAGTATTAGAAAAGGTTCAGGCAACCCTAGTTGACCGAAGCAAGATTTTCAAGATCCTTTTTGATCTTTTCCATCATTCTTCGTTCATCCCTGGCTATCGGCGGGATATATATCGATGCAATGGAAATTTCAAGACCGCCTATGTTTGCCTTAATTGCGACGTTTTCCACGATGTCCTGTTCAGGGGTTGTTATTCGGGAGAAGGTGTGACTCCTTTTTATCCCAATTTACACTCCTCCACCCCTTGAAAGACGATTCCAACAAAGCTACAAGTATCTCTGTAAGAGATGGCATGTGGTGCTGGGTGTAATCTCGGAGTTCATCAGAAAAAGCCAAATTTGATCTAGTTTCATTAGATCTACGATGTTTTGGCTTTTGGGGATTGGTTTGAATTCTGGGCTCTGGGGATTGGTTTTGCAAAGGGAGGGTCTTACATTGGGTAGCAAGTGGGGATGATGCTAGTTTCTGTGATTTATTTTTTAGAGTAGTTTTTCCCATTAGTTTTCGTGAAAGGCCTCTCCTTGTGCGGTAAATTTTCCTGTCCACTCGCAAAGGAGCCCGTATTGAAGAGGGCCCTGCTATGGAGGAAGTTACTGCTTCCATGTCCGTAAGGGCCTGAAAATGGTTGATGTCTGTCTCTTTAAGGGCATCAGCATAAGAGCCCCTTGTTCTTTCATTAATTGTCTTTTTTTGTTCTTTGCTTATCAGTTGGTATACTGGGCATAAGGATACTTCATGCCACGACTCCTTGCAGTGAGGACATCTCTGCTCTGGAGCTTGACAAACCGTTAGATGTGATCCTTTGCATTTGCCACACGTAATTTTATTGGAGCAAAATGGTTCCGAATGGCCGATTCGACTGCATCTAGTGCAAGTGGACACCCTAGGTATGTACGGTCGCGTTACTGGTACCCGAAGCCCCTCAATTATAAGGTACTTCGGCAAAATAGTACTGTTGTAAAAGTAACGGCGAAAAAAGGTTTTGTCGGTTGTGCTAATCGTTAGCAACCACAAATTGGTCTTTATTGCCGCTTAGTTTGGAAAAGAACGAAATCGTCCCTTTCACCCCCTATTTATACAATTTTCCGCTCTCCTAACGGCCATCATCTTTCTCCAATGTCGACTCGCACACTGTTTCGTCATGATCCTATCTCGCTTGACATTTCATCAAACGGTGAACTTATTACTGCAGTAACCTTCGCTGTCACCGCGTGCGCAGCACTACATTGACGCGTTGTTTTCACAACATTCTCCCCTCCAGTGTTGCAACTCGGTTCTTCACTTAACGAAACGTCACTGTAAACCACGCGGTTCCTAGTTTTGTATGTTCTGATCGTTTGATAAGTCCTTATTCCTTCCGCGGTTTTACATCTAATACTGCTATTTTAGTTGCGGGTCGCTCGATCGTACCGGTATTGGTTTGTATTGTCGCACGCCTAACCTGACCGTCACTAGCCCTAACCGCTGCAATCACACGTCCTTTCGGCCAACTGTTGCGAGGCAGGTTCCCATCTACGATCAACACGATATCGCCGACCGCGATCGGCTTTACAGGCTCGAACCACTTAGTTCGACGGGTTAGCGTGGGCAAGTAGTCTTGGATCCACCTCTTCCAAAATAGCTGCGCATTGCGTTGAGCCGCGCTCCATATCGCTCTCACTGCTGCCGGTGAATCGTCAAGGAAGGCTTGTGGTTTAACTCCGTCCGAGCTACCCAACAGAAGGTGGTTTGGCGTTATTGGGGAGTCCATTTCGTCTTCTAACGGTAGGTACGTTAACGGCCTGCAATTGATAATAAGTTCTATTTCCGTTAGTGTTGACAGCAGCTGCTCGTCGCTCGGAGTCTTTGGTAGATCCAGGCTACTTAGTGCCCTCTTAACGGACTGCACCAGACGCTCCCAACAACCACCAAAATGAGGTGCAGCTGGCGGGTTGAAGCTCCATTTCGTTGTCGGGCTCGAAAACCTTTCCATCAACGATTTAGCGTCGACGTCCTTCATAGCTGCTCGTAGCTCTCGCGCTGCGCCGACGAAGTTGGTGCCCTGGTCACTGATGATTTCGCGCGGTGATCCGCGCCTCGCCATAAATCGTCGAATCGCCAAAATGCACGAGGCCGTCGTTAGTGAGTGGGCCACCTCCAAATGAATTGCTCGCGTGGTCAAACAGGTGAAGATCACCCCCCATCGTTTCTCGTGGCGACGTCCAACGGCTACATGTATCGGACCGAAATAGTCCACTCCGGTGTAAGTGAAGGGTCTCTGTGAAACCGCAAGCCTCTGATTGCACCATTGACACAGTCGCCGCACACGGTTGAACTCCATTAGCACCTTCGGTATGTGAAACTTGGCCCTCAGTTGGTTTACTACTGTCCTATGGTTGCGGTGACAGTATCTTTCATGGAAATCCTGAATTATCAGTGTTGTGACATGGTGTCGTCTCGGGAGGATGACCGATCTCTGAAGCGACTCATCGAAAAGGTAATTATTAATACGCCCGTGTGTCCTAAGCACGCCATGTTCATCTAAAATGGGACAGAGTTTATATAGTTTACTATCCTTTTTTAGGGGTTTCGTCCAAAGATACTTTCTGTCAGCGGTGTTCGTCATGCGTTTGATCTCGCAACCAAACTCTTCCCTCTGAATCGTGATGAATATGATTCGTTCCGCCGTTGATAGCTCCTCTTGAGTGAGTGGTCCCCTCGGTGTTTCCAACTGTCGAACCTTGTGTCGTAAAGTTTTTACATACCGAATAACGTATCCGACTGATCTCAGGAGCGTTTTCCATCGAGAAAACCGTGTGAAGTTAACGAAGTGATCTTCCATTGTGTGGTGCAGGATCACTTGCCGGGCTTCCTCGGTCGTTTCTCCGGCGTTGGTGTTGTTAATCGGCCATTCTCCTTCTGGTTGCCAGATAAACTCCGGTCCACGGAACCATCGTCCTGACGGCCCCATCTCTGGTATTGTCTGCCACTTAGTCGCGTCGTCCGCGACGTTTAGCTTAGTTGAAAGCCATTGCCATTCTTCCGCCTTAGTAGATTCGACCAGTTCGCTTACCCGCACAGCCACAAATGGTGAGTATCGCCTGTGATCGGACCTGATCCAGCTAATGACGTTCTTCGAGTCGGTCCAGAATACCCTTCTAGCAATACTCAATCGATGTTCTTCTTCTATGTGCTTGGCAAAACGGGTTCCTATTAGCGCCGCTTGCAGCTCGAGTCTCGGGATGGATAGGTACTTGATCGGCGCCACTCGCGTCTTCGAGCCGACTAGCACACACTCTATTACACCATTTTCTTCGAAACGCAGGTAAGCCACCGCTGCCATACCATTTTGACTGGCGTCGCAGAATATGTGCAGCTGTATGTTCTTGGTGTGGTACGATGATAGTTTTCGATAACATCTTCTGATGGTTGTTTTTTGCAGGTCGGGCAGCACGGCGACCCATTTCAACCATTTCTTCGCGACGTCACCCTCCAGTGTATCATCCCATCCCAGTCGGGATCGCCACAGTTCTTGCAGTAAGACCTTTAAAAACATCAGGAAATGGCCAATCAGGCCTAATGGGTCATATATGACCATCAATGTTCGAAGTACCTCGCGTTTCGTGGGCATCCGGATTCCAGCTAATAGTTCCTGGTCATTCTTCGGGCTGAGTCGGAATGTGATCGTGTCGTCTTCCGTGTTCCACCACATTCCCAACACCTTCTCAGTACCTTGCTCGGGGCACATCTCGATGCTTGCTTGGTTGCATGCTCCCCCCCGCAAGCGCTCAACGACCTCCCTGGAATTGGATAGCCAGTTACGGATTTCGAACCCACCTTGTGCATGTACGTGTCGAACGTCTTCTGCTAGCGTCACCGCTTCCTGGACCGTCTCAACGCTGGACAGCATGTCGTCTACGTAGTGCTCAAGCTTTATACACTCCGAAGCTCGAGGAAATCTGTCTGCGAATCTATCCGCGTTGATGTTCTTCACATAGTGGGCACTACCTGGGGAACATGCCGCACCAAAGGTCATGACGGAGACTGCGTAAATCTTTGGCGATCCATTTGGGGTTGTATCGCTGTTCCAGAAGAACATTTGGCTCCGCTGGTCGGCTGGCTTCATACGGACTTGGAAAAACATCTCGCGAATGTCTCCCGTTACCGCAACCCGGAACTCGCGAAATTTGTAGAGTACTGCAACCAATCCTACCAATTGGTCTGGTCCTGTGAGGAGAAAACTGTTTAAACTAACTCCCTGGACCTGCGCGGCAGCATCGAACACCATTCGAAGCTTTCCAGGCTTATTTGGATTAAAGACTGGGAAGATCGGCAAAAACCAGTCTCTGGGTCCCCGTTCGGCAATCTCGCTCTCCGTCACTCGGCGGATGTAGCCCTTCTCCTCGTAGTCCTTCATCTTTTGGATAATGGCATTCGCTAACGTAGGATCCTTCTCCATTTTCTTCCGTAGGCCCAAGTATCTCCTCAACGCCATGCTCCTGTTACACGGTAACCGCACATCGTCGTATTTCCATAGCAAGTCGGTTTGGTAGCGATTATCCAGCAGCCGGGTTTCTGAGGCCAGTATTGCATTGGCCCTTTCACTCCCCCCGGAACGAGATGGTTTACGTTGCTAATTCCCAGCGATTCAATAGCGTAGTGTGTCTTCAACGTATTGTGTAGAAGCTCGTTCGAGGCGTCGTCACATATGCAGACATGGTAGCAGCTGCGGACTTCATCTTCATGCATCGACCCGCCGCGTGCCCCGAACACTGTCCAGCCAAGCTTCGTCTTTGTGGCGATCGGTTCACTACTTCGTCCTTCTGCATACTTGAGGGGCCTTCCTAGACTCCAGTTGTCCACTCCAATCATTATGCGTGGTCTCGCCTTACTATACGAGGCAATGGGCAGTCCCTTCAGATGAGTATACCTCTCACCTAGCTCTTCCATGTTTAGCGATTGTTCTGGAAGAGACAAGTCATTAATAGAATGCACTATTTTTAGGTGAAATGATCTTGACCCATCGCGCACGCCTGCGATGCGAAGTGCCGCACGGACTGAGCCAACTTCCTGCCGAGTTGTGCCTCCCGTCCACCTCAAGCTCAATGGATCCGGCCTGCTTTCAACACCTAACTCGCCAATCAAACTATGTTCAATGAAGGTCGCCGTTGAATGAAGGACCCTTCGTCGAGGAGGGCGTATGTCCTCACCTCCTTGTCGTTGCCGTAGAGGATCACCGGTACATAGCGTAGTAGGATGTTTGCATCTGTGCTTGAGTGTGTGTTACATTGTTTACCGTTACGTGTGGCGCCTTGTTTAGTGTTGTGTTCAGTGCCGGTTTTACGCGTAGTGTCATTTCTCTCGTGCAACAGTGTGTGGTGTCTTAGTTTGCACCCGTCGATGTTACACACCGTTTTTATGAAGCACACACCTCGATGCGCTGCCAAACATCGTACGCATAAGCCTTCGTTTTGTACGTGTGCACGTCGTTCCGATAACGGTAGTTCTCGAAATAGTTCGCAGTCCACCAGTTTGTGCCACGAGTCATGACACAACTTGCACTCGCGGCTGGTGGATGGTTCAGATGTGTGTACGGATACGTGAGCGTTTCGAGTTTTCGGCGGCCAGTTCGATTCACGACGGTCAATAATCGGCCCCCGTTTCGATGGTTTCGCCATTAATCTGGCCGCAGTTGCGATCTCTCCTATCCAAGTGCCAAACTCACTGACTGTAGCCTCCGACAATTGTAGCTTGTATCGGGCCCACTCTAGTAGACGCTCCGGGGGTAGCTTTGCCTCCAGCTCTTCGAGTAGTGCGACGTCGCAGTTGTATTGCCGCATCCCCGATATCTGGATCGTTGCGCACATCTTCTGTACGCTCTTCCCGAAGGCTGCTATGGTCTCCAAACTTTCCGCCCTAGGTGCGGGCATTTTCCTCACCTTCTGTATTAGACTCTCCACAATGAGCCCCGGCCTACCGTATTCGGATTTGAGGATGTCCAGTGCCTTTTTCAGTCCCGACGGCATTAGCAGAATGTGGTCGACCGAATCCAAGGCTTGACCCCGCAAGGCTCGTTGTAGCCGTAGTAGGTTTTCTTCCTCGTTAAAACCACAAGCTGCAGACGATCGCTCGTAGCTGGAGTAAAACATCGGCCATTGTTCTGGTACCCCGGAAAAGGTAGGCAGCTCTCTGCTTACAATCTTTCGTGCCGCCTTTTGACGAGCTGTTAACGTGTCATCCTCTGGGGTAACATCCAACGGCTTTGCTACCTGGAAAGACACACCACGCTCACCTGCTGTCGTGTTTCCGGGTTTCTCTTGTTGTCCGTCCTGCGTCTCACGGTGCGTTGCAAGGGATTCATCGACCGCGCGACGCCATTCCGCGTATTCCTGATCTGCTGCTGCGGCTTCATCGATGACCAACGTTTGGTCGTAGCATGGCGGTGATGCGGCCATCGCGCCCTCGAATGGACGCCAGCGACGTTGGTTGACCGCCATCCTGCTGCTGTTTGGTTGCGCCATTCGTGCTCCGTATCCATCCGGGGACGATACTGGGGTCAAGGGGTGATGAACTCGCCGGTCAAGCTGCGCTATTGTGGCTGCGACCCGATCTGTCGGCGTCGCTCCCAGCCTCTCTGTGTCTCGCACCCAGCCCTCTAATCCTTCCACTTTTCCGTCCGGTATTCCGTCCGAAACAGCTCTTTCGCGTTCTCGTGCGAATTCGCGACGCTCTAGTTCCAGCTCTCGACGTTCCAACTCCAGCTGCTTTCGCGCCAGATTGAGCTCTCTGGCTTCCAGGTCGGATCTATTCGTCCTTCTTGAGCAGATGGACTCTTCATCAGCGGATGGCGCATGTGTATCAGTACGCCTCCCTGAAGTATATTGAAGTGGCTCCGGCTGAAGCTCCCGGTCCACACTCGCACTTCCTGAACTTTTTGCTTCTTCCATGTCCCTTACAACAAACGCTTCACCTCGTATGAGTGCACTAAAATCCACTGTCGATTGACGGTTTCACTTTCGTAGTTTTCGCGCGCGTACCGTAACACTACTTGGTGATCGAACGATTTGCACTTTACCCGCGAGTGACTTAACTACGTGAAATTGTGAACAAAAAAACGAACTCGGGTGAATCGCGTTACACGATTAACAATTTGTGGAATGTTGTAAAAGTAACGGCGAAAAAAGGTTTTGTCGGTTGTGCTAATCGTTAGCAACCACAAATTGGTCTTTATTGCCGCTTAGTTTGGAAAAGAACGAAATCGTCCCTTTCACCCCCTATTTATACAATTTTCCGCTCTCCTAACGGCCATCATCTTTCTCCAATGTCGACTCGCACACTGTTTCGTCATGATCCTATCTCGCTTGACATTTCATCAAACGGTGAACTTATTACTGCAGTAACCTTCGCTGTCACCGCGTGCGCACCACTACATTGACGCGTTGTTTTCACAACAAGTACCTTCGAATGTTATCCGTACCGATGTTGTTTCGCGGTACGTTTTGATTCCTTCAGATAGCACTGAAGCAAATAATTCATTTGCTTTGAGGACTTTCACGAAAGGGATGTTAGGGGTATGGAAAGCTTCTTTCCCGTATTTGGCAATGTCTTCGATCGGATAGTCAAAGTTCTCAACTACTCCTACCACTTCAACCGAACTACCGGGGATGTAAACTCGGTAGTGTTCCGTAAATTCTGGATCCGAGGCAATTGCGTTTGCTTGTGTTCTATCCTTAGCCGTTAGTCTTATTTTGTTCATCCGTACCCGAAAAACATCAAAAATGTCTTTATATTTCTTAAAAATTGCCTTGGTTATTACCCTTATGTCCATTGGTTTTTCCCGAAGAAAATATCCAATCGTCCCTCCCAAGACGGCGGGTATGCACGCGGACGATGAGTTTGTCTCATTTGACTATTCGCCCAAGGAGAGCAATTGGACCTTCTCCATACAAAATCAGAAAGTGCTCGCTCTAACAGCTACTTCGTTCCTGCTTGCACTCTCGTCGAATCGAGCCCCCCCTCGAAAGCTCTCTCAATCGGAGCGAAATTTCTCTTGCTGTTCGTTTCTTCGAAGTCGTTCCTTCTCGGTCGCGTCCGTTGCAGGCATACACAAACGTCAACAAACGTACACACACAGTCCACTGTTGCAAAAATGCTTCGTTTTTAACCTCACTTTTTGAATGTGAATTCACTTTGCGCAGAGGAATTCATGGCAAAAAAACTCATTTGAAACATTGTAGAGCTGTTTTGTTCACTCAATGCACGCATGTATTTCGCTCATAGTGAGATTCTCTACATATTTTAATATCCATAACACTATCCCAGAGGATGTTTGGTACTTTACTGGTCATTCCACTAGTACAATTATAGTTGCTAAAATCTTTTGTAGATTCACGTGTGATGTTTTGTGGTTTGTTTGTTGTTTGTCTGGTCATATGTTGTGACGAACTAGTTTTGTTTGTCATGAGTATAAATATGTCATCCGTGCAATTGTAACGGTAAATGCTACAACAGGATCGAACAACAGGATAAGCAACGCACGAGTTCCTTGCCACATGTGTTTGATTCCAGTCATGTTTCTTCTGTTGTAGCTCAGATTAAGATTTTGTTCACGTTATCAGCTAATTTGTTAGGCAAATGCTATCGAAGTTATGTTAGAACAGATAGCAAAAGTTAAAGATGGCAATCGAAATCAAAGTGATCCCTCCGTTCTTTCTGTTGGTTGAAGGAAGTGATGGGAAATGATCCCAAAGTTGGGATCGGATCGTGTAAATTTACTCGATACCGGAATAGGATGGGATCGAATGATCCCTGATCTCTTGTGGAATGGTTGGCGGGGTGGAGGGGGGGAAGGGGAGGAGAGCTATTTCCGTGCAACGATGTTCCCGGATCGCTGTGGATCACAATCCCCATACAAGGCATCACCTTTTCCATGCAACGATGATCCCGGATGGCTAGCGATCAAAAGCGCTATTCAACAGTGATCCCATATAATAGGATTGGATCAGATTTTTCAAGCCTGGATCGGCCCTCTAACTTCTCATCACTAGTTAAAGGACTCATCTTGTTTGTAAACTTTATTATGCGTCAGGTTCTGCTCAGGCCAATCGGATGTGCGCAAATAGGTAGCTCTCTCAAGCAGTGACTGAAGGTTTGGGTCTGTTAAAGGATAACATTTTACAGAGAAAAAAGATTCCTCCAAACAGCGCTCACAAGCGATGAACATAACTGTATACTCCTTAACCTCAGACGGATGATCTATCCAACACGTAGAGACAGTTGATCGCCAAGGCAAAAGACTATCCATAGACTGATACTGACTTTTTAATCGGAATTGCATTGCGAGCAAGACGGCGTAAAAATGGTTCATAGACTTGTAGCGCTACATGAAAAGCTACAGGCTTTTGTAAACATTACGCTTTCCAGCAGTACGGTGAGTCGTCCTTTTTAAATCAGTCAATTTTTCATCGGTAGGACGTTACCGATGGATTGATAGGATCACTATTTAGCTGAATCTTATTCCATGCAGAACAGATCCATCAAGCTATCTATGCAAAATATAAAAACATGTTTAAAACTACTAAATCCTTCTGTGCGAATGAAAGGTCCACCAACATGCTTCTGTCTATGCCCCTCGACCACAATCACCTCCTGTTATGATTTCACGAAAGGAAAGAAAACGAACATGGTATGTCACCATACACCTAAAGGCTTCATGACAACAACAACAAACATTGGTTCTAGTAAGACCGAACATACACGCTTTTTCCTCAGCTATGCAATCTGATCGGAATCCAAACAAACTAGCAGTAATAGTTTACTCTCGATATACGATTTGTTAACATCTGCGAAAACTAACTCCATAATCCGTCTAGATCTTCTTTGTGCGGTACTGTACCTTATGCGCATGAGTACCGTTATCTTCGTGCGCACGCATATACATCTTCACACTCATCTTGTTTCAGGCTCAACCAATAACGACTAACACGGTACGCAAATTGGTACCAGCCAGATCGGTCATCGAATTTCATTCGGAGTAAAATGGACAGAAACCATGTTAAACCTGCGGTATCCTTTTTTCCTGAATAATGTTTCGACATCAATCATCAAATATCATCAATAGTTTACTTCCTTGCATCGTAATGCAACTGCAGCACCTATCTGCTTGATGGCATTCAAAACCTATTTCTAGTGCTGTTTTTTGTATCAACATTTTATGAGAGGGAATACGAATGTTCGATTGTCATTGCTTCAACCGTAGGACAATAACAAATCAAAGGGCTTGTTCTCAAACACTGATCCAAACCTTACTGAACACATCCTTCTAAAATCATTACATCATTGAAATATTTACATCTTCTATACGCATCATACTTATTTTTTGCTTAGCGCGTTAAAGCCTACTGCGCATCATGACACATTTGATCAAACGACCGAAATGTATTTTCACCAAAGTTGCATACGCTCGACGCACTGACCACATAAAACAAAACTCGACGCGGTTGTGTTCCCTCTGACTAGGATTCCGTGGCAACATCGATTCGACGGCGACTTGAGGTAAATTGTAAACATAAGTTCTCTACTCGTTCTCCCAACAGCTGATCACGAAGGAAAAAAACATCTGCCACACTACTCTACACTCCACACGCACTTCCACCTGCGCCGAAACGTGCAAGAAAAAACAGTACTAACGAGCGCAGCGTTGTTATATTTTGTGTACATAACTCGATGGATCTGTTCTGTATGGAATAAGATTCAGCTAAATAGTGATCCTATCAATCCATCGGTAACGTCCTACCGATGAAAAATTGACTGATTTAAAAAGGCCGACCTCACCGTACTGCTGGAAAGCGTAATGTATACAAAAGCCTGTTGCTTTTCATGTAGCGCTACAAGTCTATGAACCAATTTGCGCCGTCTTGCTCGCAATGCAATTCCGATTAAAAAGTCAGTATCAGTCTATGGATAGTCTTTTGCCTTGGCGATCAACTGTCTCTACGTGTTGGATAGATCATCCGTCTGAGGTTAAGGAGTATACAGTTATGTTCATCGCTTGTGAGCGCTGTTTGGAGGAATCTTTTTTCTCTGTAAAATGTTATCCTTTAACAGACCCAAACCTTAAGTCACTGCTTGAGAGAGCTACCTATTTGCGCACATCCGATTGGCCTGAGCAGAACCTGACGCATAATAAAGTTTACAAACAAGATGAGTCCTTCAACTAGTGATGAGAAGTAAGAGGGCCGATCCATTCTTGAAAAATCTGATCCAATCCTATAATATGGGATCAAATGATCCGGGATCACTGTTGAATAGCGCTTTTGATCGCTAGCGATCCGGGATCATCATTGCATGGAAAAGGTGATGCTTTGTATGGGGATTGTGATCCCTAGCGATCCGGGATCATCGTTGCATAGAAATAGCTAACTGTTCTAACATAACTTCGATAGCATTTGCTAACAAATTAGCTGATAACGTGAACATAATCTGAATCTAAACACCATCTGAATCTGAGCCACAACAGAAGAAACATGACTGGAATCAAACACATGTGGCAAGGAACTCGTGCGTTGCCTATCCTGATGTTCGATCCTGTTGTAGCATTTACCGTTACAATTGCACGGATGGCATATTTACAATCATCAAGACAAACAAAACTAGTTCGTCACAACATATGACCAAACAACAAACAAACCACAAAACATCACACGCGTTAACGAAATCTACAATAGATTTCAGTAACTATAATTGTACTAGTGGAATGACCGGTAAAGTATCAAACATCCTCTGGGATAGTGTTATGGATATTAAAATATGTAGAGAATCTCACTATGAGCGAAATACATGCGTGCATTGAGCGAACAAAACAGCTCTGCAATGTTTAAAATGAGTTTTTTGCCATGAATCCCTCTGCGCAAAGTGAATTCACATTCAAAAAGTGAGGTTAAAAACGAAGCATTTTTGCAACAGTGGACTGTGTGTGTACGTTTGTTGACGTTTGTGTATGCCTGCAACGGACACGACCGAGAAGGAACGATTTCGAAGAAGCGAACATCACGAGAAATTTCGCTCCGATTGAGAGAGCTTTCGAGGGGGGGCTCGATTCGGCGAGAGTGCAAGCAGGAGCGAAATAGCTGTTAGAGCGAGCACTTTCTGATTTTGTATGGAAAAGGTCCAATTGCTTTCCTTGGGTCTGTACGGCTGGGCACACACGGGACGTCCACGTCCTGCCCACGTCCACATCGAACTTCGTGCAAATCCGAACATAAACGCCTATCCTTTACCGTACGCACGAGCGAGACACAATAGTCGCACGATCAGCCCGTATGCTCCGTACGCGTCTTTCTAATAGAAGCATATGTAAAATTCAGAGAGGATCTATTGTCTTACCCCCTAGTTCCTTTAATAAACATTTTCTTTGCGTTTTGAGAGCCAGATATGATGTTCATTTTGCCTAGTCTAAAATTTGTTCATGTAATTATATTTTTCATGTAGGTTTAAGATAAACCATTGCAAATAAAGAGTTAATAAAAAAAATAATATTGTTCCAAAATATCGGGAACCGCTTCGCAATATGTTGTGGTGTTAAAACATTTCATCACAAAAAAAACCAATGCTTTTCTTCCTAGTTCTCACAACGGTTCGATCACAACCCATCTTTTTGCAATCCATCCTTTTTACTCTACAACAGCAAGGCTGCGTAAGCGGGTAAGAACAAGTCCACTGATCTGCTCTCGAGAGAATTATTTCCGATTCCTCTTTCACTTCGTGCTTTGTGGACGTCTTGTGGACGCGTCCACGGCAGGACCCAATTTTTTTGAATTTTTGTATGACTTCGTGGATTTTGGACGTCCAGTGGACGTACGTGTGTGCCCAGCCTACGCGTCATTCTAATAGTTATTTCCGATTCCTCTTTCACTTCGTGCTTTGTGGACGTCTTGTGGACGCGTCCACGGCAGGACCCAATTTTTTTGAATTTTTGTATGACTTCGTGGATTTCGGACGTCGAGTGGACGTACGTGAGTGCCCAGCCGATCCCCCCCGTGCCCCTCCGAGCCTGTGGCTGGGCACACACGGGACGTCCACGTCCTGCCCACGTCCACATCGAACTTCGTGCAAAGCCGAACATAAACGCCTATCCTTTACCGTACGCACAAGCGAGACACAAAAGTCGTCCGATCAGCCCGTATGCTCCGTACGCGTCATTCTAATAGAAGCATACGTAAAATTCAGAGAGGATCTAGGATCTTACCCCCTAGTTCCTTTCATAAACATTTTCTTTGCGTTTTGAACTAAACGAATACGTTTATATGCTGACTGTTTATATTCTTCTGTTTTTAATAAATACATAACTTTTAATATGTTTAATTCCGTTTATCGTAATATTTTCTGTTCTAAATCAATATTTCATAGTACGATATGACAGTATTTCAGATGATTTAATCCGAGGGATGATTTATCGATCAACAACAAACACAATCTGTTATCAACTTGTATATATAATAATTTGTGTAAGTTATTAGTATAAATTAGTCTGGCAAAGAAGAAAAAAGTGTTATTCTGTTCTTTGTTGTCTATACACGCAGACATAGCGATCGAGATAGAGATAGAGCCAACAGCTAATCGCTTTCTCTTTCTAAATAATGCATCGGTAAATGCTTTGCTTATTTGCTCGTAATTGAAAATTTTTCAAAACTCTGTTACGATCATCATTTGGTTGCTGAGTTTCCATGCAAGAAGTTGCTTTACTTCGTGTCTATTTTTTCATAATCTACCCGTTTGGCGTTCAGTGCATAAGAAATGGATAGTTATACAGCATCGTTGTTTGCAGCAGGAGTCATGCTTCTTGCTGGCGCTGAAGAAAATGAAAATGTGAATACAGGAAGAAGACTGTGGAGTAAAAAGTGGCTTAAAGATCGTACTATTCAAAGAACAGAAGTGACAATGGTGCAAGAGTTATACGAAGAAGATGACACTGATTTCTATAATTATTTACGAATGGATCAACAGACATTTGAACTCCTATATCAAAAAGTGCATCGTGTTATTTCAAAACAAGATACTCCGATGAGAAAGGCTGTACCAGCGCATACTCGTTTAGTAATAACTGTACGTTTTCTGGCGACTGGAAGAAGCTACAAAGATTTGTCATATGCTTCAAGAGTATCACCGCAATGCATAGGAGTAATTGTGATTGAAACCTGTGTGGCTATTCAAGAGGCCTTAAGCGATTACATAAAGGTAAGTGTTTTAAAGAAATTGTGTTTGTCAGGAATATTAAAACTCATATTTTTATATTTCAAATTTCAGTTACCTCAAACTGCAGATGAATGGTTACAAGAAGCACAGCAGTTTGAGAGCAAGTGGCAATTTCCGCATTGCTTGGGAGCTATCGACGGCAAACATATACAAATACAGAAGCCAGCACATTCCGGAGCAGTATATTACAACTATAAAGGCACTTATAGCATCGTACTTCTTGCCGTTGTAAATTCCAACTACGAGTTTTTATCGGCGGATGTTGGCACTAATGGGAGAATCTCTGACGGTGGTGTGATGCGCGAATCCAGTTTTGGACAGTTGCTTGAGAATCATCGGTTAAACTTGCCACTTCCTTCTACTCTACCCAGATCGAACAGTGTAGTGCCTTATGTTTTTATCGGAGACGAAGCATTTCGTCTTACGCCAAATTTGATGAAACCCTACAGTGCTGCTTCGTTGACACCGCAAAGAATCATCCATAACAACAGAACTGCCAGGGTCCGGAATGTAGTGGAATGTGTGTTTGGACACACAACAAAACGTTTTCAAATATTTCGTCAAGCCATACGACTGTCTCCAGAGAAAAGTACACAAATAGTTTTAACAACGTGTTATTTGCACAATTACTTGATAAAGCATTCTCCGGAATATTCGCAAACCATATCAACTACGTCATCAAGTGTAAATGAAGTAATACATCCATCGGTTGGCCCAAGTTCTTGTTATTCGGCAAATGCAGTAAGAGAAAAATTTTGTGAATATTTTAACGGAAATGTTGCTGAATAAATGTACATTAATTTCATTGTTTTTTTATTTTTTTTATTCACTATTATCACAACATTTTATTCTATTTCTGCAAATGATTTTTTTGCAAATGAATGAACAACGCGCATTTCTCTTTTTTAATGCATATTTTCATGCGCGTATGGGTAACTTTGTTAGAAAAATATTGCCGTATGAATTACAAGTTATTTAAATTAAATAATAAAAATTTATTTATTAATAACACCTTATAGGTCCTTGAAATACGATAATTTAGGCGGATCATTTCGGGTCGGTTGCTGCACTGAGGATGATGATTTTTTATTTGATGTTTGTGTTGTGGCATCTTTTTGGGATTTGTTTTGCTGTTCCTTTTGGCGTCTTATTTCATCTGTGAGTAGTTTGTGCATTTTCGCAACTATTTCAACGCGGCTATCGTGTGGTAATTCTCTAAGAAAAACTGCCAACGACAAACACATTTGAGTTGATTCGTCGTTGGCACCTTGGATTAAAGATGATACTTCATTCATGAGCGTTGACAGATTGGAGTTATGAATCTGCGATTGAAAATGTTTTGTTATTAACTACTTAATGTTAATTACGACCTCACAACAATTTTAATCATACTCACGTTGTTTCTATTTCTGATATTTTGACTACAGTTCGTGGTGGTGTCCGTCCTTAAGGAGGAAGTGAATGATGTGGATGGTAACGTTGATTCCTTATTATTTGTCACTGCAGATGGAGATGGAGTAGCTGAAGTTGGATTGTTGGATGCATTTGTTGGCTCTGTTGGCAGCGTTAAAGCTCTATTGTTTGTATTTCTCGACACGGTTGTTGCGGAACAATCTTTTAAAAAACTGAGTTGATCAAAATACCATAGTCTGGGCTTTCGAACATCACTCAAACCGGCACCTGATCGCACTGAATTTTTGCACAGTCTATTTTCACGATTGAAATTTTTCCTTAGTCGATCCATTTTTTGTTTCACGTTCATAATTGTTGCCTCTGGATAGTTTCTTTTCAACACCAACAATAGTGCATTAAGCGCTCGCACTTTCTCATACTTGATGGTGTACATCGGATGTTTTAAATCCCATAGTTCGGGATAGGAGCGCCAAACTTCTATAAACTCCACAATTTGTTCCGGGTCCTAATCCATAGTAGCTCTTGTTAACTTGACGTATCAATTGGAATTGAGTTCGTCAATGAATTTGCATACATAAACAGGTTGGTTCGAACTTTCCATTTCATATTGCTAAGTACGCGTTTTCTTTCGCCCCTTTTTTTTAAATAGGAACGTGCAAAAAAGTAAAAAAGAGCAACACTGCATATTCAAAAGTGGGATTTTCCGTGTAGAAAAACCAAACCCACACTTTAGAGTATGATGTGCTCTAGGGCTAGCATATATGTTTATGAATGGTCACCCAGGGAAGTACCTGTTTCAAGATCAGAGCAAATCTGATCTCCTAATATGTTGAAACTTTCACTCTTAAAAACAGCTGTGCACCTACAGGTAGCATGTGTACTTGCACTCCGAAAAACAGGTGTGTACCTACAGGTAGCATGTGTACTTGCACTCTGAAAAACAGGTGTGCACCTATAGGTAGCACGTGTACTTGCACTCCGAAAAACAGGTGTGCACCTATAGGTAGCATGTGTCCTAAAACTAAAGTACGAGAGAACAATATCGATATACAGGTATACAGCGATATACGGCGTACGCGATGCGTAGGGACTGTTCTGCATGGACACATATGTTTTAAGCCAGTGGTTTAGTTACCCTTTATACAAAGAATACCATACACACACACACCCACCCACTTTAGAATTTGATGCACTCTAGGGTTAGCATACGTTTATGAACATATCATATTCTAAAGCGGGTGTGTGTGTCTGGTACTCTTTGTCAAAGATGTATTAAAATGGTACGAAACTAATGTTTGGTTCGGAATGGTTTAAGATAATAAGCAAATTCCTAATTTCTATTTCTGCCGTAATATAAAACCACAAGTGTGCTTTGCACATTATAAACAATTTTAACGAGCAATTTCATGTGCTGAAATGTTGCCTAGTTTAAAAAAACTCAATAAAAAATATTTTTATTGTAGGTTTTGGACGTTTACGTAATACAAAAATCGGAAATAGTAAAAATATTGATATAATAAAAAAAATGTATTACTTTTCAACATCGGAAGAAGTTTCGAAATATATAACTATAACCGCATAATTATATGTGTGTTGTTTAAACATTTCATCACAAAAAAACAATATTTTTTTTCCTAGTTCTCACAACGGTTCGATCATAACCCATCTTTTTGCTATCCATCCTTTTTACTCTACAACAGCAAGGCTGCGTAAGCGGGTAAGAACCAGAACACTGATCTGCTCTCGAGGGAATTATTTCCGATTCCTCTTTCACTTCGTGCTTTGTGGACGTCTTGTGGACGCGTCCACGGCAGGACCCAATTTTTTTTGACCATTTTTGTATGACTTCGTGGATTTCGGACGTCGAGTGGACGTACGTGTGTGCCCAGCCACACGGGACGTCCACGTACTGCCCACGTCCACATCGAACTTCGTGCAAATCCGAACATAAACGCCTATCCTTTACCGTACGCACAAGCGAGATAGCGGTTATCGCACGATCAGCCCGTATGCTCCGTACGCGTCATTCTAATAGAAGCATACGTAAAATTCAGAGAGGATCTAGGATCTTACCCCCTAGTTCCTTTCATAAACATTTTCTTTGCGTTTTGAACTAAACGAATACGTTTATGTGCTGACGTTAGACAAAAAAGGGTTGTAGAAATGGATAAACATTCTTCTGAGAAACTAATGGTTGTTTTGGAAATGGATAATGATAATACGAAAATTTAAACTTTCTATTTCTGCCGGTAAATGTAAAAAACAGTACTACCGAGCATTTTCGTGTGCTTATTTCGCGTAGTCTAAAATTTGTTCATGTAATTATATTTTTTATGTAGGTTTAAGATAAACCATCGCAAATAAAGAGTTAATCAAACAAATTATATTGTTTCAAAATATCGGGCACCGCTTCGCAATATGATGTGGGGTTTAAACAGTTCATCACAAAAAAACCAATGCTTTTCTTCCTAGTTCTCACAACGGTTCGATCACAACCCATATTTTTGCTATCCATCCTTTTTACTCTACAACAGCAAGGCTGCGCAAACGGGTAAGAACAAGTCCACTGATCTGCTCTCGAGAGAATTATTTCCGATTCCTCTTTCACTTCGTGCTTTGTGGACGTCTTGTGGACGCGTCCACGGCAGGACCCAATTTTTTTGAATTATTGTATGACTTCGTGGATTTCGGACGTCCAGAAGACGTACGTGTGTGCCCAGCCTAAAAACTTCGCCCTCAAGATCGATTGCAGATCGATTTCAGAGTGAAATTTAAGTTATTTTTGCCAGGTGGGGACTTCGTGGATTTCGGACGTCCAGTTGACGTACGTGTGTGCCCAGCCTAAGAACGCTTGGACCGCTTTTACGTTTTTTGGCACACTAAACTTAGTAATAGCCTTGATTTTTTGAGAACTCGGTGAAATCGTTCCGCTTTTTATGTTATGTCCTAAAAACTGTACCGAGGACTGCATGAACTTACATTTTTTCCAATTCACCACGAGCCCATGTGCAGTTGCTGTCTCCAACACTTTTTTAGTTTTGCGTAAAAAAATCCTCTTCTGTCTACGCGAACACTATCAAATCATCCATCTAGGTTTCCATCACATTTTCGTTTAACAGGATCCGAAAAACAAAGTTCACAAAACGCATAATCACTGCCGGAGAATTACACAACCCTAAAGGTACTTGTTGGAAAACTGCTGGTTTTCAAACTGATTTGCCGAGAATAAGACTTTCTCTGCCGGACACGGATATAACGTGTGCCAAAAAATTGGTCTTTATTCTTCACGTGTCGTTTTTCCAAAAGATCGCAGGCGCATCCTGCGATCGGTTTCATGATTTTTCTTCTTTCTTTTTGATGTGTTGCTATTCTTTTTCCCTAGCTACCTGACAGGTCGTTGGGACATTTCTCTCACAGTTTTGTAGTGTTCCCAACATTGTCCCTCCAAGTATTGCACAGTTGTTTGTTATTCGGTTACTACGACTGTTGCGGCACCGCCGCACTTATTCCTTAAAGACCGTCTTTTCTATTTTCTGATCTTTATTTAATAAGTTGTTATAATCCAACAATTTCTCCAAATTCTAACATAGTTCGCATATGAGCGTACTATCGCAAAAAGAGGCCGCTTCCTCTCCGTTCGCTCCTTTTATTACATTTGCAGGAGAGAAGAACCTGTCAACAGTGCAGTCAACCTACTCTTGTGGGGTTTTGTTGCTGACGTTTACCCTCGCTATTTGTTAGGTTCGAACAATCCCCGGCGCGTAACCCAGTCCTTATCTCCTATCTGGTGTTACTTCATTCTACTTCCAGAACCGCCAAATTGCTTGTAGATCTCTTGAATCTTCCATTATTAGTTTTTACCCAAGCCTGACGAATCCTTTCGTCTCCTGCGACTATTACTTCGTCTATTATACCTCTCACCCAGCATTTCCTATTCTTCCCATCTATTATGAAAACAAGATCTCCGCATTCTAGCGGTTTTGTTTCTCCAAACCATTTGGATCTTTGATTAAGAGTTGGCGCGTATTCTCTCACCCATCTGTCCCACATTACATCAGACAACTGCTGAGTTCTACGATACGAATCACGTAAAGCTTCTTTGATGTTCGTCTGTGGAATAGTACGCTTATCAGTATCTGCAACACCACGCAAGAAATGATTCGGTGTCAAAGTCTCTTGCCCACTGCCATCTTGCGTCACCGTTGCCAATGGTCGACTGTTGATGATGTCTTCAGCTTCTACGATGACCGTCTGAAGAATTTCGTCCGTCAGTCGTCTTCCATCATCAATCGCTGCTAAGACGCCTTTAACCGATCGCACCAATTGCAGAATTGCCGCCTCAAGTTCTAGACGAGGTATTGACATCGGTTTCAGTGGAGCCACTTTAGCACGGCTCATTACCAAGGTACATTTCACTGCTCCATCGATGATTGCTCTGAAATAAGCAACTGCGCCAAACGCTGTTTCGCTCGCATCGCAAAATATGTGCAGCTGTATTTCTTCGATTTTACTTGAAGTTACTTTCCCGAAGTAACTTCGAGGGATCTGACATGACCCAACCTCCTGCACCAACCGCAGCCACCGCTTCTATTTTTCGAAAGACTCTGAATCAATCTTAGAATCCCAATCACATCCGGTTCTCCACAAATCCTGAATCAGCATTTTTCCTCGAATAGTGGTCGGAGTAATCAGACCCACCGGGTCGAATGATGTCATCACCACGCTCAACACAACCCGTTTCGAGGGTTGAAATCCGTCAATGACGAACTTCTGATGGTCCGCATCTGAAAGCACACTGAAGCAAAAAACGTCTTCTGTTGATCTCCAGCTGATGCCCAAAACACGGTCGTACGTGGTATTCTGTTCGCTCGAAAACTGCAACGCTGTTTTCCCACTCCTCTCTCCAACCTCATCTAGGAATGTCTCTGAATTAGACATCCAATTTCGGATATGAAATCCTCCTTGTGCGTGAATGTGTCGTACATCCTTAGCCAGTTTGATGGCTTCCGCTTCTGTATCAACACTATCATAATAGTCGTCAACATAGTGTTTTTCTATAATTGCTTGCACTGCCTCTGGGTACTGCTCAACGAATTCAAGGGCATTTAAGTTTTTTACAAATTGAGCTGAACAGGGAGAACACGTGGCCCCAAACGTAGCCACGTCCATAACGTAAACCTGTGGTCTGTCCGCTGTAATGCTGCCGAATAGAAATCTCTGCGCATGTTTATCTTCTTCTCTTATGCGCAATTGATGATACATTTCTTTCAAATCGCCTCCAAAGGCAACTGCTCGCTCGCGAAATTGACACACGACTTTCGGCAAAGGAACCAGCATGTCTGGTCCTTTAAGTAACATAGAGTTCAACGAAACTCCTGCCACTGTTGAAGCTGCGTCTGCATACTAGACGGATATTCTCTGGTTTCTTCGCATTGTGTACCACGTTAAGAGGCAGATACCACACCTCTTCTTTGGAGCAACTGGATAATTCATCATCGGTGATCTTATGCGCATAACCCTTTCGCTCATACTCCTTGATCATGTCAGTTACTCTTAACTCCAACATCGGATTTTTCAGGAGTCGTTTTGCCAGTTGCCGCATGCGTTTCTCTGCTGTTGGGTAGCTATCTGGAAAAGATCGATTATCTCGCCATAAAAGCCCCGTTTCAAACCGATTACCCACTCTCTTAGTTGTTTTTTTCTAGAATTTCCATTGCCCTCTTTTGATCAGGAGCAATGGGCACTTCGAAGGCAGGAACAATCATTTGCTCCAGCTTATACTGATTTCCAACAGCATCGTGAAGTTCTCGATTAGTCATTGCAGTGATACGATGTAGATTTATTATGACGTTAGGAGTCGAAGCACTGTCGTCTACGCCGTAAACGGTCCAACCTATCTTGGATCTAACCGCAGCTGGTTCACCAGGATTACCAACTCTAGTCTCTAAAGCGGCAAACAACTCGATGTTATTCAGCCCTATTATCATCATCGGGGTTTGCTGACTATTTTCGCTTATCGGAATATTCGACAGATGTTTGTAACGTTGTACGACATCAGCTAATCTCAAGGATTGACTCGGGAGCATTAGTTCATCTACTGTACGAGGTTCGAACAGCTTCCACTTCTGTGTTGATCCTTGACTTGAGATTAAAAGATCCAACTTCCTGGATCGATCATCTAAACGACTGATATTTCCGGTCCACGTAATCCGCAACGGCTCGTTCGGTCCATCCGCTTTCAGTTGGTCAGCAACGCTCTCATCTATTAGGGTAGCTGAAGAACCTTCATCAACAAATGCTATGATGTTGATGCTATTTTCGCCCGAATAAAGAGTTACAGGTATCGTCCGATAAATCGCCACTTGTGATGTTCTGCCACTGAACGTGTTCTTCTGTCCGATGCACCAGGGTGTGATGCTTTTTTCCGCAACCATTTACTTCGCACCGCAAAGAATTTGTACAAACTCCATGACAGAATTTACCCAAACATGTTTTGCACAGCTTTCCTTTATCAGCCGCAACCAGTCTCTCAGCGATCGTCATCTTTAGGAATTGATTACAATTATTTAACGTGTGTCCTGATTGGCCGCAGATCCAGCAACTTGAAATTCTTGTCGTAGATGCAGCATTTTTTGAGTGGTGAACATTTGTATATTCTTTCTTATATCTGCTCGTAGACACTGGTTTCTTTTTGTTAACTACTTGAGAATCGGACCCATTTTTATCACGTCTCGTTGACGGCTCTGATTCGTATTCAGCCACCTCTGCTAGCTCACTCACCACAGACTGGATGAATTTGTTAAACAAACATAAAGCACTCTCAGCTTTTCCGTTCTTGAATCGAACCCACTCTCTTTTGTAACTCGTGGGGAGTTTTCCTACTAATTCGTCAACCAGTAATGGATTGCTTAGATGTTCTGTCATATCGCAAGCTACTAGATGTTCGTTGAGCTGCTTTACTTTCAATCCAAATACTATGAAAGTATTGGCCTGTTCTTCAGTGGGTGGCTTCGCCTCACGTGCTTTCTTAAGCAGCCCTTTCAATAGCTTTTGTGGTCTTCCGAAGAGAAGCTTCAAATCTTCTATGACATTTGGAACCGTTTCTGGTGCTAAAAGCGATCCTCTAACTTCTTCTAAAGCATTTCCGGTTAAGCAATCTTGTAAACGTTTAAGATTTTCCAGATTAGAAAATCCACATGCTTCTGTAGTATATTTATAGCTACTAATGAATAGCGGCCATTCTTCAGCCTTACCGCTAAACATCGGCAAGCTGGTACTCACAGATTTTCTGGCTAAACGTTGTTCGGGGGTAATGCTCGATAGCTTCAACGCAGGTGGCTTGACTTCCGCAGTAGGAGGGCTAATATTAAGCTGCTGATACCTATTTTCCATTTGTTCGATTTCTTTCTGATGTTTCATTTCCAGCTCGTAAAGTTGCTTACGAAGAGCCATCTCCTTATTGTGACGAGCAATTTCCTCCGCGATGAGTTGTGAAGTTTCGTCAATCGATTCCAAAACCACGTTTTCTACAACGGTCTGATCCAAATTTACGTCCTCCACCTCACTGCTCTCAGATGATGGAGGTACCCCAACCATGCTAGGTCCAGCTTCAGCCTCATCCCTTCCTTTATCGCTTCGTGTCTTCGGCATGCTAAAAATTGATATTGTTTAATTGTCGAACAATATTACGATACTACGAACCAAAGACTTATCGCTGCCGTTCCACCATGCGCTACATCTGCGATGTTCGACCAGGATTTGTTGGGTGTTGACGTTTCACCAAAGTCTTTGTCACACAAAGCCTTCTTTGTCCTACGTCACTATTGTTGCTGTCTATGTGATGTGATGATCGAATTTCACTGAACTGGTAACCAATGTCCACGTTTGCTGACGCTCTTACACAATTAAGAACGCAGGCTAATTTCAGGAACACAACACAACCGCCTAATTGTACAAGTCTTCTCGAAACACACAAACACGCTTGAACTCGTTGTACCGCATCGAAGTTATCGGTGAAAAATTATTCGTGGAAAGTTTCTGTATAGTATTCAATCTCTGTTAGACGCCTTGCATGTATACACACACACACGTTAACGCATGTCCGCGATCGAACCATCGACACGAACAGTTCCCGGAAACAACGTACTCTTGTACTACTGCAATAAAGGACAGCAAATCAACTTCGCTTCCACACACACACACGCTCACTCTCCGACTAGCTAATCGTAGCGACAATTCACCGAATTGCTTGTGCTCCCGTGCGCTAAAGGCTTGCACCTACACGTTTACGCATGTCTACTAACGGGCTACGTACGCGGACAGTTTCTGGAACTTTCCACTCACACGCGCACACACACTAATTTACTAATCGTGCTAAATTCACCGAATTTCTTGTGCACACGTCTGTTCAAGGTTATTTCCGAGGATTGTGCCTAGCTACTTCAAACAATATTTCCGTAAAACACAACTTTCTTCATGCATGCATTAAGAACACTTTCCGATTATGCGACTTTATCTGCGTTCTACATACACAGCAAAACGAACACACAAAAGTTTAGTTTAAGATCAACACCTTTCGCGACGTCTTCACCGTGCTGGCTTGCACTCGCAGTATTGTTACTCAAACTTATGAAACACTTTTCGCGAATCTTTGTAATCCCCGACTACATTCAACGAATTGTTCCTAATTTCTTGCGTCAATTATGCACATCAACACTTTCCTAGAATCTTTATAGTCCCCGACTATGAATTCACAGGATTGTTCATGCTAACACTTTACACGCAATGCTCATACGAATACGCGCCATAAAGCATATGTTTGAAATTTGTTGCGGCACCGCCGCACTTATTCCTTAAAGACCGTCTTTTCTATTTTCTGATCTTTATTTAATAAGTTGTTACAATCCAACAATTTCTCCAAATTCTAACATAGTTCGCATATGAGCGTACTATCGCAAAAAGAGGCCGCTTCCTCTCCGTTCGCTCCTTTTATTACATTTGCAGGAGAGAAGAACCTGTCAACAGTGCAGTCAACCTACTCTTGTGGGGTTTTGTTGCTATTTACCCTCGCTATTTGTTAGGTTCCAACATTACTTCTGTTTCACCTGTCAGTTCCATATCTGTCTATGAAGTGGTATACACTGCAAGTGATTCAACCTCTCCTACGCTAAGTGCAACTTTCTTTCGTCATCTGACAGGTGACACCGCGTGTTGTTGTTATTACCTGCTTCTCGTTCTATTTAGCATCCTCGCGGTAATCTCGATTTACCGTTTAAAGACGATTCGATTCGCAACGATTTTTACACAAATATTTACGGTAAGTTCTCCTCACCTTCGACGTCTAATCGAACTATCTTATGTGCAGGCCTAACATACGTGCCGTTTGTCGCTTCAACCGTTATCTGCCTAACCTGATGATCCTTCGCTACTATTGTCGCCACTACGCGTCCTTTCGGCCAGCAGTTCCTGGGAAGGTTATTATCGACAATGACTACTATGTCTCCTACTTTAAGGGGCCGTACAGGTCGGAACCACTTGGTTCGACGCGTAAGAGTAGCTAAGTACTCAGCTACCCACCGCTTCCAAAATAGATCCGAAGCATGTTGCGCCATCCTCCAGGCGGATTTTATTGCAAAGGGATTGTCGCAAAACTTAGCCGGAGGTTTGCTTCCATTCGAACTTCCAAGTAGTAGAAGGTTCGGTGTTATGGGTTCAGCCAGTTCATCTTCTAAGGGTACGTATGTGAGCGGTCGCGAGTTCAAAATAAACTCGATTTCGGCAAAGGCTGACATCAGTATTTCATCCGTAGGGCGTCTAGGGAACACACAATGCTTCAGGATCTTCTTCACGGAGCGCACCATGCGTTCCCAGCAACCGCCGAAGTGTGGTGCCCCTGGTGGGTTGAAGGTCCACTTCAATCGCGGTCCGCAAAACTCTTCCATCAACGCGTCGTGGTCAAGTTCCTGTAGCGCTTCATCCAGCTCGCGTGAGGCTCCGACAAAGTTAGTGCCTCGGTCGCTAATTATCTCGTGAGGCGTGACCGCTTCTCTACTCTACGTCCTACAGCTACTAGAAACGGTCCGAAGTAGTCGATCCCTGTGAATGAAAAAACAGACTGGGCCACTGCGACCCGTTTTAGCGGTAAATTACCCATTAGAGGCGGTTCCGGTAGCGCATTGTCCACTTTGCATTTTTGGCATTTCTTCCTTATCCGCCGGTATTCTCCCAGTAACTTTGGGATGTAGTAGGTTGCTCTCAGCGCTCCTAGCACAGTGCTGTGGTTCCCGTATTTGTATCTCTCGTGATACTGTAGCATGATAAGGTGCGTGCCGTAGTCATCTCGGGGAAGGATAATCGGGTTGCGTGATGTTTCGTCGATGCTTACGCATTCCGTTAGCCGTCCCCCCACTCTTAATATCCCGTGGTCATCCAGAATAGGGGATAATTTATAAAGGCTGCTGCATTTCTCGATCCCCTTTTTCCACGGATGTCTTCTACGTTTCTGGTCTCAAAGTTTGTCGATCTCACTGCAGGAACTTCCCCTGTTGTATATTCTTGATGAGCGCACGATCGGCCTCCACCAATTCGTTCCGTAACAGCGGTCCGGCGCACTCGTCCATTTCGTACCATCGTCGGCCACGTTTAGTTTGGTTGGCACCCAGCGCCACTGTTCCGGGTTGGTGCTCTCCAGGAGTTCTCCTACTCTAAACGCCACGAACTGGTTGTAACGTCGGTGGTCGGAATGGAGCCAGCTCAATACATTCCTCGAGTCTGTCCAGTAGGTCACTCGTCGGATTTCCAGTCTATGGTCCTGCTGAATCGTATTCGCTAGGCGAGCTCCAATTATTGCTGCTTGAAGTTCCAGCCTGGGAATGGAGAGAAACTTAAGCGGAGCCACGCGTGTCTTTGAACCTACTAGAGCGCATTCGATTCGTCCATCCTCTTCGAACCGGAAATAACCGACTGCAGCCGTTCCGCTCTCGCTCGCGTCGCAGAAGATGTGGAGCTCTATGTTAGCCCCTGTGGATGTTGCGTGTCGATAGCATCGCGGAATGGTCACTGTTCTGACGTCTGGAAGTACTTGCAGCTATGCTGCCCATTTCGCGTCAGTCCGTTCGTCCAACTTCTGGTCCCAGCCGAATCCTCCACGCCAGACTTCTTGAAGTAACACCTTTAAGTACATTAAAAAGTGTCCAAGCAATCCCAACGGGTCGTAAATGCTCATCAAGGTCCGGAGAATCTCGCGTTTTGTCGCCGCTTTCCTTCCAGATAGTAGGTCTTCATCGTGCTTCGGCGATAAACGAAAGGTTAATGTGTCGGTTGACATGTCTCACCACATACCTAGCACTTTCTCGGTGGACAAGTCTAGGCTGGTAGTAACGCCTTCCTTTTCCCCTATCTCGTTCTGTAGGCGTCGAACGACCGACGGGGAATTCGAGATCCAGTTCCTGATCTCAAACCCTCCGCACGAATGAATGTAGCGAACCTCGTTCACCTACGCCAGCGCTTCTTCGTCGGTTTCCACACTCACGAGCATGTCGTCTACGTAGTACTCGTTAATGATGCATTCAACTGCTCGCGAATACTCTGCCTCAAACCGTTTCGCGTAAAGGTTCTTGACGTACTTCGCACTGCTCGGCGAACATGCCGCACCAAACGTCATGACGGTCACAGCGTAAACTGCAGGTTTATCGTCGGGTTTGCCACCGTCCCACAGGATCATCTGGCTCCGCTGATCAGCTTCCTTGATGGCTACCTGATGGAACATCTCGTGGATATCCCCTGCTACCGCTACGCGATTGTCTCGAAATTTGAAGAGTACCGAAAGAAGCCCAGCTAGCAAGTCCGGTCCGGAAAGGAGGTGTGAGTTGAGGCTCACTCCTTTCACTCTAGTAGCTGCGTCGAAAACCATTCTAATTTTTCCAGGCTTGTTCGGGTTGGTCACTGGGAAGATTGGAAGATACCAATCGTTTTTTCGACGTTGGAACGAAACTGTATCGGCCAGTTTCTTAATGTACCCTTTGGATAAGTAGTCCTGCATCTTCGCATTTACGGCTTCAGCTAAACTGGGATCTTTTTGCATTTTTTGTTTTAGGCATACATACCGCTTCAGGGCTGCGGCATTGTTACATGGTAGGTCGAGGTCATCATATGGCCATAGAAGTCCCGTCTCGTAACGGTCGCCTTTAAACTTGGTTTCCCGCCCCAATATGGCGAGAGCTCGTTCGTTGTCCTTGGACTCCAGCGCCTTACTCGACTTGACGATCCCGATCGATTCGATATCGAAGTATTCCTTGACGGCGACCGTTAAACGATCGTCTGCTGAACCACCACAGGGACAGACGTGAAAGGAGCTGTGAGTCAATTGTTCTGGTACCGTGCAAGGACCGTACACGACCCACCCCTATCGGGTTTTGGATGCGACTGGCTTGTCACATTTACCTTCCGCACTCTTCAATGGTTTGCTGAGGTGACAATGGTCCACACCAATTAACACGCGCGGTACTGCTCCTTCATAGGATGCCAAAGGAATACTTTTCAGGTGAGTGTAGTTAGCCAAAAGTTGCTTTACGTTTACGGACTGCGTAGGGAGTGCCAGCCCTTTCACCGTGTGCACTTCCGTTAGCTCGTGTACAGTTGGATTCTATCCGCGGCCCGATATACACACCAATAGCTTGACCGATCCTGGTTCCTCTCTGGTCACGTCTCCCGTCCATTGCAGGCACAACGGGTGCAAGGTGCAGGATGCACCCAACTCCGTCAGTAGGTCGTGGTCCATAAAACTGGAGGTGAACCCTTCGTCGAAAAAGGCGTACGTATCTACGCGCCCGCCAGGCCCGTGCAACGTTACTGGGACGTATTTCAGAAGCACACCTTCGCTGAGTCCTGTGTGCGCAAGAACGTTAGCTGATTTACCTGTTTCAGTCCTTCTTTCGCAGGTGGTGGAGTTGTTCGGGTTTCGATCTTCGATGTGCAGCAGCCGATGGTGAAGAGCGCCACATCCATCGACACCACACGACGACGTCACGCGGCATCTGTTGCTATGGTATGTAAGACACCTCCGGCATACCTTTCGCTCATTAACGAAGGCTCTTCTTGCAGATACTGTTGTCTTCCGGAACTTCTCGCACCGATCTAACGACTTGCAGTCCTTACCACACAAAACACAAATCGGTACCGACACAGGATCGTTGTCCAACGGCGTCGGAACACTGGCACTCACCTCATGAAGCGCCGTTGCGTTGCAAAACGTCGGGTGCACACGCCCCGTACCATTTGGTTGCCCTTGGAGCCGGCCGTCAGCCTGGGGTCGATGAGGCTGGAATCGTTGAGACTGAGGCCCATGAGATTGCCGCGATGGTTCCGGTTTCCGACGATCCGTATCGCCTGCTCCGCTTACGGGCTCCATGTCGATAACGGCACATAGGTCTTCCGTCAACTCTCCAATCCAGCGGCCAAACTCTACCAACGTGACATCCAGTAGAGTCCTTCTGGCTCGTGCCCAGTCGATAACCATGACAGGTGGCAGCTTCCGTATCAACTCCTTCAAGAGTGCTGCGTCATACATGTAAGCGTGTAGCCCGGAGGATCTCACTCCTGCTACCAACCGCTTCACTGCTAGTCCGAAATCCACCAACGAAGACAGTTTTTCAACCTTAGGCGCCGCCATCTTCCGAATCTTCTCCATAGTAGATTCTACAATCAGATCAGGCCTACCGTATCGCGTTTGCAGCATTTCAAGCGCTTCATGCACCCCGCCTGGGAAAACCAAGAGGTGTCCGACCAGCTCAAGCGCAGCTCCCTTCAGTGCATTTTGCAGCCTTATCACATTCTCGTCCTCGGTGTAGCCACAGGAAGTGGTTGTCCGGTTAAACGCCGTTATGAAGACAGGCCACGTGTCAACGTCTCCAGAAAAGGTAGGAAGATCGTGCTTGATCGGCTGACGAGCCGCTACCTGGCTTTGGCTGAGAAGTGAAGTGCTGTGAAGTGCGTAAGGCTGTGCAGTGTAATTAAAGTGTGCGTTGTTCCCCGAGTGCATCGCATTTTCCGGTCGTGTCGCATGACCTAAGTAGCACGATGGCGTCGCGTGTGATGTGTATCCCGAGTATGTCGCGTGAGTTGCGTATCCAGGACGTGTTGCGTATCCTGGATGCGGGTATGTGTGACGTGCTGCATACGTCGGACGTGTTGCGCTCACCGCGTGCGTTGAGCGTTCGGTACATGTACCACGTAAGGATGTGTGCGTTTCACGTGGTTTATGACCGATAGCGCTAGGGTGATGACCGTCTCTAGTACCGTCTTCTCGTACGTGGCGCATGGAATCCTCCATGTCGCGCACCCACTCGTCGAACTCCGGCTCCCGCGTAGGATGCGTGACACGTTCTATGGCCGCCATATGGTCTTGCCAGTCCGCGTCGTTGATCATCAACATTTCGCGTTCAATCTCGCGTCTTCTGCGACGACGTTCCTCGTACGCCGTCCGCGCTCTCTCCGACTCAATCCACGCATCATCTTGGCTCGTTCTGTAACGAACACCCGTCTTACTCTGACCCGGTTCGCGACCGGTTGCGATTCCTGCGTCTAGATCGCCTCTCCCGGTGTCTTCTTCCGACGGATTACCCTCGTGTTGATGCGTGTGTCCCGCCTTACTATGTTGCACCCGCTTGTATGATACCTTTGCTTCTGGGATAGGGTTGTATCTCGGGGTGAGTCCTTTCGACGGGTCGGTAGCTTCGCGTAATGTGCCCGGGGTAGATACTCCACTGGGGCTGCTAGGGACGTTCTCGCGCTCCGCATCCTGGCTTGTCCCTGGAGTAACTTCTTCCGCCCCTGGCATACGATGGGTACTCTGATCCATCACTGTCTCACTTTCTCACTTCATTTGATTTTCACTTTCCACGCGTGCGATTTACTTACTTCGATCCGCGAAACGGAAACTATCCGTATGAAAGTTTGACGCACGAAACTTAGCGAAAGCGATTGCACGATACTAAATTGGAATCGAACCAATTTTTTGGAATGTTGGAAAACTGCTGGTTTTCAAACTGATTTGCCTTAGAATAAGACTTTTTCTGCCGGACACGGATATAACGTGTGCCAAAAAATTGGTCTTTATTCTTCACGTGTCGTTTTTCCAAGAGGTCACAAGGCGCATCCTGCGATCGGTTTTATAATTTTTCTTCTTTCTTTTTGATGTGTTGCTATTCTTTTTCCCTAGCTACCTGACAGGTCGTTGGGACATTTCTCCCACTGTTGTAGTGTTCCCAACAGTACTCGATTAAATTCGTAAAGCCCTGATGTGGTTACAAATGCCGTGTAGTTTTTACTAGATTCCTCGATTTGAACACGCAAAAATCCATTTTTAAGGTCCATTACAGAAAACCACTCCGCACCTTGGAATTTTTGCAAAATATCGTCGATTATTGCAATCGGGAATCCATCCTTTAGAATAATACTGTTCAGTTTCCTATAATCTACACACACAAACGGTTGCTACCATCCTTCTTCTTCACTACGACGACTGGCAAAGTCCGAGAATGAACTTCTTACAATTCCTTTCACTCTCCATTCTTTCACCTAATCGTCCTCCGCTTTTTTTTCTGGGTATGCCAATCGGCTTGGAGAGTGTCAAAAAGGAATCATACGCTCGTTTGGTACTATTGTTAATTTCACCGGACTTTCTGGACAATTGTCCTCACACCGCGTTTCCTCGTATTGGTTCACCACACTATAGTAAGGGTATTAATAAATATATTTCGCTCATACAGAGATTCTCAACATATTTGAATATCCATAACACTATCCCAAAGATGTTTTGTACTTTACCGGTCATTCCACTGGTACAATTGTAGTTACTGAAATCTATTGTAGATTCACGTGTGATGTTTTGTGGTTCGTTTGTTGTTTGTCTGGTCATATGTTGTGACGAACTAGTTGTGTATTTTACATTTGTCATGATTGTGAAATCCTGCTACGTGAACCAACACATCTATAACATCTCCGTTATCCGTTAGCGACACAACCTTTACTCGCTGCTCAATTCAGACTGCCTGTCTGTTTCCAGCCATCGTCACTCACACATGCTCCACACATACTGACTCACTCATAATCAAGGATCCCACATCCTACCCATACAAAAGCATGCCTGAATGTATAAAAATTTCTTTATACCATACGCGCATCCTAATCGCAGTGGGCGCTTTATCTCCCTGGTCGCCGGAACTTTTTAATTCCCGGGCCACACTACAACTTCCATCGACCGCACCTGACCTTTAACACACTCCTCCGGTGGAACGTGCAGAGACAATCCTTCCTCCTTCGACGGTAACGTCTCTCCTAAACCAACGTCCTCCTCTGGGTTGCCATCCCTTTTCACATACTTTTTTAAATGTTTGACACGCTCATATTCGTTTTCTAAATTTTTTACCGTCGCTCTCCCTGCTCCAGCCAACCTAATCACTTAAAAAAAAACGTTTTTATAAACCGTGTCTGCCTTATCTTTCTTTTGATCCATAACCAACACTGTATCTCCTAGCCCCTCCCTCTTAGCCCTTCGCCTAAGATCATCTCTTAAATTTCGTTCAAATTTTTGTGTCCTGTCTCGATCACGCAATTCGTCATCTAACAGCTGCCTAGAATTTATCTTCATATTTGGCAACAAACTCCTGACTGCTCTACCAAACATCAACTCCGCAGGGGGAATTTTTGTTACGTGGTGAGGCTATGAGTTATATGCCGCTACATAGTCAGCCAATGCCTCTTTCCAACTCAAATTTCCCGCTTTCGCTATGGCCGCAGTTTTGTTTATTCCTTGCATACTTCATTCAACCAACTCGTTTTGCGTTGGGTTTAGCGGCGTACAGTGTATCAACGCAACTCCCCACACCTCTTTCAACCAAGTTCTTAAATCCGAACTGATGAACAGTGGTCCGTTGTCTGCTTTCAAAGCTTTTGGTACATAATAGGTATTAAAGATCCTACGCAGTACCCTTTTCACCGCTTCTGTATCCGTTCGTTCCACCGGAGCTGCCACCATAAATCTAGAATAGTTGTCCGTGAGCACTAACGCCTTCCAATGCAACGCATCAGATGCTGATGCTAGATCCATGGATACATAATCCCACGGATTGTAGGGCAACTCAGTTAACGTAATGGGAATTGTAAAGTTAAAATTGAGAAAATCCTTTGCCTTATTTGTTTCGTTGTGATTGTAGTTGTTCAGAATGTTTTTTTCTGATCAATTTCCTCACCAGGTTCCATAGGTCCATAGGTTTGGTGTTGATGTTTTTATTAATTCCTTCTAAGGTGTTTTGCCAGTTCTATTCTTTTTGTTTTTTTGTTTTTCTTTTTAATATTGCCGATTTTTTCCTGACTTCTATTGCATTTTCTAGCGATCTTATTTGGTTGAATTTTTTTCTGGCTTTGTTTCTATCTTGGAAAGCTGCTTTTGTTTCATCATTCCACCATGATTTTAGGTTTATGGTTGTTTTATTGTTGTTGTTTGCTATTATTTTCTTTGTTTTGTTGTCTAGTTGTTTAATTGTGTTGATTTCTTGAGGGTCGATATTGTTGATGTCGTTTTTTTATTTTTCTTTTATTGAGAACGGTGTGATTGGTTTTTTGTATATAGCTTTCAAAGATTATTTTAACTGTTTTGTAATTTCTTCTACTTACGTGTTTGTCCCTGATTTTCCTGGTAATATGATTGTATATGTCGTTGAATGTTATTGTTAAGTCTATTGCTGTTTTTCTTTTGTTTATGTCTAGGTGTGTGTGTGTGTGTATATCCCTGTCGGCCAGATTGTACGAATAGGCGAGCTGTCAAACCGATGCAGCCTATGCTACGCTTGTGTAGATATGTGCGTGTCCGCGAGCGTGTGTCAGCCAGCTCGTCATCGTATCTTTGCCTTGTGTGGTTTTGTACCTAGCGTTGTTTGGCGTCAGTGGTGACTCTAGTGGTTCGTGCCAAGTAGTTGCAGATTGTGAAAAGTTTTTCAAGGAATGGAGAACAATTGAAAATAGATTGTACAACGAATATGCACCAGCAAGTAAGTGTTGGGATACAATTTCTGTATCTCTATATTCGGGAAACCCTGTCTTCAATGTGTGCTAATGGCATGGTTTACGGCGAACGATTGCTCACGAACGATCGTTCGTTATGTCAAGCCCTTTAAAAATGAATTGGTTTGCCCTCAGAATTGCATAAATTTTGTCGATTGGGTCATCTGTTTGGTTCATGAGAGCTCATTTTTTGTTCATTTTTTGTCAGTTGGGTCTGCTGCGTAGCTCATTCAAGTTGCATGCAATAAAACACTGTAAAGGTAAAAAACTGAAATGAAAACTGTTCTACCCAGAATAGTTTGTATCGTTTTCATGTTTGTTTTTTACAGTGTACCACGATCGATCGATACAGGTTTGTATGGAGCTCTCCAGTTACTCCAAGAGTAACTGGAGAGTACCGATCGATCGATCGATTGGTTTGTTTTGTCATTGTTCCAAGTTAGGGATGATATGCGTTGACAGCTGAGTAGATTTAATATAATTAAAACTTAGAAAAACATTAAATACCTAAACAATTTGATTCATTATAAAACACTACCGACTTCTATGTAAGAAAACAATTTTTGCACATCATATAACACATTAAACGATTTGCAACCGTCGTATTGACGTTCGTTTAAAATTGTGGAATACAAACATTAGGGTATGCTATATAGCATGCAAACTGGGATGTGAGTTCATCACGAACGATCGCTTGTGAGCAATCGTTCGCCGTAAACCATGCCAATATCTGCAAATAAAAACGGAAGACACTGACACTGTTCGCCAGGCGAAAGAGAAGCTGATAGAAAAACGTCGGAAGAAAGATCGACGATGTAAATCAGTGCTGGTTTCGCGGATCCATGATAGTATGTTGGAATACGTTCAGGACAAAAAGACGCCGAGAGCGATTTGGCTTGCTTTGAAGAAAGTGTTTGAGAGACACAGCATCGCAAGTCGGCTTCATCTTAAAAGATGCTTGATGACATTTCGTCATGAAGCGGGAAGCCTGCAGGATCATTTCTTAGCATTTGATCGGTTAGTGCGTCAATACAAAGCTACAGGAGCTGTAATGGACGAGTTAGATGTCGTTTGTCAATTGCTTGTGACCATGGGGCCAAAATATGCGACAGTGGTAACGGCAATTGAGACAATGTCCGCAAACAATTTGACGCTCGAATTCGTGAAAGGCCGCCTTCTTGACGAGGAAATCAAATGTAACGGTTCAAGTGTGGAAGCTAATTCTTCGAAAAGTGTTTCGGCTGCTTTTGTTGGAAAACCTAAAGGATATATCAAGAGGGTTATGAAACGCTTTGTTCGTCACAAGCAGATTCGGGTGCAACGGACCATATGGCAAATGAAAAGAAACTCTTCGAAAAATTATTTCCCTTAAAACAGCCTATTGAAATAGCAGTGGCGTTGAACGGAAAGTCTACTGTTGCGGAATACGCGGTGTTCGCTACAGCTCAGGTGATTGAGCTCTTTGGGCAGATATCGGGAGAGTGAGAGCAACGTGCAAAATCAGACCAACTAACACACTCACACTAACGCCGTTCGCAAACCATCTCGACCAATCCCGAACGTTAGGATAATACCCGATGATCATCGGTATCATCATTGCGCGCGTAACTGACGCTACATTTTTTCTGTTGCAAGATCCTTCTGGAACATTCTTTTGGAGTTGCGCGACATCCTTTTGATGTATATAAACGGACCAAAACCCTCAACCAGTTCAGTTGGATCCGACCTGAAGAGACGAATGCAGCCGGGAGGCCAAAGTCTCTATAATTCAAATAATAATAATTGGATCCGACCCGGCAAAGGGTCAAATAAATAAAGTGTGTTACCTTCTAAAATTATTCGACACAAAGAATTCCTTCCTTTGAGGCAACCCGGCGCCTCTACATTTGGTCCATCCCGAACCGGATACCGGCCTACAGTCCCCGGTATTTTTAACCTTCCTTAGTCAACTAAGCGGCTAGAGGAAACAACCCGTCCCTACCGAGCCGTTCGGTACCGTAAGCCTTCTCTGGTTAACCCAGGCAACCAGCAGAAGCAAACCTTCACTCCCGGTCCACGAAGTGACCAGTGAAGTGGTCCCTGCCGATTAGTGCGCTAATTGGTGCCACTGGTGACATCCGAGCAGCCTGCAAGGACACCAGAGTGTGATCTACTTTTGGTCTAGAACCCAACAAAATTTTTCCGGCTCCTGCGTGCGCGCAGTGTGAAAAGCGTTCGCGAGGCTTACAACAACGCGAAGTGTGATAATTATATTGTGTGTAGTGTGCCAAGCAAAATGGGACTCGATCACACACCGGAGAAGAAGGATGACAACATCTTCAAGATGCTCATCCACCAGCGTGGCCAAATCAAACGGAGGGTTACACTCATCAACCGCAGTTTGAAAGAAGCCGAAGACGATCCTGCAAAGGCGACGTCAACCCTGCTGAAGGTTTTTGCAAAGAAACTCGATATGCACTATCAGGAGTACACCACAGTACATCGCGAAATAATGGAAGCGTGCCCGGAATCGAAGCTAGAAGAGCAAGATGAAATGCTCTTGGAATTCGACACTCTTCACACCCAAGCCATGGAGAAACTCGAGCAGCTATCCATAGCACCGTCGCAAACCATTAATCCGCCTAATAGCACGGTCAATACCATGAACCCGATCATGGTTCAGCATCAGCAGTTGCGAGCTCCGATTCCCAGCTTCGATGGGAAGGTGGAGAACTGGCCGAAGTTTCAAACAATGTTTGAGGACATCGTCGTTCGCAGCACCGTATCCGACGCCATGAAACTTCATCATCTGGATAAGGCTCTCGTCGGAGATGCTTCTGGATGGATCACAGCGAAAATGATCCAGGATAATAATTTCCAGTTAACCTGGAAACAGCTTAAGGAGCGGTTCGAGAATCCCCGCGTCATCGTCGACACGCATTTGGCTGGTTTGTTGGATTTAAAACCTATTCCAAAACGTAACCACAAGTACTTGATGGAGCTAGTGAAAACAGTACACCGTCACGTAGGAGGTTTGCAGTACCAAGACATCCAAGTCGACACGATGTCTGGTCTGCTACTTACCAAAATTATCACTGCCCGATTGGATGACCAGACTCTTCAGCTGTGGGAAAGGACTCAGGAGCACCGTAAACTGCCGAGTTACGAGCAAATTATGCAGTTTTTGCAAAACGAATGCCAAGTTCTGGAAAGGTTCCAGAATCGACCCCAGGCAGCTGGTATGACAGACAACAAGCAGTCTACTGGAAAGCTCACGAGCCAGAAGGCACACGCCGTCTCATCGACAACGACATTACATCCCTGTCTCGTGTGTTCTTAAAAGGCATCGTCACTTCGAGTGCCCAGTGCTGAACAAAATGGAAACAACACAACGCAACATCAAGGTGAAGGAGTTAAATCTGTGTTTTAACTGTCTTCGACGCGGTCATCGTTCGAACGAGTGCCCATCAAACAAAGGTTGCTCGAAGTGTCAAAGAAAACATCATACGCTTTTGCATCAGGATGCGAAGGCAGTGTCGGAAAAGCCCACACACTTCGTCAACACGACTCCAGCAGAACAACCTGCAGCATCGTTAAATACTGCCGTTCCAAAAAGCCGACCATTAACACAGAACACAGCAATGCTGATGACCGCTCTCGTGCATCTAAGGAACATCGACAACGAGAAGGTACCCTGCCGAGTGCTTTTGGATTCAGGGTCCCAAGTGAGCTTCATTTCAACAGCAATAGCCGATCGTCTATCCCTTCAAAGGATTCCAACGTTCGTGCCTATCATGGGAGTAGGTGCAGTCAAGACCTGCGCTCGTGAGAAGATCATAGTTGCAGTGGAATCCAGATTTTCCGACTTCGCTACAATCGTCGAGTGCCTGGTGATTCCCAAGGTGACAGGATTCATCCCCTCAACTCAACTTGATGTGTCAACATGGCCTCTACCACCTGGCCTAGTCCTAGCTGATCCAGAGTTCCATACACCTGGCAGAATTGACATGCTGTTGGGCGTATCTCACTTTCTTCGTCTACTAAAATCAGGAAGAATGCAGCTACGAGAAGACCTGCCCGAGCTTCAGGAGACGTATCTCGGATGGGTCGTGGCAGGAGATATCGAAGAACAGAAGAACGACCAGCAATGCTGCATCGCCACCACCGCCTCGCTTCCTGAGACCATGAAAAGGTTTTGGGAGGTTGAAGAAATCAATGATGCTGACGAACCTACCGAGCATGAAGCATGCGAAAGGCATTTCTTCGCAACTCATCATCGTGACGAGAATGGAAGATTCGTTGTCGTCCTACCCTTCCGTGAGTCTCCACCCGTACTGAAGGACAACCGAGAACTGGCTTTGCGTCGCTTCCTCTCACTTGAGCGACGAATGAAAAGGGATTCTTCGTTGAAACTTCAATACGCAGAGTTCATCGACGAATATGAGGCTCTCGGTCACTGCCATGAGATCAAGGAGGAAATCGACGACCCAAACAAGTCTTGTTTTTACATGCCTCACCATGCAGTTCTACGACCGTCTAGTTCCAGTACAAAACTTCGTGTGGTTTTCGACGCGTCCGCAAAGGCCACTACATCTGATATAGCTCTCAACGAAGCCCTTATGGTGGGAGCTACCGTGCAGAACGACATCTTTGTCATCCTCGTTCGATTCCGAAAAAACTTCGTCGCATTCACCGTTGATATATCAAAGATGTATCGGCAGATCAAGGTGATTCCTGACCACTCGTGCTTCCAACGGATCTTCTGGCGTGCGGACCCTGCACTTCCTCTTCGTGTCCTGGAATTAACAACCGTGACCTATGGGACAGCATGTGCCCCATTCCTTGCAACCAGGTGCCTGCTACAGTTGAGCAACGATGAAGCCACCTCGTTCCCAAAGGCTGCAAAAATCATTCGAGAAGAATGTTACGTCGACGACATCCTGTCTGGAGCAAGCACCGTATCAGAAGCTCTCGAGTGTCAGAGCCAGCTTCTTGGTATCCTGAAGTCCGCTGGATTTCCTGTCCACAAATGGAGTTCTACTTCACCCGAGCTGCTGCAACACATCCCTGAAGCTGATCGAGAGGAGCTGGTACATCTGAGCGACGATTGTGAAGGAGTGCTAAAGACGTTGGGATTGACTTGGAGTCCGCAGCAGGATGAATTTGCATTCGTCGCCAATCACTTCGCCGAAACATCGAATTGTCCAACCAAACGATCCGTCCTGTCCGAGATAAGCAAGCTGTTCGATCCGATCGGACTACTAGCGCCAGTTATAATCATCGCCAAGCTCATCATGCAAAGGATTTGGTTAGCGGGACTTGCATGGGACACCTACCTCGAAGGAGACCTACTGAAAGAGTGGCTGCAATTTCGGACTTCCCTGGAAACCATAAACCACATTAGGATTCCCCGGTGCGTCTTGGTGCCTAACCACATCGCGGTGGAATTGCACGGATTCTCAGATGCATCTAAATCAGCCTACGGAGCAGCCCTGTATATACGTTGCATCTTCCCCGACGGAACTGCAAACCTTCGCTTGGTTTGCAGCAAATCCAAGGTTGCTCCTGTGAAGCAGGTCACCATTCCCCGAATGGAGCTGTTGGGAGCTCAGCTTTTGGCGAAATTAATATCCAAGGTCATGGGATCTTGTGATTACAATACCAGCAACGTAGTACTCTGGCTGGACAGTCAGATAGTCCTTGCCTGGCTGAAAAAACCGCTAGCAACCCTGCAAGTTTTTGTACGAAATCGCATCGAAAAAATTCGTCAAGTCACCGAACCATTGAGTGTACAGTGGAGGTACATCTCAACTAAGCAAAATCCGGCAGACATTGTTTCGCGAGGTATGCTGCCAGAAGTTCTACGAATAAATGACCTATGGTGGTTCGGTCCCAAGTTTCTCCAATGCGCAGATTATGCAGTAGAAATTCCGGATGAGTTACCTGATGACGTCGTTCCGGAATTAAAGGTGCCACCGATCATTGGCACGCCTGCCATGAACTTAAAAAACGAGCTATCTGTTTTTTCAAGGTATAGCTCTTTCCGGAAACTCCAACGTGTAATCGCTTTGGTTCAACGCTTCATCTTCAATTGCCGTGAGAAGGACGTTTCGAAGCGAGTCACCAGCCGTTTTCCAACGCTTCTGGAACTTCAACGCGCCGAGAAACTCATCGTACAGATTATCCAGCGCGAAACTCTAGCTGATGAAATCCAACGAGTGGAAGCCAACGAACCATGTAAACGGATTTACTCCTTGAATCCGATAATCATCAACGGAATCCTGCGAGTCGGAGGAAGACTTCAGCATTCTGACCTTCCATTGTCCAGCAAACATCAAATTCTACTTCCACGGCATCCAGTTACCGATCTTATCATTCAAGCGTATCACCGAGAACTTCTTCACATCGGACCATCCGGATTGATTGCTGCCCTTCGGTTGAAGTTTTAGCTGATTGATGGAAGATCATCAGTTCGAAAGATAACTAGATCCTGCGTTCGTTGCTTCCGGTCCAAGCCACGAAGTTCCAGTCAATTAATGGGAAATCTACCTTCATGCCGAGTTACCCAGGCACATCCGTTTGAGAAGACTGGAGTTGACTACGCTGGTCCTGTACTCATCAAGGAGGGACGGTATAAACCTCGTCTTGTGAAGGCCTATATTGCTGTGTTTGTTTGCATGGCAACAAAGGCGGTCCATCTAGAATTGGTCTCTGATATGTCAAGCGAAGCCTTCCTTACAGCGTTTCATCGGTTCACCAGTCGGCGAGGATTAAGCAAAGAGATCTTTTCGGACAACGGATGCAACTTCAAGGGGGCCAATTCGGAGCTACATGAACTGTACCAACTCTTTCGCAACCGAACAACCGTTGCAAAAATCGAGCAATACTGCCAGTTGAAGGAAATCTTGTGGCACTTCATTCCACCCGAAGCTCCAAATTTTGGAGGTCTTTGGGAGGCTGCTGTTAAGAGCACCAAGTACCACCTTAAGCGGACGTTGAAGGACGCCAAGCTAACCTTCGAAGAGTATGCGACGGTGTTAACCCAGGTGGAGGCGATCCTAAATTCTCGACCACTATTTGCAATCTCTACTGATCCCTCGGACCCGGAGGTCATTTCGCCGGGTCACTTCCTAATAGGTCGTCCATTGATTGCTACTCCGGAACCTAGCTACGAAGAAATACCTATGAATCGACTATCCCGGTGGCAATACTTGCAACAGCTACGTGATAACTTCTGGAGACAATGGAAGAAGGACTACCTGCAGAGCCTGCAACCGCGTAGTGTAAACCAAAGGACTCATCCTAACATCCGCCCTGGAATGATTGTGCTGGTTGAAGAAAGAGATCTGCCAACACAGGCCTGGAAGATGGGCAGAATCATCAACACATACCCAGGATCAGACAATCTTGTGCGAGCCGTGGATGTGAGAATTGGCGGATCAATCTATCGCCGAGCAGTTTCTCGACTTTCCATCTTACCAATCGAAGACAACTGCAAACAGGATTGCAGCGCTTCAACGGACTCCTCGCAGCTCGGGGGAGCATGTTCGCTACAGCTCAGGTGATTGAGCTCTTTGGGCAGATATCGGGAGAGTGAGAGCAACGTGCAAAATCAGACCAACTAACACACTCACACTAACGCCGTTCGCAAACCATCTCGACTAGAGATGTGCAAGCTGAGTAAGAGTGAGTGAGTGATTTGAAACCTTCGAGAGAGTGAATGAATATAAATCAGCACGAAGAGTTTTTATGACTCCTTTAACCACTCTTTTGCGTTTATACTCACTCTTACTCTCTGTGCCGACTAGAAACTCACTCAGGAGTGAGTAAAAGAGTATTATCACTCTTTGGATTATAATCACTCTGTAAGAGTGAGTAAAAGAGTATTATCACTCTTTGGATTATAATCACTCTGTAAGAGTGAGTAAAAGAGTATTATCACTCTTTTGGGATTGTAAGCACCGAGGATGAGTGAGAAAACGTGTTTTATCCCTCTCTTTGGATTTTATTCATCGCCCGCCAGGGGACTTCGGGTTAGTGAGAGTGAGTAAAAATGCATTGTCCCTCTTGTTGGATTGTAAACATTGAGTAAAAAAGGAAGAGAGTAAAATTGAGTGACAATGTTTCATCGTTCGTTTTGGATTGAGATCGATGAATAGGAGTGAGTAAAAGTGTTTGATCACTCCTTTTGGATTGAAATAAATCTGTAGGTGTGATTAATTATTATATATTTTTAATATATAATTTGTTTTAATATCAACATATTTGGTGTACATTTATTTTTTCGCTGGATTTGCTAATAATATCCATCAAGATGGTTAAAATAAAATGTCATACAAATTGTTTTTTACCGAGGACTGTTAAGTGTTTACAAGTTTGCATTCCTCGTTAAATTCATAACGAATTGGGATACGGCTCTTATTTCCGGTTTTCGGTATCAAGGTGATCGAAAAAAAAATCTTGCTGTCTCTCGGTCCCCCTATATGACCGATTGCACCAATTGTTTTCTTTCTTTATAATAAACCATGAAAAGATTTTAAATATCATATTTTTTACATAACAACATCATTTATTAGTTCAAATAAAGCATAAACAGAGATCTCTTGTAATCCATATAACATATTCGTGTACAATAATTCGTATATGCCTTAATTATAATTTTGATATAAACAGTATTTGAAGATTTAACGCCTGGCCGTTCCTACACTAATTAAAAAATACAGAAATAAACAATTAAAATAAAGATTCACTTCTATATCTTAAGTGCCATAGTTTTGCTGAAGAAACAGAATTTCTTGCAGTCTTTTGGGAGCTAACCTGTTGCGTTTTTCGGTGTATATTTGGCCCGCCTTTGAAAATATACGTTCACATGGAACCGAAGAAGCTTGTATGCAGAAAATTGATTCTACTATTAAGTGTAGTTTTGGATAATTGGACGCTTCTCTTTTCCACCAAAGAATAGGATCGTTTTCGAATGCTAGTCGTGGTGCTCTTAAATATCTTTCCAGTTCTGCAACTGCGGTATCTGTAGCATCATACCGTTCTTCGCTTTCGTCAATGGTTTTAAGAAAGTCGTAGAATATGGAATCCGAACCTACAGTACTCATTGCTGTAGAAGCAGATGTTGTTTCAGGGTACAAAGTTAGCAGTTCGGTTAGTAAATCATCGTATGCAGCTTGAAATACTTCTGGTTCGTTTTGAAGTGCATGTTTTTTCATGCGTGGGTCAAGAATCATTGCTTTTGTTATCAGTCTGTCACTTTTCATATGCTCGAACCGTGATTGTAAACCCTTAATTAGATGTGCCACCAGAAGTTTCACTTCCTCTTCTAAATTTTCTGTACGCGTCTGATATTCTTTAGCTTGTTTTAGTAACACTCTCATAAGCAACCCCATCTTGGATAAGGTTACTGACTTTTCTGCTGATACGTGTTTTGTAGCTTCTTCAAAGAATTTGAGTATCCCTATGGATTGTTTCAAGATTACCCAATCCTTGCCTACCAAATCGAATTTTATGTTGAATGTGTCTTTGCAAACACCGAGAGCTACTTTGTTCATTAAAAATCGTTCTATCATAACGTAAGTGGAGTTCCACCGTGTGGCCACATCTTGCTTCAATTTTAGTTCAGGCATTTTAAAGCTGCTCTGAACCTCGGCTAGTTTTCGTCTTGCAGCTGGACTTTTTTTGAAATACTTCACAATCCGTTTAACTTCATCCACAGTTTGCTTGATTGTGTCATTAATTGCACTTTGTACAATTAAATTTAGCGAATGTGCAAAACAAGGAATATGGTTTATTTTGAGCCCGTTAACTGCTGTCTTCATATTGGCTGCATTATCAGTTGTAATTGAAATTATTTTTTCATTTAATTTGAATTTCTTCAACATATCGTCTATCCATTGACCAATTTCAGACCCTGTATGCTTGGCGGAGAACTCGGAACACTCTAGCAAATATGAAGATAGCTCAAAACTTTCATTTATAAAGTGTGCAGTAAGTGCGTAAAAGCTAGTGTTGTTTATGTTACTCCAGCCGTCTGCTGTTAGCGAAACAGATTTTGAAACACTCAGCTTTGCTGTCACTGTATCCAAAACTTCTTTATATACGCTAGGGAGCAATGCATGCGTAACAGTTTTTCGGCTAGGCAGGGTATACTGTTTGTTTAAGGCGCTTAAAAAATCTCTAAAATATTTGCTATCCACTAACGAAAAAGGACAGCTGTCCTTGCACAGTGCGAATAGTAGTAATTTGTCCAGATTTCTTTTGCTTTCATTAGATATAGGGCGGTTTGGCGTGAAAAATGTTTCGATGGTATTTTTAACTGAGCTTATAGCGCTGGCTGTTTCTGCTAAAGGTTGAATAGTTTGCGAGGTAGCACCTTCGTCCGTATTGGCTGGTGGCGAGTCAACTGCATTTGACCGATTACGAGGTACTGATGGATGAAGATTTTGCAGATGTCGAGTTAAGTTGGATGTAGATCGGTTTTTTATATGTAATTCCCTATGGCAGTATCGGCATTTAGCTATTGTTCCGTCTGTTATGCTGGTGAAATGATTCCACACTTGACTGCTACTACCGATTCGAGGCATTTTTTTGTCAAAAATAGCAACAACCTGGAAAGAACAACGGTATTATTATACATAGTTTGTATAAAATTGAGTCGAACGCATCCAATTAAAACATTTACGTAATACACCACTATATTTTTAACTTTCATTCGTAAGTTAAGGTTTTTTAAAGTCGATAAATTATGCGAAACTTGTAAAGCGTGTGATTTGATCAAAACCTCTACTAATATTGTGTTGCACGAAAAAATAAAAAATAAATATTTTTTTTATTAACGGAGTATATATAAGTTCGCTTTTCTGATTTTGGTAGAACTAACTTTTGGTTCGCAAGAACATCAATTTCAACTTTTGCATTGGTCTATCTATTAACAGAGCAACAAATTAAATCAAATTAAATTTTCATTCAATTAAGAAGGCAATCATTTTTCGCTGATGATCTTAATTCGTTAAATTAAATTTGATTTCGAAAAACAGTTAATTCAAAATTTTCAAATTCGATATTCAATTATGCGAGGTTCCAACTCAACTATGACGATTATAAACTCATCACGGGTTCTGCCAAAAAATTTAAGCGCCAGAAGAACATGCGCCATTGGATGTGAAGATAGGAATTGACGAATTATTGGAGTGTGGTTTTAATTTGAGGAAACTATTATATTGTTTTAACAAACTCGTGTTGTGTGTCTTTAAAAGCAGGTAAATGTGAAGAAAAAATCTTGTTCTCTGTGTTTTTTTATAATTTAAAACTCTATTTTTTTTAAATTATGTCTTCCGGAACATACATTGCGAAAACCATTCAATGGTATCTGTCTGTTAAAATACATTTGTGTTGAGGCCTTTTTATTTTACCACAATTTCGTTCCGTGAGTGCGATGAACTAACGGAATAATGTTCTAAGAATTCAAAACACGCTGTTTTCTGTTGCTCTGTTAATAGATAGACCAATGCAAAAGTTGAAATTGATGTTCTTGCGAACCAAAAGTTAGTTCTACCAAAATCAGAAAAGCGAACTTATATATACTCCGTTAATAAAAAAAATATTTATTTTTTATTTTTTCGTGCAACATAATATTAGTAGAGGTTTTGATCAAATCACACGCTTTACAAGTTTCGCATAATTTATCGACTTTAAAAAACCTTAACTTACGAATGAAAGTTAAAAATATAGTGGTGTATTACGTAAATGTTTTAATTGGATGCGTTCGACTCAATTTTATACAAACTATGTATAATAATACCGTTGTTCTTTCCAGGTTGTTGCTATTTTTGACAAAAAAATGCCTCGAATCGGTAGTAGCAGTCAAGTGTGGAATCATTTCACCAGCATAACAGACGGAACAATAGCTAAATGCCGATACTGCCATAGGGAATTACATATAAAAAACCGATCTACATCCAACTTAACTCGACATCTGCAAAATCTTCATCCATCAGTACCTCGTAATCGGTCAAATGCAGTTGACTCGCCACCAGCCAATACGGACGAAGGTGCTACCTCGCAAACTATTCAACCTTTAGCAGAAACAGCCAGCGCTATAAGCTCAGTTAAAAATACCATCGAAACATTTTTCACGCCAAACCGCCCTATATCTAATGAAAGCAAAAGAAATCTGGACAAATTACTACTATTCGCACTGTGCAAGGACAGCTGTCCTTTTTCGTTAGTGGATAGCAAATATTTTAGAGATTTTTTAAGCGCCTTAAACAAACAGTATACCCTGCCTAGCCGAAAAACTGTTACGCATGCATTGCTCCCTAGCGTATATAAAGAAGTTTTGGATACAGTGACAGCAAAGCTGAGTGTTTCAAAATCTGTTTCGCTAACAGCAGACGGCTGGAGTAACATAAACAACACTAGCTTTTACGCACTTACTGCACACTTTATAAATGAAAGTTTTGAGCTATCTTCATATTTGCTAGAGTGTTCCGAGTTCTCCGCCAAGCATACAGGGTCTGAAATTGGTCAATGGATAGACGATATGTTGAAGAAATTCAAACTAAATGAAAAAATAATTTCAATTACAACTGATAATGCAGCCAATATGAAGACAGCAGTTAACGGGCTCAAAATAAACCATATTCCTTGTTTTGCACATTCGCTAAATTTAATTGTACAAAGTGCAATTAATGACACAATCAAGCAAACTGTGGATGAAGTTAAACGGATTGTGAAGTATTTCAAAAAAAGTCCAGCTGCAAGACGAAAACTAGCCGAGGTTCAGAGCAGCTTTAAAATGCCTGAACTAAAATTGAAGCAAGATGTGGCCACACGGTGGAACTCCACATACGTTATGATAGAACGATTTTTAATGAACAAAGTAGCTCTCGGTGTTTGCAAAGACACATTCAACATAAAATTCGATTTGGTAGGCAAGGATTGGGTAATCTTGAAACAATCCATAGGGATACTCAAATTCTTTGAAGAAGCTACAAAACACGTATCAGCAGAAAAGTCAGTAACCTTATCCAAGATGGGGTTGCTTATGAGAGTGTTACTAAAACAAGCTAAAGAATATCAGACGCGTACAGAAAATTTAGAAGAGGAAGTGAAACTTCTGGTGGCACATCTAATTAAGGGTTTACAATCACGGTTCGAGCATATGAAAAGTGACAGACTGATAACAAAAGCAATGATTCTTGACCCACGCATGAAAAAACATGCACTTCAAAACGAACCAGAAGTATTTCAAGCTGCATACGATGATTTACTAACCGAACTGCTAACTTTGTACCCTGAAACAACATCTGCTTCTACAGCAATGAGTACTGTAGGTTCGGATTCCATATTCTACGACTTTCTTAAAACCATTGACGAAAGCGAAGAACGGTATGATGCTACAGATACCGCAGTTGCAGAACTGGAAAGATATTTAAGAGCACCACGACTAGCATTCCAAAACGATCCTATTCTTTGGTGGAAAAGAGAAGCGTCCAATTATCCAAAACTACACTTAATAGTAGAATCAATTTTCTGCATACAAGCGTCTTCGGTTCCATGTGAACGTATATTTTCAAAGGCGGGCCAAATATACACCGAAAAACGCAACAGGTTAGCTCCCAAAAGACTGCAAGAAATTCTGTTTCTTCAGCAAAACTATGGCACTTAAGATATAGAAGTGAATCTTTATTTTAATTGTTTATTTCTGTATTTTTTAATTAGTGTAGGAACGGCCAGGCGTTAAATCTTCAAATACTGTTTATATCAAAATTATAATTAAGGCATATACGAATTATTGTACACGAATATGTTATATGGATTACAAGAGATCTCTGTTTATGCTTTATTTGAACTAATAAATGATGTTGTTATGTAAAAAATATGATATTTAAAATCTTTTCATGGTTTATTATAAAGAAAGAAAACAATTGGTGCAATCGGTCATATAGGGGGACCGAGAGACAGCAAGATTTTTTTTTCGATCACCTTGATACCGAAAACCGGAAATAAGAGCCGTATCCCAATTCGTTATGAATTTAACGAGGAATGCAAACTTGTAAACACTTAACAGTCCTCGGTAAAAAACAATTTGTATGACATTTTATTTTAACCATCTTGATGGATACTATTAGCAAATCCAGCGAAAAAATAAATGTACACCAAATATGTTGATATTAAAACAAATTATATATTAAAAATATATAATAATTAATCACACCTACAGATTTATTTCAATCCAAAAGGAGTGATCAAACACTTTTACTCACTCCTATTCATCGATCTCAATCCAAAACGAACGATGAAACATTGTCACTCAATTTTACTCTCTTCCTTTTTTACTCAATGTTTACAATCCAACAAGAGGGACAATGCATTTTTACTCACTCTCACTAACCCGAAGTCCCCTGGCGGGCGATGAATAAAATCCAAAGAGAGGGATAAAACACGTTTTCTCACTCATCCTCGGTGCTTACAATCCCAAAAGAGTGATAATACTCTTTTACTCACTCTTACAGAGTGATTATAATCCAAAGAGTGATAATACTCTTTTACTCACTCTTACAGAGTGATTATAATCCAAAGAGTCATAATACTCTTTTACTCACTCCTGAGTGAGTTTCTAGTCGGCACAGAGAGTAAGAGTGAGTATAAACGCAAAAGAGTGGTAAAAACATAAATGCAGTGTAATATTTTTTAATGAATCTCAAAAGAGTGAGTAACGGTTTCAAATCTTTAAGCCCACTCTTTGACTCCGATTCAAATCATTGAAAAGAGTGATTATTCTCATCTCTAATCTCGACCAATCCCGAACGTTAGGATAATACCCGATGATCATCGGTATCATCATTGCGCGCGTAACTGACGCTACATTTTTTCTGTTGCAAGATCCTTCTGGAACATTCTTTTGGAGTTGCGCGACATCCTTTTGATGTATATAAACGGACCAAAACCCTCAACCAGTTCAGTTGGGTCCGACCCGGCAAAGGGTCAAATAAATAAAGTGTGTTACCTTCTAAAATTATTCGACACAAAGAATTCCTTCCTTTGAGGCAACCCGGCGCCTCTACACGCGGGAACAATTAAAGTGATTTCGAAGAACGGTAACAGTCGGCGCGAATGTACGTTAGAGAATGTTCTATTTGTTCCTAATCTTCGATGTAATCTCTTTTCAATAAGAAGAGTAGAGATGGCAGGAATGAAAGTTGTTTTTGAAAATGGTTTTGTTAAAGTTATTAAGAACTCGGAAGTGCTCGCAAGTGGTCAGCGTAACGGATTTCAATATGAAATGGATTTTTATTCGGCGAATAAGAACTTGAGTGTTATGTATTCGTGTGGTAAAATTCTGAGATGTCACGACTTGTGGCATCAACGCTACGGTCACCTTAGCGAAAAGAACCTACGAAAGATCATAGAAAAGAACATGGTGAGAGGGTTAGAAAAAGAAATTACCCACGATAAATCTGAAAAGATTTGTGATTCTTGCATAGAGGCGAAGCAAACTAGAAAGCCATTTGGGGAACGAACTGAAAAACGTGCAAGGCGTGTGCTGGAAATCGTACATAGTGACGTTTGTGGTCCCGTGACTCCGGCTAGTCGTGATGGAAGTCGGTACTTCGTCAGTTTCATCGACGATTGGAGTCGATTCACAATCGTGTATATAATGCAGTCAAAGAGTGAAGTGTTTGAACACTTTAAGTTGTACGAATCAATGGTAACTGCAAAGTTCGGTGCGGGTATTTCGCGATTTGTGTGTGACAACGGCGGTGAATATCGTAATACTGAATTTGACAAATTCTGTAAGAAGAAAGGCATTGTAATGCAGTGTACGGTTCCATATACACCCGAACTAAATGGCCTGTCTGAGCGGATGAACCGCACTTTAGTGGAAAAGGCCAGATCAATGCTATTTAGGTCTGGAGTAGATAAAAAGTTCTGGTGTGAAGCAGTGGAAACTGCAGCCTATATTACGAACAGAAGCCCGGCAAGTGCGATTATCGAAAATAAAACGCCGTTTGAACTGTGGGAAGGTAGAAAACCTGATGTTTCGGTCATGAGGATTTGGGGAAGTCCTGCGTTCGTGCATATTCCCAAAGAAAATAGAAAGAAGTTAGATAGGAAATCTTGGAAAGGAATTTTTCTTTGATATTGTAGCAATGGCTATAGAGTTTGGGACCCGAAACATGTCAAAGTTATAGCAGCTCGTGATGTCATCGTTGACGAAACCAGTTGTGCTCGCAGGAATGAAGAGCACAAGAACAAGCACTAATCTACAAATGAAATGGAAGACATTATTCGTTTTAGGCGTTTTGTGGAATCTAACAGTGAATCGGATGAAGAATGTCTAGTGGAGGCAGGCAAAGAGTCCGAAGTACCTGTAGAAATCGAAGAAATACATGAGTTAAACGAAACTGTAGAAGAGTATGTTGACTGTAGGGATAACGATGACAAAAGTGACAACTCAGCAGGGGTTAACAAGCAAACCGTACCGGAAATAAAGACCAGCAATCGGAAACGTATTCGACCAGCTTGGCAAAAGGACTATGAGATGAATTACAGTGCGTGGGCCTTAAGTGCTATTAGCTATGTGGAGGACTATCCCGATTCGCTAGTAGAGTTACGGAAGCGTGAAGATTGGGACTTGTGGAGTGTCGCTGTACAAGAAGAGATGCAATCACACGAGCAGAATAACACCTGGTCCTTGTGTGAGTTACCTGCAGGCAGAAAACCTATTACCTGCAAGTGGGTCTTCAAAGTAAAGAGTGGTGAAGATGGAGCTCCTGGCAGATACAAAGCACGTTTGGTGGCTCGAGGTTTTACTGAACGTTATGGCTACAATTATGCTGAAACCTATGCACCGGTAGCGAAATTGGATACAGTGAGGACTGTATTAGCTGTAGCAAATCAAGAGCGTCTACAGGTTCATCAACTGGCTTTTCCCAATGGAACACTAAAAGAGGAGATATACATGGTACCTCCTGAGGGTCTTGATTTAGGATCGAAGAAACTTGTTTGTCGTCTGAACCGTGCTTTGTATGGGCTAAAACAAGCTTCTCGTGCATGAAATGAGCGTTTCCATTCGTCACTAGACTGGATTTCAAGCGCAGTGAAAATGGCCAGTGCTTATATGTGCGAATAACGAATAATGAACGAATGATCCTGGTTCTATACGTTGATGATATTCTAATCGTTGGTCGTTGCGTAAAAGTGATTTCAGTGATCAAGAACTGCTTTAAGAAAGAGTTTTCTATGTCAGACTTTGGAGAAGTAAAATGCTTCCTCGGTATGCGTATCGAGAGAAATATTGAGAAACGATTCATGAGGATTTCGCAACGAGGATATTTGGAGAGTCTTCTCCGACGTTTTGGAATGGAAGATTGTAAACCAGTCTCCACACCGATAGAGTGTCATCTGAAGCTGAAGAAAGGAAAAGAAGCAGATAAATCAGATAAACCTTTCCGAGAGCTGGTGGGATGTCTAGCATACGTTGCTCACACTTCAAGACTGGACTTCTGCGCAGCTGTAAACGTGTTCAGTCAGGTACAGAGCTGTCCAACAAATGAACACTGGATCTATCTGAAACGTATCCTACGCTATGTGAAAGGCACACTCGATGTTGGACTGGAATTTCAAGGCGGCGAAGCAGAAGCAGCGTTGCTGGTTTTCTCAGATGCTGATTGGGGAAACGACATCAACGATCGGTGATCGATGAACGGCTACATTCTGCGAGTCTTCGGAGGAACAGTGGCTTGGTTAACGCGAAAGCAGCAAACAGTGGCTTTGTCTTCTACTGAGGCTGAGTTTGTCGCGTTGTGCACGGCTGCCTGTGAAGGAATATGGATGCGTAGGCTGTTGGCTGATCTCGGAGTTATCATAAAAGAACCCGTGTCGTATTATGAAGACAATCAATCTTGTATGAGAGTGGCTGAAGAGCCAAGGGATAGTCCTCGTATGAAACACGTGGACATAAAGTTCAACTTGATAAAGTGCAACGAGGCCATATAGTTATAGAGTATATTCCATCAGAACAACAGCTAGCGGATGTTATGACGAACGGTTTACCATTCGCGGTATTCAAGCGTCTTCTGGAAGGGATTGGCCTACGAGGTTTCAGAAATTGAGCAGGGGTGTTGGGATACAATTTCTGTATCTCTATATTCGGGAAACCCTGCCTTCAATGTGTGCTAATAGTTTAGTTTGGCAACTCTGCTTTGACGGCACAAGAAGCATCTTGGTTGAAACATTTCATGTTATTATTCAGTTGTACTTGAACATTTGAAGAATAAACATCAGTCGAAGCACAGCTCTCCGAACTGTCGCGTTAATTTAATGATAGATTCTCATTAGTAAGTACATATCACATACATTAGCTGGAACTGTTGAGAAAGTCATAATTTCTATTAAACATGTATCGTAACTACATTTCCAGATGGTACAGAAGAGAGCTCTGCTGCAGGAACCAGCACCAACCGCAGGAAGGCTATATCGACATTACTGACGAATATCGAGGAATGGAAAATGGAACACCCGTTACCGCGATGACAGTAGCTGTCTGACAGTGCTGTGCGAAACAAAATGGCGACTATCGACGCCGACGCTATGGCAGAACTCTCTTCCATGATTGCAAATGCTTTGAAATCTGCTATCGGCTCTGCCGTCGGACAGGCTAAAGGAGACTTCGCAGCTTCTCAGCCGAAACCTCCACCATTTTCACCTGAACCATACCAGCAACCGGCACGGATCACCGTTGGAGATTATTTCGACAGGCTGGAATGGGCGCTTCAACTCAGCAACATCCCAAATGAGAAGTACGCCAAATACGCTCGCGTGCATATGGGGACAGAACTTAACAATGCGCTTAAGTTCCTGATCACACCTAAAAATCGTGATGAAATCCCGTATGATGAACTCCGCAAAATTTTACAACAACATTTCGACCGAGCAAAAAACAAGTTCGTCGAAAGTATTAAGTTCCGGACCATTCGTCAACAGAAAGGAGAAACAATAGCCCAGTTTGTTTTGCGACTAAAACAAGGCGCGACTTTCTGCGAATACGGAACATTTCTCGATCGTATGCTAATCGAACAGATGCTCCATGGGTTCGAAAAACGCAGTATGTGCGACGACATCATTGCTAAGAATCCGGAGACGTTTACCGAAGCTTACAAAATAGCGGTGTCTATGGAAGCGACACTCAATACAAAAAAGGCGATGATAGATACAACGAAAGATACTTTGCAGAAGAACTTGAACAGCTTCCTGCTACAATATCGCAAAGCTCCGCACAGTGAAACAGGAGATCCACCAGCAAATTTTCCTGGGTCGTAATCCGTTCGGGCATAGATCTTGTCAGACCGCAAGACATCAACATGCGAATGAAAGAAAAGAATCAAGTAGCGTTTCAATCGACCTTCCGTGTCTTCGGAATCGGACAGAAAGTGTACTATCTTTCTGGAAATCTTCGAATGGATAAGTGGATTGTCGGAGTCATTACAGCACGCTTAGGAGACCTTCACTATGAGATCAGGTCAGGAGGAAAGGTCTTCAAACGCCATGTCAACCAGATTCGCAGTTTCCACGGTAGCAACAACTTTGAAGACACAAACGCAAAAGTTCATCGTCGTGTACATTATTTCAAGAATTTCGGAACGCAGCAGTCACCAATCAACGCCGATTCTAATGGAACAACAACTCCTGCTAACGAGTTTAGTTCGTCAGATGTAGAATACGGAACCCCGATGAATAGTCCACAACCATCAACTTCTCCATCAAGTGAAATCTCACCAGCAGTGATCCGCAGATCACAAAGACAACATCGACCCCCTCTAAGATATTCGCCTTCGTAGTTACTTCAGGATCTTCATACAAGAGGAATCTTGTGTATGGAACACCCGTTACCGCGATGACAGTAGCTGTCATCCGGCCCGTCTTGACAAGATCGGCTATCGGGGTTGTCACTTTACGAACGCGGTCGAAAAACACATGTCTTAATAGTTTTAATTGTTAAATAATAAAAGCGGATTAAAATACATAACATGTTTCGTTTGGTATTATGATGTAATTTGAGTTCTATAGTTTTCCATTTCCATTATTTTTTCCATTATTGTTTCTCCTTTTCTGTTTGTTTGTTTGTGGTGGGAGTTGAAGTCTCCTGTGATTATGGATCTGTTCTGTGTGGGTTTGTGTAGTAATATTTTGTTTATGGTGTTTAATATTTCATTTATGTTTGCTTGTGGGGTTATATATGCGGTGATAATTGATAGCTTTTCTGTTATTAGTTTTATGTTGGTTGTTTTGTATATTTTCCGTTATGTCTGTAAAATTGTTGATTTGGTATTTGATATTTTTTCGATTAGTATACAGCTTCCTCCATAACCGTCTTGTCTGTCTTGTCTGACTATGTTGTAACCTGGGATTCTAATTATTTTTCGTGGCTTTAGCCAGGTTTCTTGAAAACATGCTATCGGAAATTCCTCGTCGCGAAGGATGTGGTTTAATTCCTCTTTGTTACTTTTTAAACTTTGAATGTTTGTTTTGTAAAGATGGCTGACAATTCAAAATAACGGAAGTAATAAGTGTAGGCTGAAGATGTTCACTCTTTCGAGGCTCAAACGATAATGATTTATTTTCAGTGCCGTGATTTCAGGCGTATGTTGGACTGTCATTATGACAGCTGTCAAAGCCTATATACATAAGGTGGACAAAGTGGTCAAGGTTTATAATTTTAAACAGTCTACAGTTTGTAGGATTTTAATTTTTTCCATCTCGACTTTCTTGTTTCGCTATATGGTTCGCCGTTGATGGATTCTTTTAAATTATTGTTGTAATTATTTTTGTTATGTTTCTTAATTTTTCAGGGGAGTGTTTCAACTTCTGTTTTGCTGAGGGGGGACTGTGAAACATCTCTGATTCGCTAAGTGTAAAAGTGTCGCTCAGTGTCGCTAAAAATTACTTCTTCGGTGGTTTTTTGATTTCTGTGTTTTCTGTTTTTTTTCTGTACAGTTTTTCGTGGCTTGGGTATTTTCCGTTTCCGTTTTGTTATTCTTTTCTTTAGTGTGTTTCCTTTTTCCTTCCTTCTGGTGATTTTTTTATCCGTATCGTTGTTTTGTTATTGTGCTCTATCTTTGACAGCGCTAGAATACGGTCTGTTAGAATAGTTTCTAGGCACCGTTGGTACCGTTACCCTACGTATCCGTCTTGCCTCGCGCACGGTTATTCGGTTAACCGTTTGTATCTTTTTGATTTCGTATTCATCTACGAACACTGGGCACTTTTTGTCTGGAATGACCCTCTCCGCATTCTGCACATTCCATTTGGTTTTCATACTCCTCGTGGTAAATACCTCCGCACTTGCCACAAACCTTTTCACGGGTGCATTTTTTGTGTGTGTCCAAACGTCATGCAATTCATGCATCTTAAGGGTATTGGGATGTATTGTTCCACCCGCTCTGTATAGTACCCTATTTCTACATCCTTTCATTCATTTCATCCTTTGATGGTTAATTTCTTTTTTCTTTGAACTCAAATATTCTACTAACTAATAATCTACTAATAAAAAAGTGAGCAGCATACTTTTTTATTTTCAAACACTTATTTTTCGGTAGATTTAAATAAAAACGTTTTCTTTTTGGAACGACGGTTTGGTTGTACTCACTATGACGGTTGACTTTGAAATGTACTATAATTATTGTGAAAAAAAACGTTGCCATATGTAAACAAACATGCGCACACACGCACATACACACCACGCTGCTAGATTTCAATTGGGCTTCTTTTCGAACAGACAGCTTTTGACAGCTCGCAGTTCCATACAAAATCGGAAAGTGCTCGCTCTAACCGCTGTTTCGCTCCTGCTCGCACTCTCGCCTAATTGCAACCCCCCTCGAAAGCTCTCTCGATCGGAGCGAAATTTCTCGTGCTGTTCGCTTCATCGGAGTCATTCCTTCTCGGTCGTGTCCGTTGCAGGCATACACAAACGCCAACAAACGTCTTCTTCTTTTTTCTGTACAAATACCTCTTTATATGTGGACCGACAACTATGGCCATATGGTCCTATTTGTTACTGTATCCATCCTGTGGTGTTTCGCTAACCTTTTTGGCGTTTTGTTTTTTGTTTTTTTGATATGCTTTGACATTTCGGTTGTGTGAATTAATTTGTAGTTTGTTTGTATCTTGTGGTACACTACTTCGTTAGTTTATCCCTTCTTTTAGCCTTTTTTCGGTTTTGGTCTCTGCTGTTATTTTAGAATACCATTCTGTGTGTTTGGATGAATTATAAGATTTTTTAGATTTCTCCTGTTTGTTTAGACTTCCAACTATTAATGACTTCTTCTGATGGTAGTTTTTCTTGTCTCCTTTCTGTTCCGAACCTCTTTCAGTAAAAAAATCTGTGTGTGGCTGTGTCTGGACATAGGACTTCATCTGTTAGTTTGAATTTGTGTAGCCAATATTTACTGTAATCGTGTCCCGAAATCAGTCTGTTGATTATTTTTATCTTTTTCGGTTTTAGTTTCATTTTGTTGTGCCACATTTTTTTTCCTATGTTTCTCTGATATTTTTGGTATTTTTTACCTTTGATTGCACACATGTCCTTGTATCTGTTTCTATTTTGGCCTTTTCCTGTAAGATCACTATTATATATTTTGGACGAATTAGGTTGTTTATAATATAATTACTTTTGGTGTCCTGTTTTGCTAAATCGTCCGCTATTTCGTTGCCTTCTATGTTTATCTGACTTGGAATCCATTGTATTATGGCCTCTAGATATTCGCAGTTGTTTAGGATTCCACTTACGATTTCATCCGCAAATTTCTGTTCTGTGGTTTGTTTGAGTATAATACAAGCAGATTGGCAGTCTGTGTATACTATGGAGTTTTAGAGTTTTTCGAGGACGACATATTCTATGGCTTTTTTATGGCATACAACTCTGTTGTGCATATTGATGTATCATTCTATAGTTTAAATTCTAATTTTTGTTCTGCCTTTTTTCTTATATTATGTATAGCCCTATTCCACATCCATCTACGGTTTTGCTACCATCAGTTATTTTGTGTTGTTAATATGAGGTGGTTTTTATTTGAGGACATTGAATACGTCCGTTCTTCACGCTGGTCGGGAGCAGAGAGAGAGACTTTAGCGACTCTGCCTTTGACGCCGAATGTCAAAAGGGAGTGCTTGACGTCTTGAGGTTTATCCCAGCACAGGGTGGTCCCAACATCCCCCAGCCTTAATTACGCTGGTACGACTCCATCCAGTGCGGAGGTCTTCGAACACGTGAAGATCTGCGTAGAGGTTGTACCGGCGATGATGATCCACTATCCACTGTCTCAAAGCCTGGGGACGTTACCGATGCACGTGTCCCACTACACATTTCCAAAGATGGCGATGATGACGTGCACAATGATGAGTAGGATGAAGAATACGGGGATGACAATGACGATGATGATGACGATGACGATGACGATGAAGATGATGATGGCGATGACGATGAACAGGACAAAGGGGATGATGCTGATGATGAAGGCGACTGTGATGTCATCGGGATCACAGGTGGTGGAGATTCCATAGGAGGAATTACAGTAGCATCAGGTTGACATTCATCCAACAAAATGTCTAAAGCCATCGAAGACTGTACAGGATCCGGCTGAACATCATGTGTAACATGATCATCATTAGCGATCAGCCGTGGCCTCAGCTGGTGAATGTGTGACCGCGATATAAGACCAGCTGTATTCACCACGTGATACATAACCTTCCCAATTCGCTTCTGAATAACAGCAGGGACCCAAGTAAAATTGCTGTAGTGATACTTCTTCACGTAAACGGATTCACCAATGTTGAATACTCTGGTTCGGGTTGGTCCATCATCGATTTTGTGACATACAGGTGGGCGCAGCAACTCTAAGCAAGTGCGGATTCTGCGACCGAACATGACTTCTGCTGGTGTCCGCATTCCTTCTAATTGCTTGTTAGGTGTACTTCTATATGATAAAAGGAATGTATCCAATGCCTCATGCAATGACACTTCTTTAGTACTCTTTTAAAAGAATCCACAAATCGTTCCGCTTGGCCATTCGATTGGGGATAGTAAGGGGCAGTCTTCATATGCTCTATTCCATTATTATTGCAGAAGTCAGCAAATACTGCGCTCGTAAACTGCCTTCCGTTGTCGCTTACTATTGTATTAGGCATTCCATATCTTGCACACAATCCTCTCAGAATAGCGACAGTCGCAGAAGCAGATATCTGTGAAGTGGATACAATTTCTGGCCATTTGGAATGTGAATCAATCACAAGGAGAAAATATACATTTTCAATTGGCCCATCAAAATCAATATGTCTCCGTTGCCATGGTGCATCAGTTTTCTGCCAAGGTGATGGTAAGCTGTGTGCTGGAGACTTAGCCGCAGAAACGCACGATTTACAGCACTTAACCATTTCCTCTATATCAGAATCTATGTTTGACCAATAAACATAGCTACGAGCAATTCCTTTCATCCGCTCAATACCAGGATGACCTCGGTGCATAACTTCTAGCACATGTTGTCGCTGAGACGCTCGAATAATTAACCGGTCTCCGAAGATTATGCAATCCTCGATTGTTGAAAGAGAGTCACGTCTCGCGTGGAAGATTTTAAACTCACGATCGTCTAATTTCCTTGGCTATCCATTCTGGACGCAATTAATCACAACTCGAAGCACAGGATCTTTACGCGACTCGCGCACTACGTCCTCAAATGCAAGCGGTAATATCCTCGCTGCATTTTTCACTAAAGCTCCTACATCGTTGTCCAGTTCGATGCTTGCAATCACAAAGTCCAGTTCTGGCTTCTCATGATGATCCATTGAACAAGAAAGCACATCAGCATTTCCGAACTTATCGGTTTGAACATACTCGATCTTGAAATCATAAAGCAACAACGTTAGAGCGAAACGTTGTAACCGATTAGCTGTATATGTTGGTATTCCTTTCTTAAATCCAAAGATGCGTAGTAATGGCTGATGGTCTGTTTGTAGCAGGAAATTTCGCCCAAATAACATTCGATGGAACTTTGTGACGGCAAAAACAATCGCTAGCGCTTCTCGATCAGGTTGACTGTAACGCTGCTACGTTGCAGTGAGCGCTCGCGATGCATGTTGGACTACTTTCAGCTTCCCTTCTGGCATCTTATGTGATATGGTAGCACCGATGCCTATCGATGAAGCATCCGCTGAAAATATGATGTCGAGCCGCGGATCATAATGTGTCAGCAAGAGATCCGAAGCTAAAATCTTCTTAAATTGCTCAAAAGCATGCTGGCACTGTGGAGTCCATTTAAACACTCTTTCTTCCTTCAGCAGCTCATCCAGAGGCTGCCGTAACATCCGCATATTCTGAACAAATTTCCCATAATAATTTATTGCCCCGAGAAATGACCGCACTCCCGAGACGTCAGTTGGTGGTTACAGCTTGATAATGGCATTGATCTTCTCCGGGTCTGGACGCAATCCTTTACAGTAAACCAAATGACCCAAATATTTAATCTGGGGCTTGCGGAAACTGCATTTCTCTGCTCGCAGAGTGAACCCGTACTCCTGAATTTTCTCCGCGTGTCCGCATGTGCGTGTCCGCGAGCGTGTGTGTCACCCAGCTCGTCATCGTATCTTTGCCTTGTGTGGTTTTGTACCTAGCGTTGTTTGGCGTCAGTGGTGACTCTACGTTCGTGCCAAATAGTTGCAGATTGTGAAAAGTTTATCAGGGAAAGGAGATCAACTTAACATAGACTGTACAACGAATATGCACCAAAAAGTAAGTACTTATCACATACATTAGCTGGAACTGTTGAGAAAGTCATAATTTCTATTAAACATGTATCATAACTACATTTCCAGGTGGTAGAGAAGAGAGCTCCGCTGCAGGAACCAGCACCAACCGCAGGAAGGCTATATCGACATTATTGACGAATATCGAGGCCGAGGACAATCCAACACGGATCCTAGAAAAAGATGATTCTGCTGCGATGATCATTCCGGTGGGCATCATCATCATCATGATCGCAAGCATGGACTGCTCCGGTCGTATGTTCCAGTTTCGTTTGAAAAGCGTCGCTAGACCTTTTTTGAATATTGTGCGGTAATGTATTGTAATGTGAAAACATTAAAGTGAAATAAAATAATGTTTACAAAAAAAAAAACAAACTAATTTTATTAATATTTAATAACCTTGAGAAATAATAATTATTATGAACCTTGGGAGAAGCATCAGAGCTGTCAATCTGAATTGTACTGATAGATCTTCTTCTCCGTACGCCTAATCGTGCACCTTGTAATTGTTCTAATCGGTGTACTTTTAGCAATTTTGTGCCGCCAGGGCCTTTCCTCCTACAACAATATCGTCTAGGTAAACCGCTACTCCAACCAAACCAGCCACCATTGTGTCCATTAATTGCTGGAACGCTCCCGGCGCAGCTTTTACACCTGGTGGTAATCGGTTATATTTGAATAACCTGCGATGGGTATTCACAGTTAATAGTTCGCGACACTTTTCATTCACCTCTACTTGAAGAAATGCATCAGAGAGGTCAAGCTGGTCAATACCGTACAGTTGCTCAAGCTAGCAAATATATCTTCTGGAAGAGGTAACGGATGTTGATCAGCCATCAGCGCATTGTTAAGGCCTGTGGAATAGTCACCACAGATCCTTATACTTCCGTTCGCTTTTCGTACGCCCACGATGGGAGCTGCTCACTCTGAATGCTCCAAAAGTGCGATTATTCCTCTAAACGTTGAAGCTGATCATTTACAGCCTGTAACATTGCGTATGTACCTGGTCGCTTGGGCCGGAACACAAGAATAGCTTCATCCTTCAACTGGAGTTGCACCTGCGTTTTCACATATCGCCTGAGTCTATCAGCAAATAACTTGGGATAAGAATGGCAAAGATCCGCACTGCTCACATCGCCGATTTCTATTCGTCTGCAAATTTATGATACCGGCACATCCCACAAACCAAAAACCTCCATTACATCCGCACCTAACAGCATTAAATCGCCTTTCACTACGCGAACCACGCTCGGCTTACACTGCTGCCCTATGCTTAGCATATACTGGAACGCGCCCAGTATGTCTAAAGGATCTCCGGATGCTGTTTTGGCTTTTACCACAGGTTGTGTCAATGCAGGTTTTCCCATCTGCAGCCAATGCTTTTCGGATATTATGGTTATGTCGGCACCCGAATCAATCATCATCTGAGTATGCATCCCGTTTAACATAACCTTCACTTGTCCGCGTTTAAAATCAGATATCCTGTTCACCCAAACAGTTCTGATGCTCTTCTGCCTCCGACCGTTGCACTATCTAAGCACGGAACTACAAAATCCGTCCATATGCCCGTACTGACGCCATTGACGGCATCTATGGCTATTGTGCGGATATTTCCTGGCATGATGCCCTTCGCCACACAGCCAACACTTAAGCGGTGAATCGGTTTTCTTTTCTTGCCCGGTGTTCTTATGTGCTCTGGAATATGCTTTACGACTCTGTTCACCACGTACAACACTTACTGTTTTGTCCTGAACGCTTATCATTGTCGTATCGTGTTTAATACTGACCAATCTCTTACATTCGTCAGTCATTTGACTAAGGTTAGTCACTCGTTTGTCCTCCAATCGGCTTAACAGTCGTGTACGCACATCACCATAACATTCCTCCTTCAGTCCGCACACATACAGTAAACATTTCAGCTCCTCTTCTGATAAACCGCCAAGCTCCGATTCAACTACAGGCTTATTTACACGACACGAGTATGCTACGAAATCCTACAGCTTCGTTTTCACTAGGTTGAGGCATTTATAACGCCTTTCCATCTCAGAGCTCGGTGAACCAAACAGCTTCTTCAGCTTGTCAACAGTCGACGCAAAATCAAAATCACTCGGTTTCGATGACAGTATGTGTGAAACGTATCTCTCGTGTTCCACGATCCCAAGCTTCAGCAACAACAGTCGCACACGAGCGACTTCGTTCAGTTGCTTCGCGTCCTCTTCAAACAAACTGCCGTAGCGAGTAGTGATGTGCGCTCCGGAGCGCACCCACGGCTCCGAAGCCGGCTCCGATTTCAGCCCGGAGCCGGTTCCGAAACAACGGCTCCGGAGCCGGCTCCGGACCAACGGCTCCGGAGCCGGTTCCGAAACAACGGCTCCGGAGCCGGTTCCGAACCAACGACTCCGGAGCCGGTTCCGAACCAACGGCTCCGAACCAACGGCTCCGAAGCTGGCTCTGAACCTACGGCTACGGAGTCGGTTTGTTGAACGTACAGATTTGATATCAATTATTTTCTCTCTTATGGCCTTGTTTACATTTTGCACTTTGCAGACGCTTTTTGTAGCCGCGCTTTATTTTGACGGGTAAATTGGCTATCGCACATTGAGCGTGGATCGTCATTGTCTGGTTCATAATTTCTTTGGATGAAAAAACATCTCAAAATTAGTAAAATTATATGATACATACATGCAATATGAGCAGGGCGAAGTTGTGGTGAATTTGGTGTGTTAATAAATATACATAAAGTTACAAAATTAACCCCGTCGACGTTAATTTGACATATTCCACCGTGGAAAAACCACACAAACGTAATCGGAGCTATTGTTTACATTTTTGAATGCAACAGTAAAATGAATCTTGCTCAAACAGTGTGTGGCAAAAGTTATGTATAAGTTGCTTTTCTCAATTTACACTTTTTACATGAAATACAAGCGTTGCTGTTAGTTCCTTTCACTAATAAAATTATGATTTCAACTTCGAATCACTATTGATTTTATATTATTTTCAAAAAATTAAAGAAAAACACAATATACTCAAGGACTGCAATTACATTTCATTCGTCACATACTGTGCGTTGTCGCTGACGTTAAGAGAAGCAGCACGTACTTGTGACAGTCGTTCTTATATGGTCCTGCTAAACTATCGTTCATAGTGCGCATATCGTAAAATATTCACCTAAGCAAATATTTTCATTTGAACATCGACTACACAATATCGAAACATATATTTCATCTGATGATAAAATAAAACAGAGGTTTACTCATTCGAAAGTGCACTTCAAGCTGATTAACCAACGAACTTCTGACTGACAAAGAGGTAAGTTCATTGTTAATAGTTATATGAACGTGATGTATTGTAATTTGTGATATTGTATAGTTCAGTAGAAGATTGGCTTTGCGTCGATGTTTAAACACGAAACAAGTAAAATACATACATTATAACATTGAGCGCAATGGAGGGACCGATAGTTCAGTATAGATAGAGCATGTGTTTCGAGATCGATAGTTCAATCGTTTTTAATTATTACATAGTCAATGCATTATAGAAAACTTTTGTCGGCTTAGTTTTTAATATCGTCGGTTGACAAAAAAAATCGCATTTTCTTCAAAAACGTAGATGCAGTTAAAATAATATATGAACATTTTATGGATTTTATAAAAACAATTTCAACACATATGAGTTTTGCAGGACATGCATTACGGTACGTTCTTATTTTTTTTAAATTTCTATCACTTTATTGTTCCATTTCCAAATAAAAGATTTATAGTAATCCCGTCTGGCTCTGTAATCGATTGGCTGATTTGCTTTGTTCTGGTTCTCCGAGACATGTTCGAACGTGCATGTACAGCTCGCTCGACGTCGATTTTCTACGAATTGTCTGCAGAATGAAAGCAGTGCATAATAAGCGTAGTGCTCAACGTGTTAAAGCCATAAATTTTGTTATAAACACCGCGCTGTTGCTTTCTATTGCTAACTAGATTTTCGCCTTCGTATGGATAAATGTGTAAAGTGTGTTGCACAGTTTTCTTGTCGATATCAGCTTCTACAAAAATGATAGTTTTAGAGATTACCAATTTAGTTCCACCATTTGAACTAATGTAGAGTAACAAGAATAAACCATAAGCGCATTGTATTCTTGCCCCATGGATTTCATTTGACGCATCCATTGTTCTTGCCAAATTTAGAAGGATCACAAAAGAAATGGAACAAGTTTTTACCTAGCTCTGCCAGCGCGTTTTTTTTCCTTAAATTAGCTCTGTTCTATTTTTAGATTATACTTTTTTATTCGATTGCCAATTCTGTTTTAGCAAAAGCAAAAACAGCAAAAGTACAATTATGTGTCGTCGTTTGTTTTGTAATTGTAATATTTGTGATCGTTGAGTGTGTTCTATAACTCCCACACTCAAAAGAATTGGCAAATGGCAAAGCAAGCCAATAATGTAATCTAATAAGTAATAATTTCACTGTAATAATTAGATTATATTTGAGATAATATGGCGAATAGCCGCAAAAAATAGGCAAAATAAATAATTGGGTGATATTTTTACAGATCTTTCAAAATGGCTGGGGCGAGTAGCGACATATGGCAGCATTTTACAAAAGCAGATGAAGGTGCTAAATGCAACTACTGTAAAATTTTATTGGCGTTCAACAAAGGATCAACATCTGACTTAAAGCGCCATTTAGAGCGCAGACATCCTACGGTCCCTATAAATCGAACAATACCATCAATCGAAACAATAGAACCAACCCCATCGAGCAGTAATCGCCCAATTTCAACGTACTTCGCTTCAGATAAGCCAATTACCGCATCGAAAAAGCAAGAACTTGACCATTCTTTATTAGTCATGATATGTAAAGAGTACTACCCTTTTTCAATGGTAGAAGATACATATTTCCGGAAATTCATGAAAATAGCATGTCCAAATTACGATCTACCGAGCAGGAAAACACTGTCGAATGCTGCTCTTCCTTGATTGTACAGTGAAGTCCTTGATGCTGTTAAAGCCAAACTAGAAACTGCGACCAATATTTCAATTACTGTCGATAGCTGGACTAATATAAACCACGTTAGCTTTTGTGCATTGACGGCACATTTTATCAATAATGATTCTAACATTTCTTCTTGTTTGCTTGAGTGTTCAGAATTTTCTGCAAACCATACTGCTTCAAATATTGAATCATGGGTAAAAAACATATTAAAAGCCTTCAATATACATCAAAAAGTGTTTGTATTAGTAACAGACAACGCGGCAAACATGAAAGCAGCTAGGCCTGCAGCTGCTAAATTTTGCTAATGCTAAAGCTAAATTTTGAACATCATCCATGTAGCGCTCATTCTCTTAACCTTGTTGTACAAAACGCTCTGCAGAAATCCATAAAAAATATAATAGATGAGGTAAAACCCATCGTTTTACATTTTAAAAAAAGCAATAAAGCAGCTCGAAAACTCTCAGAAATGCAAACCAACATGAAATATCCACAATTAAAATTAATTCAAGACTGTCAGACACGTTGGAATTCAACCTATGAAATGATAGACCGCGTACAGAAAAATAAATTTCCAATAGTATCATGTTTAGCAGCTGAAGGATTCAATTTAAGACTACAGGAAAGAGAATGGGTGGTTTTGGAGCAGGCTGTAAAAATTTAGCGTTTGTTTGATAAGGTAACGACAGAAATAATGGGAGAAAAATGTGTAAGCCTGTCAAAAATGGGTGTTTTAATTAGATCGTTACAGTATCAACTTATTTCTAAAAAAAATAGTGATACGTTTAGCGATGAAATAGTTAAACTAATAGAGGAATTAGAAACAGGACTCAAGCAAAGATTTACAAATGTTTTAAAATCTGATATAGTTTCTTTTTCTGTTATGCTGGATCCCCGGTTTAGAAAAGATGGGTTTTTAGGTAACGAGGCACTTTTTCTTGAAACATATGAGAAATTAGTGTTTGCAATAATGCCATCACAAAATGAAAGTGAAACTATTGAAAATGAAATTATGAATGAAAGCAGTGATGACAAAATTTGGGAATGTTTGAGTCAATTCCACAAAAATGGCGAGAGAGCTACCCCAAGAACGAATGCTGCTGCAGAGATCGATAAGTTTTTGAGCGAAAAAAATTTGACAGTGAAGGAAAACCCACTTTTATGGTGGCAGCAAAGAAAAGAAATTTACCCGAATCTGTTTGAAGTAGTTAAGAAATACTTAAGCATCCCTGCAACCTCTGTTCCGTGTGAACGAATATTTTCAAAAGCTGGGCAAATTTTAACAGACAGAAGAAACAGATTAACATCGAAAAAATTTAAGGAAATTATATTTGTGCAACACAATTTCGAGTAATATTTCCTATCTTATTTTCTATTTCTTAATTTTCTACTTTTGAATTTAAACTGTAAATTAGAATAAATCTGTTATTATAGTATAATGTAAGTACAATGTTTTATGAATAAATCACAAAAATTCATAAGAATTGAAATTAAGAATTAACCAGAAAATATTGCTGGTTGAATGTATTAGTTGTATGTTTTATTAGTAACCAAAACGGCGGCGTGCGCCAAATTAGTTGCAGAAGTGTAAATAATGAACGATACAAGCACGAATTAAATGAACAAATTTCTAGAAATACGTTTAAACCAGTAATATACCGAAATAGTTCTCATTTGAAAATTGATACTATGAATATTTTATATCGTATGTAATAATAAAATATAATAATAAACTGTCGTTGTATTTTTGTGGAAGTTGTATAAAGCACATTAAAATTATTAATCAAATATTGTATGCAATCTTCTATTGAGGCCTTCACAATGCTTCCATTGCAAAATGATAAAATCAATGAGTTGCAAACAAAATTGGCCTCCTGTCCTAACTATTATTGAATTGACCGTTGGTTGAAAACAATATTAAACTATTTGTTAGTAAACTGTATTTAATAACTATTTGTTCGCTAGATGCCGGTTATTTTTTGTTGCAATTTCCACCGTATACTCATCCAAATAGTTATAGGAACAACATCTTTTTTATTTGAATTGTGGTGTCTATTCAAAACTAGATGCTAGAACTAAATGTTTTTAGTTTGTGTCAAATTAATTATTATTGTCAATTATTGTGTCAAATAGCCGTATTACACTTGGAAGTTGGTAACTTTCGTCGGAAAATACATGGTAAAATGTGTCAAATCAAATTGATACATTTTACCACGGTCGGGAAAAATGAATTCGGATCGACCAATGCACTTTCTGTCTATAGCGCAGCCAAAATTCATAACGCACACCTATACACCAACCTACAGCAGTTTTTTGCTGAATCTCAGGATGTTTTGCACATTGGATAACAAAGACAAAACAAGATAACAAATAGAAGAATCAAAATGATTTTTTATGCTAAATTGTAATTTAAACAAATGTATATAATTAAAATTTTAGTATAATAATAACATGGGTAAGCAATACGGCCAGGCCGTACGTTATGAATAAAAAAAAATAATAATAACATGGATTTTCCCTGCTCATATTCCATATTATTTACTATGTATCATATAATTTTACTAATTTTCCAAATAAATTAAGAACCAGACAATGACGATCCACGCTCAATGTGCGATAGCCAATTTACCCGTCAAAATAAAGCGCGGCTACAAAAAGCGTCTGAAAGTGCAAAATGTAAACAAGGCCATAAGAGAGAAAATAATTGATATCAAATCTGTACGTTCAACAAACCGACTCCGTAGCCGTAGGTTCGGAGCCGGCTCCGGAGCCGTTGGTTCGGAGCCGTTGGTTCGGAGCCGTTGGTTCGGAACCGGCTCCGGAGTCGTTGGTTCGGAGCCGGCTCCGGAACCGTTGATCCGGAGCCGGCTCCGGGCTGAAGTCGGAGCCGGCTCCGGAGCCGTTAGTCCGGAACCGGCTCCGGAGCCGGCTCCGATTTTTTCTGGAGCCGGCCGGAACCGGCTCCGACTCCGGAGCCGTTTTTCCCATCACTACTAGCGAGTAAACCATCCGGCAAATAGCACACGATCATCCGGATTATAATGAAACTCCTTTACGTGATTCGCCAACGCATTAATGATTTGCTCCGACCCTGTTTGCTGCCGCACGTTCATAGTCATAAGCACTTTGGTCATTAGCTGCTCTTGCTGGTGCAAAAATGCTTCTTGCTGCTTTTGTAAGGATATCTGCTGCTGCCGAAAAATCTCCTGGATCCAGTTACTTTCCGCATTGGGGACGCCGTTCTATGGCCGCCCCGCGATGGTTGCCCGTTCTCCATTTCGCACAATGAAGCACGTAAAGCTGGTAAAACTCGGTCACTGTTTCTGGCGTAAAACGTTGTTGAGAAGTCCTTCCTTTAATCCTCGTCGCCACTTTTGTGTTGTTAATATGAGGTGGTTTTTTTTTTAGGACATTGAATACGTCCGTTCTTCATACCGGTCGGGAGCAGAGAGAGAGAGAATTTAGCGACTCTGCCTTTGACGCCAAATGTCAAAAGGGAGTGCTTGACGTCTTGAGTTTTATCCCAGCACAGAGTGGTCCCAACAAGTAAAAATTGCTAATTTTGATACGTTTGCTCTTATCATGTCCATATTGAGTTGATTAGCCAAAGTAGGATTGCAATTGTTTTTGCCTACGGTCAGGCCTGGTACGTTAGTCCTAATATCGACGTATTGATAGTTGTTATTGTGGTAAATGAAGCTTGTTTTTGCAATTATTTTTAGTATGTCTGTGTTTTCCTTATACAATTTTTCTATGGCAGATAGTTTTTGTGAAATGTTGTTATTTTGAAGTTTGTTTAGTAAGTGCGTGTTTCTTGAGGGATGGGTTATTGTTTTTATGAGTTGCTTGGTTACTAGGTATTTGCTTCGGATTGGGAATGGAATTTCTGCAGCTATGGCATGGAGAGTGTTTATGGGAGTGGTCTTAGTGCATCCTGTAACTCTGCGTAGGGATTGGTTTATTGGCCATGCTCTAAGCTTCCACAGATTATTGCCCTATGAACTTGGGTGGCTTTCTCAGGGTCTATGTGATTTCTGTAGTTACAAATGGTTTTTATGGCGTTTAATCGCTTAGTCGCTTTGGTTTTTTTGATTTTCTAGGTGTTGATGGAAGTTCAAATTGTTATCTATTGTAACTCCCAAAAATCTGTGCTCATTTATTTTTTGTATTTTTGTTCCTGCAATCTCCAAGTTAGCCTTTAGATTATGATTTAGGAGGCAATCTCCAAGTTAGCCTTTAGATTATGATTTAGGAACGTCATGTATTTGCACTTTTTGGTATTAATTTCGAGGTTTAATTCCTTTAATTTCTGTGTTAGCCCATTTACCGATCTTTGAAGAGAGATTTCTACTGCTTTTTTTGTTATTCCCGTTTCTATGATTGCAAAATCATCTGCGTATTGCAGTACCCTGATTTTCCCGGTGTTAATGTCGTGACATCCGCTGGTGTATATATTAAAAAGTGAAGGAGATAAAACTTCCACTTGCGGTAGTCCGTTTGATACTATTCTTTAGATTGTTTGGTTATCAACGGTTATTTCTAGACACCTGTTGTTTAGAAACCTGCTGGTCCATGTAATAAAGGGTAGGGGTATCATTAGGGATTGCATAATCATAGTTAGTTATTTGGTTAATACGCTATTATAAGCATTTTTTTACATCTATAAATATCTTTCCGGTATACTATTTTCTATTATTGAGGTAGATCATCCCAAAAGTTAGAAAGCTTAAGCTTAAGCCGGTATGTGTCAAATAATCGAGCAGATTTCGAGCGGCGAATCGGTAACTGGTTGCATCAATCACATATGGACATAGATTTTTGACATAAAGAATGACATTAGGTATTCTGTACCGAGATTTTCAGGATATTTTTTTTTTATTTTAGTTTAAAATTGTATCTACATTTTTTATATACATAGATACTTATAATAATTAACCTTATTTATATCTCAGTCAATTGAGCCGTCTCAACAAGAAAAGCCGGTTCAAAAACCTTTATGAGCATATTAATCCTACTCGGTATTTACATGTCTTTCAAAAGATTGGTTCAAGCATGTTCAAACCGTTTTTTATACTCATACTTATGGGAATACGTAAATACAAGCTAAGAAATTTCCTCAAGTATCGTGAGTCAAAAACAATTTTATGTGATTTATAAAGGATGAAATTCCTTTATTTCAACATTAAAAAAAACATTCAACAAAAAAAATTATCAATTGTTGAGTCGAGCGAAGAACTCAAGAATTCAATCCGATGCTGACAACTAACCCGTCACCCGTCACGCCACATGTTAAAAAAAATCAAAGGATTATATCTCATTCGCTCTTTCGTTCTCATTCGTTTAAATACTGTGATTAAAGAAACATCCTTTTTGTGATCCTAGCGACAACATGTAAGTAAAAGCAATTAGGTTGTTAATGTATTGTTAAACACGTTGGTAGCTATGGCTATTATGTTTGATAGCCAAAAGTATATAAGTTATATGTAAATCAAATGACTGACTTTCAAGAAAATACCCGGCAACTAACGTGTTAAGCATAGATTTGAAATTTTCGATAATTGATACATTACATAGCATAGCATCACATAGCATTGATACATAGCACTCTCAAGCATCCCATTTTCCAAAACTGACATTCCAAATGGTGCAGGTAATTAAGATCTCTGTTTATTCTTAACAGCACATGCTTAATTTTAAAGCAGTCGGTGAATCTCGAATCTAACAGAATGCCAGGGCCTTTTATATAAAATTCCATGTACAACGGTAAACCGCAACGGGTTTAATTAAAGTAAAGGACTACAAAATGTTAGTTACTCTAGATTGCTTAGTTTGGGTTCCGTGTAAAAATGTATAAATGCACGAAACAGCTCCATGAAGTAGAAAGTAATACATCACCATATTTTTTAAAAGGATAAAAGCTACGAGGGTGAGCTAAATTAAATGAGCTTGCGCATCACAACGCAACAACAAACGGTATGTTCATCTGTATGCTATTATAATCGAGAGAAATAATCGGAGGACGCAAACTTCGGTTCAGTTTCAAAGCATAATTTATGTTTCGTGTTATTTTCAAGGCAATATTTAAGTGATGTTTAGATTTTATAAACTGTGAACTGGAAAACTGCAAGTAAATTGAAATAATAATTTACCTTTTTTGATAAAATTTTTTTAACTGATTTTTTTATAAAAATAATTATTGTTAAACACCAGAACACCAGAAATTAAAAAAAAAGTATTAATTATGCGTATTTATGTATTTTTTTTCCTTTTTTAACATCCTAAGCCTATGGGAAATATGGCCTAACCTAGTTTAAACCTGCTAGAAAAATGCTTTGTTTTGATATTTGTCGAGCAGCTGTCGAGCACTTTCATAAGCAAAACAATCTAACCATCGATTCCCAGGCTTATCTGGCTTGGCAGTTTGTTTGGGAAGCTGTAAGCTTATAAGCCTGGAAACGTCAAAACGCATACAAAAAACTGGCTTATCCCGTGATCTACCCCATTGTTTGTTATGGTGTTAATTGGCAGATCTATCATGTCGGTTGAACTGTTTTTCCTTTTGCCTGAAACTTTTGCCTGAAACTGGTTTCAGGCAAAAGTGGATGTTTCCAGGTGATTTGTTACGTTTTCTAATACTGCAGTATTCGCTACTTTTAAGATGGTTGTTAGTAATGCGATGGGTCTAAAGATAATAATATCGTTCAGATCTTTTCCAATTTGGCCTATCGCGATTATTTTGAGTCTTTTTAGTCTGTTAGGTACCTTTCCCTCATAGTACATGGAATTATTGTCTTCAATAATTATACTGACTACATCTTTGTTTAGAATTGTTAGTGTTCCATACGTTATTGCATCTTCCGGCGTGGTTTTTTTTTTATTTTAAACTTTGATGCCATTTGTTTAAATTTAATAGTTCTATTTCCGAGATGTATGGTAATGGTAACTGAATTAGTTTTTGTATTTTGAAATTTTGGGAAATTTGTTTTGAGAAATTCTTTGACATTTTGTGGATTAAAGCTGATAAAATTTGAGATAGTTCCGTTTTTTCCGTGACATTTGTTGATAATGTTCCATAATTCAGTGTGGGTGGTGACGGAATTGACTTTTTCTAACCACTTAATGTTTAATGTTTATTAAATAATTCGTCCACCGAGAACGGTTTAACGAGGATCGTACAGAACATTAACGAGGAACTTACAATAAACGCAAAGAACTTTTAAATTGGGACATAGACATCGTAAAATCGAACTGACACGAACATTGATTGAATCGCCTAATCATGGCTATAATTGGAGCGTTAGTACCGTACACTGTGTTAGTGCGAGGTTCATGCAACATTTGTCGGTGTCTAGATACCGATCGCGGGACATTTTACCGATCGCAGGACAACCACTTTTCAAAATTCTTGCGTTTCTCTGTTTTTTAAAGTATTTGAATTTTGAAAGATTTTTTTTTAATTCCATGTTTCTTTCTCATGTTTTGCAGGCGTTAAAAATTCTTCTAGCATCATTTTTTTCCCATGCTTTTTTTAATTCCTCGGTCCACCACGGGTTTGGAGTGTGATTGCACGTGTTTGTGTTATCTTTAATTATTTTTTTTAAAGGCCTTTGGTAATGCTGATAATGTTTGTCTGCTCAGAGCATTTCAACTGCCGAATTTGTTGCTCTACTAGTACCTTATTTATTAGTTTGATATTATTGGCAGGTGTGGATCCTTGAATAGACGTGTATATTATTTTATGCCCACTGTTGCCTATGTGTTCATCGGCAACTATTCTATTGGTTTCCTGTGCTAAATCCGATGATACCATCTTAAGGTCAATTGTAGTGTCACTTTTATTTGGATCGCTACTTATGAAGGTAGATTCTTTGTTGTGAACGAGTATAATGACGGAGCCATTGATTTCATTTATAGTTATAGATCCTTTGGTATTATTATAATGGTTGCCCCATATTCTGTGATGAGCGTCTCTCCTGTTATTAATGTTTGTTTTTCTTGGTAGGTCCAATATTTTCTTTAGGGTTGTGTTGTAAAATATTCTAGGAGTTGATAGTTTTATGTAAGACGATATTACTACCATATTAGTATTCTTGATTTTTATGCCCACCGTTTGAACAAAGTTACTAGTATGATGGATGTGTACTGACTCAAATTTGATTTTTTTTATGCACTATAATACTGCTTCCTCCGTAACCATTTGCTCTTGTTTGGTATACGTGGTGGTAATTGGGAATTTTTATATCTTTTGCAGTATTTTCAGTAAGCCACGTTTCTTGTAAGCATGCAATGTCTATGTTTTTATCCATTATTATTTTTTTAGTTCATCGTTGTTTTTGATGAGCCCTTGAATGTCTACTTGCATTATTCTAAGGCCATTTAAAGATGCGAGAGAAACATCGTTCAAGCTTGGATATATATTGCTGTTTTTTTTGTGCTTTTTTATTTTTTTCCTATATTTAATTAATTTTTTTTTCATATGTCTTCTTTAGAAGGACTCTGTTGTATGTTTTATTAGTAACCAAAACGGCGGCGTGCGCCAAATTAGTTGCAGAAGTGTAAATAATGAACGATACAAGCACGAATTAAATGAAAAAATTTCTAGAAATACGTTTAAACCAGTAATAAACCGAAATAGTTCTCATTTTGAAAATTGATACTATGAATATTTTATATCGTATGTAATAATAAAATATAATAATAAACTGTCGTTGTATTTTTGTGGAAGTTGTATAAAGCACATTAAAATTATTAATCAAATATTGTATGCAATCTTCTATTGAGGCCTTCACAATGCTATTTCCATTGCAAAATGATAAAATCAATGAGTTGCAAACAAAATTGGCCTCCTGTCCTAACTATTATTGAATTGACCGTTGGTTGAAAACAATATTAAACTATTTGTTAGTAAACTGTATTTAATAACTATTTGTTCGCTAGATGCCGGTTATTTTTTGTTGCAATTTCCACCGTATACTCATCCAAATAGTTATAGGAACAACATCTTTTTTATTTGAATTGTGGTGTCTATTCAAAACTAGATGCTAGAACTAAATGTTTTTAGTTTGTGTCAAATTAATTATTATTGTCAATTATTGTGTCAAATAGCCGTATTACACTTGGAAGTTGGTAACTTTCGTCGGAAAATACATGGTAAAATGTGTCAAATCAAATTGATACATTTTACCACGGTCGGGAAAAATGAATTCGGATCGACCAATGCACTTTCTGTCTATAGCGCAGCCAAAATTCATAACGCACACCTATACACCAACCTACAGCAGTTTTTTGCTGAATCTCAGGATGTTTTGCACATTGGATAACAAAGACAAAACAAGATAACAAATAGAAGAATCAAAATGATTTTTTATGCTAAATTGTAATTTAAACAAATGTATATAATTAAAATTTTAGTATAATAATAACATGGGTAAGCAATACGGCCAGGCCGTACGTTATGAATAAAAAAAAATAATAATAACATGGATTTTCCCTGCTCATATTCCATATTATTTACTATGTATCATATAATTTTACTAATTTTCCAAATAAATTAAGAACCAGACAATGACGATCCACGCTCAATGTGCGATAGCCAATTTACCCGTCAAAATAAAGCGCGGCTACAAAAAGCGTCTGAAAGTGCAAAATGTAAACAAGGCCATAAGAGAGAAAATAATTGATATCAAATCTGTACGTTCAACAAACCGACTCCGTAGCCGTAGGTTCGGAGCCGGCTCCGGAGCCGTTGGTTCGGAGCCGTTGGTTCGGAGCCGTTGGTTCGGAACCGGCTCCGGAGTCGTTGGTTCGGAGCCGGCTCCGGAACCGTTGATCCGGAGCCGGCTCCGGGCTGAAGTCGGAGCCGGCTCCGGAGCCGTTAGTCCGGAACCGGCTCCGGAGCCGGCTCCGATTTTTTCTGGAGCCGGCCGGAACCGGCTCCGACTCCGGAGCCGTTTTTCCCATCACTACTAGCGAGTAAACCATCCGGCAAATAGCACACGATCATCCGGATTATAATGAAACTCCTTTACGTGATTCGCCAACGCATTAATGATTTGCTCCGACCCTGTTTGCTGCCGCACGTTCATAGTCATAAGCACTTTGGTCATTAGCTGCTCTTGCTGGTGCAAAAATGCTTCTTGCTGCTTTTGTAAGGATATCTGCTGCTGCCGAAAAATCTCCTGGATCCAGTTACTTTCCGCATTGGGGACGCCGTTCTATGGCCGCCCCGCGATGGTTGCCCGTTCTCCATTTCGCACAATGAAGCACGTAAAGCTGGTAAAACTCGGTCACTGTTTCTGGCGTAAAACGTTGTTGAGAAGTCCTTCCTTTAATCCTCGTCGCCACTTTTGTGTTGTTAATATGAGGTGGTTTTTTTTTTAGGACATTGAATACGTCCGTTCTTCATACCGGTCGGGAGCAGAGAGAGAGAGAATTTAGCGACTCTGCCTTTGACGCCAAATGTCAAAAGGGAGTGCTTGACGTCTTGAGTTTTATCCCAGCACAGAGTGGTCCCAACAAGTAAAAATTGCTAATTTTGATACGTTTGCTCTTATCATGTCCATATTGAGTTGATTAGCCAAAGTAGGATTGCAATTGTTTTTGCCTACGGTCAGGCCTGGTACGTTAGTCCTAATATCGACGTATTGATAGTTGTTATTGTGGTAAATGAAGCTTGTTTTTGCAATTATTTTTAGTATGTCTGTGTTTTCCTTATACAATTTTTCTATGGCAGATAGTTTTTGTGAAATGTTGTTATTTTGAAGTTTGTTTAGTAAGTGCGTGTTTCTTGAGGGATGGGTTATTGTTTTTATGAGTTGCTTGGTTACTAGGTATTTGCTTCGGATTGGGAATGGAATTTCTGCAGCTATGGCATGGAGAGTGTTTATGGGAGTGGTCTTAGTGCATCCTGTAACTCTGCGTAGGGATTGGTTTATTGGCCATGCTCTAAGCTTCCACAGATTATTGCCCTATGAACTTGGGTGGCTTTCTCAGGGTCTATGTGATTTCTGTAGTTACAAATGGTTTTTATGGCGTTTAATCGCTTAGTCGCTTTGGTTTTTTTGATTTTCTAGGTGTTGATGGAAGTTCAAATTGTTATCTATTGTAACTCCCAAAAATCTGTGCTCATTTATTTTTTGTATTTTTGTTCCTGCAATCTCCAAGTTAGCCTTTAGATTATGATTTAGGAGGCAATCTCCAAGTTAGCCTTTAGATTATGATTTAGGAACGTCATGTATTTGCACTTTTTGGTATTAATTTCGAGGTTTAATTCCTTTAATTTCTGTGTTAGCCCATTTACCGATCTTTGAAGAGAGATTTCTACTGCTTTTTTTGTTATTCCCGTTTCTATGATTGCAAAATCATCTGCGTATTGCAGTACACTGATTTTCCCGGTGTTAATGTCGTGACATCCGCTGGTGTATATATTAAAAAGTGAAGGAGATAAAACTTCCACTTGCGGTAGTCCGTTTGATACTATTCTTTAGATTGTTTGGTTATCAACGGTTATTTCTAGACACCTGTTGTTTAGAAACCTGCTGGTCCATGTAATAAAGGGTAGGGGTATCATTAGGGATTGCATAATCATAGTTAGTTATTTGGTTAATACGCTATTATAAGCATTTTTTTACATCTATAAATATCTTTCCGGTATACTATTTTCTATTATTGTTTGTTATGGTGTTAATTGGCAGATCTATCATGTCGGTTGAACTGTTTTTCCTTTTGCCTGAAACTTTTGCCTGAAACTGGTTTCAGGCAAAAGTGGATGTTTCCAGGTGATTTGTTACGTTTTCTAATACTGCAGTATTCGCTACTTTTAAGATGGTTGTTAGTAATGCGATGGGTCTAAAGATAATAATATCGTTCAGATCTTTTCCAATTTGGCCTATCGCGATTATTTTGAGTCTTTTTAGTCTGTTAGGTACCTTTCCCTCATAGTACATGGAATTATTGTCTTCAATAATTATACTGACTACATCTTTGTTTAGAATTGTTAGTGTTCCATACGTTATTGCATCTTCCGGCGTGGTTTTTTTTTTTTATTTTAAACTTTGATGCCATTTGTTTAAATTTAATAGTTCTATTTCCCAGATGTATGGTAATGGTAACTGAATTAGTTTTTGTATTTTGAAATTTTGGGAAATTTGTTTTGAGAAATTCTTTGACATTTTGTGGATTAAAGCTGATAAAATTTGAGATAGTTCCGTTTTTTCCGTGACATTTGTTGATAATGTTCCATAATTCAGTGGGGGTGGTGACGGAATTGACTTTTTCTAACCACTTAATGTTTAATGTTTATTAAATAATTCGTCCACCGAGAACGGTTTAACGAGGATCGTACAGAACATTAACGAGGAACTTACAATAAACGCAAAGAACTTTTAAATTGGGACATAGACATCGTAAAATCGAACTGACACGAACATTGATTGAATCGCCTAATCATGGCTATAATTGGAGCGTTAGTACCGTACACTGTGTTAGTGCGAGGTTCATGCAACATTTGTCGGTGTCTAGATACCGATCGCGGGACATTTTACCGATCGCAGGACAACCACTTTTCAAAATTCTTGCGTTTCTCTGTTTTTTAAAGTATTTGAATTTTGAAAGATTTTTTTTTAATTCCATGTTTCTTTCTCATGTTTTGCAGGCGTTAAAAATTCTTCTAGCATCATTTTTTTCCCATGCTTTTTTTAATTCCTCGGTCCACCACGGGTTTGGAGTGTGATTGCACGTGTTTGTGTTATCTTTAATTATTTTTTTTAAAGGCCTTTGGTAATGCTGATAATGTTTGTCTGCTCAGAGCATTTCAACTGCCGAATTTGTTGCTCTACTAGTACCTTATTTATTAGTTTGATATTATTGGCAGGTGTGGATCCTTGAATAGACGTGTATATTATTTTATGCCCACTGTTGCCTATGTGTTCATCGGCAACTATTCTATTGGTTTCCTGTGCTAAATCCGATGATACCATCTTAAGGTCAATTGTAGTGTCACTTTTATTTGGATCGCTACTTATGAAGGTAGATTCTTTGTTGTGAACGAGTATAATGACGGAGCCATTGATTTCATTTATAGTTATAGATCCTTTGGTATTATTATAATGGTTGCCCCATATTCTGTGATGAGCGTCTCTCCTGTTATTAATGTTTGTTTTTCTTGGTAGGTCCAATATTTTCTTTAGGGTTGTGTTGTAAAATATTCTAGGAGTTGATAGTTTTATGTAAGACGATATTACTACCATATTAGTATTCTTGATTTTTATGCCCACCGTTTGAACAAAGTTACTAGTATGATGGATGTGTACTGACTCAAATTTGATTTTTTTTATGCACTATAATACTGCTTCCTCCGTAACCATTTGCTCTTGTTTGGTATACGTGGTGGTAATTGGGAATTTTTATATCTTTTGCAGTATTTTCAGTAAGCCACGTTTCTTGTAAGCATGCAATGTCTATGTTTTTATCCATTATTATTTTTTTAGTTCATCGTTGTTTTTGATGAGCCCTTGAATGTCTACTTGCATTATTCTAAGGCCATTTAAAGATGCGAGAGAAACATCGTTCAAGCTTGGATATATATTGCTGTTTTTTTTGTGCTTTTTTATTTTTTTCCTATATTTAATTAATCTTTTTTTCATATGTCTTCTTTAGAAGGACTCTGATTTTTTCATCTTGGAATAAGGGTGTTTCAGGGATTGTTGTTGTGAAAACATTCTTGTGTTTTGGGTACTGTGTTCGTTACATTATTTTTTTCATTGTAGTTTGTTTTGGCTGTAGTTGGTTGTATTGTTTGTTCTACTGTCACTATGGGTGTTTCTTTTTCTGTAATTTGGTTATTTTATGTGATAGTATTGTTTTCGTTTTGCGTTTCTGTCTGTGCTTTTGATACGTTACTTGCTTCGTTATTTTTTGTAGCTTTTGCGTATGTTTTTTTCCGTTACCGTGTATTTTTTTTTTTTTTGGCATACGCATTTAGTTGTCAAGCAATTGTCCTCGTGAACCTCCAGGCTGCAGTTGGCACACGTACGTTCACCTTTGCACCATTTTTTTGTACGTCCGATTCTCATAGGTCTCTTAGGTTGCCTCCACACGGACCGCGGCCGCCGCGTATAACTTTGGTTGTCAATTTTGAACTTCGGCACGGCTCGGCTCAGCTCGATTCGGGTCGGCTTTCAAATCTTCCGCGGCAGGTTGTCAAATCTCCGCGCCTAACTGTCAAACAGGCGCTCCGCGGAAGGCGTTGCCGCGGAAACGCAGCTTTGTTGAACATCGACAAATCTGCGGCACTACAGGCACCGCGGTAGATTTGACAGTCGAGCGCGGCGAGCTGGTATACAAATTCTCTTTTGACAACGACAGTCATACGCGGCCGCCGCGGTACCGCGGCGACCGCGGTCCGTGTGGAGGCGACCTTAGGTTTTGGGATGTATAAGTTCACTAATATCGGGTATAATCTCATAGATTTGAAGGAAATAATGGCCCTTTGTGTGTTCATTAATTCACCTTCCACTTTTCTCTTTATAATGTTCACTTCAAAAACTTTTTGATTTCTTAGACCTTCCAGTATGTCCTTTTCAGTCATGAACTCTATATCTGGACAGCGGATTACCCCTTTAGTAATGTTGAGCGTAGGATGTTCGTACACTTTTACCGTTAAATCACCATTAGTGTCCGTTGTTTTCTTGATGTTTTGGGCCCTTTCCGCCAATTTTTTGTTTTTCACTTTGATCATGAGCTTTCCCTCGCGAATGCGATTCACTTGCTCCGGTTTGCTACCTAGAGCGTTTTCAATAAATTTTACAACAGAAATGGGTTGCATCTGTTAGGTCTTTTCCTTCCACTGTAGATTCCATTATTAACACTACCTCCTTCTCTAGCACGTGGTTTGTGATATTCGAGGCCATTCTTGATTTGGCACTTTACAGGGTTTAACAGTCCAGAACACAACTGTCCACATGATCATAATAACCGACTCTTCGACTTGACACCACTGTCTACCACTTGTAGAAGTTGAAACACTACCCTGAAAAATTAAGAAACATAACAAAAATAATTACAACAATAATATAAAAAAATCCATCAACGGCGAACCATATAGCGAAACAAGAAAGACAAGATGGAAAAAATTAAAATCCTACAAACTGTAGACTGTTTAAAATTATAAACCTTGACCACTTTGTCCACCTTATGTATATAGGCTTTGACAGCTGTCATAATGACAGTCCAACATACGCCTGAAATCACGGCACTGAAAATAAATCATTATCGTTTGAGCCTCGAAAGAGTGAAAATCTTCAGCCTACAGTTATTACTTCCGTTATTTGAATTGTCAGCCATCTTTACAAAACAAACGTTCAAAGTTTAAAAAGTAACAAAGAGGAATTAAACCACATCCTACGCGACGAGGAATTTCCGATAGCATGTTTTCAAGAAACCTGGCTAAAGCCACGAAAAATAATTAGAATCTCAGGTTACAACATAGTAAGACAAGACAGACAAGACGGTTAGGGAGGAAGCTGTATACTAATCGAAAAAATATCAAATACCAAATCAACAATTTTACAGACATAACGGAAAATATACAAAACAACCAACATAAAACTAATAACAGAAAAGCTATCAATTATCACCAAATATATAACCTCACAAGCTAACATAAATGAAATAAAAAACACCATTAACAAAATATTACTACACAAACCCACACAGAACAGATCCATAATCACAGGAGACTTCAACTCCCTCCACACCTTCTGGGGGGCCAAACAAACAAACAGAAAAGGAGAAACAATTGTAGGCGAAATTTGCTTAAAAAAGGTGTTCACCGTTTGGCTTTCCGATTGCTACTGACTTTATTCATACGCATGCATTGCCCTTTGCGGGTTGCTATAATTTTAACGTCTATGCCCTATGATTCATTCCTTAACATTGTTAAATATAAATAACAACTTTCTGTTTTTCTGGCAACACTGCCAGCGAATTGTCAAACTTGTAAATACGTGAAATAAATTAGTTGAGCTTTGAACGTGGAGTAAAACGGACGCCGGGCTGTGTAAAGAGTTTTACTTGCGTGGGCATTACTCATCAGGTTATGGGCCCAGGAGCTGAAAGTTACTAGTTTGAGTAATTTGCGAAACGTGCTAAGCGAGCGTATTTAGTTTGCGCGTTATTTCTTTCTTCATGATCGTAAGAAAAGATAAAGTTCCTGAACAACCGGCGTCACTTGGTGTACAAAATGGCGGATTCCGTTAAGGCCATTTTTACGAAATTGAACAATGCGAATTTCATCGCATGGAAATTCCGTATGCAAACGCTGCTTAAGAGAGAGGAGGTATGGGAAGTGATAGAGGTTCCTATACCAGACGAAAAGAACGACAGTTTTGCAGAATGGAAGAAGAAGGACACGAAGGTAAGGAATACAAATGCGATGTTTGTCGAAGACAACCAGTTGCGCTTTATCAAGAAAGCAGAGTCAGCCAAGGAAATGTGGGACAGTCTACGTTGTTACCACGAAAAGGCTACACTTGGCAACCAAGCTTTGCTTTTGCATCAATTGTGTTCCACAATGATGGCCGAGGATGCTGATGTGGAAAAGCATATCGAATATGTGGAAAACATCTACGAAAAAATGGACAACACCGGCGACGATTTGAGTGAAATGCTACGGATCATCTTATTTCTACGGACTTTGCCGCCGTCGTACAGCACGTTTGTCACATCGGTGGAGACCTGTCCTCAAGAAGACGTCACTATTGAATCGGTATTGGCTCGATTGCGAGAAGAAAGCATGAAGCGCGAAGGAGGTTGAAACAAAGGATCGTGGTGAGTTGAAATGTTTTTATTGTCACCAGCCTGGTCATTTCCAGCGAAATTGTAAGAAACGGCCATTCTATAAGAAGACTTCGAAACCTGCGCAAGCTAAGCGTATCCAAGCTAAGCAACAAGCAACAGGGAATGATACTGCTGTTCATGGCGCGGCGTGTTTTGTTGCTGGGGAAGTGATTCCTGGCGCTTGGACGATAGATAGTGGCTGCACGTGTCACATGACCAACGATCGCGAGTTTTTTACGGAGCTCAAAGGCGGTTATGTGACTGACGTGGTGCTGGCCGATGGAACAAAGGTAAAATCGGCGGGATGCGGACACGGTATTATCTTTGGTGAAACTGGAGAAGGTAAACGCATCACCATTACTCTTGAAAACGTTCTTTATTTTCCCGGATTAGGGGGAGGTTTAATTTCAGTAAAAAAGTTGGCACAAAAAGGTTTTGACGTCGTTTTAAATGCCAACGGTTGCGAAATAAAGTGTGGTAAGGGTGAGGTCATCGCGGTTGGTGATATGGAAGGTAACCAGTACAAAATGAAGATTACAGAGGCGTGTTTGAAAGTTAGAGGAAATCACACAGAAGAGTGTCAACATACTTGGCACCGGAGATTCGGTCATCGGAGTATCGATGTTGTCGCGGCAATCCGGAATAAAGGGTTAGCAAGCGGTTTACACGTGAAGGATTGCGGAGAAAGGATTGTGTGCGAGTGCTGTTTGAAGGGGAAGCTATCCAGAAAGCCTTTTCCTTTAGTGACCGAACGCAAATCCAAGAAACCATTGGACCTTTTACACACTGATATATGTGGACCGATGGAGAATCCTACCCCAAGTGGTTACAAATACTTCATGACCATTATTGATGATTTTAGTCGCTTCTGTGTGATCTATGATGGGGGAGGCGAATACACGGTTAGAGCTCTATAGGAATTTTATAAGTCCCAAGGTATAAGCGCACAATATTCCACTCCATACTCACCACAATCTAACGGAGTGGCTGAACGAAAGAACCGAGCCTTGCAAGAGATGGCGAACTGTATGCTGCTTGATGCTGGACTGCCGAAACGGTACTGGGGAGAGGCTGTATTGACAGCAGCCTATGTGCAGAACCGACTCCCTTCAAGAGTAGTAAACCGTACACCCTACGAGCATTGGACTGGGTCAAAACCGGACTTGTCCAGACTACGAGTGTTTGGAAGCGAGGCTTACGTTCATATTCCCGACCCAAGAAGAAAGAAGTTCGATGCGAAGGCGGAGAAACTTTTTTTTTTAGGTTACTCGGACCAGCATAAGGCTTTTAGATTTCTAAACATCGATAAAGATCGCGTTATCATTAGTCGTGATGCCCGGTTTCTTGAGCTGAGTAATGGCTCCGAACAGCAGAAGGAGTGCACTGTGGAAAACGTGCCGGTGGAAGCTCGGACTGAAGTACTTGTTGAACTGGATTGGACGGATCAAGTATCTGTGGGAGAATCCGAAGAAACTATATCTGTGTATGAAGATGCAGAAGAGAGTGACACTTCTGAAGAGCCACTAAAAGAAGGTCGAAGTACGCGAGGCGTCCTTCCCAAACGTTATGAGGACTTTGTAGTGGGCAAGGTCACTCATGACGAAGAGCCATCAAGTTATCATGAAGCGATGAAAATCCCTGTTTGGAAAGACGCTATGATTGAAGAAATGAAAGCCCATGGACAGAACCAAACGTGGGAGCTTGTAAACTTACCCGTCGGAGTGAAGCCCATAGGAGCGAAATGGGTTTTCAAACTGAAAATGGATGAGACGGGCAAGATAGTGCGACACAAGGCACGAATTGTAGCTCAGGGCTATACGCAGAAGTTTGGCATTGATTATACGGAAGTGTTCGCTCCTGTTACTCGACAAACAACATTACGTACGATGCTAGCAATAGCTGTGAGGAAGGGGCTAATATTGAAGCAATACGACATAAAGACGGCGTATCTCAATGGCACTATCGAGGAGGAGTTGTACATGCAGCAGCCATCAGGATTTAAAGTTCGTGGAAAAGAACACATGGTGTGCAGGCTACAGAAAAGCATTTACGGATTAAAACAGTCAGCCCGCTGTTGGAACAAGGCTTTACATGCAATTCTGTCGACGCTTGGATTTGTACAATGTGACTCCGACCCTTGTCTCTATGTACTTCGTGGAAATCAGTCTACAGTGTATTTACTTGTGTACGTAGACGTTTTACTGATGGGATGTGCAGAAGAAGCGACAATTGATCGAATTTTTGCTGACTTAAAAGATCGACTCAACATAACTTCGCTTGGTTCCGTTCGACATTTCCTGGGTTACGAGATTCATAAGGAAGACGGAGTGTATACTATGCGACTAACGGGTTATATAGAAGATCTAATTAAGAGGTTCGGAATGAAAGATGCGCATCCTGCTAAGACTCCAATGGACCCCGGCTATTCACTGGTTAACGATGACAGCAAAATGTTTGAAGACAAGACACTGTACCGCAGTTTGGTAAGAACGTTGTTGTATCTAGCAGTAAATGCAAGACCTGACATATCGGTTAGTGTTGGGCTATTAGGAAGGAAAATGGAAAATCCCAACGAAAGTGATTGGACAGCTGGAAAGAGAATCCTGAGATACCTTAAAGGAACAAAGGACTTTAGGTTGAAGTTCGGATCCGCAATGATTGGACTTTAAGAGGATACTCTGACGCTGACTGGGCAGGCAATGTGAAAACACGAAAATCTACGAGTGGTTTTGTTTTCTTGTTTGGTGGTGGACCAATTTGCTGGACCCGCAAAGCGCAAGCGAGTGTTGCATTATCGTCACTCAGTCATTGGTGAGACGTCAACGCGAGAGGTTGTGTTTTTTCGGTGCAGAAATACCACTCCCTAGTTTTGTGTTTCAGTGTGCTAGTTCTTGTGAGTTTTTGTAGCGTCAGTGTATTGGTGTACGGCTGAGATTCATTTCGGTGCCTACACATAACTGTAAATACAATCGGTGCAGTGCCTGACCTGTTCGAACAGGAATAACAATGCTGGGGACACCAGCTCCTGCTGGTTTCCCCCCGCTCATCGGGAGGGATAAAAGAGATAGGACTCTCCCAGAATACATGGACAAAAATAACGAATTCGGGGAAAAATGATATTTGGTTCTACGGTCTCTGGAGGGCAAACCGCTCCCCAAAAACCCGTGGATTTTAAGTGACACAATAAAACGTGCCAAAGGAAAAGTCGAAAGTGGCCATGCGATTGACGCACACACATATATGATCGAAACACGATCGGAAAAAACATTTCATGATCTGCAAAAAGTGAGCGCGCTTGTGACCGGCGAAAAAATATCAATTGAACCTCATGCTACCCTCAACTCAGTGAAGTTCGTTTTCTCATGTAGCTCGATGTCTGATATGTCCACTGATGAAATTAAAAAGAACCTGGAAATTGACAACATTACCGACATCTACCGCTTCAAAAAACTGTCAAATGGGCAATCATTACCAACAAATTCCTATGTAGTCACAATGCAAGCTGTTAAGATACCAGAATACATTTTCATCGGAATGGAACGTGTTCAGACACGTATCTACTATCCACGTCCAATGCGCTGCAATAACTGTCTAAAATTCGGCCATACAAAAAAATTCTGTAAAAGCAATCAGGCGTGCTCAAACTGTGGAGGAGATTTCCATGAAACTTGCACAGAAATTACCACTTGCATAAATTACAAAAACCCACACAACGCTTTTGATCTTAAATGCCCATACTATCAGAAAGAGACAGAACTAATAAAGATAAAAATCGACCGTAACTGTACTTTCCGTGAAGCCCGCAACATTCAGGAATCCCTCCAAAAATACAACCGGGAAACAGCAGCTAGTGTTGTACAACAAAGGCTGACCACAGCTCAGATCCCTGACCCCAAAGACAAAATAATAGAACAACTCACCCAGACAGTAAACAAACTACAGGCACAAATAGAAAGCCTCACTCACACAATTGCACAACTAACCGCCAAAACTGAAGCTTCGGTTTCTGAAGACAATTCTTCGGACATTGAATTTACGAATACAAACAAAACTACCACAGATAATACCAATACAATCACGGCTTCCAAACATCCACGCTCGCTTAGCGAAGAGTCACTCGAAGAGCCAACACTATCCAAGAAAACTAAGAAAAAAGCTAAAAAATAGTTGTGTGCACTCAATAGGTTTTATCGAATATTTCAATATGATGTTGACAATAATTTATTCCTTTATTTTTCGCCGTGCCGTCCACAAGACAAAGAATCGCTAACGACAGTAATCCACGTTCAAAAAGAAATTTTATCCTTAATTGGAATATTCGTAGCTTTACTAAAAATATCGACGAACTGAAACTTCTACTATATAAATACAATCCAGAAATCATAACATTACAAGAATCTCACATCTCCGACTACTTGTTGACACATTCTCCTCTCAACAACTATAATTGGATTGTGAAACAATCTCCTATTACTCATCACAGCATTGCCATAGGAATTCAAAAAAATGTTCCATTTAAACAGGTACCCACAAACACCACTGAGGGAGTAGTATTCATATCAAAACTCCTGTCAATATCCACATAGTTTGCACCTACATCTCTCCCAATTCAAAAAGTGACATTAGTACCGAATTTCAAAAAATCTTTTACCAAATACCATCGCCTATCTTAATAATAGGGGACTTTAATGCACAACATAAAGAATGGGGATGTCATACTACTACTTCACGTGGTACAGATATAGAAGATATTCTGACTATCAACCAAGCTTACGCACTTAGTCATGATTTTCCTACACGTATCGCTCCAGACTCTGGGCATAGTTCCTCAATAGACCACTGCGTTATTTCTTCTTCCATAGCTCCAAATTTCTCGCTCATTTCTACTAACGACTTACATGGTAGCGATCACTTTCCTTTAATAGTTCAAATAAATGCAGTGCCAAATATAAGTTCTCAAGTTATTAATAGACCTCGATGGAAATATGAGGAAGCTAACTGGTCTGAGTTCAATAGATTTCTAGAAAATGTCCCTTGGAATGCCATGGCAAGTGGCATACCTCCAAAAAAATTTGCGCCATGGTGGAAAAAGGAAGTTGCAGCAGCAGTAAAAAATAGAAGGAAATGTCTTCGTAAATTATGTAAACACCGGAAAAATGGAATTAATACAGTGTCGACAAACAATCTAGTGGAACATTTTAAGGAAGCTAACCGGATTGCAAAAAATACTATCAAACGAGCGAAGGAGCTAACATGGGAAAAATTCACCAAAGATATCAACCCTACAATCTCTTCAAAGGATCTATGGAGAAAAGTCAAACAATTAGGTGGAAAGACATCCAAACCAACCATTCCTATTTTAAATTCCCAAAATCCCGTAACTGATCCAGTTGAAATAGCCGAGGCCTTTGCCAAACATTTCAAGTCTATCTCTTCATACAACAGCTATCATCCTGATTTTTTGAAATATAAAACATCCGCTGAATCTAAAACACCGTCTTTCGATACATCCCGCACCTACGAATATAATAAACCTTTCTCCATTAGGGAACTCCAATTTGCTCTAAAAAAATGTCGGGGGAAATCCGCTGGCCCTGATGGCATCGGTTATCCATTACTACAACACTTACCAGTCTGTGCCCTAGAGTATCTCCTACAAATATATAACAAAATATGGGAGTCCGGAAAAATTCCAGAACACTGGAAAAGTTGCTTCACAATCCCAATACCAAAAACCAACAAAAATCCTCATGAAGTTGATAGTTATTGGCCTATCTCACTAATAAATTGTATAGCTAAAATCCTAGAGAGAATGGTCAACAGAAGAATTAGCCATGAATTAGAAAACAGACAACTTCTACATACTAACCAACATGCTTTTCGTAAAGGCTACGGTGCAGAAACATACTTCGCGAATCTCGAGGAAACGCTCACAAATGCCAACAAGAAGAATGCGGTTTCAGATATTGCAATTATGGACCTTGCAAAAGCGTATGACCTTACATGGCGCCATTCAATATTAAAACAACTTGACAACTGGCAATTTAGGGGTCAGTTACCGAAATTCATTGCCAACTTTTTATCCAACCGTACATTTTCCGTCATTATTGGATCTTATTCATCACAACAATACACGTTAGAAAACGGAGTCCCGCAGGGTGCTATACTATCTCCCACCCTTTTTCTAATTTGCATCCAATCCTTATTCCTTTCAATTCCTCCTTTCATTACACCCCTGATTTATGCAGATGATATTGTTCTTATAACTTCCGCTTCCAAAGGTCTTGAATCCAGCAACCAACTACAGTTAGGGATTAATAAACTAAAATAGTGGTGTAGACGAACAGGTTTCCAGGTATCAACAGATAAATGCAAAATTCTACGCGTTGATAAAAATCATCATAAAAACAAATCGGATAAAACCAAACCTATCACTTACAATACAATATACAATATACAATACAATAATACCAAAAACCAGACAAGCAAAAATCTTAGGTATCACATTTGATTCTAATCTTTCTTTTCATCCACATTTTAAAAATATCAAACGAACTGTTAAAACTAGTATAAATTTATTCAAAATACTAGGATGTGGACGATTCAGAGCTTCCAGATCTATACTCCTCCGCCTACTAAACTGTTGGCTTTTACCCAAAATCCTATATGGTACCGAAATTCTCTCACTAGAAGAAGAAAGGTTTACTAAATTTCTAGCTCCAGTATACCACACAGCCCTGAGATATTCCTCAGGAGCTTTCATTACTAGCCCCATCAACTCGCTATTATGCGAAAGTGGACAGCTTCCTTTCTCTTACCATATAACACAACACCTAGTTAACTCAGGACTTCGTTGCATCGAAAAAGATCTTCATTCAGTTCCCCTTATACAACGAGCCAATACAGCTTTTTTCAATCTAACCGGACTTCATCTCCCCAAAATTCTTAAACTTCCTAGAACAACCGACCGCCCGTGGAACCAAACTCAGCCTAAGATTGATTGGTTCATACATAAACACCCTCGGCACAATTCCCAACAAATTTTTCAAATTTTCTCAAACCATTTACACAACCAATACGCTAACCACAAAAAAATTTACACGGACGGCTCTATCCACAATCAATCTGCAGGATGCGGAATTTACTCCGAAATCTCCAACTGTGCCATAAAGCTTCCGGATAATACCTCTATTTTTTCCGCGGAAGCCATTGCCCTTGGTCTGGCCGTTGAAGAGGAAACTTACGAAAACACTCCTTATGTGATTTTTTCCGACAGCGCTAGTGTTCTAACAGCTTTAGAACATGGCTGCACGAAAGATCCCCACATACAAGCTATAGATTCATCTTCCAAACTTCACAAGATATCATTCTGCTGGATCCCAAGTCACGTTGGAATACCAGGCAATGAGATAGCTGACAAACTAACAAACGAAGGCCGAAGATCTAACAATGGTAACCGTCATCCGATATCAAAGAGAGATGCAACCAAATGGTACAAACTTCAGCTTTCAAATTCATGGCAAAAATGTTGGCAAAATGAGTTTGACAGATTTCTAAGGTCAATCAAGATGTCAACCCTTCCTTGGGAAGATCATCCTTGCCACAAAACTCAACAAACCCTTTCTAGATTGCGAATAGGTCACATAAGACTGACTCACATTTATCGATTGGGCAAAGATCCTCCTCCGACATGTAAAACCTGTGGGGTTCAACTCACAGTGAGACATACCCAAGTAGAAATTTCGAGCAGTTTTTTGGCTTTTTTCAATGGGACTCGACCGCGCGGCAGCTTGTCGGGGGGTCGGATTGCACGCACACAAAGGTAGCCGTGGTGGCACGAACACATTGAAACCAATTTGTCAGCTGGCTTGACGCTCGCAAAAAAGCGAAGTGGGGATGGATGCTTCCCTACAACAGTGGCTCTGTTGTATGTTTCCGATCTATTTATAGGTTGCATTTATTTTTGAGCGTTGTATATCTGCGAATGAGAGGGAAGAGAAGATCGTATGAAATATCATAGTGAAAATTTGTTACTCACCTAGATTTTGGCACATATGCTGCTATGCTAGGCCGGTGGTGGCTACGCGCAATCCAATTAAACTTTTGTACCGTATTGCTCCTGGGAACATAACGATGGGGTTTTGTTTTTTCTGCATGTTGCAACAGGATACTCGACCAATCGCTTGTGGTAATCGTAGCGCTTCTGATTGCGGAAGGTTTGTGTGAAAGGGTCGTATCGTTTGGTTTTGGTGAAGAATGAAGAATTACATTAGTTTTGGTGAAGAATGTTATAGATTTTCCAAATACATAGCATCCTTCAACAGTACCATGTTGATCAACTTTTTTTTCCACTATTCCTCTGGTACAGTGTGTGACATGTAATGTAAAAAAAACGACTTCTTATCATATCTTATTCGTAAACAAAGTTCCGTTAAGCAACATATTTTAGCATGTTTTTCTTTCACACTCACGAGATCTAAACCAACCATTTATGGTTTTGCTCAACGTTCCCTATCCGAAGCTGGCAAGGTTATTCTTCGTGCATCTACGGAGGAACGATCCGGATGGTATTTGAAGCTATCGTATTATCTATTCTATCGTCGTATTGCGGACAAGTTTCAAGTATTAGAAAAAGAAGGATGCGAAATTATTAAATGGGATAAGAAACGTTGCGAAGGTAAACACACAAAACAGTTTTAGATGATAGTTGATGGTAATGTATTATCGAATGTAAAGTAACATAATGCAATATTATGAACGTTAAAATTAAAGTTATTATCCCCTGCTGTGCTCTGTTTTATTTATAAAGATTTTGACCTCCCGGTGCCATTCGTCTCTTCTGTTGAACATCTGTTGTTTCTAATTATATGAACTATGTTTTTTCATATTAAAGCAAAAGTTCCTGTTCTGCTTTTATTAAACTTTAAACAAGTAGTATGAGTTCTACATACACTACACGCCTTTACACCCACGAGTCGTGTCAACGAAAACACGACATATAACATCTATTGCACAACTATACGTCCTAGGATCGACCTGCGCGCTCGTTTCTTTTAGGCCAGAAAGTACATCCACTCTAGAACTAGTTAAACGGTTTTACGAAACCGTTAAGTTATGTACATGCTTAAAATGGTGGCAGGATCAGCCGGTAGGTCAACCTGCGTTGAAATAGACGCTGTTCACTGTTCGATCGTCGCTCACACCTCAACGACCGCATGTTGAAGCTGTACCGCTTACGATCAATCCATAGATACGATAGTCCATAGATCAACCGCCATGTAACTGTGGCGGCTGCACGGTTGAGGATCGATGTAGTTGGCTGGGTCGCTCCAAAGTGGATCAGGTGTAGAAAATCATGGAATCATGTCCTATCAAGACGATTCCAAATTTGAAACGAATTTCCTTCAAGCTTGAAACCGTGAGCGAACCTAGTGAAAGAAAATTAGTCATGATAACATGATGCACATGATTATCTTAATCTGTTATATAATTTACCGGTAACAATTTCAAAGCGCTTTGCAATCCTTTATACTGGGATGGTCAATCCAACAATCCAACTAGGTCAATCCAACAAGAGATTTACTGCTTTCTGTTGTTTTCTACTGGAACCAGCGTCTATGAAAAAAGGTTGAATAAGTAAAATTATGTTAGGATCATGATACGAATTAGGTTATTGGTATGACCATTGCTTATAGTATACTTATCTTTTTTTCACTGCGGATTCATTGCAATCGATATCCATCGACAAACACTCTGTATTTCCGCTTCATGCGACGGTGCTTTCTGCTTCATCGTCCGACTGACCAAGAGGAAATTTGAAGATCTATATAAAATTCGTTCGTTCGATGATTCTTTGGTTGTGAGTTCAATGAATACTGTTACACACAGCAAATGAAATTTAAAACATACCTTCTGAAGCACTGATGAGTCCCAGCTGATTATCCGCTATTCCTTTTCTAAACGGTTTCAAATTAGTTTAGCTCGTCCTCACGATGTTTCACTGTGCTTAACAAGTTTGAACTCATTTTAAATCATGTATTCTACATGTTTGAAGCCACAAAACACCTAAAACACGAAGGAAATGCGAAGTTGTACTGAAAACGCGTTGTTTACGAATATCGTTATGGGCCGTTTTGCGGTTTGTTTTGAAACCGCTCCTGTCCGAATGTGACTTTCACCCATACCATCATACATTCTTACCGCTAGCCCGTCGTTTCATACCGCGACACTCCATCAACCTGACGTTTCAAGCAAATTTTTACCCTTCACACCCCCTCTGGCCTATATTTAGCTTGTCAATTTCCACTTGGGTATTCTTACAGACTGCTTAGCATACAATGTTGAAAGATCGCAGTGCTTACTGGACAACAATATCGATACAATACTCTCTCCGGATCCAATTTCTCAAAAAAAACTAACTAAATTCTTACGCAAAACCAAATTAGATAAGCAATTATAAAAAAGAACTACACTGTTATTTTATATTTCAGAGAGGAAAGAAAGAAACTTGTGTTTGATTTGACTACTCCTACGATAGTCTGCCTTTCACAGGATAAGGGTTTAAGTTACCTTACAACTTAATAAGTAGACATATGCGTAGCAGTCTCCTGCTCCCCATATGTCTACTCTGTCACCCTAATATTATTTTTATTTTATTTTTTTTTTTTATTATTGTTATTATCTTTATTATTTTTATTATTATATATTTTATTTTATTTTTTTTTTCCAGAGACGAAAGAAACTCTCATGTTTCAAAGTCTCTTTAATATTTTAAACAACAACATTATCGTCACTGGAAGCAGAGTACAATGCATTAACGTTGGCGTTTCAGGAGGTGCTATGGTTGCGGCGATTGCTAGAAGACTTCGACGAACCACAGACCATGCCAATTGTGTTGTACGAAGATAATCAAGGTTGCATATGCTTTGCTACTGCAGAGAGATCGAGTGGGCGAGTGAAGCATATCGATACGAAAAGGAACTTCATACGTGAGCTATGCGAGCAGAGAACTGTGGAGCTGATATACTGTCAGTCGAGCGAAATGATAGCAGATGCATTGACAAAGCCGTTATCTGTGCCTCAGATAGGGAAGTTTTTGAAGCAAATTCAAATGTGCTCGAATTAACTATGTGTTTTGAACAGTAGTTATTTAGGAGGAGTGTTGAATGTAAATAACAACTTTCTGTATTTCTGGCAACACTGCCAACGAATTGTCAAACTTGTAAATACGTGAAATAAATCAGTAAATACGTGAAATAAATCAGTTGAGCTTTGAACGTGGAGTAAAACGGACGCCGGACTGTGTAAAGAGTTTTACTTGCGTGAGCATTACTCATCACCGACAAAGTATTGTTGGTAGTGGGCAGCCGTTGACGGTTGACCGTGTAAAGTCTGGGCTTTTGGAATTGACGCCAGTACAGAGTAAAAGTACAGAAGTGGCGTTATTCAGTGAACCACGACAAAAGAAGATACCTGGAAAGAAGATACCCTACGGCTCAAACAAGGGGCGAGACTACAGCGATATAAAGTGTTTCGGTTGCGGTCAGAGAGGGCATTTTAAGAACAAATGTCCCATAGACAGCGGCAACAGTGGAAAATGGCGTTCTGGTGGCAGGAGTGCAAATGTGAACAAGAAGAAACACGATGAAGCAAACTTTGCAACTGCATTCTCAGTTGTTTGCGGAGAACGAAACAACGATTGGTTTTTAGACAGTGGAGCGTCGCGGCATATGACTCCGAGGCGAGACATATTGAACAATTTTCGAAAAATTGACAGTCCAGGAATAACGGTTGCGGATAATCGTAAATTAAAAGTCGAAGGTTGTGGTGACTTAGAACTCTTTGTACAAGGGAAGAAACTGTTGCTAAGAAATGTTTTGTATGCACCCGAACTGAAGGCAAATTTGATGTCACTTGATATAATATCGCGTACGGGCCACAAAATAGAAGTCGAAAATGGTGAATGCAAGGTTATGAATCGTGATGAACAGTTGATCCTAAGGCTGGGCACACACGTACGTCCACTGGACGTCCAAAATCCACGAAGTCATACAAAAATTCAAAAAAATTGGGTCCTGCCGTGGACGCGTCCACAAGACGTCCACAAAGCACGAAGTGAAAGAGGAATCGGAAATAACTATCAGAATGACGCGTACAGAGCATAACGGGCTTGATCGTACGACAAATGCTGTCTCGCTCGTGCGTACGGTAAAGGATAGGCGTTTATGTTCGGCTTTGCACGAAGTTGGTGTGGACTTGGGCAGGACGTGGACGTCCCGTGTGTGCCCAGCCTTAAAGCAAGCTCGACAAATGGGACGTTTAGAATAGATGCGAATCATGTGTTGTGTATGTTGGATTGGCATCGCAAAATGGGACACTTAAGCTACGAAGGCCTCAAAAGGATCGAGAAAAATGGTGGTAACGTAAATTTTTCCGACCCAAAAGAAACGATCGCTAATTGTGAAACTTGTGCGAAAGGCAAGCATACTAGAAAAGGGTTTTCGAGGAAACAGAAGGTGATAATCAAGTCGAAAAGAATCCTCGAGCTGGTGCATGCAGATCTGTGTGGCCCCATGAGTTTGTCATTAGAAGGTTCAAGATTGTTAAGGTCTGTCGTCAGTGTAGTATAATAAATCCTTTAGACGTGCACGCGGGTACGATTAACACAGTAACTTTATTATTCTATCTTAAAGCGCTGCCGGAGAGAGAGTGATATCTTATCTTCGCACTCTTGATCCTGAACCCCCACAGCATCTCACGGGACGTAGGTACTCACGCTGTGAGAGCCGTGGTGAAGATTCCAGGTTGTATCATCCTATTATTTTCACCATAACATCTCCCTCCTTAAAACGTTCGGTACACGTCGAACCGACTTGGCGGTCTTCTATTGCGAGAAGAGCGCCGTGGTTGTTGTACCGAATCGATGGTTTGATCCGTTCTTGTTTTGATCCGTTGGGATGTAGCTCTTCTTCGATGATCTTCTAGTATTGGGCGTCTGTTTGTATTACAATCACTCGTTAAACCACTGGACGGCTCAGGCGCTTGCGACGAATACCGTGTCTCGACAGCTGGCGGATGGTCGGTTGAGACAGGTAGTGGTGGAGTTTGTAGTTGCCAAGCATCAAGCAGTAGGTCCAATGGTAGTGGTGGATGAGCCCGTGCTGTGTCCCTTAACGGACTGTCGCTGGTGCGTCGACGCAATTGATTTATGTGTCGACGGAACGTTTTTCCCTCAGCATTTCTAATCAGGTACATAGTTTTCCCTAGTCGTTCAACAACAGTAGCAGCAATCCACTTCCAATCGTTTTGGATGAATTTCTTAGCGTAGATAGTGTCGCCTGATTCCAGCTCTCTAACTCGTGCATCAGGATTAGGTTCAGAACGGTGTTGCGGTGGCAATAGTAACTCTAGCAACGTCTGGGGGCGCCTGCCAAACATAATCTCCGCTGGAGACTTCGAATCATTCAGCTGAGCGTTCCGGGTGGACCTATAGGTCTGCAAGAACGTGTCCAAGGCTTCTCGTAACGTGAGACCATCAGCAGAAATCTTTTTCACAGCGCGCTTGAAGGTATCGACAAACCTTTCAGCCTGTCCGTTGGACTGCGGGTGATATGGCGCAGTCCTGATGTGCTGAACCCCGTTTTGCCTACAAAAAGACTCAAAATCTGTGCTGGTGAATTGTGGACCATTATCTGATACAAGCGTTACCGGGTTGCCAAACCGGGCAAATACGTTGCGAAGTATACTTATCATAGTTGCTGTCGTTGTGCTGCTAGTTGGGATAACTTCTGGCCACTTGGAGAACGAGTCGATGATTAGGAGGTACCATTCCCCGTTGAGTGGTCCCGCGTAGTCGACATGAATGCGGTACCACGGACCTGGTGCGTCCGGCCAGCTGGTCGACTTGATGTTATGAGGAGATTTAGCTGCCATCTGGCACGAATGACACGAGGTTACCCAGTCGACGATGTCACGATCCATTGATGGCCAATAGAAATAGCTTCTGGCCATAGCTTTCATCCGGTTGATTCCTGGGTGTCCGAGATGAACCTGCTTCAGACATCTGTTCTGCAGTACTCTAGGGATGACCACCCTCTCTCTAAAAAGAAGACACCCGTCGATTGTTGTTAACGAATCTTTGCGATCATGGAAACGCGACAGCTCTCCATCATGAGTTGCGTTGTTTGGCCATCCGTTCTGCACGTAGCGCAGGACTTTTCCCAATAGTTTGTCCGTTGCGGTTTCTCTTGCAATATCATTAAAGCTGACTAGAATTTGCTCAATTGCGCTGGTTACCAACGATTTAACTTCCGCCTCCTGAGTAATACACGCGATTACTGAATCCTCGTCGGGTTTGGCGTGTGTGTGTATTAGGCGGGAAAGAATGTCAGCGTTTCCAAACTGGTCTGTGCGCACGTATTCGATTTCAAAATCGTATGCCACTAAGGTCAGAGCAAAACGCTGCAAGCGATTGGCGGTATAGTTTGGGATTCCTTTTTTCGACCCAAATATACGTAGGAGAGGCCGGTGATCTGTTTGCAGTGTGAACCTTCTGCCAAATATCATTTTATGAAATTTCTTTATGGCGAAAATGATGGCTAGGCCTTCTCGGTCGATCTGACTGTTAGGCTGGGCATACACGTACGTCCACTGGACGTCCAAAATCCACGAAGTCATACAAAAATTCAAAAAAATTGGGTCCTGCCGTGGACGCGTCCACAAGGCGTCCACAAAGCACGAAGTGAAAGAGGAATCGGAAATAATTCTCTCGAGAGCAGATCAGTGGACTTGTTCTTACCCGCTTACGCAGCCTTGCTGTTGTAGAGTAAAAAGGATGGATTGCAAAAAGATGGGTTGTGATCGAACCGTTGTGAGAACTAGGAAGAAAAGCATTGGTTTTTTTGTGATGAAATGTTTAAACACCACAACATATTGCGAAGCGGTTCCCGATATTTTGGAACAATATTATTTTTTTTATTAACTCTTTATTTGCAATGGTTTATCTTAAACCTACATGAAAAATATAATTACATGAACAAATTTTAGACTAGGCAAAATGAACATCATATCTGGCTCTCAAAACGCAAAGAAAATGTTTATGAAAGGAACTAGGGGGTAAGATAATAGATCCTCTCTGAATTTTACATATGCTTCTATTAGAAAGACGCGTACGGAGCATACGGGCTGATCGTGCGACTATTGTGTCTCACTCGTGCGTACGGTAAAGGATAGGCGTTTATGTTCGGATTTGCACGAAGTTCGATGTGGACGTGGGCAGGACGTGGACGTCCCGTGTGTGCCCAGCTATAGGCCCAGCCTTAGGCTGGGCACACACGGGACGTCCACGTCCTGCCCACGTCCACATCGAACTTCGTGCAAATCCGAACATAAACGCCTATCCTTTACCGTACGCACAAGCGAGACACAATAGTCGCACGATCAGCCCGTATGCTCCGTACGCGTCTTTCTAATAGAAGCATATGTAAAATTCAGAGAGGATCTATTATCTTACCCCCTAGTTCCTTTCATAAACATTTTCTTTGCGTTTTGAGAGCCAGATATGATGTTCATTTTGCCTAGTCTAAAATGTGTTCATGTAATTATATTTTTCATGTAGGTTTAAGATAAACCATTGCAAATAAAGAGTTAATAAAAAAAATAATATTGTTCCAAAATATCGGGAACCGCTTCGCAATATGTTGTGGTGTTTAAACATTTCATCACAAAAAAATCCAATGCTTTTCTTCCTAGTTCTCACAACGGTTCGATCACAACCCATCTTTTTGCAATCCATCCTTTTTACTCTACAACTGCCAGGCTGCGTAAGCGGGTAAGAACAAGTCCACTGATCTGCTCTCGAGAGAATTATTTCCGAATCCTTTTTCACTTCGTGCTTTGTGGACGTCTTGTGGACGCGTCCACGGCAGGACCCAATTTTTTTGAATTTTTGTATGACTTCGTGGATTTTGGACGTCCAGTGGACGTACGTGTGTGCCCAGCCTTAGGCTGGGCACACACGGGACGTCCACGTCCTGCCCACGTCCACACCAACTTCGTGCAAAGCCGAACATAAACGCCTATCCTTTACCGTACGCACGAGCGAGACAGCATTTGTCGTACGATCAAGCCCGTTATGCTCTGTACGCGTCATTCTAATAGTTATTTCCGATTCCTCTTTCACTTCGTGCTTTGTGGACGGCTTGTGGACGCGTCCACGGCAGGACCCAATTTTTTTGAATTTTTGTATGACTTCGTGGATTTTGGACGTCCAGTGGACGTACGTGTGTGCCCAGCCTTAGGCTGGGCACACACGGGACGTCCACGTCCTGCCCACGTCCACATCGAACTTCGTGCAAATCCGAACATAAACGCCTATCCTTTACCGTACGCACGAGCGAGACACAATAGTCGCACGATCAGCCCGTATGCTCCGTACGCGTCTTTCTAATAGAAGCATATGTAAAATTCAGAGAGGATCTATTATCTTACCCCCTAGTTCCTTTCATAAACATTTTCTTTGCGTTTTGAGAGCCAGATATGATGTTCATTTTGCTTAGTCTAAAATTTGTTCATGTAATTATATTTTTCATGTAGGTTTCAGATAAACCATTGCAAATAAAGAGTTAATAAAAAAAATAATATTGTTCCAAAATATCGGGAACCGCTTCGCAATATGTTGTGGTGTTTAAACATTTCATCACAAAAAAAACCAATGCTTTTCTTCCTAGTTCTCACAACGGTTCGATCACAACCCATCTTTTTGCAATCCATCCTTTTTACTCTACAACAGCAAGGCTGCGTAAGCGGGTAAGAACAAGTCCACTGATCTGCTCTCGAGAGAATTATTTCCGATTCCTCTTTAACTTCGTGCTTTGTGGACGGCGTGTGGACGCGTCCACGGCAGGACCCAATTTTTTTGAATTTTTGTATGACTTCGTGGATTTTGGACGTCCAGTGGACGTACGTGTGTGCCCAGCCTTATGGTTTACACGAATGCGAACCCTGCAACGGGGCGAAATCGGTCGTCGGAAATAAAGGATCCGACAGTCGCCCGGATAAAGAGTGCGTAGAGAACAGCGAGAGAGAAAGAGGAAGAGAGAGTAAATGCGTAGCCGCACGCGGTTGCGTAAAAAAAGGTTAGTACAGGTTAGGACACAGGAGCCAGGCTAGCGAAGGCGGACCTTTTCTGAAGTTATTTTTTTATTTCATTTAATTTTCCCTATTTCATTATTCATCATTCTCTATTGGCGTGAATTAGTGTGATAATAAAGAAATTACTGTCTAAACGCATTTCGCGCTCAGTGTGCCTACAGCTTTGCCTTCAGAAAAGCGTGCATTTGTGCGTCTTAAGTACCGGGAAAACGTAAAAATCATGGGACCGAAAAAACGTGGTTGCCAAGCGTGTGGCGATAATAGTGAAGATACTCTTTACGTGCAGTGCGATGCGTGTGATAAGTGGTGGCACTTTACATGCGTTGGGATAACGGTACCTCTCGAATCCGTGCAACCTTCGGGTTGGTTGCCGTGGTTGCCAAGCGTGTGGCGATAATAGTGAAGATACTCTTTACGTGCAGTGCGATGCGTGTGATAAGTGGTGGCACTTTACATGCGTTGGGATAACGGTACCTCTCGAATCAGTGTGCGTGGATATGCGACGGGTGCGTAAAAAAAGCACAAAAGGAACAATCCGCACGGCAAGCGGTCGAGACCATGCCAGGTACATCGAAAGGAGTTGCTAAGGCGAAAACGAAAGTGGACATTGTAGGTGAGCAAGGGACGCGTTCGGCGATCTCGAAGCGGCCAGATCGTTTATCAATCGAAGGGGCCGACGAGTTGAGTACGCAGGACGGAGCTGACCACGTGGCAAGGAAAGCCGTACCAAACCTCAACAATGACCCTGCCAGTGATGATGTGGCACGTCGGCTAGTCATGCTGAAGCAACGACAGGATTTGGAGAAAAGGCGTTTGGAGCTGGAACTTCAGCTGAAATTCGTGTGTGAAGAAGAGGAGTTGTTAAGGGTTGGTAAAGTTGAGTTTTCGACTGTTTCACCCCAGTTTAACTCTTTTCAGCCGGAAGAGAGTGCGGCGAAAACCAGTAAAGAAGACTCAGATGTAACTCCTCGTCAAGCGGTCGCTAGGAAGAATGTCCCAAAAGAGCTCCCGACCTTCACAGGTGATCCGGCTGAGTGGCCGATATTTATTTCTCACTACGAGAATACCACCAGGCGATGTGGATACTCCAATTGGGAAAATATGCTGCGGCTGCAAAAGTGCTTGAAGGGACCTGCGTTGGAAGCGGTGAGCAGTCGTTTAATGTTGCCGGAATCGGTGCCGCAAGTTATCGAAAAGCTCCGGTCAAGATATGGTCGACCAGTGCACCTGATAAAGACTCTAATAGCGAAGGTACGCAAGATCCCAGCTCCGCAGGTTGACAAGCTGGAGAGCATCATAGAGTACGGTGAAGCGGTGCAAAGTATGGTAGATCACATGGAGGCAGCAGGCGCTCGGGCACATTTGACAAATCCGATCCTATTGGAAGAGGTGGTCGGCAAGCTGCCGAACGACCAGCAGTTGCTTTGGGCACACCACATCCGAGGGGTGGATGAGGATTCATTGGACCTTGTGATGTTCAGTGATTATATGGAGAAACTGGCGGAAGATGCTGCTAGGTTGACGACAGTGGATTCTCCGTCAATGCGTGGATCCCACAAGGGTAAAAGGAGCTATGTAAATACGCATTTGGAGGCAGACGGTAATGCGACGTCAATAGCAGCGGATAGAAGCTGTTTGTTTTGTCATGGAACGGGGCACGGATTGACCACGTGCTACAAGTTTAAAAATCTGCCTGTGAAGGACCGATGACAAAAGGCACGAGAGTTGTCGGTGTGCTTCAGTTGTCTAGGGAAGCACAACTGGCGGAATTGTAGAAAAAGAGCCGTTTGCGGGATCGGTGGTTGTACGTATCGACACCATGCGTTGTTGCACGATAAGGCGGAATCGAGTGGTGGCGCTGGAGAAGGACGATCGGAAGGTGGAGTTGTTGCTGAGAGCAACCATCACCAATACACATCATCGACGGCGATATTCCGCATTGTACCAGTGACTTTGTATGGTCCGGCTAGGAACGTATCAACATTTGCCTTCCTGGATGAAGGATCGTCTGTGACGTTAATGGATGAGGACGTAGCGGTGCAGCTTGGTGTTGAGGGGGTGGTGGAACCACTTTGTATGAGATGGACCGGTAACACCCAGCGTATTGAAATGGGGTCCAGGCGTGTCGACCTCAAGGTGGGACCGTCCGGATCATTGAAAAAGTTTACCATGAACTCGGTACGAACGGTACCTAATCTGAACCTGTCAAAACAGACGTTCCAGCTGGGTGTCGGAATGGGAAAGCATCTTCAACGTTTACCGCTACGACAGTATCGGGAGGCGGAACCGAAACTGCTCATAGGGTTGGATAATCTGCGGTTGGCGGTCCCTCTCAGGACTAAAGAGGGAAAGGAAGGGGAACCTATCGCAGTGAAGACGCGCCTTGGATGGTGCATTTATGGAAAACCATTTAATGGTTTGAGCGAACAACTGTTGCATATATGTGAGTGCAACAGTGAGGACAGCATCCATCAAGCGATGCGTAAGTTCTGCGAAACCGAGCAATTAGGGGTATCGCGCGTTGTGGAAGTTCATCCGGATGATCAACGCGCGCAAAAAAATACTATATGAAACCACTGTTCGTGTTGGAAACCATTTCGAGTCAGGATTACTATGGAAGACGGACAGTGTCGAGCTTCCTCCCAGCAGAGAAATGGCGCAACGTAGACACGTTTGCTTAGAAAGGCGCATGGAACGGGATAATGTTCTCAAAGAGCAAGTGCATCGACAGATTGGCGACCTCGCCAGCAAGGGATATATCCACAAGGCTTCGGAACAGGAGCTCGTGGATTGTGATGAGAAACGTGTATGGTATCTACCAACAGGAGTGGTTACAAACCCAAATAAACCAGGGAAGGTTCGGTTGATTTGGGACGCTGCAGCAAAGGCGCATGGGAAGTCGCTTAATGATCATCTGCTAAAGGGTCCGGACGATCTGTTGCCTTTGCCTGGAGTACTCTATCGGTTTCGGTTGTATGGGGTGGCCACCTGCGCGGACGTGAAAGAGATGTTTCTGCAGATAAGGATCCGTAAGGAAGATCGGCAAGCACAGCGTTTCTTGTGGCGGAATGATCCGTCAGCCGAGTTGGATACGTATGTGGTAGACGTCGTTACGTTTGGTTCTGCTTGTTCACCAGCAACAGCTCAGTATGTGAAGAACAGGAACGCCAGGGAGCATGCGACACGATTTCCAAGAGCGGCGGAGGGAATACTGCAGAGTACCTATGTGGACGATTTCATTGATAGTTTTGAAACTGTGGAAGAAGCATGTCAAACATCGGTGGAGGTGAGAGAGATATTTCGAAACGGCGGTTTTGAGCTGCGAAATTGGACCTCCAACAGTATGAATGTAATAAACCACCTTGGGGAGGCTATTACCGACGATATTAAACGCCTATCTTCGGACGGTGAGGCGGAACGTGTGCTGGGAATGCGCTGGAATTCGGTTTCTGATGAACTGGGTTTCTGCACTCGGGCATGCACAGCTGCATCAGATTTGTTAAGGTCGCAGAGAGTACCAACAAAGCGGGACGTATTACGGTGTGTAATGTCTTTGTACGATCCTCTTGGATTGCTTGCGATGTTTGTGATCCACGGCAAAATATTAATACAGGATTTATGGCGATCGGGAACACAGTGGGATGAAGAGGTGAATGATTTCCAATTAAGAGATTGGCGCAGGTGGATTGATTTATTTCCGGTGATTGCGCAAATTCGGATTCCTCGCGCGTACTTTACAGATGCAACGAGGACCTTGTACGACAGCGGTGAGTGGCACGTGTTCGTTGATGCCAGTCAACACGCATATGCTTGTGCGTTATATCTGCGAATAATCGACGCTACGGGTGAACCGCAATGTACGCTTATTGGTGGGAAAGCGAAGGTCGCACCGCTGAAACCACTATCGATCCCTAAACTGGAACTACAAGCTTGCGTGTTGGGCGCACGAATGTTACAGTTTATACAAAACCACCATCCACTCGGAATTAGACGGCGTGTGCTTTGGACGGATAGTACGGTTGCGTTATTGTGGATAAGAGCAGATCCGAGGAATTATAAACCCTTCGTAGCCCACAGAGTAGGCGAGATATTAGAAACCACATCTCCGGAGGAGTGGCGGTGGGTGCCAACCGATTGTAATCCGGCAGATGAAGCCACGAAATGGAAAGGAAGGCTGAATTATGATTGGGACAGCATCTGGTTCCAGGGACCGAACTTTCTGCTTCAACCCAAGGACGAGTGGCCGACACAACGAGGCAATAACAGTGATACGGTAGAGGAACTGCGTCGAATATACCTTCACGTGGAGGAATCAAACTACGAGATTCTACCTCTAAAGTTGGAGCGATTCAGCAGATTTGAGAAGCTGCAAAGGACCGTCGGTTGGATTGTCAGGTATGTGAACAATTTGGAACGGAAGATGCAAGGCGAACCGGAACAAGGTGGAGTTCTAAGGCAGGAAGAACTCGTTAAGGCGAACAATATTCTATGGCGACAAACACAACTGCAATATTATGCAGACGAAGTTCGTGCGTTACGTGTTGATGATGGTGACTCAAAATCGGGAAGACTGGTTACTAAACAGAGTCCAATCTATAAACTATCACCATTCATGGATGAAGATGGCGTGTTACGAATGCGAGGAAGAGTAGGAGCAGCGGTGGGAGTTCCCTATTGCGCCAAGTATCCTGTGATACTGCCCAGAACCTCCAAGCTTGGCGAACTGATAGTTGAACGATACCATCGAATATATCGTCATGCGAACAAGGAAACGATAGTGAATGAAGTACGGCAACACTATCAGATACCGAAGCTGAGAACGTTGGTGAACAGAATCGCCAGGAACTGTGTGGTTTGCAAGATACGGCGGTCATTACCACAAGTTCCACCTATGGCACCATTACCAAAAGAAAGGTTAACACCGTTTATTAGACCGTTTAGTTTCACGGGACTGGACTATTTCGGACCAGTGAAGGTAAAACGAGGAAGGACAAACGAAAAGCGATGGGTGGCTTTGTTCACGTGTTTGACAATACGTGCCATTCATTTAGAGGTGGTGCACAATTTGTCAACCGAATCGTGTGTTATGGCTGTCAGACGATTCGTGGCTAGACGAGGAGCACCGGTGGAGATCTTTAGCGACAACGGAACGAACTTCTTGGGGGCAAGTCGGCAACTGCGGAAGGAAATCGAGGAGCGCAAAGAAAATCTGGCTGCGACTTTCACCAACGCGCACACTCGTTGGACTTTCAACCCACCAGGGGCTCCACACATGGGCGGCGTGTGGGAGCGCATGGTGCGGTCGGTAAAGGCGGCGATCAGCACGGTGATGGAGATAAATAATAAGCCCGATGACGAGACGTTCGAGACGGTTCTGTTGGATGCTGAAGCAATGGTCAACTCGCGACCATTAACGTACATTCCCGTGGATCCGGAGAACCAGGAAGCGCTCACTCCGAATCATTTTTTGCTAGGTACCTCTTCGGGCGTGAAGCAACGACCAGCGTTGCCTACGTGTTATAGTTCTGGATTGAAGAACAATTATAGGTTAGCGCAACACATATTGGACGGTATGTGGAGGAGATGGCTCAAAGAGTATTTACCAGTGATTACTAGGCAGAGTAAATGGTTTGACAACGTTCGTGAGCTAAAGGTAGGAGATTTAGTACTGGTGGTGGACGGGAACGTAAGGAACATGTGGAAACGGGGAATAGTGGATCGAACGATAACAGGAGCTGATGGACACGTACGGCAGGCATGGGTGCGTACTACTAGCGGCACGTTTAGGCGACCTGTAGCCAAGTTAGCATTACTGGACATAGTTTAGGGTGACCACACGTAGTTGGTCACGGGCGGGGGGATGTTATGGTTTACACGAATGCGAACCCTGCAACGGGGCGAAATCGGTCGTCGGAAATAAAGGATCCGACAGTCGCCCGGATAAAGAGTGCGTAGAGAACAGCGAGAGAGAAAGAGGAAGAGAGAGTAAATGCGTAGCCGCACGCGGTTGCGTAAAAAAAGGTTAGTACAGGTTAGGACACAGGAGCCAGGCTAGCGAAGGCGGATCTTTTCTGAAGTTATTTTTTTATTTCATTTAATTTTCCCTATTTCATTATTCATCATTCTCTATTGGCGTGAATTAGTGTGATAATAAAGAAATTACTGTCTAAACGCATTTCGCGCTCAGTGTGCCTACACTGACTATATGCTTTTTCTGCTCCTGTTAACGAACGCGAGGCATGTTGAACAACTCGAACAGAGCCATCGGGATACTTATGGCTTATTGTCGCGCCGATGCCAACTGAAGACGCGTCGGCAGACACGATGATCTTCTGTCGAGGATCGTAGTGCGTTAAGAGAAGATCCGATTCCAATATCGTTTTAAACCTCTCAAAAGCTTTTCTGCATTCCGACGTCCAATGAAATTCGACTCCAGCCTTTAATAAGTCGTCCAACGGATAGCGTAAATTTCTCATGTTGGGTACGAAACGACCGTAGTAATTGATGGCTCCTAAAAACGATCTAACCTCCGTGATGTTGGCTGGCTCGGGAAGCTTGCGTATAGCTTCATCCTTTTTCGGGTCAGGGCGTAGTCCACGGCTATCAATGATGTGACCCAAATATTTAATTTGGTTTACCCTGAAAGAATATTTTTCCGCTCGCAATGTGAAACCGCAGTTCTGGATCCGAGTTAGAACTTCCATTGCGGCTGCATCGTGCTCAGACTCGGAAGGACCCCCGATGATGATGTCGTCTAGGTAGACCGAAACACCTCGGATGCCCGATAGCATCCCGTCCATCAATTGCTGAAAAGCCGCAGGTGCAATTTTGATGCCGGGCGGAAGTCGGTTGTACGTATAGAGGCCACGATGCGTGTTTATGGTCAGGAACTCACGATATTTTGGATTGAGCTCCACTTGCAGGAATGCATCGGAAAGGTCTATCTTGCTAAAAACCTTGCAATTTGCTAGCCGAGCAAATATGTCCTCCGGTACGGGTAACGGGTAATCGTGGGGGTGTAGCGCAGCGTTTAAACCCGTTGAATAATCACCGCAAATGCGGACCATACCGTTGGCTTTGCGCACGACAACTATAGGAGCTACCCATTGTGCGGTAGCGACTGGAGTAATGACGTTTAACTCCTCAAGACGGTCGAGTTCGCGACTTACAATTTCCTCCATCGCGTAGGCTACTGGACGGCTCGGTCTAAAAACAGGATGAGCATTATGATGAAATGCAAATGTAATACTCGCCTTTGTACAAAGTCCTGTTCCCGAGAACACCTTCGAAAATAACCGCTGGAACGATTGTTGTCCTGCTGCCTCGACGTGGTTACAGAAAGCATCCATCGGTTCCGACCAGAGCGAGAAAGCATCAATTAAATCGGCACCCAGTAGTAGTAGATTCGCTGCTCCGCAAACGCTTAGTGTTGCCTTCTTCGTCTGATTACCAACACTAACAGCACAGCTAAATTCACCATCCAACACTAGTTTGGCTCCCGATGCGGTTTTAGCTGTGACGGATGACGGTGCTAACGGCGGGCTGCCTATTTTTTTCCAAGTGTGGCGGTCGATGACACTGATGTCCGAAGCGGTATCTAGCTGCAAACGTACAGCTGTTCCATTGAGAGCGATGGACACGAATCTGCGACGCTCCCGTATGCTCCGTACGTTGACCGTTACCACACGAGTACAGTTACTCGTGTATTAGTTATGATTATTATTATGATGATTGTTTGAATTTGTTTGTATTGGACGTTGAACGGCATACTGAATTTAATAAGAATTATTTTCTGACTAAAGTCAGGTTGAGCAGCAAATAGGGGAACGGTTCTGCGAATTAACAGTAAATAATAGAAAGGAAGCTCGTGCGGGGCTTGGGGCATCGTGCTCCTGTAGTGAGCGTTCAGTAGCATAGCAGAAGCGATCGGGCAAAGACGTCTCAGACTAATAAAGTAAAAAAAAAATAAAATAACACAACGTAGGTCCAAGTTTTTCTTTTGGCTCCGAAATAAAATTGGTGTCGTGAATAGAACATTATACCAACATAAAATTTGGTGCCGTAACCAGGATTCTTTACCAACATAAAATTTGGTGCCGTGACCAGGATTCTTTTCGAACATAAACACCTAGTGCCGTGGATCAAGACTTTATAACCATTTTCCGGTGCATAGTGAACAAGACTACGTAATTCGGTGTTGTAAAATCAAACTGAAAATGTCGTCGTCAGAATCCGAAGATAATTTCCATGGCTTTGCTGAGGATAGTCCTGAGCAAACAGTGGTTGGCTCGATCGCCAAGGAGCTTGCTCTCGCAAGGGCAGAAAGAGATAGCTTGTTACGTTGCGTGACAAGAATAGAAGCGTTTGCAAAGGATCCTCAAGCGGGATCACGCGAACTAGTGATTTCGCGTGTACATCGGTTGGAAGAGTGCTGGAAAAGCTTCCAGAATGTTACGCGTAAAGTACGCCGTTTGAGTGGCCAAGTAAGCGTCGAAGAAGACGAGGCCCTGCTCGACGAGGTCGACGAAAGGGTTACGGTTTTGATGGGGCGGTTAAAGGCACTCGCGGGAATCGAATGCAATGTAAAAACGGAATCCGTGTCAATGAAGGAAATGCATGGCAATTTGAAGTGGCCGCGGATTACATTACCGAACTTCGCTGGTAATTATGACTCTTGGATGCAATTTCATGATATGTATCTCGTGCAGATACATAATTCTACAAAGTTGAGTGAAGTGGAAAAGTTGTTCTACTTAAAGAGCTCGTTGAAAGGAGAGGCTTTGAAAATAGTGGAAGCTTTTAAAACATGCGCAGCGAGCTACGAAGCCGCATGGAGTGCGTTAGTTAACAGGTACGCTAATCCATATCTACAGAAAAAACGTCACGTCAACGAGTTGCTAAACTGGCCAAAAATCAAAAAGATCAGTGCTATCCACGTGAATGCGTTAATAGAAGGTTTCGAGCGTCACACCAAGCTGCTAGAGCAGTTAGGTGAAGGGCCAGAGTTGTGGGGTGTGCTATTAGTCCAACTGCTTGTGTCGAAACTCGATGATACAATCCAGCGCGAATGGGAACGTTCGGTTGAGGAAAAAGGCAGCACGGATTATACGAGTTTGATAAGTTTTCTTCGCGGACAAGTGAAAATTATGGAAGCTTCCAATGAGAACAAGTCAGATCAAAAACCCGTACAAACGGCTTCGAACCAATCGAAAGCGATAGTGCATGTTGCCACTGGAGCAAGCTCATCAAAATGTGTAATCTGCAATGGTGACCATAATATTTCCAAATGCAAGGAGTTCGTAAATAGTGCTGTGAAAGACCGTTACAATTTTGTGCGTAGCAAAGGGCTGTGTGGTAGTTGTTTGACACCAGGTCATTTTAAGGACAAGTGTATATCAAAGGGGCGTTGCCGTGCATGCAATCGAAACCATCATTCGCTGCTCCATTCCTGGTCGCCAGTGCAGAATGAATCCAAGAACGAACATATTGATGCGCGTTATGTTGAACCGGCTAAAGAAGCAATGATTAGCAGTGTGGCTTGCCCTGAAGCATCTCCAGCCAGAGGTAGACTATCGACAGCTATTATTCACATCGCGACAGACAATGGCCACGTGCTTGCGGCTCGAGCCTTGCTGGATAGTGGTTCCCAGTTGAATTTGCTGAGTCAGCGGCTGTGTCGTAAGTTAAAATTGCCAGTGCGTACGTGCGACATAAAGTTAACGGGAATCGGTCAGTGTGAGGTAGGGGGAAGCGCAATGGTAACAACAATCGTGAGTTCAAGGAACAGTAGCTATTCAAGAGCGATGGACTTTGTAGTGTTGGAAAGTATTATGGGCACTGTCACCTTGTGACCGCGCGATCGTTTTAAGAACGCTAGAACGCTAGAGTTTAAGTTGCGCTAGCTCCCCGCAGATGGCGCTACTTCGGACGCTTTCGGCCAGGACCCGAAGAATGACGTTCAGGAGGTGTCACTGATAAGGAGCTTCCTTTTTGATCCCGACCGGCCAACGAAGCGGACGAATTTTTAGCGCAGCATATTTGTACGGAGCGTATATATTTCTAAAATAAACGCAAATCAAAAGCTAAAAAAGCCGGAGTATTGTTCTGGTCGGGTCAGTGGACAACAGGCACTATTCTTCCAATGCAACCGCTTGCATTGAAAGAACTTCCTGATAATTTGGTAGCAGCCGATCCTGAAATAGACAAAGGTGGTGAAGTTGACGTGCTGCTAGGTTCGGAGTTCTTCTTTGAATTCTTGGCAATGGATGGCGGCCGGCCGCAGATCGTAAAAGACGATAACGGAAATCCAGTGTTCCTGAACACCGTTTTCGGCTGGCGATTGGCTCAAAGAAACAGGTTCAAGGAACAGACAACGTTGCAACATTATGTTCTCAAGCCAGCTTAGAGAAGCAAATTGAAAAATTTTGGAACATTGAAGAAATTCATGTTGCATCGAAACTAACGCAACAAGAAAAGGATTGCGAGCAACATTTTCGGCAATTTCACTCTCGAGATGAACAAGGGCGATACATTGTACAACTGCCCTTCAAGGCAGGAGGATTGCAAATGATCGGTGATTCCAAGAAAACCGCATTAAGGCGATTTTCGCAGCTTGAACGTAGGTTCAAAAATGAGGAAGGCCTTAGACGTGAGTACGCAAAAGTCATGCAAGAATATATGTCGCTGGGATTTCTTGTAGAGGTTCAGGACAGGTCGGCTGACCTTTCGTTCTATCTTCCGCATCATCCCGTTATAAAGATGTCCAGTACAAGCACCAAAGTAAGGCCGGTTTTCGATGGTTCTGCTAAATCCACCTCTGGGTTTTCGTTAAATGACAGTCTCATGATTGGTCCTACTGTGCAAGATCCGTTGTTCGATTTGATACTCCGATTTCGTGTCCATTCAATAGCACTTGTAGCAGACATTGAAAAGATGCACCTCCAAGTAAAAGTGCACCAGGAACATACGCCATATCAACGGATATTGTGGAGATTCTCCGAAGCAGAGTCTATAAAGGCGTACGAGTTGCAACGTGTTACGTTTGGTCTTGGTCCTTCAGCATTACTAGCTACCAGAGTGTTACAACAATTGGCTGAAGACGAAGGAGAAGCGTTGCCTTTCGGAAAGCGGGCACTGCTCGAAAACTTTTACGTGGACGATTACATAGGAGGTGCTAACGATGAAAACCAAGCATCGCGGCTGGTACGAGAGCTGTGTGAATTATTGCTGAAAGGGGGTTTCGTCTTAAAGAAGTGGATTTCAAATCGACCGTCTGTGCTGAGTGAGTTGTCGTCCGACGAAAAGGCAGTTTCTGATTTCGTAGATTTGGGAGCGGAAAACCAAGTTAAGGCGTTGGGAGTCTATTGAAGCCCAACTACGGACGAGCTCAATGTTGCGGTAAAGGTTCAGGTGGCATCAGATGAATTATTTACCAAGAGGAAAATATATTCGTTAATTGCGCAGCTTTTTGATCCACTTGGAATAATTGGACCGATTGTATCGTGGGCCAAAATAAGAATGCAGCACCTATGGATCGCTAAGAGCGATTGGGATGATCCTGTATCAGATGAAACCAACAATACATGGAACCAATTTCTACAGCAACTACATCTACTAACCAGCATAAAGGTAGCTCGTCATGCTTTCTTTAATAATGGTGTGTTGCTACAGCTACATTGTTTCTGCGATGCTTCGGAAGCAGCATATGGAGCATGCGTTTATGCTAGATCGGTTAATGCTGACGGGACCGTAAAAGTAGAGCTGCTTACATCGAAATCAAGACCAGCGCCTTTAAAACGTGTTTCACTGGCAAGGTTAGAACTTTGTGCTGCGGTCATCGGATCGAGATTATGCGATGCAGCTATTAAGGCGCTAAAACTAACATCAGCGAAGGCGTTTTTCTGGTCTGATTCGACGATCGTACTGGATTGGCTGGCATCACCTGCACACAGCTGGACAACTTACGTTGCAAATCGAGTGTCAGAGGTGCAGGAGTTGACCAAGGGCTGTAAGTGGTTGCACGTTAAAGGAGAAGATAATCCAGCAGACGATATCTCGAGAGGATTGCTGCCAAAAGATTTGATCAATCGGCACCGCTGGTTTCATGGACCTTTGTGGTTAAAGCAACCTGGAGCAGTTTTTAACGACGAACCCAGAAAACGGACTTCAGCTGATAAAATTCCAGAAAGGAAGAAAGTGGTATTAATGACACCCTCGACAGAAAGCCAGTTTCCTTTGCTTCAAAAGTTCTCATCATATTAGAAATCCTTAAGAGTGGCCGTATATTGCCTGAGATTTATACGGCGCTGTCAACACAAGGAAACTGAAAATGGATTCATTAAATGTAATGAATATACTGAAGCTAAACGAACTCTTATTAAAGCATTACAGCATAAGGAGTTTAAAGAAGAAATTAGGTGCTTATCAAAGGAGCAACCAATACCAGCTGGATCGAAATTGAAACAGTTGCGCCCGTTTTTGGATAAGGATAGAATTTTGTGCGTTGGTGGTCGATTAAGAAACGCCAACATTAAGTACGCTGCAAAACATCCCATGATTCTGCCTGGAAAATGCCACTTCACTCGAACAGTGGCAGTAGCTTATCATGAGATGATTTTACATGGAGGACCACAACTAACACTGGCTGCCTTAAGACAGGAGTTTTGGCCATTAAATGGTAAAACGCTAGTGAACTTCGTTTGCAGAAGATGCCATATCTGCTTCAAGACAAATCCCGTTGCAGTTCGACAACCTCCAGGGCAGCTCCCTGAGCAAAGAACATCCCCTGCCAGACCATTTTCGATCGTGGGAGTTGACTATTGCGGTCCAATGATGCTGAAACCACCGCACCGTAAATCGACCTGCCACAAAGCATACGTAGCCATATTTGTATGGTTTTTCTCCAAGGCAGTTCACATCGACATAGTAGAGGATTTATCTACATCTGCCTTTATGGCGTGCTTTCGGCGATTCGTCTCAAGACGAGGCATACCGGTTGAGGTATACTCGGACAACGGATTAAACTTCAAAGGGGCTGGTCGAGAAATACGTGAGTTGTATGCGCTAATCAATGAAGATTCATTTCAGGCGACTGTACAAGATTATGGATCAAAAAGAGGAATAACATGGCACTTTATTCCTCCAAGAGCGCCTAACTTCGGTGACCTATGGGAGGCTGCCGTTAAATCGGCTAAGCGGACTTTATGCAAAATCTTGGGATGCAGACAGTTGTCTTTCCAGGAGATGGTAACTGTATTGGTACAGATCGAGGCGCAGATGAATTCACGTCCTTTAACGCCGCTATCTGATGACCCTAGAGAACTGGATGTCCTCACGCCAGGTCATTTTCTAATTGGCCAACCCTTGTTGGCGCTGCCCGATGTAGATCGTAGTGAGATTCCTGCTAACCGTCTAAAGGGTTATGAACAACTGCAGCAATTAGTTCAGCATCATTGGCGTAGATGGCGAAACGAATGTTTAACGGAACTTCATAATGTATCTCAATGTATACCGCGTGGTGAACGTTTACGAATTGGACAGATGGTGATTTTAAAGGAGCAAGAAAAATTAAAAAACGAATGGTATCTCGGTAGAATTGTAGACGTATATCCTGGTAGGGACAATGTGGTTCAAGTTGTATCGTTTAAAACGGCCAAGGGAATTTACAAGAAACCAACTTCCAAAATTTGCGTATTGCCGTTTGAAAAATTTGATGTAGAAGGTTGAGTGCATTAGATTCGTCAGGTTTATTTGATTTTCAATCCATTTCTTAAAAATTAGATTTTTAAGGCGGCCGGTATGTTTGAATTTGTTTGTATTGGACGTTGAACGGCATACTGAATTTAATAAGAATTATTTTCTGACTAAAGTCAGGTTGAGCAGCAAATAGGGGAACGGTTCTGCGAATTAACAGTAAATAATAGAAAGGAAGCTCGTGCGGGGCTTGGGGCATCGTGCTCCTGTAGTGAGCGTTCAGTAGCATAGCAGAAGCGATCGGGCAAAGACGTCTCAGACTAATAAAGTAAAAAAAAAATAAAATAACACAACGTAGGTCCAAGTTTTTCTTTTGGCTCCGAAATAAAATTGGTGTCGTGAATAGAACATTATACCAACATAAAATTTGGTGCCGTGACCAGGATTCTTTACCAACAATGATTATTATTACGAATATTAGTTATGATGTTGTAACCTCTGAGGCTGTGTAGAGCTCTAGAGTTTTCGTTTACTTCTTGCATGCAAATAATGTCTAAATCTAATTTCTGTGCAGTGGTCATCAGGCTTTCGCTTTTTGTCGCGTTAGAGATTTTTGCAATATTTATAGAGGCGATCCGATATATTGATGTTAGTGTCCATTTTCCCTTTTTTTTGTTTCTTTTTGTTAGCATAAACTACTGAAGCACTTTCTCTCCTACCTTTTTCACTTTCTCCATCTGATGCTAGCAGGTTCGTGTAGCGCGTTCTTCCTTTCTTCGTGACTATTCCATAGCAATCGGTTATTTTTTTGTCGGCTTGTCTTTTTGCAGACAGTGATCGAGACTGTCTTGTCTGCTCTGTGTTTCTGTGTGATGTTCCCAAGCGGCAAAGTTTGCGACAAAACCCGAAAGTTGCACGATTTTCACCCCGTTTCAAGCCTTCCTCCAGCCCTGAGACCGACACCGCCTCCACGAACTCGGTTGTCGCGGCGGTAGTCATCGGTTGCAAGCTATGCGCATCCCACTCTCACCCGCAGCTAATTTTATTCCCTCTCGATCATCGCTGGCATGGTCATTATTGGGCATGCGACAGAGTGTCTGTTTTCGTTGGATCGCAATACATACACACACGCTGCGCTCTGATCGATTAGGTGTTAGAGAATTTTCGATCCAGTGATGGCGTCTTATCGCGGAGAGTGGCACTATGGGGAATTGGCATGGATCATAATTTGTTACAGATTGCAAAAGCAACGGACATTTCGATGCTTTTTTATAACTTAAATTACGAAGCATTAATAAATAAAAGCTTTAATTATTTTTTAGTTCTTGTCACCTTTTTACCATTCATTTGAGGGAACTTTTAAGTATGCCTTTTTCCGATAATATATGCGGCAAAAATATGACCCCTTTATTCGTGGTGCCCCATAGTTCCGTAGGTTATTTGCTAAGAGAAAGTGAGTGTTTGCGCGTTCGAAAATTTCGTTCAGTAAAGACAATCAGTTTGCGGTAGAAGTTCCGTTCTTTGTGAAGGCATAAATATTGAATGATATAAGTGAGTTAATTTTCTATTAAGTGTCCGAATAAATGTGTAAATTCAACGTGTGGAAATATACGTTGAGCGGAGAGGCAGCAAGTCAAACCCGGGCCGAATGGGATGTACAGTAGCCGGAACATGCCATGAAGGGTAAGTTTTAATAGTTTATTTGAATTTAAGTGCTTCTGAAGTGAACTGAAGTGAAGTGAATTAAAATTTTATCATCTATTATTTATCACATTCGAGCCATCAATTGCCGCCGCACATTCAGCCGCAACGAACAGCAGCATCCGAGACGGAGAGGCCGTTAGTAATCATCAGCCGGTCGGTGAATTCAGTTAGAACTTTTGACTGTCTAAAGTTGAGGTAAGCTTGCAATGATCATAAATAAGATGGAAAGTGTGCACTAAACAAGTTTTGTTTCTCATCACCCTACAGTTTTTCGATGGACGCCGCTAACACCGTACATCGCTATTCCGCAGAAAGCCATGCATGTGTTTAAGAAGGACGTATGCGCGGTGAGAGGGAGCGTGAACGGCTAGGCGCACGCGGTTGATCCCCCCGATCGAAAGATGCGGTGAAGTTAGAAGCAGTAAGGTAGAGCGTAACGAGGAAGGAGAACCACCTACCAGCGGCTCAGGAAGACATAGCGAATCATGTGTGAGGTATCGGGTGAGTACAAATAAATAATGAGAGTGAGCATTAGGAAATGTGTGCATGTGTTTTATTCGTACCATCCGAAAACCTAGAAGTAGGGGAGTGGGAGAGAGGGTATAAGACAACACGAACTCACGCGACACGTCACGGCGATATAACCATTTTTGCTGCTATGGGTGAGAGATTTGGTGATAAAAATGGTTATGTTGCTTTCATACAAAACTTCTTGCAACGTCGCAAGCTTTGCCGCTTGGGTTCACACCTAATCGATCAAATTCAAAAACACCTAATCGATCAGAGCGCAGCGTGTGTGTATGTATTGCGATCCAACGAAAACAGACACTCTGTCGCATGCCCAATAATGACCATGCCAGCGATGATCGAGAGGGAATAAAATTAGCTGCGGGTGAGAGTGGGATGCGCATAGCTTGCAACCGATGACTACCGCCGCGACAACCGAGTTCGTGGAGGCGGTGTCGGTCTCAGGGCTGGAGGAAGGCTTGAAACGGGGTGAAAATCGTGCAACTTTCGGGTTTTGTCGCAAACTTTGCCGCTTGGGTATGTATTTGGCTATATGGCTGGGCACACACGTACGTCCACTGGACGTCCAAAATCCACGAAGTCATACAAAAATTCAAAAAAATTGGGTCCTGCCGTGGACGCGTCCACAAGACGTCCACAAAGCACGAAGTGAAAGAGGATTCGGAAATAATTCTCTCGAGAGCAGATCAGTGGACTTGTTCTTACCCGCTTACGCAGCCTTGCTGTTGTAGAGTAAAAAGGATGGATTGCAAAAAGATGGGTTGTGATCGAACCGTTGTGAGAACTAGGAAGAAAAGCATTGGTTTTTTTTGTGATGAAATGTTTTAACACCACAACATATTGCGAAGCGGTTCCCGATATTTTGGAACAATATTATTTTTTTATTAACTCTTTATTTGCAATGGTTTATCTTAAACCTACATGAAAAATATAATTACATGAACAAATTTTAGACTAGGCAAAATGAACATCAGATCTGGCTCTCAAAACTCAAAGAAAATGTTTATGAAAGGAACTAGGAGGTAAGATAATAGATCCTCTCTGAATTTTACATATGCTTCTATTAGAAAGACGCGTACGGAGCATACGAGCTGATCGTGCGACTATTGTGTCTCGCTCGTGCGTACGGTAAAGGATAGGCGTTTATGTTCGGATTTGCACGAAGTTCGATGTGGACGTGGGCAGGACGTGGACGTCCCGTGTGTGCCCAGCCTATCAGTGTTCGTAACTGTTGTGGACAGAACGTCGCGCGACATGCCACTCTGGGTTGTCGCTACAATTGACAACCGTCAGACGTTAGGCTGTCATCGGTCCACGTGCGACGTCAGGGCGCAGCCATATTCACGATCGCGTGTGCGGATGAGCACACACGGCGACAAGCAGGCAAGCGATCAGCAGGGTGCGTGCGGTTAGGCTAGGCTCAGGTTTTATGTTAGTTCTTTATTTTAATTAAAAGTGTAAATAACAAATGTTTGCGACTTTACTTAAATTTGTGTTCAACTGACGAAAGAACATAAAAGTAACATACACTGAGACGTCGTGAATCTTCACGATCGTTGAACCAACATGTCATGGTACGGAATGTACCATGCACAAAATTATGCAAATAATGTTTAGGGTTTACTTGAAACGTATATTTCTACCTTATTTTTTACCTCAGCGGTAACACGCGGTGCGAAGTGGTATGTACAATAGTAGCGGCGAGCTCGAACGTGGGAAGAAGCAGAGAGAGAGTTTGGTTGAGCACGCCAACACTTTTATACGCACAGTGCAACGTGCACCCCCTAGCTGAACTATTCTAAGTATTCCTGCTGTCCCTGTCTCCTTACTCCCCAAGGATCTTATTTCCCTGCTACGCGTGTTTTGCGCCAGGTGGCATCCTGGTCGCCACAAATGTATGACATGATGCGTTTTTTTTTATTCCGAACAACTTTGTAGAACAACGTGTTTGTTTATTTCTTAAACTTTTTGAGTTATTCTCAAAAAAAACTATTGGGCTGATAGTCATGGTACGAACATCGCTCCACAGTGCTTAAAGCGAGCACTGTGCTCGCAGTGCTTGAGACGAGCAATGTGCACACAGTGCTGGTGATGAGCACTGTCCGCACAATGCTTGAGGCGAGCACTGTGCGACACTTCAAGCACTGTGCTGTACTGTGTGCACAGTAAGGTGTGCTGTGCGCACTGTGCGCACACCGGCACTTTACCCAACACTAGCCGTAACGTTTCCATGGTAACATCGTTTTTCCGCACTCTTGGATCATTTTCTGTGTGGTGCATTCACCATTTCACATTTTTCCTGCAAAATTTCCCCTTTCAATGCCTACTGCCAGGTCCTATCGCTAACGATGCAGTTTTCAATGAGTACTGTGATTTATTTGTTATTTATTATTTATTTTTTAAATACAATGGGCCTCATGACACCCCTTTTAAGCTGATTTTTAAGATTAGTTTTACAATACAGCAAACAGAAAATAAATAAACAGGAAGTTGACCGCACAGCACGAATACAGTTTAAAAAGTGGCCCTTCTCATCTCTTCGCCCCTCCGCAGAGCGTACCGTCGGCATCATCGCAGCATCCCGGGACGCCGTCTTTTCAACAAGCGGAATCATCAGCGCAGAATCCCGAAATCGCTGCGCTTTGCCAAATGTTGCAGTTAGTGCAACAACAGATGTCCCAGCAGCAGCAAATGATGGCGCAAATGATGCAAATGCATACGACCCATCGTAATCCGGAATCCCAGCATCAACAGCAGTTGATGCAGGGCAGGGCTTAGCCAGCAGCAGTCCGAGCTTATGATGGAAGCTTTGGCGCGCAGCCTAACAGAGTTTCGGTACGAGGCCGATTCCAACGTAACGTTCGAAGCATGGTTTGCTCGTTACGAGGATTTATTTCAGCAGGACGCCTCCCGACTCGACGATGCGGCGAAAGTTCGCCTGCTACTAAGGAAGCTGGGAACGATGGAACACTCTCGCTATTCCAACTACATCCTGCCAAGTCTTCCGCGCGACGTGTCATTCGAGGAAACAGTGTGCATCCTGAAGTCGTTGTTCGGAACCGCCGAATCAATCGTCAGCAAGCGATACCCAAGGAAGCAACTTCGAGCATTCTCCGTACAAAAGTTGAGAGTGCTCGCTCTAACAGCTATTTACCTCCTGCTTGCACCCACACGGCACGGAAACCGCTCACTACAGTAGCCTCATTCCGCAGACGGCCACACCGCTCTTCTCCTACACATTTCGAGCATCGGGTTTGTATGTGTGGGTGTCTCAAGCTCTCGAAATTGCGATCGGATTGCATTTATTTTTCGATAGCCTGTGCACAGTTGAGTGTGTCCTGCTCGCACGTACTTTCTGTCTCTGTCACACAACCGTGTCGATCAGCTGAGCGTCTGAAACGCACGGCATTTAAACCAATTCCGGTACGGGATTCGATTTTAAACTAAATTATATTGATTATTCTGTAAATTAATCACAAGCATTACGATGACGCGCCGTGATTAGCCGAACGCTTGCGATTATACATATCCTAAGGATGCATGCCAAGTTTTATTCGCTGTTTTTTACTCCACTGCTATCCGCTACAATGTCCGACGATCTGAATCGCGAACGCTACACCGATTGATTTTATCACCGGTCCGCTTAGTTCCAGAAGATGTAAGTGGCCGGAGAAGATGGCCAGCGAGCTAACCCTAACCGAATTGTTAAGTTAAAGCATTGTGTGTGTGTGTATGTCGGTTAGAAATACGGATCTGTATTTAGTTCCTATCGCCAGGATCAGGAGCCAGGATCGCCTGGATCGGTAGATCCGACGCGATAGCGATAGGTCTTCGGACGGCAACGGCATCGAAGGGGACACCGACCGGTCTTTTGTCAATATGTCGATCGTCGAAGGTATCCGCTACTGGGTGTCAATAACGCCTATCCGATCCATCAATGTGGTTTTGCAGCTCTTTAAGAAGGCAGACATGACACTGCCATCCCGAGTGTGCCAGAGTACCAACACTTTATGTTGCTATCTTGTGGCATGACATTGCTGTCTACTAATGCGCACAAAGCAAAGTGGCCACTTGCGGCTCAAATGTGAAACAAATTCGTGAAGGATTACGAAGCGGTATCTCCAACGTTTGAAATTTTTGCTTCGCAGTGGTTGGAAAAGTCTAACTCAAACCATACATCGGATTTCAGAGATGGAAAACTTCGTCATGCCAAAGCCGCCGGAGCAGACCATCACCTATCCCTCCCTGAAGTGCAAGTTTGTCACCAATGTACACGATAGTCCACGGTTCACTTGGCAGACCACCGGTGGGAACGCAAGGTTTCTGACCACGGACAGCAGTATCGGCAAGCTGAAGTCTGCCACGATGGTCACGGATGTTGATGTAGAGATACTGATCGTGAGAAGGCAGTAACTGGACCGCAAAATGCTAGCATTAGACGCTCCTATGTCCTCTAGCGATATGATAAAGGATGCATTCGTGACTTGTCGAGCGGTGCTGACCTCCAGTTTCTACCAGTCAAGATACTGTGCAAGTAGGTGGTGACCAGAATCGGGCAGGATACACGTTTGTGCTGTTTGCAACGCACCTGCATGGATTTAGATCTCTGTTTAGAATGTTATGTATATGTGGTGATAAAAGACCTTCGCAAAAATTGTGATATGTTACACAGGATGTAATTAAAAATACAAGACATTTATTTTTGTTGTTCGTGTAGCCATATGTGGTCACTTGTTTATGTTACATTACAAATTAAATGATCCCCTTCATTCTATACCCTGCGTCTATTTAAATTTGCAGCCTCGGCTTTTCGTTTATATAATAGAGCGCGTTATGATTCATATTTACGTAGAAAAATCTCGTAGAAACTGTAATGCTTTGCCCAAAATAATGCGTCTCAATTCACTTACTGCTTCTTGCCCAGCTGACATCTGTGAGCTGTTTGCTGACCACTTTTCTAGTATGTTTGAGGATTCGATCAGTGATGCAATTCGTTTTACACGTGCTTTGGATTATACACCTAGTAATTTAATTTGCCTTTCCTTGCGCGATTACATCTTGGAGATGGTTGACGATGCGTTGTCCAACCTTAAACCATCTTTTACCCCGGGTCCTGATGGCATACCTGCTTCTGTGTTAATCAATTGTCGTAAAACCCTCTCTCCATACCTTGCTAAAATCTTAATCTATCTTTATCGACTAGAGTATTTCCTGCTATCTGGAAAACCTGCTGGCTTTTCCCGATCTTCAACATTTGGAACATGTTTGGGAAAAACATTTGTGCTCCCTATTTATCCAGTTCTTCACTTTTACTGTAGCTCTGCTATCAGCTTAAATCAACACGGATTTATACCTGGTCGTTCAACTACAACTTGTCTTTTGTCTTCACAGTGTTTCGCAATTTCGAGGCGGGATTACAAGTGGACGTGATTTACACTGATTTACGCGCAGCCTTTGACAGTATTTCCCACGATCTCCTACTTACTGGCAAAATACTCAAGCTAGGTTTTAACAGTTCGATTGTTGGTTGGCTGTCCTCGTATTTAAAAGGCCGCTCATCTAGAGTAAAGCTTGGTCCCAGCATGTCCAGAAGTTCCCAGCATGTCCAGAAGTGGTCGGGTGTGCCTCAAGATAGTGTACTAAGTCCTCTGTTGTTTGCCTTGTTTACCAATGACGTATGTAGTGTCTTACCGCCTAATGGTCATCTGCTCTATGCTGATGACATTAAGATCTTTCTTCCTATTTCAACTTCTGCTGACTGTGGCATTCTTCAATGCTGTCTCGACTCGTTTGCTATTTGGTGTTCGTCCATTCATTCATTCATTCGTATTTATTATTTATAATATATATGTAGTCACTAACAGTATTGGTATTCAATCGGTGCCGGATGTTTCCTTAACTCGAATAGTATGATATTTGTAGCATTTGGCTATTTTGATTATGTTTCTGAAATTGGGCGGAAAATTTGTTTGGGGAAAAATTCTAAAAAAACCCCTTAATAATGATTAACTATAACTAAACTATAACTAAAGAACTTAAATATAATTTAATCTAATTTTAAATATTAACCTTATGTTAGTGTAAAAAAAAGAAATCGAAAAGATTTAATTAGGGACGCTCACGCGAACCAAAAAATTAGTCCCTTTATTCCTTCTCCTATTTTACAAGTGAATGCCGTTCGTGTTCGTTGTCGCCGTTTTTATAAGGTCGCTCTCTCTCCACATTTACTAAACTCACCACGATTCTCTCTTATGCCGATCGCAAACCCGACGACTATCAAGGTTCATACACATAATCCTTGACGGCCTGGTCGATCAGTCGACATAAGGAGCCGCAGTGACAGCGACGGTCGGTGTAAACTAGAGATGTGCACGCTGAGTAAGAGTGAGTGAGTGATTTGAAACCTTCGAGAGAGTGAATGAATATAAATCAGCACAAAGAGTTTTTATGACTCCTTTAACCACTCTTTTGCGTTTATACTCACTCTTACTCTCTGTGCCGACTAGAAATTCACTCAGGAGTGAGTAAAACTGTTTTATCACTCTTTGGATTATAATCACTCTGTAAGAGTGAGTAAACGAGTATTATCACTCTTTGGATTATAATCACTCTGTAAGAGTGAGTAAAAGAGTATCATCACTCTTACAGAGTGGTTATAATCCAAAGAGTGATAAAACAGTTTTACTCACTCCTGAGTGAGTTTCTAGTCGGCACAAAGAGTAAGAGTAAGTATAAACGCAAAAGAGTGGTAAAAACATAAATGCAGTGTAATATTTTTTAATGAATCTCAAAAGAGTGAGTAAAGGTTTCAAATCTTTAAACCCACTCTTTGACTCCGATTCAAATCATTGAAAAGAGTGATTATTCTCATCTCTAGTGTAAACACGTTTTGTTTACAACACTTAGTGTGTAAACATTATGGTTTGATTTGAATGATAAGGTTACGTAGAATTTTCTCTACGCTGTTCATGCAGTTTTTTCTGTATTTTTGATTGATTGTTCCAAACAGTTCTGGTACCCTATCGATTTGTGCTTTTCTATGGATTATTCTAGTGATGTACCATGGAGGAAGATTCAATATTCTTTTAAGGAATTTGTTTTGGAAAACCTGTATCTTGTGTATATGTGTTGCTGCACTGTCACACCAAATTGGTGTAGCATATAAGAGTATTGGCCGAATTAATGATTTATACATAAGTAGTTACAGTTCCGTCGCCGAAAATTAGACTGCTTCCTCCTGTTCGCTGCATTGCAGTGCCCTTCTCGATGACCATATTTTCCACAATCGAGACACTTGTGCGAACTGTAAGAACACTCTCGCACCCAATGCATGTCACCACACAACCAACAGGATTTCGACGGCTTGCTCGTAGACGGACTCTCAGCATCCTTTGGGCGAAACGGATATTTTCTGTGCGTAAACCGCTTGTTGTGTGTTTGTTGGGCTTCTCTCTCCTGCGTTCTCTTTTCTCTGTTGTGCACTGCGAGGACACGCTCACTCGTCTCTCCGGCTATCATTGCGCTGTCTCCTTTTACGCTTGTAATGCGTTGGCATTCGACGGATAGTTGCTCCAGTGTAACATCGTTCTGCTTCTCTATCCGCGCAAGGAGTCTCACTCGCAAATCGTTATCAGTTTCATCTTTCAGGCCACACACCAGCATTAGGCACTTAAACGTCTCTTCATTCATGCTCGCAAATTGAAACTCAACGCATGCACGGTTTACACGACAGGAGAATGCGATCAAATCCTCCGTGCGCTTCTTAGCAATTTGAAGACATTTATACCGTTTGCTAAGAAGAGAATCCCTGCATCCGAAAAGCGATTTCAGCTTGTTCACGGTTTTCTCAAACGATAAATCTCGTGGTGAGCGGGGTAAAATGTAGCTGGTATAACGCGCGTGTTCCGCGGTTCCCAACTTACGCACCAGTAATATTACCCTCGCCTCCTCGCCTAGCCGCGAAGCGTCCTTAACGAACAAGTCCTCGTAGCGTGTGAACCAGGCTTCGAACGTAACTCCAGATTCAGCTTCGTACCGGAACTCTGTAATGCTGTTGTTCAAAGCATCCAGGATCAGCTCTGGGTTACTTGGGGCGGCGGGCGGTTGGTGCTGTGTGGTTTGTTGCAGGGGCGGTGGCGCTGCTTGCTGCTGTTGTAACATTTGCGAGATTAGCTGTTGCTGCTGCTGCAATTGCTGTTGCATCAAGTGCAAGGTTTGCAGCACAACGGCGTTGTCCGGAGGTTGTTGACCTATCTGACCATTTTGCATGAATGGCGATGATGCTGCTTGCGATGACGCCGGTGCTCCTTGCGATGGCGGCGGTACGGCTGTTAGCGTCGGTGCTAACTGCGATGGCTGCATCATGTAGCTAGGCGGACCCATTTGAGCAAGGGTCGGCGGATCATATACGGTAGAAACTGCACCGAGCTGTTGGACCGTCGTGCCACGGTGATCGGAGCGCCCTAACGATGCTCGTCGCTGTTCTTCTTCCATCGGCACTTCCATCGTTGCATGACCGTTATTCATTTTTCGCCGCTTCAGCGTGAAGCTGGAGTTCTTTACACTAACAGTTTAACACATTAAAAAAAATCACGCACTATGACTTGCACAGACATTAAACTTTATAAAAAGACAAAAAACTCGTCGCCACTGTTAAGGTCTGTCGTCAGTGTAGTATAATAAATCCTTTAGACGTGCACGCGGGTACGATTAACACAGTAACTTTATTATTCTATCTTAAAGCGCTGCCGGAGAGAGAGTGATATCTTATCTTCGCACTCTTGATCCTGAACCCCCACAGCATCTCACGGGACGTAGGTACTCACGCTGTGAGAGCCGTGGTGAAGATTCCAGGTTGTATCACCCTATTATTTTCACCATAACTAAGATACTTTGCGGTTTTTGTTGATGATTTCTCGCGAAAGGTTTTTGTTTCGTTTTTAACAGAGAAATCAGCGTTGGCTCCTGCATTTCGAGATTTCATCGTCAGAATGGAAAAGCAGACTGGAGCCAAAGTAAAGCGTCTTCGATCGGACAACGGGGGGGAGTTCGTGAATGCGGAAATGGTGAAACTATGTAAACAGTTTGAAATCATTCACGAAACCACAGTCCCATATACCCCTCAGCGGAATGGAGTATCCGAGAAAATGAATCGGACGATCATCGAAAGAGCACGATGCATGCTTGTTGACTCCGGGGTTGATCAAAAGCTTTGGGCCGAGGCAGTAAATTATGCAGCTCATGTCATTTACCGTTCGATAAACCGATCTTTGGGCGATCATTGTCCTGAAGAGATTTGGACCGGCAGAAAGCCAGACCTGTCCAAATTGGGGATCTTTGGGGAGCCAGCGATGGTTCATGTCCCCAAGATGAAACGTACTAAGTGGGACCCAACAGCCGTGAAAATGTTATTTGTCGGATACATGGTCACAGAGAAAAACTTCAGGTTTTATAACCAGATGGAAGGAAAGATATATGTGAGTAGAGACGCTAGTTTCTTAGAAATTGTATCCAACAAACAATTCTTCGTTGATATGTCCGATGATTGCGACCAGCTAGTAACTTCAGTTGGGGTTGCGGACGTACCAAATGTGAAGAAGGCAGAAACGCCAAATGCATCGTCGGATGATGAGGAGCAAAACTTCGTAGACGCGATAACGACTCATGAAAGAGAACCAAGGCGGTCACAACGTATACGTCGTCCAGTAGTACGAGAGGATTTCATTTCTTATTTCACTCGAGATTGTGAACCAGAAGATCCGAAGGACCGTGAAAGTGCGAAGGAGGAAATGAAGGAGGAATTAAATTCTTTCAGAACCAATGAGTCATGGACACTGGTTGATCTTCCACAAGATCGTAAGGCATTGAAAACCAAGTGGGTGTTTAAACGCAAACGTGCGGAAGATGGAACGATCGTGCGGCATCAGGCTAGGCTAGTGGCTAAGGGTTGCAGTCAGCAACAAGGAATGGATTACAATGAAACGTTCTCCCCAGTCGTGCGTTACGAATCGATTCGTATACTAATAGCCTTAGCAGCACAGAAAAATATGGGCATCGATCAGATGGATGCTGTATCGGCTTATCTTCAAGGTTTTATAGACGAAGATATTTACATCCAACAACCCGATGGTTATGATGATGGTTCCGGAAAAGTGTTCAAGCTAAAGAAAGCCATGTACGGGTTAAAGCAGAGTGGACGATGTTGGAACATTTGCTTGGACAAAACCCTACAATCTTTTGGGCTGAAGAAATCAGCAGAGGATCTATGCGTGTATTATAATAAAGACAGCAGTCTTATCATCGCAATCTACGTGGATGATATCCTAATTTTCTGGAAAGACGCCAACATTCGAGATGACTTGAAGTCTAGTTTGACGAAAGCCTACCAAATGAAAGACATTTTGCAATGACAAAGCAAAAACTTGCGTAGGAATGACCATCGAATATGATAATGATTTTATACGTATCAACCAAAAGCGATATGCGGAGGAGGTATTAACACGTTTTGGATTGCAGAACGCAAACGCAGTAAAATCACCGTGCGACCTAAGTCAGAAACTCACCGCTAGATCGGATACAGAACCTCAGAAAGATGTTCCATATCGCGAAGCTGTTGGTGCGCTATTGTTTTTAGTGTAAGGTACAAGACCTGACCTAGCATTTACAGTCTGCTGACTGTAAAAAAGACAAAAAGACGGTGACTGACTCAGCCGTTTCAACGATAAACATGATGAAACTCACTGGACAGCAGTGAAGAGGATTCTCCGCTACTTGAGAGGGACGACCGATTATGGTAGTGCATATCGACGTGGATCGAAGGATGCTGTAAATGGATACGCGGATGCAGACTGGGTAAACGAGCAGGATAAACGTGGATCTTTCTCCGGCTATATATTCAAGTTGGCAGAAGGTGCGGTTGCTTGGTCGTGCAAGCGTCAACAATGTGTTGCCGTGTCGAGTACAGAAGCTGAATATGTGGCGATTGGGCTTGCGGCTAAGGAAGCGGTATGGTTGTTCCGTTTCATGAAGCAGTTCCGTGATATATCAACCGTACAGCTGTACTGTGACAATCAAAGTGCGTTAATACTGACAAGAAAGGAAGGGTTTAGCCCAAGAACGAAGCATATCGATGTATGTTTCCATTTTGTTCGGGATCTTGTAAAGCAAGGACTAATTAAAATGGAATATGTTCCATCAAAAGACAATCTTGCTGATTGCCTTACCAAAGGGTTAAGCGGACCCAGAATGGATTTAATCATTGCTGGTTTAGGAATGTATGTTTCATGCGCTTAATCTAAATTATTGAATTTACGTTTTAGCCCGAGTTGGGGTGTTGAAAAGTAATACGTCCCAAAACGTAAAATGGTTCAGTTTGGCATCACTGCCAAATTTACTTGAAAATGATATGGTCAAAAGTATTCATTCGCCATCCATCTGTAAAAGAGTTCAGATCGAAATAAAGTGTTCTGAAGCGTATCCAACGTGTTTGATATATTTCCCGAAAAGTATATTTAACCTTACAGCAGAAATATGTTCACCTGGTATGTAGGACGAACTGGTTTTAATATAATTATTCGTAAATTTCTTTTGTAAGTTAAGTATTTCTGCCTTGATCCTATTTATGTTGGCTATTTCTTGTGGATGTTGTAATAGATTATTGTATGCTTGGTTTAGCTGTGAGAGAAGTGAATGGTATGTGTAGTTGAAGGATTTGTAATGTTCATTGTTTTTCCACTTAAATAAACACGTATTATGCTAGGCTTAGCATATTCTAGCTGTTCTTTCAATGTGATTGTAACTCTTTAGACAAACTATATTATGTTGCCCTACGTTGTGCTTTTATTTTTCCTGAATTCCAACATTTACTTCAAGCTTATATGTCCTTTCACTACGCCTCCTTGCACGCGACTGACTTACACCAATCGCGCTGTCACTGGCAGTGCTACCAAAATGTATTTATTTCAATTCGTTTTCAACCAAATTCAAAATGACTGACTAAACGTGAGGCGGTGTTACTGGTTATGTAGGTGTAATCCGTGTTGTTCAATAACGTCCAAGTATCATCATCATTTAAATGTTGTATTGTTTGTTTTAAACAACTACTCAAGTTAGAGGAACCTGTAGCATCGCTAGGGTTAGTGACGCAGTTGAAATCCCCTGCTATAATTGTGTGTTCTGGACTATGTCTTAAATAGTATGCCAGTGTATACTTAAAGAAGTTATCACGGTTTTGTCTGTTTTGTGTTCCAGAAGGGGCATAAAGATTGACTAATTTGACTTTATTATTGATCATGACAGTGATTAATCTCCCATCTAGGCTTTTTTCTATGTGTGAGTGTTTGATTCCTTTTTTATACAAATTGCTGTTCCTCTCTGTCTATAGTCTACATTAGTGAAAGTGTCAAAGCCATGGAGCTCGAAATCTTTGCTTTTAATTTCTTGTAGACAAATGATGTCTATGTCTAGCATTCGTATGGGGTTGTGCAGTGAGTCTAATTTAGTTTTGTTGATAATATTATTAATATTAAGCGTCGCGATGCGCACACTAAAACTATTTGCATGGACTGATATTTGAATCGTCTATGGTTTGTATTTAACTTGTTAATAATTCTAAAGTATTATGAGCTCTCACGTTTTCCTTTGCTGCTCTCTAGGTCTGAGTCCTGAGAATACGTACATCGCGTTCTCCCTTTTTTTATTACTATACTCACGTAATCCGTGAGTTTTTTTCCGCTTGGCGTTTTGCTGATAACGAGCGAGACGGTCTTGTATTTGTCGTATTTTTGCGTCGGTATGGAGAAGTAGTTGCGTCATTGTTTAGTGTAGTAGTGTTGGTTAGCTGCATGGCTGTATTCGGCACCTGGTCGTTTTTTGGCTTCGAAGGACCCGGTAGAGATAGTTCGTTGGTATTCTTTTTCTGCATTGCTGCTTGTTTCGTTGTTTCGTGTGCTTTTATCTTCATGCTCGATTACACTCTTTCTATTATCTGCAGAAGCGATGTAAGCATACGTGTTCAAGCGCTCATTTACGCTCGTTTTTTGAACGGTAAGCTTCCTGCTTTGCACGCAGGTCATACCGTGATGAACTGCGTTATCACATCTACGGCACGTAGGTTGTTGCCCTCTATACGTGGCGAGCGTTGTTTCTCCATTGATGTGTATGTATGATGGTATCGGCTTTTTAATAATAATTCTTACATACCGAAATTGGCTTCGGTAGACCAGCACATGTAAATGCTTTGCTCCATACACCTTCCGTTACAGAGATTACCTGACCGTAGTTGCCAATATACTCGGCAATGTCAGTGTTTGTAACGTACTCTGATGCGTCATGAATCTTTACTATAGTAGATCCATCATCCATTGAAATAGCAATGGGATACATTTTACCTTGGCATGGCATTTCATGCCTACCGTCGTGCTTCTCGACGATGTCCAAAGCTATGTTTGTATCCTTAACTTCCACATGCGCGCATGTTGAGGAAGTGCGTAGATGGATTCTATTCAGAAGATCCGGGTTAAGCCCAAGTTTTGTGGTGATAAAATCGATCACCTCTCCCGGCGGCGGTATAGTTGGGAAGTTGGAGAAGTCCACCTTGATGGTGGATGTTCTGCTTACCGGCATTTCGAACCAGTTTACGCGCTTAAGTGTATTGGCCTACTATTACTATTCTCTCAGGTAACGTTAGCACTCGATACAAAACACGTCTGAACCGAACAAGCTCTAGAACCGAATTGAATATAGCTACATTTGAAACACGATTTTGAACAGTTTTCAAGCCCAAAATACCAGTAGCATACGCGATGCAAGAAACAACGGACAAGGAGCTAGATCGCTTAGAAAAATCAGGCGTTATAAAACCGACCGACTATTCACAATGGGCAGCTCCAATAGTGGTAGTTCGCAAGGCAAATGGTAACATTCGTATTTGCGGCGACTACTCCACTGGACTAAATTTCGCTCTTAAATCACGCGAACATCCACTACCGATACTGGAAGACATATTTGCAAAACTAGCCCATTGTGAATATTTAACTAAAATTTATCTTTCGGACACATTTCTGTAAGTAAAAATCGAGGAGCAGTATCGGCCACTACTATACACATCGTGGCTTGTACAACAAGCTGCCACCGGGAGTGAAAATAGCGCCAGCCGCATTTCAACAGATCATGGACGCTATGTTGGCCGGTTTGAAGGGAGCTAGCGGATACATGGATGATGTGGTTATTGGAGGCAGAATGAGCAAGGAGGACGATGATAATTTGTCCCGACTGCTTCAGAGAATACAGGATTATGGATTCACAATTCGAGCGGAAAACTGTGCGCTCAAAGCTACAAGCATGGAATATCTGGGCTATATCGTCGATCGGAATGGTTTAAGACCAATCCCAGCAAAAATAGAAGCAATTCTTAATCTTCCTGCACCAACAGATGTGAGCGGTGTTCGCTCATTTTTAGGCGCGATTAATTATGATGGGAAGTTTGTCAAAAAATGCGCGACCTTCGTTATCCACAGGACAATCTGTTGAAGAACGAAGGCAAATTCATCTGGAACCAGCAATGCGAAAATGTTTTTCGTGAATTCAAACAAGTCCTGTCATCAAACCTGCTTCATACACATTATGATCATGCAGCGGAAATCATTATCGCAGCGGATGTCTCATCAGTGAGCTTGTAGCAACAATAAGTCACAAGTTTCCGGATGGATCAGTGAAGGTAGTTCTTCAGCATGCTTCACGAGCATTGTCAAAAGCCGAGCAGAACTATAGCCGAATGGATCCTGAAAGATTAGCCATCGTCTTTGCGGTCACAAAATTCCACAAAATGCTATACTGCCGACACTTCAACCTGCAAAGCGATCACCGGCCCCTGCATCGTATTTTCGGATTCCAAAAAAAAAAGGGCATTACAGTTTATTCGGCGAACCATCTGCAGAGGTTTGCCTTAACGTTACAGTTGTATGATTTTTCAATTGAGTACGTGCCTACTGGATCGTTTGGAAACGCCGACGTATTGTCTCGACTGATCAAGAACTACGCTAAGCCTGAATAGGAATACATCATCGCTACCTTGAGTTTGGAGGATGATTTAAGGTTTGTAGCAGTGCAAGCCATTAATTCATTTCCTCTGACTTTTGTAGATATGCAGAAAGCTACACGGGAAGTCTCACTGTTACGGAAACTCAGCCATTATGTAACGGACGGAAGGCCCCATAACGCATCTTTCGGGTCGGAGCTGGCACTATTCCATCATCGGCCTTGTCTACGGCGGATGGCTGCATTATGTTCGGGGAGAGATTGGTAATCCCTGAAAAGCTTCGTGCCAGATGTTTGACGCAGCTTCACCAAGGGTATCCAGGCATTCAACGGATGAAGGCGTTAGCCAGAAGCTACGTTTATTGGCCATCCCTGGATAATGACGTCCAGGAGGTTGTTGCGACTTGTCCAGCCTTTGCCGTCGCTGCAAAGTCCAACACCACATTCAAATCCAGCAGCAGCAAACGTTAGGCCATACATCCCCATACATAGAAACACTACGGTATTTTACCAAGCCGCTCTTCTAGGCCTAGAAGAGTCCCGCGTAGGTTCGACGCATACCATCTTACTTAAAAGGGGGAGATGTTACAGTGCATCTACACCTAGCGGTCTTTACATGTACGTTAGCCAAAGTACCTGTCATTTACCATGGGGCTAGGTACGCTGTCAGGTACGTTGGGAGCTTCCCACGATTTGCGGGAGACCGAAATGACAGGTACGCTGGCCAACGTACCTTGGAAGACCGCTAGGTGCACTTTTATTGTGCAACCTAATTATTCGGAGCCATGCACTGACAGCCACTCAGTCATGTCCCGCGATTGTCATGTGTGCGATGTTGGGCGTGAGTGTCCTGGGGCGCTGACCCGATCCTGCGGTTCGGGTCAGCGCAGGTTCCGCAGGATCGAGTCGATTGTCGATTAGGTCGAGCTGTCGATTCGGTTAGAAGATAACGAAGCGTTCGGTGTGTATTTAGCAATAAAGTATCGTTTATGTCTTAAAATCTTTACAAGCGTTCACTGTACTATTCGGACACTCCCATAAAGCAAAGACATAACAGGGTCATGCGGAAAAACTTGTGTTCAAGTCAAACTGTTGAATTGTTTGAATGTTTAGTAGTCAAGATGGATAGATTTGTTTTCTACAATGTAAAACCATGTACAGCCAGTCCCCGAGATACGCGGTTCCTCTTATACGCGGATTCGGAGATACACGGTTTTTGGAAATTTGACAGCTAAGTTAGTTTATTGCTTAAAACCTAAGCAAAAAGGTTAAAAATTGGTCAAGAATACCTTCCCTTGCCATATAAAACATTTGTTTTCATTTATTTTAATTTATTCTATAAAAAAGTAGTCTGGTTTGCTGAATAAATTAAGTGCAGAGAAGGAAGGCAACTATCCAACGTTGAAGTATAAACTATTTTACTCCCGTATTCGACTTGCGCGGAAATTCGAGATACGAGGTTATAGCGGTCCGCTATAATAGCGTATCTCGGGGACTGCCTGTATTATCAATCGATTTCGGATAGTGGTAGATGCTTCTATAACCACCTCTATCTTCATTCCTTCCTGAAGCTGTTTATAATCAGGCGTGTTTAAATGATTGCACTAAGGTTTGTTCCTTATACATCACTTGACGCATATACGTATTGTTAACAACGGTACGATAAGCTAAATGCAGCTCATGGCTCCTATTGGCTTATTCTTTGTGGTGCCATTTAGGCCGACGCTTTTCTACAAAGCTCTTTATTCCCTCCTGTCCATCGATTGTAGCTAAATTTTGGACCATTATTTGCTCACCTAGTTCATACGCTGTAGAAACATCCATTGCTATTTGCTGGTAAAAAAATGTCTTACCAAGTGCAATCACAGCACGACTTTTCGATGCTATGGCTTTACAAATGCTGTCCACCTCTTCATTGATTTGAGTTTTGCAAACTACTTTACTTACAAGTCCTGCTTCAAGGGCTTCGTTTGCCGTAATGGGAAGCCCGGTAAATAGCATATAGGCGGCTCTCATGCGAGGAATGGCACGTACCACCGCGATTCCCGGCGTTGAACAAAATATGCCAAAGCTGGCCCTACGAAATAATGAACCATCGTGAACAAGAATGTACTTGGAAAGAAAGCATAATTACCCTATGTATTACCCGGGAGTAGAGAATATGCTAGTATCGCTGCAAATAGCCATATCACAGGACGCTACTAGCTGACATCCTGCTGCGGCAGCTAAGCCATCAACTTTGGCAATGATAGGAACCGGTGCTAACCGGATGGCGTCGATCAATTCCGAACATTTGTGAAACACCTGCTTGTGGTGGTCTGGTCCTTGCTCAGCGGTTAATTCTTTGAGATTATGTCCTGCTGAAAACACACGCCCTCGTGCTGCTAAAACAATGCACCGCAGTTCGGTGTCATGCTGGTTGCTAACGATATGCTTATGAATACTGTCCATCATGTCCAGCGAAAGTGAATTGCGTGTTTTCTCATTGTCCAACAAAATAGTACCAACTCCATCATTAAAGGTGTATGTCGACAGGTATCTTTGGGAAACCCTGCTAAAGTGAGGCTGTGTTTTACAGATAATATAATTATATGAGATATAATGGTTGATTTGTTTCGCGTTGTTGCAACCCTAAGCAAACTTACCAGAACACGTCCAATTCTTGTTATCATTTTGCGATCGTATGATCAATTGTTTTGATTCTGGCGACCGTTCTCCGTACGACAGATTCAAATGACACATTGCGGAGGCATTTATATTGAAGAATTCAACGTTCCATTTAAGCGATATGAAGTTCAGAAAGAACGCTGAATCGTAAGTTTCAACTTCATTCGTAATTTGTAAATTCATACTCATTGATGAAACTACAGACTTTGTCATCTCGACCTTCTGAATCGCCATTTATTGTCATACTTATCCATAATCAAGCTTAGCTTAGGCGTGTATGCTAGAAACACAGTTAATACGACTTATGATGTTTTGTGTGAACACATGCATGAAATGAAATCGCGAATAAATGACCGTTTATTCATGGTTCAAAAGCTTATCCTTGGGAGTAGAAATTGAAACGCTGTACACAACGCACGTCATAGTTATAAAGTTGCCTTAACGAGTGCATAACGTTTGAAACCAATGAGTAAATTATTGTTTGATGTCGAAACAAACGGGACAAATGTTGGTTCACCAAAGAACAAAATTGAAAAAAAAATCAGATCAAATTCACATGATTGCATTCAAATAGAAAATTAATATGCAGACAAGAACTCTCTATCACTTCGTCTATACCTCGGTGATAGGTCTCTTGGCAATGTAAGCCTTGATATTTTCATTGTCAAGCACCTTATTGACCACATCCTGCAAGTTCGGGAAATTCTCAAGCAGGTTAGTCTTGGTCAGATAGTTCAAATAGTCTAAGATGCCGGCAAAATATACATCAGCCCAGGTCGGTTTGCCGAGCACCAGGTGGCCGTTGTTCTCCTTTGCAATCACGTTCAGTTTGGTCAGATAGAACGGAATCACTTCGTTGTTCAGGGTAACCATTTTCTTCTCCTTCACCATATCGTCCGGCTCGTAGGCAACAATTGCAATTTCTACGAAGAGAGAATGAAACGAATCATCATTTGTATGGCGGTACGCATGCAAGCACCGATCAATACTTACTTAGACGGAAGTCATTGATCGTATCAACAATTGCATCGATTTGCAGTGCCTCGAGCGGATTATCACCGGCCAAATTGATCTGCTTGGCAACATATCGACACATGGCCAACGACTGATGAACACGCTTACCATCGACCTCCAACACCGGCATCTGGCCCATGGGCATAGCTAGAAAAAGAAACACGGACCATTGGACGGGTAACGGGCAGACGGAAGGGAAAGAGAAGAAGAGAAATAGCGGTTTTAAATTTTAATAGTAGCTGGATTTGTACGGGATGTGAATTTTGTTGCGTTGAATTTTTATTTTCTTCAACGTCATACATAATTTTTGTTATGTTCGTTTCAGTGTGTTTGTTTGAGATAAGCAGCTGAATCTTGAATCCACAATTGAAGAAAAAGAAACACAAAGAAAATCTAAACTTCATCTTATCACAAAACTATATGACGAGTGAATAGAAATGATACAAGGGAACACATAAACAAATTTCAAATAATAACACAGAAGAAGGATCTATCGACACGAAGCTTGCATGACTCGGCAGCCCAGGCTCCGAGGTTGAGTAGACTGGTTTGTTAGTAGATAAGATTATGAAAACGAAATATGACAACCTGTGGGACTGCAGCAAGGAAAACGGAACGATCGTTTTGTATTGTTTTCTACATGCTTCTTTGCACTCGTGAGGAGCGCATATATGATTTTGCTTTTCTTGTTTGTCCATACCATCACGCACAGGTTTATTTCCATCTCTTTTGTAAAATAAGTTTTAGTTATTTCGTTGCATGATTCTTTTCATGATAAAAAGTTCTGAACTTTCTGAGTGCATCGCGATAATGAAATCGATTGTTGGAGTACAGTGCGATGACACAGTTCGTAGGGGTATCATGCACTTGCATATCGACATGCGTTGCCGATTTAGATCTCAGTCTTTGGTCGTTTATCAATCCAGTTTCGAATGGATTCGATCGATGTAACGTTGTCAACCACTCTCTGCAGATTCGGATGATTCGCGACCAGATCAGACTTAGTCATGTAGTTCAAATAGTCCAAAATTGCGGTGAAATAAATGTCGGCCCAACTCAGCTGGAAAAGAAATTAGGAAAGAAAAAGATTGAAAGTTGATAATGGTAAATGTTAGCGTGCGGTTTGCCTAAGTCTGTAATCGAATACTGTTCGATCAAGCATTTACTTTAGAATTTGCCAGGTATCCATTATTTTCGCGGGCAATGTCGTCCAGCTTCTCCAGATAGAATGGAATGACCTCGGTGTTCAAAGTAACCAATTTCTTGTCCTTGATATCATCGTCCGGTTCGTACGAGACAACGGCAATTTCTAAAATATTACAAGTTTTAATGTGCGAAATTCAGATTGGGAATCGTACAGCTAAATGTCCCTTCTGGTAGGAATGATTCAATCGGCCATCTTCTGTTCTTCTTCTGTTTTGCATCCTTTTCGTTCGAAAACGTTTGTTGCTTAATGGCTTAGGTTATTCAAGAATGGATATTCAAGAAACACAAATCGTCAGAAGTTGGAACTTGACTTACACACAAAGGGCCTATATGCATTGCAATGTTATGCACACCTTCTAGCCACAAACCGTCCTCGCAAAAAGGATTGCAAACATTTGGCCGGTAGAATAATCCATCCAACTTGAGAGCACTTTGCAATGCTTTCGGAAAAATCAGGGACACCGTATAAGCGGACGCTTACTTAGACGGAAATCGTTCACCGTGTCGACCACGGTGTCAATCATCAAGTTCTCCCAATCGTCAGCGCCGGCCAAACCGACCTGGTTGGCCAAATAGCGGGACATTGCGACCGATTGGTGTACTTTTTTGCCGTCAACCTCCAGCACCGGCATCTGACCCATCGGCATTGCTGAAACGAAAGATGGAATTGTTGGTTCATGGTAACTGGAATGAAACCCTTCGCACGATTCGGGAAGGAATCGATGGCATATACGAATGAAAATCGCGGTGGAAATGGATGAATGAATAAAGCGAACTAAAAAGGAGGAAAACAGACCCCTTCATTCCACCCCCCGGAAAAAAATAAACACACTTTGCCGTGGTCTCCAGATTCAGCTGCTTACGGTTGAGGTTTTCCAATAACCTCGACTACGTGTATGTGCATGTGATTTTGTTGAATGTAAAATTGCATATCAAAATGTAAAGGTTCAAAATCCAGCCAGTATTAAAATTCAATCTTACACTAAACGCTTGCTCGGCTTGTATTTTCTAGTTACTATAAACTATGACACATTTGTTTTCTTTGCTGCATTTGACACAGGTGGTTAGAAACATATACAATATGCCAACTGACACGTACCAAAACCAAACCAGGTTAATCACATTCCGCGTGATCTTCGCGAGTTATTTTAGCCAATAGTTACCGAAAGAAGACGAGTACGCAATAGGTCCGAATGAGATCAAGCGATAGCTAAAATTATAGCACATCAATCGACGACAATGACGGCTTTGCAGAACACGAAACAACGATACTATTCTAACTATCTCGGTTAGAAGGTCAATTCAAACCGTGCCACCAATCGTGACATCGGTTTTTCATCACGGGAAATGTGAATGGTTGCGAAAAATGCAAGGAGTCGTTTTGTACCGGTTGGTAGAATAAAGCATGCAAAGATTAGGGACGACATTAAGTAATCTCATGAGACATCGATGAGCTATCGATTGGATGAAATATATAATTTTAAAAATATACGCTAGTGCATAAACGTTAGCGATAGTGTACGGGAGGAAAGCAGATTGTAGCTTGTAAGGTGACTCACTTGGCTTGAGTGCTGGCCATTCTTCGCGGGTGATCCTCACATCATCGAACGGGAGATTTCCGTAGGACAGCAGGAATCGCAGAGGTTCACCCAAAGCTTTAACATTGAAGTAATACACCTTGTAATCCGGCATGATGTTTACGGTTGGTGAAGATCTTTAGGTGACGAAAATTATATAAAAAATGTATTATAAATTATGAAGAAAGCAAACAAAACCATCCGCAGCGCGTTGGCACAACGCAGATTGTCTATATTTGTTATCATTCAATGCCCATTATGAACTATGTCACTCTTCAAACAAAGCAGTGTGTTTATTATAAAAATTCTTCTAATAATTCTTCTTTTGTTTATTCTCTTATTGGAATTACAATGTGTTTTGATCGAGTTTTTAAGATGGAACCTTCAACATATGTTAAATTCATACAATTTTAATAAATAATGTACAGACGATTTTTTCGTAAACAAAAACACCGCACCCCGCTTGCCTTATACAGATCCAATGAATCTAGCTATGTATCCTGTTCACGACACCGGCACAACAGTTTGGGCGGATAATTGATTTAACCTTGATCATGCAATTGTGATGCTACTTTTGTCCTCTAAACTAGTTCTATGACGTTGTGTGTATCACTCTGCAGTGTTTCGCATCGGAAATGCTGAACAATTGTTCAAATATATGATAAAACGTTGATATCAGCTTCACCAGAACCGAACTCGAAGTAAACGAAACATTTCTTCACCAGTTAACAACACTGTGCGTTTGTATGATCATTGGGTATTTTTGCACCATTTTTCACCGACAGCATCGCTGACGCTTTCCTGCTTGGACACGCACTCTTACCTGTTGAACGAACTTGAGCTAAGAATATGGTCAGACTAAAACAAGCGCACGTACCACTCGCTTATTTATCCCCAAACAGGTCCCGGTAGTGTAGTATTCGTGCGTATTCGGAACACCATTTATTGCGCACACTCGTCACCGTGACACATGTGGTGGTTGGTCATACAGGCAACCTTATCTACGTATTGTGTGCGCTATCGTGACGAGCAAGGGCTCGTTCCGTTCCCGAACTCGTCTCAATAGGATGTGTTTGTTTGATGATTCGACAAAAGCACAACTGTTTCTTCTTATTAACCGGCAGAACAACTAGGTCTCCCATTTTTGGCCTTCTTTGACTTAAATTCCCAGTACGTGGGATTGGTCCAGATGAGAGTTTGGACCGGTCCAGTCGTATGAGAACCGGCGTCGCTACTAAATTCACTACGGAGTCGTCCAAAAGTAAAACATGGCAATAAATTAATTTTTCTAATGGTGATGGTAAACTCTAAAACACTCCTGCAATTATGGAAAATTAGCAAATAAATGACATACGCTAGTCAGAAAATAAAACATTAATTAACATTCAGCACAAACTTTAGTTACATTGATAGGGATTGCAATTTCTGTGAAAGCCTCTTAAAATTTCGATATCTCAAAACATGCGTTTAGTGCGAGTTTATCTTCAATGCGAGTACGAAACATTCAACCGAGCAGCCCATAAACTTCCTGGACCTATTTTAATCATCGGTTACTGTTAATGTTTCCGTGGTTTTGTCCCGAAACTAATCATCGTTTGGCAGACAGAAAAAAACACACACTGCAACGCGTTGTTCTGTGACAAAATGTGCGTTAATACATATTCGACCATATCAAAGATCAGTAAATGGTGTCGGCGAACTGATGAATCAATCACACGCGTGGTATGGGTATGGCCTACATCACGGATGCGTTGATCGTGAATTAGTTTTTGCGTTTGTTTTAATGCTGAGACATAGTACTGTGCTTGTTTCGTAGATTTATTTTTACGTATCAGTAACCCCATACCGACACTTGCCAGCTTCGAACGTCCTCTATAACATTTTCTTGGTCAGCAAGCGATGTTTTGTTCAAATCGAACTGATCTTGCCCATGTACACACTTGTCTCTCGAACGCATTATGCAATGTAGCACCAAAAAAACAGCGAATGTTTCGCGAAACCGATAATGTACACTGTTATTTTGCTCGCATTTTATAAGTCCCTCACACTGCATTTGCAATATTTGCTTCATTAGAATATTCTTCATCATTTCAAGCGAAAATACAGCAATGATAGCAACGGGCGATTGCAAACTTGTTTTTAATAAACGGTCCAACCTTATTACAATGTGACACGATAAGCTTATCAAACATTGATAAGATGATACGATGGTTTTTTTACACTGGCATACTAGGTGTGGTCTCAGTAAATGATATTTTTTTTTAGCTCAGTTCAACCCTCGTACGATCTTTTGAGATAATATACCCATCTTAATACACGTGGACCATGTGCTTATCATCAGTCCAATTTATTTTCTCCATTCCCGACATGTCCATGATGTCATTTTTGTTTGAAATACACGCAGATATCATTGATTATGATACGTGGTACAACGCTATTGGAAGTTTATTTTTGTTATGAAGGATATTTCATTTTTTCTTATATTAAGAGGAATACACTAAACAAAAAGGCAAATGTAAACATGTTATATACATCACAACATCTGTGCCGATGTACTGCTGAAATCAGGTTCACTTTACAGCACGTCAAGTTCTGGTGGTAGTGGTATCTTTTTCGAAATAGCAAATTTCCGCAATGCTTCATATTTGTTCCGCAGCGAATCTGCCTCGTCCTGCAATCGACCAGTTTCCTCGTGCATTAGCTCCATATCACGCCATTCTTGTGACTTTTCGGTCTCCAATTCATCCTTCTGCTCAATGCGCTTGATGCGGCAACTGGCAGCATATCCCCGGTTTTTCAGCGTACGACGCCGTTGCTTCATGCGAACAATTTCCTCGCGGGTTAACCCTCGCATTTTAAGCGTGCGATTTAGATCGCGCACTGTTATAGACACCAGCTCATCGTCACTAATATCCGGAATGGGACAGGGAGATAAGGGTGCCTGCAATCGTAATTGAATAACACGGATGCTTTGAATTATTTTAATTCAGAACAGTTAGCAATGGTACTCGATGAAGATCGAGGTTCGGATAATTACTTCATTCCAGTGAATAGATTTCGGGCGCATCATTGACTACAAATACAGAAAGGGGTACATGTTGGAATGGATATGAAATTCACTCTAGTACATGATGAAATGGGCGGTAATTGTTGCACGTTCACTGTTAGCAACATAGTAGCAAATCTTTCATACAAGCGATCTAATTTAATAGACTCGTATCGATTCGTACAATTGCGAAGAGGATATTACCTGTGTATTTTTCCGCTCGCGCTTTATTTCCTGGGGCATTTTTAGTAATTGCTTCCACTCTGGCAACTCAATGGTTCTTTCTAGACGCACAACAAACAACTATCGATCGAATCGAGTGATACGCTAGTACGGGTAGCAAGTTATATTGGACGCCTGACACTGGAAGGAGAAAAAAAGTATAAGTTATGCTAGCATCGCGTGAAATAAAGCAAACTGCAAGTCATTTTGGATTCATTATAGGTGCACCCTTACCCTTAGCTGGAATCCATGCACGGTAGCACACGAATGGTGCACAGCTTCACTGACTATTTACAACTCCACTACTCACCAAAATAACAGTAAACTTTACTATAATATGAATAAATTATGCTTTACACTACCCGAAATTCTGGATTTACGTTTGTATGCTTTTTATGTGCAGGATCAAGGCTGGCTAAAGTTTGTTGCGATCTTATTTGTAAGCAAAGGCACTCAACCGCTAGGCTGTGTCATCCGCAGCATTCTGACATTTGGCGTCCTCGCCAAAACTAAATCATATTCCGTAAAAAGGAAACCTTCCACATTGGGTTCGAATAACTAAACTTCACAATTTACGCCACGCACAAGCAATTGCAATAATAAAAAGAGATACATTTTGAATTGCTTTCAGAAGCCTATTGGAATATGAATGATTCTTGATTAGACAGCATTTGAACTTAATTTGAAATCCGGACACGGTGTTATAAACACAACCATCTTCGCTTCAAAACAATTCGGAGCACGTTCGTCTAGTACCGTCAGTTCAGAATCGCGCCATTTTTAAGTCCATCTGTTTTGTTTACAGCACAACACGATATTTGTGATGGACGCTACGAATTCAGTTTCGAAGGTTTGTATTTGTTGACCCTTTCATAAATGCTCACCATCATATGTTACAGCTGTCGGCCTAATGGTATCAATTTTAGGGTGTATTTGTGTTTAAAAATGGAGCAACACGTGCGAAAGGACCCAGAAAGGTCCAACACTGCAACAGCTTTCTGGATGCAAGCACAACCAACCAGCTTTGGTTTCGCATGTACAAAAAACACTGGCAACGAACACGAGAGATGATTTTGAAGCTGCAAACAAGCAGCTATGACAAAATTATTAATGATTTGTTAAAGTTTATAGAAAATAGTCGAACGTCAAACAAATACGAAGGATTCCTTCCCACCGCAGCACTGCTGACAGGCATCAATCAAACAGATCATCTGTCCCAGTTCGAGAAGCTAGCAGACGATATCCACAACAACACTCACTCGATAGTGGTATTACTACAGGCCCGTGATGGCACAAACCTTAAGCAAGCCATCGAAACAATCGTCGAGAAGTGCATTGAGAGCCAACGCAAAGATAGCTGTAACGAAAAACGATTTCGTAAAAACCAGCTCAATCTAGACGTTTTACAGGCTTGGTACCTGGAAACGCAAGTGAATGGTGAAACAAGACCAAATCTTACCATTATTGTACCGGACTTTGAGTTGTTCAATCCCGTCATTCTGCAAGATCTGATAATCATTTTAGAGTAAGTTTTGTCACAGAAAACACTTCCAAAGCACATATGAAATAAAACTGTTTTATTAACGTTCCAGTTCGTACGCTGCAAAGCTGCCATTTGTGCTGGTATTTGGAGTAGCAACTGATGTGTCAACCATCCACAATGTGCTACCGTATCATGTAACAAGCAAAATCAAGATATCTGTTTTCCAATCAGAATCATCTGCTGGTAATCTCAACAAAATCCTGAACGAGGTATTGTTGACACCGTTCAGCCCGCTCCATCTGTCAGGCAAAGTTTTCAAGCTGCTGTTGGATATTTTCTTGTTTTACGATTTTTCTGTTAATGGATTCATCGAGGGCTTCAAATACGCCTTCATGGATCATTACTTTCAAAAGTCTATCAATGCATTAAGCGCAATTATCAACGATGAGGACGAGCTGAAAACAATGATCAATGATCTTTCGCCATCAGAATTGGGCCAAATACGGCAACTGCCTTCTTTTCGGCCATACGTGGAATCCCAACAAAACCCGCAGGATGTCGTAGATCTGCTTACCAACGACGATCACCTAAAGCGATCACTAGCGCCAATGATAATGCAGGTGCACAATTATTGGTTTACTTTTTATTGTGCCATGCATATGCTGCAAACACTAGTAGGCGATCTTCCAAAAGCACCATTGGGCAAGCAAATGCGTGAGCTGTATTGTCTATGTGTTGCTTCAGATGTGACATTACTGCCCGAATTCAAGGAATGTGTCCAGTTATTATCATTTCTCTCGAAAGATGAAATGCTGCAGAAGGTCAAACAGGTGCTGGATGTGCTGTTGTTGTGGGTGAATCGAAACGATCAATTGAGTATCAAAGGCTGTTTAGTGTACGACGTAGCGCCATTGGAAGAAATGGCAAACGGTTTGGTCCTATTGTCTGATGAACTAGGAGCCGCAAATCACGAACGAATCTTAGGGGAAAAGCAAAGCGACAAACCGTCATGTCTTCTCGAACCTCATATGGGACGGCAAGAACTGCGTGAAAAGTTACTTACGGCTGCAAAACATTCCAAAAGCGAGTCCGCTGTAAGCCGAGCTATTGGAAAGATAATCGATTACTGCGTAAAAAATATTTTTCAACGATATCTCCGTCCTGCAACCAGCCAAACAGTGCCATTAGTGGAACTTTTTCTCTACAACAACAGCACCTACCTTCGGCAGCACATTGTTGGTACTCCTAGAGCAGCGGTGCACATTGCCCTTAACAACCCTCAATACTACACACAATGTGATTGCTGCCGTCTTGATGAATCGTCGTGCATTGTTCCTTCTCTGCCGGATCTCTCAATAGCGTACAAACTGCATTTAGAATGTGGCCGAATGATAAATCTCTTCGATTGGCTTCAAGCTTTCCGCATAATTATCGATGATAACAAAAATGACGAAACGGAGCAGCAAGTTGATCCAATAATTCAGTAAGTATATCGCATTCCTTTCGCCGGTGCAAGTTCGTTTGCAGTATTAATTTGTTTGTTTTTTTTTTTGTTAAACAGGGCTCGTTTTACACGGGTAGTTGCAGAATTACAGTTTCTTGGCTTCATTAAAACATCCAAAACTAAAACAGATCATGTTACAAGACTTACATGGTAAAAATATTGAATTGCAAATGATGTGCATCCGTACATTGTGTTCATATCGCATTCGGATGGATTCCCTTGTGGGACCGTGGTATCGTATCGTATTTATCATTCGCTTCACGTTTAATGTAAATGTATGAGTATTTTTTTTATAAATTTGAGTTCATTAGACATGGAAAACAAATTAATTTTTGTATGTATTATTGAATACAGTAAGCCAGGTTGAGAAAACAACTAATAAATGAAAGATGATCATTCGTTGTGCAACTTTATCTTCTTTTGATGATAATTTTCCAGAAATGAACGCGTCATGGAGCGTCATTTCTAGCTGGTGGCTATAATATTCCCTTCAGCTAACGACCACCCTCGTTCAAACTGTTGATTTTAAATATTTCACCTCATTGACTGATGTAGTATTTTCACTGGGTTGTGCATTGAGCATTTCACCATAAAGCTTCGCATGTGGCCCAAAGTTTGACATCGTCAATGATTGCACAAGGTTGTTATAGAATGTGTATGAACCTTACTGGAGTTGTGTACTTTCAGCACAATATAATCGAAAAACCACAGCGGATCTAGGGAAGCAACAACAATTAAATAAACACGTGCCAAATGTCTGGGTTTGTAAAGCGTCGACGGGCTTTAAATATAAGCGGAACCCGGCTATCAGTGCACACGGGACAGTCGGTAACTTCTTCAGGAAACCCCTCACTGGACCATGTTTTTGGAGGTGGGTTTCCCATCGGTTCCATCATAGGTATCGGTGAGTAACTATCGTTCATACCCCCCAGCAGTCCCGGCAGGGAATAGTACCGTTCGTTTCTAATGCATCCTGTTCTTTATTGGAAACTGCTACAGAGGAAGACAAACATGGAAGCTATTCAAGGGTGTTATCGAAATATTTTCTCGCAGAAGGAATCGTAAACAAACATCCGCTGTTGGTTGGGACGATGGAAGAAAATCCAACACAGCTAGTAAGTGAAACTAAAAGTTCATCTGTTCAACGTACAACATGCTGAATAATGACGATTTGCTGTTTCTAGATCGAAAAATTACCTAAACCTGTTGAAGCTAATACATTGGCTGAAAGGGGCACCGAGCAAGAACCAGAAACCATGCGTATTGCTTTTCGATACAATCAGCTAGCTCCAGTAGATTCCGAACAGAAGTCATCCACAGCCCTTGGACACTATTTCGATCTCACCAAAACAATAACTTCCACCACGATACTTGCACAAGATATAACCTATTGGAACGGAGATGAAGTGCCAGAAAATTATACCGGATTCGTGGATTCATTCAAGAATCCACACTTCGCATCGCTTTTGTCCTGCATCCAGCGGAAAGCCAGTGAACAACAGTTTAATTCCGCTTTGGACGAGAGCTCAAAAAATGTGCTACGAATCTGTTTAAACTCAATCGGCTCCCCGTTGTGGTACGAGCAGTATTTTTCTGACGATTTTCTACGATTCATCGTCTTACTGAAAGCCATCGTACGAAACACGCTGTCGGTTTGTTTGATAACCGTTCCGTTCCATCTGTTCCGCCACCTGGACGACATTTACCTGTGCAACAAAGTGCGAAATTTATTTGACTTTTCCTTCGAGCTGGAAGCTTTTGCCGGACAAATGGAAGAACAAGCGAATCCTGTATTCAAAGAGTACCACGGCTTGTTGAACATTACCAAAATAGGACCATTTAATAGTTTGGCTTCCTTTCATCCTAAAACACGCGATCTAGCGTTCAAGCTGAAACGAAGCAAATTCGTAATAGAAAAGTTGCATCTTCCGCCGGATATTGCAGATGACGAAAGTCGCACTAAAAATCCTGTTCCGACACTTAGTTGCGCTGGTGGAGGAATGAAAAGCAAGCTTGATTTTTAGTTATCTTGGAGCGATGGAATATGGTTACTGGTAACAAATAGAGACAGTTGGTCTAATTTGAATTAACACACTATTATTGGTTTTATTCGCGCTTATCGTATATAAGATTTAAAATGTGCCTTAACATTTGGGTTCCTAAACTAGGTAACTCTTGGAGATCTGATAATAGTGAGAGTTGTTATTAAAAGCCAGCTCTGGACGTTGTTTGGTGTACTCCTTTGGTTGCATGTACGTTTCCCGGATGGTTGGTATGGAAATGGGTGAAGGCAGTTCGTGCTCGTAAATGTTGTCCCGTACACGACGATTCGCTGGTACTGGTGGGATTGGTATGTTCGGCAATGGATGTGTGCGCAACATTTGTGTGACATGGTTCTTACGCGGTAGCTTTGTACAACTCAAAATAATGCTAAGCAGAACACAAAATTCAACCACTGCTACAATTAATCCAGCACAAAGAAACAGAAAATATTGTTCACGGTACCACATTTCAATTTTATGCAGGCAACCCTAGATGAGCGGATGTAGGAAGCAGATGTGCAAAAATAGGAGATTATCATTGTTGTAAAAGCAGGAAGTTTGCATTATTTTTTTTAAACTAAACTCACATCCAGATGGCGACTTTTTTCATAATCCTGCGTTTGTAGTGCCTGACAAAGCGTCAAATTTACCGGCACCGGGTCCAGGTACGCCGTAATTTCGAACCGATTCACCAACTTGCAGCAGGTTAAAGGAACGGTCAACTCTTTCTTGCCTAAACTTTGTAGCTTCCATAACGATGTGTCATAGTTGATGCTGGTATTGATGGCACAACATTCGAAAATCGTTTGCGCCAAATCCATCGCTGCGGTAAACTGTTCATGTCCAGGCACTCCATAGTTCGCTTGGAGAGATTTAACCATTGCAGTTTCGTTGAGGTTTAAGCCTAGACACTGTGGCCATGCAGTTATCATTAAACATACGCCAAATTCTGCTACCAATAGCGCAAGGATGATCAGGAAGTACTAACAGGGGCACGTTGAAGAGTACGATTTAGTGAATCAGGTGCAGGCATATAAAGGTAAAAAGTATAAATACCATCGTTAATACGCAATAGGTATTCATGCACGTTGCCCAACATCCTAGCAAAGAGGCAATAATAGCCACTAGTCCAGCGGTGGTGAGGGCGAAAGCAACGTAATAAAATAACGGCTGCTCTAGCTCAGACAGAGGCGTCCTTTGTTGATCGGATGCTGATATTAGCAATCGCGATAGTAGAATCCGGGGGGAGTCGGTGAACAGATAGAATCCTGTGGAAAGCAGCGTTATACCACAGAGCTGAAAGTACAGAAGCGAAGTGTTAATCGGATTTTGTGGATTAATTTGCCGTGATAAGTTGTTTTGTTGGACATAACCGATATATCTTAATTGCAATGCTATCGAAGCAAAAACACTTTAGGTATAAAAATACACAGAACGCTAAAGGGTTGTAAATATCGTGCTACTGTGAGCGCAGTTGAAGAACATTTGCACTTGCGACTATTTTAATCTGTTGTTATACCGAAAAATAAAAATAACCGTTAGAAAAAATTCCAGTTTCCATGTTACCAGAACTCACTCAATTGGATAGTTTATTTGAGAACGCTCAACCATGCTGTGCTTGAGTTTCAACTTAGAATAACGACGATCTTCATCATGCTTTTACGAGTTATGTACATCTTTGATGGACCGTCATATCAAAACACACCGTCACACCGTTCAGACATCACAATTGGAAAGTTAAATAATGTTTCCAACTTACAAAAAATGCTACACGTTTCTAATAGTGGAATGATCTTAGGGGAACATATTTATGAATATGGGTATGTGAATAAAATACATTGTCCCGTGTTTTCATTGCAACACGCAGCGTGATTAACGTTCAATGCCAACAAAAGGGGCCATTGACATTAACCCACGGCAGCTAAAATTAGTTTCATCCGACATTGCATAGTTTTTGTGGTATATTTGGTCATAGAACAATGTTTTTGTACAATTACCGTTTAATAAATATTGCCATCGGATACCCGACAACGCTATGCTTTGGGTACACATGTCATCCGCAACGGGTGAACAAAAACGAAAAACGTGATCGGGCAGGTGTAACGTTTGCTCCACATGCATACATTTAGTAAGTTCTTGGGGAGGATCGCTCATATAGAATCAGCATATGGAAATGGAATTGGAAAATGTTGATTTAATTTTTTTGTTGAGTATGATGTAAAACCAACTCAACGAAAGAATTTATGGTTCTGTTGTATTTAAGTATGACTATTTGGTGATTCGATTAATGCCGTTAGACAAAGGTAACAAGAAAATTGTGTTTGTCACGCTGTAGGTTGCTCTAACGACAGAATCCACTACATAAAATAACCAGAACTTGAAACATACAAATAGACCAACAAACTAAAATAATAATTGCAATATACTGTAGTGGTCACAAGATTAATGGAACCATTTTCTAGTAACATTATTACTAAAAGTAATAACTTTAAGTTTTTTCACATATTTCTTTGTTGAAAGAAAGCCGCCATTGTTTATGTTTTCTCGATAAAAATTTCACGCATTATGAAGTGAAAATCACATTGATGAAAATGCCGTCACGAACGGATAAAGTTTGTATTCGAAGTTTGAGTTCCCATCTGCTGGTTTTGCACATTCTGTTTTGCCTGATTTTCACCAAAGCCCACTGCGCATCATGCATTTTTATTATGCGCCAACAGTTTGCAGCTACGTCGCGTATGCTTGCACCATTCAGTAGTAACATAATCGCCGGCACTAGTGATTCCGGCACGATTTATGAACACAGATGAACACTCGTACTTATAATTGGTGTCTGCTGTTTTTGATTTTTGTTTTATGCTCGTTCCGTTTTTATACACAATTTTGTAACCTTCCGCTTTTCCCAATGTTGCGTCCTGCATTGTCCAGTCCTTCAAATGCATTCCATTTTCAACGGGTTGATTTGGGCAAACTTTGTTGGGGTGGAATGGACGGTATATAGGCACAGCTCACGACAATGTGCGCAGATGCTTATGGAACCGACGTACAGACGCACTTCACAGGTACGCTTTAAAATCACTCAACCGTACTACATTTACTACATTTTCTATTATTCTACAGTTGATTTTGTTTTACACTGCGTTCAGCTTAGTTGTGTGAAATAACTTAAAAGTGTCGGCTAAATTGATTTGTTTAATTTCAACATTACTTTTAGTGAAAGTATTCCTAGCCGGTGATTAACACTAATAAATTTACTGCTTGGAATATATAAGTGGAACATTTCATTTAACTTAAACCATTGTGTTTTCAATAGTTTTCTATCGCAAGGCATGATTTTCTCGAATTACATGTCATCCGTACAATGAGATAACGCGGTACAATTCGATCAAACCATTGCACAACAATAGAATGCATACAAACCCTCTGAAATGGACAGCAAAAGTAGGTAATAATACAAACAAGGAATGTACTGTACTAATGTATGATTAACACGATAATGTTTTACCATGAATATTAGGTTGCAGCTTGCTAGCACAAACTTGTGATTAAACACTTTGCTCAATTTCATGGTGATGCTTTGCGGCCACAGAATGTTTTCGGTTGTATTTATGCCATAAAAACTCGTTCCACTATACGTTCGGCCGCCTTCACTTATAGCACTGTCGTAATTAATAGCGATCTACTACTCCTCAGTTGGCACGATCATTGCCCCACGAAAGCTGACAAAGAACTGCCTACATCGTAGTGGACGCGCACTGGACAAGCATATTGATCGCCGTTTGCGTCCGGTGAGGTGTGTGCGCATGAAGCGTTACATATTTGTGGTGTTAGCCGAATCGCCGGCAAGAACAACGCACGCAATGCGCCGATCCGGGCCAACGTGCGAATGTTGCAGTCCAAACCGGCCAAATTCGTTCGGACGTTCAGAGAGAGAAAAAAAACTGCGTTGCTGGAAATCAACTTTTGCCTGCTGGAACGTGATTTACCCTGCTGTTTGTGGAACCATGGAACCGCACGCGCTGGGACGTGGGTGTAGCATTAACATCAACCGTAGTGTTAACGTACGCAAAACATCAGACGACGGAGGATGACAGGATGACCCTTTTTGGTTCATTAAAACGCTCCAATTCATTGACAGAATCCTGCATGTAAAATAGTACTTTAATATCACTGTGATAATTAGTAAAAATCATTGATTAATCTGTTTCTAGAACCCTGTTGTATGTGCCAAACTTATTTATTCATCAGGCACTACAATTTCTTCGTGGTTTTGGCCTACTGTAGGAGTCATCCAAATCAGCCACGACCGAGCGCCGTCGATAACCAGTACACTATCCCGGCCTTTCTGGCGGACATCGAGCGATTCAGAACGATCTTAATAGTATTTGCTGGTTGAGATTCTCATGACATGGCCAGTCCACCGGAGCCTGGCGAGTCCAATTTGCTATGAGATAGTAAGTTCATCGTACGTTGAAACTTTCAACAAAACCATCCAAAAAAAGACCATTGTAGCTTATTTATTTATTGTTTTTTTATTCAACAAGAACGGCCAGGCCGTATTGCTTACAACTAAAGGTATGTCCTTCCACATATACGGGGAAAAATTCCTTCTGAGCGTCTTCCTCTCGAACGCGGGTCAGAACGCGGGTTTCGTCAGTTTTGGCGTGTCTATGTCTCAAAGGTATGTGAGTACTGGAACTATAAAGGTTCTATATAGTCCCAGCTTCGTTCGTCACGACAGGTGTTTTGAGTGGATAAGTTTTCTCAGACTGTAGTATGACCGGTTGGCAGCCAGCGACCTAGTGCGTATTTCAACATCAATGTTATTGTCGGTGTTGACTTTTGACCCAAGATAGGTGACTTCGAAAGAGGGCTCACCTATTTCTACGTCACCCCTGCGTAAATGAGGATTTGTTAGCAGGGCCGCTAGTGGTGCTACCACCAACTTGGTTTTTGTCTCTCCAACCTGAGATACAGCATGTTGTACTCCACAAATATTGAAATCAAATCTTTAACTGGTTGCAAAAAAAAAACTACACAGTCTAGTGATAATCAAACACCCGTAAATGTACAAAATTGATTTTTATTTAGATTCCTATTTTTGATGAGTTATGTCTCACCCACTGAGATATACGGCACATTTGTATACGTCACTACAAAACTCAATTACCTTCTGACAATGATAAACAATGTTTTAGATAGTTCGAAAAATGCTTTGATAGGCACAAAGGCAAACATAGTTCTGTTTGTAACGAAAGATTACAAAAATATCGTTAGTGCTAAAATTAACGGTTTTTAGTACATGTTCCAAGTATTCAAACGAAGCAATTCAATATGGCTACCCGTTTTCAGTTTTCGTGGTGTAACCTCTTCTACACTATTCCCTGTTGTGGTTCATGGACGTACCAGGCAGTATACAGGTTGAAAAATGTTTTGAAAGAAGAAGCTTCAAATAAAATGCAAGGGAAAAAGGTATACGAGGGTCACCGATAGTGTGAGTGAGTGAGTTGCTGTTGGAGCGAAGGTACATAGAGTCGTGGGTTATTTAACGGTTGTTGGTTGTGTAGGTTGCGTGTGCTCTAAGCGACATTGGAGCGACAAGGATAGTGCGTACCAAAGGGAGAAGCACAGTGTAGTGTGAGTGCGTACGCTGCCTGCAAAAAGAAGTAGGGGACGGCAGTAGTGTGAGTGTGCTTGGCAGCTAGGGACACACAACAAACGTACTGGATGTGTTGTTGCTTATTTGATATTTCAATCAATCGCTAAATTTGTATCGTACGTGACTGTAGCATAATTTTCGTGCAGTTCCTCTAGCATCCGCAGCAGTTTCGTGTCGTGTAAGTTAGCAGACGATCGAATAGTGATTACTCGCTTTGAATTCGAACGTGCTGATAATGCTGCATGTGTGTGCACCAGTGCGCGTTTTCGTAGGAAAATGAATCCCAATTGATGGAAGTGTAAAACGCACCGGTGGTAAAGTACACGCACGGATAGCCACGGTTCGCAGAAGACGTTAAGCGACGATTACGTTGTAATACGCACGCACACCAAAGCGAACGAAAGAGCCGTGCGCTTGTTGCGTCGTGTGCGAAACACCGCGCTAGTGATTGATCCGGTTCCTCCAGTGAGATCGGTGCTGATCCTGCGGACGAGTGAGAAGGTGCTAGCGCATAAAAAGGCTGCAAATGATACCATCTAGTACAATAATGGTACAGCGCCGAACACACCGGCAGAAGGCGTCCGATTTCAGTTGGCATGCAGTCAGTGTAGCAGGAAGGCAGAGTGTTGAATGAAAGAAAAAGAAAGAGCAAATAAAAGGGAAAGAGACCGAGGAGCGATAAAGCGGGATAGCCTTTGCAATACAGGGCTCTTACTCGCTCGCTCTCGGGTCAAATGACAATGTGGACTAGTGCGTCCGATGTGAACTGTGAATAAAAGGATCTTTCCTGGTAGGAGTTTGATGAGAGCATTGATCAAATCTCAAATCACCATTTGATCAATTCGTCGTACACGCGCGGTTGTGTGTGTGTGCCTCAAATAGCACAAAATAAAATAATATAACAACAACGTTTCCTATACAATTACCGTTCACTTTTCTCTGCGCCCTCGATTTTGTGTGCTTTTCTCCCATTCTCGCGACACTTTGCATCGAATACATGTGTGCGTGTTTGAAAGCGTGTAGTGAAAAAACACCGGTTTGATGTTAGAATCATGCACATATTTTCAAAATAGTTTTCTTTTTTTTTATTCACGATTTTGTTTACGGCTTGAGCCATTTTGTGCGTAAGAAGTGGTCGGTGCTTTATCCAATGTATTCTTGTGTTTGCTATTGCTTCCGTTTGCGAAAAATGGCTTATGACGAAACGAAACATAAACATGACAGATCCAAGTGATCGGAGAGCTGCGGAACACAACCAAATCGGCTAGTGATGGAATATTACAATGAACGTAAGGTGTTGGTGCATCATTAGTGTTGACCGTAACCGTAATTGATCGTATCCGTGTATGTATCGATGGGACACACATACACACGCTCCTATGTGTAGTCGAAATTTGGGAATTGTGCGTTAGAGAAGTGCAAAGTGTTTGGATGAATTGGAAAAAAAATGTATGCAATCATTGTTTCTTTTTGTCAGATAGAGGTTCTTAACCTGTTAAAATGTGGTACCGTGTGTGTTGTGCAACGTATGAACCAACGTGAAATGTGTAAATCATATTAAATACTTACTCAAGTATAAATTATTCTAAACCGGCCATCCATGACGTAATGATATTCAGCATAATAGAATGAATTAACCATACTCACTCCTGAGTTTCTTTCAGAAATTGGTAAGTGATCCCTATCTAGCCCACTAATTCAATATCCCGAAGAACTACGAGCGTTAGTTGTCAGTAGATCGATTAAACACGTGGCTCGTAAAAAAAAATATTGCAAATGCAATGTCCCGCAGAGCATTTTAATTTCAACAAACCATTATCAACATTCTGGGAACGTCCATAATTTTGGTAGTTTCTTCTTCTTTATCGGCAACAACATCCTCAAGTGGTTTAGGCCTTCCATTTCTGGCTTTTTGTGACTTTATTTACTCGTAGCTGGATGGTAGGTCCTGCGTACGGAATTTTGGTAGTTTGTATGCTCATATAAACCGCATGAGTCCGATGACTTTGTTAAGGAAATAAATTAATGAAGAAGAACAGATATAGGCAGTACAGTAGGCATTGATTGATATAAGCAGGTTAATTGCACAAGGGTTTAGCCAAATTGTATACAAACTGTGAAATGGATGGATCTGAACTACAATGCCAAAATGCTTGCCGGTACAAATGGTAAAATGAAAGAAAAGATCGGCCTAAAGACAAGCAATGCCGTTTGTTTTTCATTCTTACTTTTATTTTTTTATTTTTTACCGGAGTAGATCATTTCAACATGATTGACTGGGTGGGCGATGATCGTATACATTGATCACACACGCTGGCGCGAAGGTGATGTGTTATGCTGTGTCGATGAATGCAGAACGGAAACACCACCATCATAACCAGTGCGGACCGCGTTGCTTGTTTTCCACGTCCCTTTTGTTCGAAATTTTAGTGGCATGTTTCGTAGCCTGTGTCTCGCCCGCACATATGCCAAGGAGTAGCAGTACTGGAATGTGCGATCATGTCGACCTTTTTTTCCTTGATCTATGCCTTGTTCATCTGTTTCGTGGAGCGTTCACTGTGCAAACGACTGGAACACACCCAAACGCACACACTTGCACACACGGTGGCACCGAGGTGGCGTACCCTGGCTGTTACCTGGCTCCCGGTTTTTCGCTTCCATCCAATGGATTATGCTTTGCAAAGCATTGTTTGAAATATCCCAAAATTCAGCAACAATTGGCAGGTTCCAATGTGCTGTATATACAGCACACATGTGCGTTCCGGGTTACAATGTGGATTAGCGTTAACCCTTACTTGCTTACACCTGGTCAATGCACCGAGTGACGCTTGGACCTCAAAAAACTCCCCGTTTATGTTTACCGACAAATGCGCAATGAATCATTAAATTTACTATGACAAATGCAAAATTGAAGTCAGTTGATGGTGATGTTATTCCTTTTTATTTGAATTTTTAAATCAATAAACTGATCGAAGTGCGGTTCTCGATGGCTCGAAGAAAATTATTTTCTTTGTACAGCGATTGATTAGTTATGCAGTGTTTAATTAAGATAAAATTCAATTAGTGTATTATACACTCCTTCATTCTATTTGGATCTACACAATCCTTGTAGATGTCCTCTCACTTCAATTACCCACATGTAACTGAATGAAAAGTCTTGTGTCGAGTCGTGTACATTTGTTTTGTATTAACAATCAAACTTTCGGACTAGCGAATTTATTAAAGTTAGGTTTATATCAAATTCACCTTATTATTACACCAACTCATAAACAAAACAAATATTAGTTCAAGGATTTTGAAGTTTCGTCGCAATGGATCGAAATATTTTATTATCGAAAAGATCTCCATACGCACCGTTCCAAGCATTCCTTAGTGCACTCGTCTAATCGAAGCTTACACCACACTTTCTCAGTGTTTTCTTAGAATCGAGGAACAAAGCGAATCAAACGTCTAAGTTCACCGCAAGGGTTTCGACAAAAATGTACATAACGGCAAAACAGGCACAACACAGCAGCAGCGACCGTCAGAATGGTGGCATAGCTAAACGAAAGAGGATAAAAAAACTATTCCGAGCACCAGCATTAAGTTTGAATACGGCCAACAGCAAGTTGCAGTCGAGCAGTGATCGTAGGAACATATCGAAACAGCGAAACGTAACCTGAAAAGAGACACGAGAGCATCGGAAAGAAAAGAAGAAAACAATGCTAGAGAGCGAGAGAGTAGTAGCTCTTAGGAATGATCTTCTTGTTTACTGAATCTCCACGACATCATCCACCAACACACAATTATCATCCATCGGGGCATACATTTTTAGTTGTTAAATCTTTTCCTTACTTTTTTATATTCCAAACCGTCAAAGCGCTTCGGTGCGCCGTAAAGCACCGTTCGTGGCTGTGCGTTTCCAAGTGGCTTGGTGTAGGTGTATACTGCGAAGTGTAAACATGAACGTTATACGCATAAGCATAAACCTAGCTATTCATACTTTGGATGCTTTCTCGCTTATGGCTACATTCGCAATTAGTTTTTTTTTTTTCGTTAAATCGTACGATGCTTACAGAAAGATCATCTAACCTTGATCGATAGTGACTTCTATCCTATATGGAGAAATTTGTTGGATTAATAGACCGCAAGGCGCACACAATTTAGAAAAAATGAATCCCTGAGACATTTTCAACCTCTAGCGTATTCCTTGACGATCATTAAATACCCGTTCGGTTGTTGGCGCTTTTAGCAGCTCTTGCTTTTATTTTTCCAGGTAAACTTCTCGCACATAGGTATTGGATCATAACGATTAACGGTCATATATTTCGATTCAAACATTATAATATTGATGAAATTGTATGATGTAAAGTAATTCATATCATATTCAGGAAGATAAAAAATCCTATCCAGTAAAGCCTCTTTGAACGAGTTTCCATCGTTCCAATATTTACTTCGTTGTGCGAAAATAATTACGTTTCCTTATAATTTGTGTCAAAAGCGAAATAATCCGTTCGGCATCGAAGAAAATGCTCATTAATAGTTCATATGAGTTGTTTATCATCATGATAAAAGAATAAAGCTAAGAAAATCTGGTGAACGAAGTTATTCTGGATTGTTGTTATTATTTTCGTGATATATGGGAATCTAATGAGATGGCAAACTTCGAATATTTTATTATGTTTACACTGAAAATGAGAAACAACATTTGCTCATGATCGTTAGTCACTCGTTATTTCAAGAATCGTCAGAATCATGCATATAGGAAACAACATCCCATGCATTCAATACCTCGCGAATGTCGAATTTGTTTTATCTTCTGTTGTAAATATGTATGTCATAACATCATTTACTCCATAAGTTCTTAAAGGGATGGGTCCTCCATGTGCTCCGTTAAAAACGCTTTAATTTAATTTTCAATCCTCGGTCCAATTCAATTCCTAATTGGTGGTATTGCCCTGAGCAGATACTGAACATACCTTATCAGGCCAAAGCATATCAAACTTTCGACTTTTCAACACTGAACAACAAAAAAGGAGTACATGCTCATTGTGCGAAATATTTTCTGTTGTATTTCGATTGATTTTTGCAGCAATTAGATTTTGTGGCATGTTGTATCCTTTATCTACAGTACATTGTCGAAATTATTTTATCTAGAATTGTTATCAATTCAGAATATATTCAATGTTGTTCATTGGCTTTTGTGTTTACAGAGCATGATTGAAGACTTATGCGATACGTAATTAGTATAACGTTTCTGTTTGTCAAATTCCTTAAGCTTGAAGGTTTTCTGAAATGGTAGTCACTTCATTTTGCAGCTTAGATAAATTTCGCTGTACCAAATTTTACCAGTTTGTTTGTGGACTGTTGCTCAATGTCCAGACGTTGCAGAAAAGTGCAAGCTACTGCATAGAACTCATCTGAATGTTCTTTGATAGTGAAGTTTTCTTCAATGCTCTGTTGAGGTCCTTTCCATGTGTTGTTACAAAATGATAAAAAATGCAAAAATGTTTTCTGTATTAAAAGTTCATGCATTTCGCGAGTTATGCGAAGATTATCATTGTATGTTCGTTATGTTTATATTTATCATATGTTAATTATGTATATTTGTAATTATGGTGTTTATTACGTTTGTTCTTACTGTTATGTTATACAATTAGAGGAATGGTAAGGGACTTACGATCAATAGCGGTAAATTCAGTAGCGAAGAATTTTCTCTCTACTACATCCTTAATAGATTTAATCTGTCCTGTCCTGTCTGAAATCCGCCCTTTAGTCTATCTTTTCGCGGATTGGAAATTTATATCACCCTTCATGTGGATTGTATTGTGTTCGTAATATTAATGAGTGATGCTATGTATTATTAAGTGATGATAAGTCCCATGAACGAGTTGTCTGCATGAAAGTTTTAGAAAAGTGTATAACAAACAGTGTCGTCAAAATTTGATTCGATGTTTTCAAATTTGAGGCCGTGTTATAAGATCGAATAATGTCATCTACATATAAGAAGTAAAATGATACAAGGTTTACTATACTAAAATGGCATGTTTGGCATCGGAAGGAATCGACGTATGATGTTGTTGGTTTTCTGACCGAATATATTTATTTTCCTAGTATACATGCTCACCCAAATGACGCCAGACTTTGCCAAGAATACGCAAACCAAATCGCTAGATCCTTTGCGTCCACAATTCGATTCGGGTTTGTCGTACTTCACCTTTTACCACCGTAATAACTTTCGTTTGGTGTCTACTGTTCCCGAAATTCGATAAGTTGGAGGCTGATGCGCAATGCGCAACAGCGCACTTCGACGTCACGGGTAGCCTTCGAAAACGTTCGCTCCGGCACGACCTTTCGAGCAGTTGCGGTCGAGCTTTTTACTACCAATCATGCTTGTTACATGGTGGACGTTTAAATCGGTACAAACACCGCGTACATTTGCCAAAAGCACCACCGATTGGTTTGATTGGGCTCCGAATGTTTGATAAAAAGGGATGCTTTTGCACTGCAAAGTTAGAAAGATGTTTGTAAAAGTCTTTGCCCAATTCGTATAATTGCTTTTACCTTATTAGTATACACCAAAGGTGAGATGTGCATATAAGATCGGTAATGGTATATTGCATTAACGATTTTGAACTTTTAATACCATCTATTGGATGTTTTACCTCGTGTTACCAAATAATATTGCGTATTACAGAATTACCGTTCTGGATTCTTATTTGAACCCATTCTAGCTCAAGACTAATTAGGCAGTTCAAAAGATTCAATGGTTTGTAAGACTTTAAGAAAAGTGTTCAATTCTATTCGGCGGGATTCATTGGTAATGTGTTATTTTATAAGGGAATGCTATTTTATTGTTTGTTCATGAAGTCGAACAGTGAAATTAATGTGAGTTTTGCGACGGATCTATTTTCATGCACATGTGCATGATAGTGTACAATGAGCTTTTTTGAATCAAAACGAGAGTTAATGAGAGTGACAGCCGATGAGGTGATGAGGTTTAACTGTCTTTTTCTCATAATGCGTGTATCGGCAACGGCACATATAAGTCAGCCAATCAGCAGGAGAAATGTGCTTTGCCGAAGCGGAGAAGCAAAAAGCAATCCGCTTGGAAATGTGCTCCAACGCCTCGGCGTACACTCACACGTGACGAAAGCTAAGGTACATTTTTGCTTTCATTTTAACGTTGGAACGAACGTCGATTCACGAAAAGCTCACCGAGGGCGGGTGGAGATCCCTTCGATTTTTTCCCTTCTTTTTTGCGTGAGGTACGGCCGATACAGTCAAAATGACGCTGAGGTCGCTGAAGTAAACCATGCTCCCTGTTGGTGCCCCGGGTTGTGTGTCTTCCTGCGGTGAGAAAGCTGCAGAATGAATGAAATGGATTTTTTTTTTGCTTAAGTCGAAGAAATGAGATCATCGTGCGAGCCTTAGTCTCGCACGGGCGGAAGTGAAAGAGCTCGTTGTGTGCTCATTGTTGGCGTTGGTTGGGGAAGATTTGTTCAGTGTTTTTACCTTTTTTTCCCAGTTGCCGCTTGTTGCATGATGGAAAGTGTTGCTTTACTTGTGTATATTACAACTTCTTCCGGTTGATACATCGATGCAGAAGGCATTTCTTGCATCTACCCTACTGGGTTAAAAAAAACAGTAAAACCATTTTGGGTACAATAGATCGTACTACAATAATTATGTTTGTGGGAAATCCTTATGTGTTTGAATACTTTATGAAATATTGTTCCACTTTAATATTCTGACTGCGTTTATACATTTATCAATGACCAAAAGTACCATTAACAAGGAGTACCATTAAAACACCCGATGTACTAGTTTGCTCGTACCAAACCAAAGCTTTGGTACAAAGGCCACCGGAGTAAAAGTGTCGTTCACCGATTTGAAGATTGTCGTACAAATCCAATATCGATTGGGAAGCAGCACAAGTGTGGGAACGAGACAAGGTTTTTGTCATTGGCGCTGTTAGTTTGCTGTAGATTGGTTGTGTATTTCTCTACATTTTGATTTATCCTTACAATGAGATCTATAAAGTCTATAACAAAACGTAAACTTGGACGATAATTTTTATGGTTCTGCTGGTCAAATCTCCTGATGCCAAATTTCAAAATCAAATATAAATTTATGAACTAGTTTGTAAAAAAAAACACCAATTAATTATCTGGAAATTTTAGTTGCCCCATTGATTTTAAAAGACTGTATTATCTTTATACAAAAAAACATTGTTCAAACGCCATCCTCAGTGCGATAAAGTGCATTTACGTTTATCGACTGCATCGTTTACCACCCTTACAGGTCAAACTGGTATTTTTGTTTTAGTGAATTGATTTTAAAGGTACGAGTCTTACACCAATACCAGATTAATTTGGATAATTTTCACCCCTCTTTTGCCCGCATATTGATGTATTGGTGACTATGGCCGCTTGTGTTAGAAAAAACAAGTGGGTATTTTTGAAGTTTTCCTATGCAATGTGTCCCCTATTTATAAATCCTGCCATCCCGGCTGCCGGTGTTTCCTGGGCTTTTCGGCATGGTGTTCGGAATCCTGTTTCGAACTCCTTACTTAACGAAGCACTGTGTTGCACTGAAAGGCTACATATGGTCGGCGATACACGACGAAAGCCTGTGGTGTAGAGTCGCTTTGTGGCATTGCTTCTTCGCTTGTGCCACAACCGTACTAACACATCGAGAGGGATTAGCAACGATTTTCAGCTCAAATACAGCTCGTTTTCACCCCTCTGGAAAGGCAGAATGGAAAGTAGTGGCCGGTATGGGTGTACGTTTGCCGTTACCGGAAGGGAATTTTCACTCTCCCATCTGTCTCGTGCTCAGTTTTCTTGATCACTTTTCTCTCTAGATATGTAGTAAACGGTGGGTTATATTGCAGGTTACAGGTAAAGCGGGCAAAAGAAAAGCAGTTCATCTAAGGCTGTATTGGAATGATGAAAATAGATGATAAAAATATGAATGTTTTGGAACAAATGTACCATGTGTTTTGACGGCCATTTCTAGCGGTAATGGAAACTTTATCTAATTAGTTATATAGATACTAGCCTGTAACGCATATTAGACGTTATGACGTAATTTGACCCTCATTATCTAATTGAAAAAGTGTAACATATTTATGAATTATTTTTGTACCAAACTAGTAGGCTAGAGGAAAAGATACAGGGAATTTTTTGTTGATTTCATCAAGTTTTCACATTCATGAACAATTTCAGAGGGCACGGTTGCTATCATAATAGTTTGACAATAAACAAAATGATACACGGCGATATCGCAATTTTTGAAAAACGGATTTCCCAAATGCAATATTCCGTCTAAGGAATAATGTTAAACTAATGCGTGGATAGCGATTTGATACAGTAGATTTGATTTTTGAACACCATACTGGACAATCTCTTGCGCTTTATTTGTTCATCTTCACAAGTTTACTTCATTAATTGACGCAATATTGCTTACGTTACGATACCCCATTTTGGGTAATTGTTATGTGCTGCAGGTTTTGTCAATAAATACGAATATTTTCAAAATTATGTATAGACATTTCTTCATGCCCATATATAGTTTTATATTTAGACTAACAGCCTGTATTTTAATTTCTATAAAAAGTTACTTAATATGAAGTCAAGCGACATAGTAACAAAATGAATCATTTAAACGTAAGTCGTGATCGTTTTGTTTTAACCGTTATCAATAAGGCGTATTAACGTTTCATGATCTCTTTGAAGTTGTAATGATTTTAGGCTCTCTTTCTTGAGGTTTTTTTTTCAATTTTTCTATTACTATGTGCTATTGCTGGTGTGGGTTGGATGGGTTGAATGGACTGAAAAAGAGGTAGTGGGAGGGAGGGAGGGGGTGGAAGATGTACGTTAACTACGCGCTTAATAAAGTAGCTCCATTTTTATCTTGAGGGGAAAGTGGAAGGAAGTTACCAGTGCTTTCAAACTATTCTATCGCTTATGGACTACGCTGAGAAAAGGTCTAAGTTACACGAAAGTAGTAATAGCAGTATGATTACTACATTTTAGACTGACATTTAATTGTCTATCATACAATAGTAGATAATATAGACTGATTGTTACATATACTTAAACATGCAGACACACATATTTTTATGTACATACAAGATAACTCGAGTATTCATCATTAAGGTCATCATATTCGTAATTTTCAAAATAGTTTGTTAAAAAAACCTAAGGATATGTTTAGTTTATTTTATGAAATGAAGTGACTAAAAGTAAAAAGCAGCAATTTTTTTATCGACTTTGTTTTATTGCATAAGACATTTGTAAAAATTATCTAATAGATGTTGAACATGACGTGTATGACAAACAGAATATGTTCCATACTATTTGAACATGTTCGGATATGTAATAAATTTGGAAAACAGCCCAGACGTTTGGATACAATACTTAGTATACTATTTACCGAGCATTTTTCGTATGTTTTTACACTGAAGAATAAGTGTTAACTTTTTTAAACTCACACTCCATCATTATGGTGCACGCTTTTGATACACAATACGCATTAAATACGCACAAGCCCGCTAACAGGGCCAGGAAGGCGAAAGCCTCATGATTCAAGAAAGAGATCGTTGCTGAGATAGTTTGTAAGTGTGAGCGAATAGGACGATTCAGTGGGATCGCAGGCGTATGCAGCTGCTTTCGTCACAGTTCACAACGCTCTTTGGATGCTTCCCTGTTGTTTCTGCCTAGGAAAGAAGTACAAACAAAACCCTACGTGTCGTACATATCGGTCGCCTTTCGATTGGGTGCCAGCGTACAACTTCCGGGAGTGTTCTTTGCGATGGCTGTCTGGTGGTCTTCGTAGTCATGTTGGAATTAACTATGGGTAAAGAGCGCGACCGAATCAAACGAGCGTCGAATGGCGGTCAATGAACATTTTCAGTTATCCACTCTATTTGTACCTTCGTAAAGACAAAGCTGGCCCGGCCGGTCATGTTGGGGTCAATCGATGTCCGGTTTTGGGATAGCTTTGGAATAATATGAGTAGGAGCCAGCGCACAACGCAAGTTTTGTCGCCGCTGAATTCGAGACATATGTCCCGCGAAGGGTACGACTCCGCATAAGCGCACCAATTTGCAGGGGTACATCATTGCTGAGCTAGTATTTACCATCTGTACTGCGATTTGCATAATATACACAAGCATGACTAGGCAAGCAACGTTTTATACTTGCATAAGAGTTCCTCAATTCGTGCGTCTTAGCTGTGTAGGTAGTAGCGGCACCGATCTTCACAGCACAGGAGCGGAACAAAATCTCGTAGGCCCTTACGCAGAACTGTCCATAATGGTATGATCAAATAAAGCCAAAGAATTCCTGAAAGGAACGTCAAAACTTTTTGAAGTTTTAGTGCTACAAAAAAGAATAAATAGTCCCGTCCAAATTGCTGGGTGTTTTTATGTACGCAGATTTTGAAATTTACAGTTCAAGCAAACTTTAAATTTATCATGTATAGGGTAGGTTCCTACTTACAGCGGTACAAAGTAATGCACTATGTTAAAATGTTCCAATTTAATTTTTGTTCCTGAAATCAGTGTTCACAGTACACAAACAGTAGGCACAAATTGGCAATAGTTATTACAAGTAGCGACTCCGAGTACGATAAAATCGTAGTGACATTTCGTTGGTGATTAAGCTGGATCCCAGAGGGCAAAATTGTATGTAAACCCACCGTTTCTATACGTTTCACACCGCCGATTGAATAAAAGTTTTGAGTTTGCATACAATTTTTCTCACTGGGATACCTCAGTAAGCATCGCATCTATGGATGTTGAATAAGATATCTCGATATCATCGATATCATAATATATCATCATTGTTTCAAAAAGGCTACCATCTGATCGAAATAAGTGAAATAAAAAAATAATATTGAAAATTAGTTACATACATGCAATACATTAAAGTTGTTATCTGAACATATCGAATTTATGTGTGGTTTTTATTTTATTCATTGCATTGAACTCTTATGATATATTCATGTTTCACTCTTTGTTTTACGGCACAACAACTTCAATAGGGTTCTATGGACCTGCCATTTTACGCTTTCTTTGACTTTATTTACCCGTAGCCGGAAAGTGAGACCTGCGCACGAGGGATAGGTTCGGAAGGGATTTTGGACCAGTCCTGTCGTATGAAGACCCGCGCCGCAGCCACCAGGTTGCCCCATGATTTATTAATATAAATATAATTTGAAGGATATGTGATTTTTACGAATAAGGTGCTGCACGACGGAAAGATTAATGTTCTGGAATGAGCAAATGTGCAAGAATGGTAGAGAAAAGGGAAAAAAGATATGCGAAGAATTGCCAGCAGTAATATAGAAAGAAGCGGAAGAAACCACAGAAATGCATCTGTCATTATTTTGGTTATTTTTTGCTGTTCATTTTCTCGTTCCAATTGGATTTTTAAAACGTTTTGTATGCTTATTGTGGCAGCAAGAACGCGTTCGTGGTGCAGCACGATAAATGCATACCATAGTCTGTGTTAGTTTTTCTGTTGCATAGGGCAGCTGTGTTGAAGCATGTGTGCGTTAGCGTGCTTGGTTGTCCCTGTTGGTTTCAAAAGTCTCGCACGTGTGCATTAATGTGCGACAGTGCACAGGTGTCGTAAATGTATTCGAGAACAGTGCCGGGCTCTGGAGGGAGAACCGTAGGATCAGCCAGAGGAGAAGGATAACAAGGAATCTTCTCGTTGTCCAGTGATTTAGATGTGTGTGCTTGTGTTTTCGGGCACATTTGGCCAGTAGAGTACCCTTTTCCAACGGTAACGCTCGAGATGTTTTATCCCACTTGCGTATTTGTTTCTTCGTCGTGCTTAGTGAGGTGCCTAGGTTAGTCTATCGCATTCTGAAAAAGGTTGTACATACTAATACCACCGCAAACAAGAGCATCAGATTGCTAGAGGTACAGTCGAAAGTTAAACTGGAACATTTAGACCCATTGCAAGGTATTTAAATTGTATTGTAAACCTGTTCCTTATCTAAGAATAGCCCAACGTAATAATGTTGACACGTCTAATAATTTTAATGAAAACAATGAATGTAAAAAAATATTTTTTCAGTAATTATGAATTAGTTCGAGCTTCTTGGAAGTTCTAAGCGAAATGGATGTTAAGGCCCTTAGCGTTTGGCAGTTGTGGCAGTATCTTCAGATATTGGGGCAGATCATACTATAAGTTAGAAAGCTTAAGTTTTCAGCCTGTATCTGTCAAATAATCCAAGTACCGGGCTGTATCATTCTGTACAGATTTGTAAAGGACATTGTTTTCATTAATTTCTTTTTACATGTTTAGCATATGCGAAACATGGCCTAATCTGGTTCAGACCTGCTAGCAAAATTTTTTTTTTTTATTTGTTGATCTGCTGACCGAAGCCTTCGTTAGGAAAATAATCTAATCTTTTTTCCAAGGCTTCACTTGGCTTGTCTTCTTTATAGTGAGCTGAAAGCGGATAAGCCTGAAAACGTCAAAACGCATATAAAAATCTGGCTTAGAGTATGATTCCGGCCCTTATTAGTTCTCCAGGACTTCGGCGGCTGCTTAGGTCGCGCATTGGATGATCTGCCTCTGTTTCTGAGAGTTTTCTATAGAATCCATTCCACCTTACAAAAGCTAGAGAGAAAATAAAAGATGTCATAGGTTCTTCTACATGCTTCACTTCAACGTGAAAACAATCAAGAAATAGTCCAAATATTAAGAAACGAATCACAATTCGACGTTAGACGGGACTGTTTATTATGCTAGTACATGTATGCTAGGTTAAGAAAGGTATTATGATTTGTAACACCTAAATGGATTAGAAAGACGAAAAAAATATTCATACCGCGCCAAAATTTGCCTGAACAGACATGTCATATTTTTTTAAAATTTTGATAGAACGACCGTATCTAATTTTTTTTTCCACGTAACGGGATAGTCAGTCCTTGCTGCTGAGGTTTGATCCGGACGAGATTTTGTCTCTGTCTTTTTTCTGGACACGTAATATCCGTCATACTATTCTTTTTTACGGATTCTTAAGATCAATTTTCTCACCCAATTTATTCTCGGTGGATTTAAAACGCTTTAAGGGTTTTTCAACGCATTGATAGAAGTGTTTTTGCTAAAAATCGTGTCTACATGCCTACCCGTACTGCCCCAAAAAATTTGTCGACTCTTGTACTAATTTTCACAATTTAGCAAAATGCTACATCAGTTCATCACTTATGGTATTACAAGATTTATCCATATGTAATATTGTACTTCATACAGCTCCATTCTTCATTCCCTCTCCGTACTTTTGCTGTATAAACACTCACACTATATTTTACAAAAACTATGACACAGCGAGCCGAGTGCACCCGGTATAAGGTGCTTTTTTAAGGTTCGGAGAAAAAAATGTCTCGACCGAAATGCATAAACTGTAAACTTTAGATATAATAAAGTTACCATAGCAGTTTGGTTACGAGGATCTGTTGGAAAAATTTAAATGAAAAACGAAAATGTTAATCTCGAAACGAATAACATCAAAAGTATCTTAACTATCAGTGTAAACAAAAAAGACAAAATATTGTTTTTCATCTACTTTTCATATGTTAAAAGCTAATCAATATTGAAAAACAGTATAGACGAATAATTATACTTTTGCCAACAAAGTTTATAAATAATATTTAAGTTTTCGATCAAATAACAAGTTGCATTCTAAACTGATGGACCAAGGATTATAATTTCTTCATACAACTGATAACGTTTTCTGTGAATGAGGATGTTCAAACGGGTCTGACTGATTAAAAATAACGTTTTGGCTAATTAATCGTGACGGTCGCTATTATGAAGCAGGAACTTTGTTTGAATGTATTTTTCGATCTTAACTAAACGAATGTCATGTTAAGCTGGTAGAAGTGCAGCTAAACATGAGTACATTACGCCAAAGAAATGACGCTTGCAAATGAATTCGATTGAGTGAGCGCGGTACCAACCGCACCAAATACGAAAAGGAATAATAGAACATAAAGAACCGAGCAGCACTTCGGATCGGAACGAGATAAGGTGCGTTTAGGAGAATAAAATAGGCGTTAAATAAATTGTAACGCGTCGTAGTGGTAATATTGATAACGGCCGAATCTGACACCGGCTGGATGTCCGGTGTAGCTTCTCCTAACTTGTGGGAATGCAAAGAGATGCTTTATCCAGTTGGAAAGCGTTGGTGCTGACTGGACATACTGTACCATCTCCCGGCAACAGCGAGTAAAACGAAACAGTATGGTCCCACGTCGCCCCAATCTTATTACATCCGATTTGGCGAGCCTCAGTCTGCAACCAACCGGTTCACCGGGTGGCTTGGTTCTTCCGTTCGTCTGAACTTCCTTTAAACAGTGTCAGGCACGGGTAGGGTTTCAACAGGCCCCCTCTGTTGCCGTGAAATATTTTGAGTGCGTGAGCTTGAGGTTTTAGAAGTGTGGATGCCAAATCTTTACCACGGTGTGGGGTGTGTTTTACTGTGCTCAGCACATTTATTTAATGTCGCACTTGCTGCCCTGTCATTGTCATTCTCTCTTTCTCTCTTATTTTTTTTAGTAATGTTTCGTTTCTTGTTACTAGCTAGCGAACCATCCTTTACAGTCCGCCACGGTGGATGGTAGCACCTTGCTTCTTCTAATGGGTTTGGGGCTGCTATCCCTTTTCGTTCAGTTGGACGCACGTATCGAGCAACAAGAGCCACAGTTTTTGAGCGAATTTAGCTTAAATTCTCCTCGGGGAGACTGTTTTTAGAGAGCAGCCGAAGTTTAATTCATGGCAAAGTGTAAGGTGCAGGGTTCGTCATGCAGATCAAGGGAATGGGCAAAGTGGTTTGACAAGGTTAGCTCATGTTTCCCGTATCCTAGAAATATTAACAAGCGTTTGTTCCAAATGAACATTCATTATGCATTCATTGAAAATATATGTAATTTACTTTATATTTTCATGGAAATTTTAAAATGAATTACACGGTTGAGGGCATAATAGCAGATCACATATTTTGTAAAGATCATATATTTTTTCATAATGCTACATACAATCTGGTTGCAACTAACTGCTGGACTATCTGTTTTTTTGAGTCAGATGCCATCGTAAATTTAATCTTTAGCCTATGCAAACACTATTATTTGATATGTGAGCTATATTAAGAAAGTACTAATTATTCGAATCGTGGCTTACTTTTAGTAATGATTTTTCCATTTCCTATTTTTACTGAGTTATGGTTGTCTTCTAAGGTCGTCTTTGATATTTCATAATTTTATTTATAGTAGAGTGACGATTTGTCCAAAATATTCACTTAACATTGAGCAAGAAACATCAAATGATATGAAAAATGTTTGCAACGAACAACTTTGCCCAATGCAAATAAGTAATCTTTTGTTCTCATTCCTTTTGTTCATTGAATATTTTCGGTATAACTCTCGGTATAACTTCGGTATAACGATTTAAATTAGTTCTGTTCGCAACGATAAAACAATGATAGTGAATTAATTTTCATAAGTCTGTCACTATTGTTATACAAAGATAATAACAAAAATGTTTTAAACTAGAATTGAATACAGTATGGCTTGAATGCGGCAAGAATTACATTACTTACAATTACTAGAAAGGTTCAGTTCTCCTCAATGATCTTTTAGGACCATCGAGTTACACGTAACGGGGAAAAAAGAAACGCTTACCGATTCAGCTTGAAACACCCTGCAGAGGAGCCACAAAAAAATACGACGGTATATCTCATCGTCGTTTCGCGTCCAGCTCCCTTCACTTGCCGAAACGTTTCGTACGTTCCATACTTCATACCAATATCAGCACCAGCAACAGCAGTTTTTGTACAGTGCGAGAGCATATAGGCAGCGTCAGACCAGCAGATGTGTTTTGGTTTGGATGGAGTGGACGCAACGCACGAGTCACTTTTAGGGGTGGCAGAATAGAAGGGTGGCTTATGTGAGGTGAATGTTTGGTGGAACGGGCGGGCAGAAAGACAGGCATCCCCAACAAACGAGAGAGCTGATGAGCGTAGAGTTGACGAGAAACGAACGACCGAATGAACCGAGCGGAATGTACATTGTACAGTGAGCGCGTACAACCGGGACGGCATGGACGACGAAGCGGAATTACGAAGAAATTGTTCGACGGCAGCGACGAAAGATTGTGCCGATTCAGTCGATAATTGCGCGGCCGCTGAGGTGGTGGAAGAAACTCGTGCCACGGTGTCCAGTGTGTGTGGCCTTTCTGTATGTGTTGTTTTCGCTGCCAAACGCAATCAAGTAGTGCAGTAGAGTGCTGATTGGTACGCAACAGAACGTGTGCTAGGGATATTTTGTGGCAACGTTCCTTGGACGAAGTGTAGATGAAATGGCGTAGGTACGGGAGTGGTGATCGCAGTGGGCGGGTGGATGTCCGCGAGGTCGGCTACCGGCCGCAAGGCTTACGCAAGCCAACGGTCTGAAGCGATGGAAACATCGCAAGCTCGCATGGCAGGATTAATAATTTGGTATGGTTCAATTATCTTGCAGAAATTTGATCATTACGTGCGCACCAAAGCATTGTCGTTCTGATGTCGTGAATGGAATAAAGTTTTTAAAAATCGATGCTACAAAATCCACATTCATCTTAAAAACGAACAACTTAATAACGAACGTTGTTTCAAATGATCATGCGGGAGTGTTTATTAAAACAATAGATTTTTTTTTTGACATTTAGGAACTCCAATTGGACGAAGACATGTTAAGAATGTAGAAACACACGTGAATATTATTTTAAGCTAATAATTGAAACTGTTGATCCGACTAACAGTTCATGATTAAATTAGTAATTATTGCTGTTATCTAAGATGCATTGATTAAAATGTTCGATTTTGTGTGGAAATGTTCGAATTAAATATTTGTTATTTACTCGTCTACTCTCATCATTCCCAAAAAATATGTACTCGTAATATAAAGTGCATGTGCTCACGGTTATGTGATTACACAAGCCACAATATGTCCGTGCTGTGACAACTGGTATTGTTTTTACGATCAATTATTCGCCTGTTTTAAAAGCTTCAGATTCTATAATGATCGTTGAAGTTCGCCGGTTAAAACAGTTAGAATGTGGTACTGAAAGAAGATCGCGTATAGCCGCGTGCCGGAGAGATAAGCTCGGTTAAACAAGTGAGTAAGCAAACGGAAGAAGGAGAGAACACCATCGAAAACATTACGAGGAAAAGCGAGAAAGGAATGCGATGCAACCGCGACGAGTTATGATTAACATGGTAGCGGTGGGGCCACCAGGACAGACGAGTAGAGGCGCTGTTTGGATTTCCGTTTGGGATGAGAAGAGCCTCACTGCGTTTGCTTCGGTAGCGGTAGCGCTGTTGAAAACAAAGCACGAATGTGCCATGAAGTGTCCGACGATGTTGGGGTTTCGTGGGGGATTATCGACACTTGAGCGCGCTTGATTTTGATGGTTTAGTTGATACGAGATAATTGCGTGGAAGCTATTCGGAGACGGGCACTGCACGCACGCATTAGCTTTTTAGCTGTTGGAGCTTCTGATGATAGCGATTCGATCAGTGCAATCTGTTGAGCTGATATAGTTGCGCAGACTATTGTAAAATTACAAAAACTTGCAGCAGAAGTTGAACCTTGCCGTTTGTGCGTTTTTGTATTTATTTGTTTGTAACGATACTCTAAAGCAGGGGTCTCCAAACTTTTCAGTCCGCGGGCCACATTGGTTGAAACTATGATAGCGTGAGGGCCACTTACACATTAAGGTTTACACTTGCCACTTACACATTACAGGGTTTTACATTAGATAGGATATGGCGAATCCAAGTTACTGAATCACATGAACAGACAAGATAGACACAAAAACTACAAACTTTAATGAATCGCTAAAATTGGATATGGAATCGCATGCGCAATTTAGTGAGTGCCAAATCGGTCAGCCTGTTTACGTACAGGCGGATTCAAGTGATGAACTACAAAATGAAGTTGGAAATCAATCACAAGTATTTATCATTGTTGTGTAAATTATTACGCTTTGGATCGGTCAGTGTAAACGCATACGTCAAACTCGTCGATCGCATGACGTAAACGGGTTGAGAGCCAACGGGCTAACAGTTACATGAAAAATAAAAGAGGAGTTGCGAACAATCCAGAAGACCACGAGGTTTAAACTTTCGTTAAACATAGTGCTGTTTGCGAAAATCCGTGTTCTACACTACAATCATCATTAATCCTATGTTTTAATCGACATTTTGCACATGCTTTGTTTAAAATGTCATACATTAATTTTGAATATTCTATCTCAACTCATGAAACCGGCAGATACGGAAACGGCCCGGCCGGATTTGACATTCTCTAAATTGTGCCCGCGACTCCATATCCAGCTTTTCCGATTCAGTAAATTGTGCTGTGTTTCACTATCAAGCTCCCAGTTTATCTTATAAGATTTCGCGATTCAGTAAGTTGCACTCGTCAGATTCTATCTATTGCCAAACCCTGTATCTTCCGGATAGTTTAGAGAGATGTTGCGCTCGAGATGATTTTTATTTCACAATTTCTACTATTAAATATTGCTAACTATTGCAGTAATTAAATTGAACAGTTATGAAATATTACAACTTTCCCAAAATAGACATTTCCATTACAATTGTAATATTAGTAATAGCGTCGCGGGCCGCACTGGATACTCTCGAGGTCCGCATTCTGCCGTTGAAAGTATCCAGTGCCGCGAAGCTATTGCTAAAATTTGGAACATACGGTACTGGATTATTCAAACAAAATTATAATATTTTTTAACCATTCATCTATTAATTATTGGTTTCTTCTTTATCTGCACAACAACCTCAAGAGGTCTAGGCCTACCATTATTTTGACGCTTTCTTTGACGTTATTTACCCGTACCCGGAGAGTCAGTCCTGCGTACGGAGGATTTATCCGGTCCTGTCGTCTCGAGACCAGCACCGCCATCAATACTCCACCGGATTACCCAAATTATTGTATTAATTCTTTAAATTAAAAGACATTAATTTTGGATAAAATACGTTTTTGAAGTCGTTGCAGCACTGCAAGGCTAGTTTCAACTAATATTTCATAATTTTTTGTAGTAATGTAATAGTGCGACTCTCCGATATGTTTTGCAGTCCAGTCCTCGCTCCAACTGTTTGGAATGCAATGTAGTATGAAAACTTTTTCAATACAGGGTTTACAATAGAAAATATAACCAACTTACTGAACCGCATGTCCAACATACTGAACCACACAAATGAATAACATAAACGGTAAAATTGAAAACGTCAAGCACTGGCTATGGCTGGCAAACTGGCTATGGAATCGCGTGCACAATTTAGTGAATACTAAATCAGCCAGACTGTTTACGCATAGGGGGATTCATATCATATCGGATCATATCGTTTATCTTATTTGTTTGTGTTACTCAGTAAGTAATACTCGCTGTATACTATCTACTGAAAAATACTGTACAATGAATTAAAAGTACCTTCATTAAAGTTTTCAGTAACAGTACCATTTGAAACTAACAAAATGACAATAAAAAAATACCTTGAGAACTCCTATATGACATCACTTGAGAATCTTAGACCATCTACTGCTTTTCTTTTTGGAAAGTTTTCTTATATGTTATTATATTTTTTTGTTGATTTTTATTTTTTTTATAAACACGGTCTACACGGTCGAGTATACCGGCGATAAGGTGCGCTGTCACTGCTTGTAAAAGAAATGTTTCTAAACTAACGTAAGATATACCATAAATATACAATGTTAGCTAAATATCCTTCCATTTTCGAACTATTGTTCAAATTTAATGAGTTTTTTTAAAATTGAAACTTTTGGGACTTGCAGCAGCAGATGCAAGCTAGCAATTGCATTTCGCTGCAATGCCACATTCGACGGTCATTGCAAAACGTCTATTTGACGTCTGAGGCGTACTTTTAAGTTCGCTTTCAAATGCACTAGTGTGAAGGGAATTATTGCTTTTTTTTTAGTTATTTGACTGTCGAGTTGTTTCCAGCTACGTTACGTTATCAGCTTAGATAAATTAATATTTAATATTAGTAGTTCGTTAGGATAAGGTGTTAGATTTATTTGGGATTGCGATTTAAGATGAATGAATATTATTAGAACCCATAAAATTATCTGACATATAAAACTTCTGAGATTTCGTTAATACGGGTACATAAATTGTAATGCGATTAGAATCGATTAGTATTATTGAAAATATATTGCAAGCTTTTTCATACTCTTAAAATATACGCACATTGAGCAATTCACAGTAACTTTGGTTGAAGCAGTTTAATGTGGTGTGCATATTTTTATAAATTTTGTATATTGGGTGTACGTGATAAGCATGTAAAGGATTGTTGGGTGTGCAAACAGATCGCGATCAGTGTGAGCGTTATCAATTAGCTTTAATTGTCATTTCCTTGTTAGCCGTAATTGCGATAGATAGTTCTGATATGCCATAAAAAACGAAAGGCGAAGATGGCAATTTCTTCTTCTTTCTGTGAATTGCAATCGTAAGATGATTCAATAATATTTGAAGTAAACGATAAGCACAAAATGGATGTAAACGATTCGCTGCGTCTGACTGCAATGGGATTTCCGTAATCTTAAGGACAAATGCGTAAAACAAATGTGCAATTGCAATTTGCAAAAACAATATATGGTGCACCTTGGTTGCCAAAGAGAAAGCAATACGATGTTTACTTAGATGGTTTCAGAAAATAAGAAATATTTGAAACAAAATTAAAACTACTAACGCATCTGATATTGCATACATCTTAACAGGGAGAAAAGACCTGTACCATTGTAATCGGTAACTCTATAGAGTAGAGTTTTGTGGCTCTGGATATGATGCAGCATCAGTAGGCGAAAGGGATTTTCAATTTGTCGAAGAATTAATCGATTTCTTTTCCGATGTCACATACTTCTTTCCGCGTGCTCTCATACTAATGCTTTGTTTTTATTTCTTGTTCTTTTTTCTTCCTTCTTTTCGATTTCTTTGGTTGCCTTCTAGCTTCTTCTAAACTGGTGACAGTCAGCCGCCGCACGTTCGCTCCGATACATCGCCGTTGTTTAGTGAAGATTTGTTCGCATTTGCGCCGTGTCCCCAGCGTGTTGTTCACGGTAGTATCGCGTTCAAAACTGCTCCCACGTGCGTTCCCCTTGCGTGCCGAAAACGAGCGTCGCCCGTATGGATGTATTTGTAGCTGTGTTCAGCAAGTTCAGCAGGACTTCAGAGCAAGAGAGCTCTATCGCTATTGATTATGTTCCAGCATGCTCTGTTCCAGCATGACACTGATGGAAGAAAAACCGGTTCATCATACGGTGACTGCAACAGACGGTTGTAGCTTTCGGATATCCCGCGAGACGCTAGGATGGAGCGAGCATCCTGAGAAAGAAACCTATCGTTTTCGGCCTGTCATTCAGTACGCTGAAGTGATCGCAAACATGCGGAGTTCGAAAGAGTGTTAGTGTAAATGCGCGACTATCAAGGCACGATCATGACAACCGTGTATTCACGCATGATAGTTGCAGTGCAGTATTTTGGATTTCGAATAGCAAATCATAGTGTTCGTCATTGTAACAAAAGGAGCGTATCGAAAGTCTTGGATATGTGAGTTTGTAGTTAATTTTTGACTTGATGTTCTTTACAAAACAACCTCAGCCGTGATCTGGAAAATAACGCTTATGCCAGAAAAAGAACTGCATTGCGCCCGCAGGATCGCGTGCCCCACGGTTCGATTGTATCCAATCAACGATCGTAGTATAATTTATCGTACTGGATAACCATTTTAATACGAAGGGCTAAAAGTCCTGTGGTACAAATGGATCTCTTTGTGCAATAATAGTTTGCTAGCTATGAGTGTTTGTGCATATGTAAAGCGCCATGTATGAAGATAAGTGTTGAGTAGTGATCCGGGTGTGGAACCGATAGATTTATTTCCGCTCAGTAACAGAAAGTGATACGGGAGTGTAGTGTGCGCGTGTGTATACGACGGCGGGGGTACTCGCTATTCTCTTTCGGGGACTATCACCTTAGTATTTGTGGGTGCACGCACGCATATTGGCGCGGCGTGACCACAAAGCCACCGGCACCAACGTCTGTATGGATGCGGGAGGACTCCCAGTATTTCCGGGTGCTAATCAGGCCAATCACCTGAACAGTCTTCACCTGCAACAGCAACAACAGCAGCAAGCGCAACACCATCAACTGACGCTGCAGCAGCAGCAGCAGATGCAATTGCTGAGCAACCATAACCTTCATCAACAACAGCAACAACAACATCCGCAGCAGCTTCTGCAGCAGCATCAACTTCAGCAGCAACAACAACATCAACAGCAACAGCAACCGTTGCAGCAGCTTGCGCAGGGCGGCGAGGCTCCCCAGAAGCGTCAGGCGGTATTCGACAGACTGAAGCGACGCATCGAAACCTACCGGCGGCGGCAAACCGATTGCACGCCTCGGTTTGAACAAACCTATAGTGGGATCTGTGAGCAACAGAGTCTCGAAACGACTGCTCTGCAGAAAAAGTATCTCGAGCAGAAAAATAAACGATCGCTGAAGAAAACGGAAAAGAAGCAGGCCGAACAGCAGCAACTACAGCAGCAGCAGACCCTTTCTGGAAATCTTCAAAGCAGTGTTCATGTGGTGAGCATTCTTTTATTTTATTTCTAAAACTGCTTCGTTAATATGGTGCAACATTTTACCAAATTAAGTGTAAACCCACAACCTTATGTATTGCGAACTTTACAGAACAAATTTATGAATTTTAAAAATCGTGTTCGATTATTGTATTGCACATTGAATTTGATGCTATAAGCCATATTCAACGGTGTGTTTGATAGTTTATTCGAACAGACAGAGAAAAAATTCGTTAATCGCAAACAATCTGTTTTTTTTTATTCAATAAGAACGGCCAGGCCGTATTGCTACAATCTGTTTTAGTTAAAATATTTAAACTCTAGGATTATTTTCCCCGTGTTGTCTTCATTATATTCATGTTACCTGCAAACCATAACGATTCATTCACTCACTGGTAACTGTAGGAATCAACGTTCATGCAAGCGTTTAAATTGCGCGATGATGTAGAATCCAATTTTCATTTTCAATTTTCACGTCTGATGACTTCGTCTCACCTTCTGTTTGCATTTGAACCTCCTCCCTCAAGTGTACTCCCGTCTAGCAACTGCTGTCAGGGTATTCGGTTACATTGCAATAGCCAGGATTTCGAATGCGGTAGGGGTATGATTTAGTTTTCCCAATTTGGTTCTACACTGGTCTCGAACAGTACCCTAGAGTATAGCGATTGTCATTTGTCCATATGAAGTATTTTATTTTATATATGTTTGCATTTCCTATGCCTATTTATAATGTCACGTTTCGATGTGTTCTAATAGCACTGAAGTACAACTCTGGAAAAACTCACTATCGGACGAAATTTGGCACAATGAGTAATGATATGGCAGACTGGGGCATTAGACCAGCTTGTATTTGTTGATAACCATGGCTTGTTGGAACAGCAATGTCACATACAAAGGAAAAATTCCTATTAGCGCACATATATTTTTCAGTAAGTTTTACAAAATGTTGAAATTTCATGTAAAGTCTTCATCATCTTGCTTTGGTGAAGTTTTATAGACTAGGTGTGAATTATTTTTGTACTCTTTCGTAGTACTCGTTAGGTTTTATACTGGTTTAAATGCAATGTTGCTTAACGGTTCCATTGGCTGAGAAACCTTTATGTTGTATTGCCATAGCTTCGTAACTTAACCCACCATATTTACCCTAATATTGGTTGATAAATTATAAGCCGAATGTAATATTTTGGAAAAAAGGAAAGCATCGAATAGTAATGTAAAATGTATATGGCTCAGCTATAGCTCCAGCATATTTTAAAAGAAAGAAATCGTAAGACCTTGCTCTGTGAAACACGCAGCACAACCGACATTCATTGGTTGTTTTTTTTTACAAGAGAAACAACTTGTTGTCGCTTGTGTTCTCACGCTTGGTATGGTTGGCAACAGCTGGAGAACTCAGCAGGTGTCAGTTCTTCTGTTTGAGCGTGTGGTACTGTCTTCTACGATTGTATGTCTGCTATTTTTCGGGGTTTGTATCGATTACACAAGTTTTTTTTGTTTTGGTGAAGCTTTCATGTTTATGTTGTGTTATAAGGCTAGATTATATTGGTGCGGTGTCTATGCGATACGATGCTATAATTTTTAAGTTTTAAAATTTCTGGATTCATTTACGTGAATTTCTGTTGAGCAATGTATGAGGATGGTTTGAAAAGCAGGAAAATAATTACATTTATTTTTTTTTTTTTCGTTAGAACGGCCTGGCCGTATCGACTTATTTTACCACGTAGCCGGATAGTCAGTCCTTGCTACGGGGGATTGGCCCGGATGGGATTTTGGTCCAGTCCGTTCGTGTGAAGACCGGCGCCGCTACCATCATGCCACCGGGCCGCCCCTAAAAAAACAGAAAAAGAAAATAATTACATATTCCTTATAAAAAGATATTGGAATTTATAAAAAGTTAGCTGCGATATGTCTTCAATTTTGCCACCATTAAATTGAGAAGGGACACGCGCTTACGACATGTTCTGCGTCTCAGTAGCTTTGTCGTTTCGAGGGATGGTTGAGCCAGTAATAAGCAGCAAGGTTCAACGAAGACGAACGAATGCGCGCATTCGCCGGGTACCTCGCGTATGCCATTGACCTTTCGAGTGACTTTTTAGGAGTGCATCCTTCCGAATTGACCTTACGAAAGAGGCCTTATCGAACCCGAATTTTTGTAGCAAGTGAACAATTACGGTTGCAGTTAGTGTTGATAGAATACGTGTTGTTTGACAATACGTTCAAACATAGTGTTTGTAAAACAAAAAAAAAAGCCTTTTTGTGTCAGGACCATATATTTTTCATTATTTTAACAGTAATAAAAACATTTACTATAGCTATTGTTCTGATGCTGTGTCAGGAACACTTAAGGCTTAACAGTTGTTATAACCAAATATGTATGGTTTACGTTTTCAACGAAAGAGAGATGAATAAAATTTAAATAAAATAGAAAACTTACTTTCGGAAGAATATTACTTCTCAGTGATTTCTTACAGCTTCATAATTTTACTTACAATATCTTAAATGTTAACTTTGATAAAAACAAATAAACAGCAACGCAAAATCTGTTGAATGATTCAAGAAAGTTCAACAGAAGGTTATTTTCTTTTATTTTTCTCTTTGCTGTTGTTTTGAAGCTCGCTGCGCTGCGCAGTAAAATACAAAGTTAATCGTTGCGTGTCACAGCCGACGTATACAAGGTGTTTTTGTTCTTAACTTTACTCATATCACACTATGTAAGAGGATATTCTGGTAAAGTTTAAATTAAATTTAATTTTAAATTTATTGATATGCTTGACAACTGGTGAACTTTGCGAAATGGATTAGACAAAACTGTTATAGAAAAGTGAAGATCGTGTTTGTAAAATATTTTGAACGGTGTAGATATTTTTCGGTTTTCATAAAGCTTAATTAATTACAGTTTTTTTCAGAAGAATAAAAACCAATTGCATGAGTTTTGGTAATTTATTTCGAATCAATAATATATTTGAAAAATATTCTTCTTTAACGGCACAAGCTCTAGAGGTCTAAACAGGCCCGCCATTTCTGTTTTTTTTTTACTTTATTTATTATTTTATTCAATCTTGAAAGTCCTGTGTACGGATGATAGGTTCGGAAGGGATTTTACACCAGTCCTGCCGTGTGAAACCTGCGCCGCTACCTAATACACTTTCGACCCGCTTGGAATATAAAGTTCAAAATTTGAATTAAATAAATGGAAATGTATTTAAAATTTCAAAGAAAGACTAACCAATTTGCGGTCCATATTTGAAGCGTAACAATCATTCTATCACATTAACTGATGAAGCTATTGTTTGAATACATAAACAAAACTCGCTATAGGAATATTTCGGTGTCATAAAAGCGATCCTTCATTATTCGCGTAAAGGTTTTTCTGTCCTAATGGTTTTAAGGATGTTCAGGGTGTTTATGTATTAAGCGCCCTCACGTTTTTGTATTTTATACATTGCACACCAGAAGAAGGGATTTTTATGATGATTAAAATTAAAAGCGTACCCGCACAATCAAGACTGCAATTGTATTTTCGGAACCATCGGTACGGCAACAGAAGCGCTACACTTCTACATTTGCAACTTGTAGCCAACGCGTCAGGCGTGTGTGATTCACGAGTAGTAGCAAATGCTATAAAATCGATTGAACTGTACGTTTCTACAACTGGATGATATCAGCAATACCCTTTCCTAACGCTATAGGATTGTTCCTTGTAGTATAGTACCGGGATATAATGTTCTACAGATCCAGCATTTCAGAACTGTTTGTTGATTGAATGTGTGTTTAGTTGGGGTGGTTCTGTTCCCCTTTTCGTTCAGTTGCTTACCAGTAGTAACACTATTGATCCTTAGCACGCCATGGGGACTGAGGAAAAAGATCTGGCCTTTTGCTTACAAAAAGCGACGTATCTTTGACGGTGGCCTAATGAAAACAAATTGTTTTTCGTGTGAAAATAAATTTAAGGTCTGCGTTTGTACGTATGAATACATTACGAATCAACAATAACGCACGAAGAAAGTTTGCTACCGGCAGGATACTGTGGTGGCAGGATGCGTGTTGCTTCTATCCTGAAATTTAATGGAATTGGGAAAATTTGATGATATTTATCTTCTGCATATTTTTTGGTTAGTTTATTTTTTTTCTATTTCGACGGAAGGTTCTTTGTGATAGAATAAAGGAAAAATTAAGGCTAATGAAACATACTCGCTTTTTTTTAATATTAATAACTCTCAATCGCTCTATTGAGAAAATTTGGGCTTTGTAGTTATCAGTAAATGGCCAAACGCCATATAAAATGTTGCTATTTTGGTTAAAAATTGTGTATTTTACTCATTTGTAATTGCATATGTAATAAACAGACTTCTACTAATTGAATGTAGGTATTACAAAGGTGATTATGTTTTTGTTTTATTCATGCAGCATACCCAGGCCGTTTTGCTAAAATCTTATGGAATCTGAATCAAAAGTACAATTCATATTAGTTTAGAGACATTTGCTTCCTCGAACAGTGAAATGGCACCTTAGACCGAGTGGACTCGGTCAGGCAAACATGTTTTCAATGTGTGTATAACTGATCCAACAATCCAAAAGACATGTGATGCCGGTCTAGTAGTTTGAATGAGCTAGGCAATATCAATGTTAACATTTATGCGATAAATTACAAAGTCACATTGTGAGAATTTCCATTCCTTTTTTGTAGTTGTAAAACGAGTATGAATCTTCATTTATCACAATGGCGATATAAATGATGAGATGTTACAAAGTTATTTTGATTGCATATTTTTTGTTGACTCTCGATGGTATACGATCCTGGAATACAAAATCGGCAAGTTTTCTGTACTTTCGTAAATGATTAACGTAGGTTTGCACTCATTTCCTGCAAGTATACACTAAAATATAACACCCACCAATACACACACAGCCAAATCTATTGTGCGGCGTAAAATGAATAGCTTGATTCACAAAGAAAAGAAAAGAAGTTGTACGTCGTAACTCGAAGCGAACGTTATATTGTAGCATTGGACAGTGTGGAGTTGATTATGGTGACGAAATATATCCAAGGTAGTTCAGATGACGTTCGGCAAAGTTCAGTACATTGTAAAATTGTGCGTTTCTCAGCATGTTCATTGTAGTGCGTGCCGAAATGATCGCCATTGCGTGGTCTTAAAAGACAATACTGTTTTGTTTGGACTAAGCTCAAGCTTGCTGCTGAGTTCAAACTTGCAATTTAAGCCGTATACAACGTGGATCAACGACAGTGGTACAAGACTGCAGAGAGAAAGAGAGCACGACAGCTGTGTAACGATGGTCAACCTTTATTTGGTATACGTGTATTTTAACACTAGAACTACCGGACCAGTCATTTTGACTGGAAGGCTTCATCTTTATTACATTAATTTTTGGGGTACAACAATTCTACCATAGTTGTACACGACTTTTACATATCGTTACATATCGTAAAGTATGGACACAAAAACATATTAAATTATAATCCAAGACTTCGAAATTGCTTATAAAGTGACCATCAATTTAAAACGCTTGGTACTTCTAGTGTTAAGGAAGTTATTCACTTGTCGAATTTTGCTTTACTTGTATTTATATGGTAATTATTGTTTAATGAATCAGTTAAGGTCAGGTTCCATCAATAAGAATTATTAGTACTTGTACTGATTAATGTGTATTATGCATAAAATGGAGATAACGGAAGCTTTTCACATGAATTAGTTTTACCCATACTGCAAATATAGACTCGCATTAACTCTTTAAAATGCTTAAGCTCGGAAAAGCTTTATTTATACCAGGGTTGCAGGAAAACGATGTTGAACCCTCTACGTGTGATACTGCAATGCTCATGCAACAACTGGATTACTGTTAAATACACATACTGGAAGGGAATTTTAAAATAATTGTAAATGTTATTGCAACCGTATAACAAAATGCCTAAATCAGCTCACGTCAAAATATTCGAATATTACTGTTCTCTAGCATTCGTTAACTAGTTGTATGAAAGCATATCGCGATAACGAAAAGAGCTTTTTGCTACTAAAAGCTTCGGGAAAGGATATAGGAATCCTCAAAGGAACCGCAAAATGGGTGTTATTTGTGTAATGGGTGTAAGTTATTTTATGTTAGCTACTGAAGATAGTAATAACTGTTTACATACATGCAACAATAATTGTTTGTAGTTTTAACTGTCGTAAGATTGTAAGTAAATATTTCATCAAATCAATCTAAATGAACCATAAGTTGAATGGATGAATAGGTAGAAAATATAAATCACAATTTGTAATATACGACTGAATCATACATTTATTTCACACACATTGTAGAAAGAGGAGGATAGTTTAGGGAATGCTTAGTAATTTTAACTGGTCGAAAGCTAGTCTAGGATAAAGCTTTTCAATCGAAACCCGAATTACTGGTGGAGCTCTCGTGTCCCAGCGCAGCTTTTAGGGAAGTATCGATGTCAAAAAAGCTTAAAGTGTTTGTTTTATGTTTGTGTTGTGTTGCACGTATTCATCGATTAAGAGATACCTTGATGCCGTCGTTGCTTTTCTGTTTGATGTATATTGAGGTCGTTGATACGACAACGGCAACGCGTCCGCATGGATAGCATTGTGGAAAGCTGTCTTTTGAACGGTCTCAGTGCCGCCACTCAACCGCTGATTTCGCTCCATTTAGCACATAGATTGGCGTAAGCAAGAGGCAAACTACGACGAGGAATTCCTTTCTTTCCATTCCAATCGTTCATGGGTTTCGTCCACACGTCAGCTCAGTTTTACGCAAGCTTCGTACATTCGCATTGTCAGTATGCGTCTCTTTCTGTTGGTCGACCGTGTGCGTGTTCAATTTTTTGTTGAGCCGGGATAGTGTCTCGCTCTACCAAAGCTTTTTTTTTACAAGTCTCATTTTCTGTGACTGTTAAACAGGAGAAGAGTCGCAGCAATACTCTGGACGAGGAAAATTTTCTTCTCTGCCCAAATTTTCTCGGTTTTGACATTTTAAGACTTCGTTGTACTTTGTACGTGATTATATCATTCACTATTTTTTAGAACTACATTCGTACAATATTTTCTTCTCTTGTAAGAATGATATTAAATTACGTAATATTTTATGTAGTTAAAAACATGACGAGGATATAAAACTCATCTCTAAAGTACTACTAATTACGATTACTGAAAAAATCTTTCTAATCGCAATTTTTCGTATTGGAAAAAGTATTGAAATTGCCATTTTTAATACCAAATTGTGGGAGAGTAGTGTGTTGCAATGCAATGTAGTTTGTTGGAAAATTGAAATTAATTTTGTTTATTTTTTGTTTGATTCAAATCAATGAATTTTAACGTTGGGAATTTACTTGGAAGCAGTTACTATTGCTAGTTTCAGTGTCAATATCTCCATCGCGAAAGAAATAAGCGGCAGTATCACAGAGTCACGCTTGGTTGAGAGGGCTTATCGGAAGTGATTACACGATACGTTGTCGAAGTAGTTGTAACAGCTTGCAGTAACCTATCATCTATGCTTCACAGCTTGCACGGCTCGTGGTGCTTAGTTGGAGGGGTTCCACCAGCAACACGATCAAACTACGTGTGTTTGAAAGCGTTCCCACGACACGGTTTGACGGTGGAACTTTGAACGTGTTACTTTTTCCATACGTATGTTAGTCTGGTGCAAAACGTACGATCTTGAGCTGTTATATTACAGCCGTTTTAGTTTGGATATCGGTTAGTGAGTTTATCAAGTTTTTTTTTCATAATTGCATGGTTTTCATGATAAACATAAATGATATGAAATGAAATTTGGTAACCAAAGCTAAGTGGGTATCACAACAATTTTTATTTCGATCCATCATATTGCAACGAATTATAAGTGGAACCAAAGGAAATATTCAAATCTTTTGAATATTGAGGAGGTAACCGTTAGTGAAGTTGGTCAAGACAGACAATAGTTCTACAAATTAAATTTGAACATTTTTGCTAGTGGTTTTTAAAAGTATATAGCTTTTAGCGTAAAATTTGGGAGTAATAGTAAAATTTTAACATTAACGACAACTGCTAGCAGTAAGCAAAGAACATTTACAGGCACTATTGCGACGGCGTCGATGGATGTTAATTAAGTACTTATTACCATCTGGACCGTTTTCCCATTGTGAGCATTGACTATTGTGGATTCGTGATAATATAAGGTTTTGTAAACCACTGCGTGGCAGGCATATTTTGGTGTTTCGTTAGTCTATGAAGGAGGCATTGGATCATTTGAGCTTTATGTCTTGTGATGTTCACGTAGATTGCAATATTTAGTAACTCAGTAAATTGCGATTGCGATGTATAGTTTTTTAATTTTAGATCCACTTTCATTCGGTTTCCGCTGTTGTTCGTTACCCACAATGTCATTTCAAATGAAAACCCTTTTATGATAAAACTAAAAACATTTTAGTGCGACAGAGAACGATAGTGACGGAAAGCTGAAATATAGAATTTGAGAGCATGACAAAAGAAATGTTCCATCAAAAAGAGATGGACATGAGAGAATTAGCAAATAGAGAATTTTCGTAAAGTTAGATTCGGCGCATAATGCACCGCAATACCGATTGGTCTCAGTCTCTGTGGAAGTACAGTGCTTATTGGCAAAGCTGTTTAGCGGTAATCAAAGGAAGTGTGAGGTTTGTTGCATGAACTCACCAGCATACGATTGCGTATCCTATTTCCCCTTCGTCGGATCGTCGGTGCTGGACTCGCGATGAGGGACCGTCCACCCGTAACCTGCTATCATGTTGTTTGATGATTTTTCGGCTCCTGTTGCCTCCTAAGGGGTGAGAATTCTGTCGCTCGGCAATAGGTTGAACCAACAAAACTCCATTACTTACTTTGGAAGAATCGTTACATTTTTGTGTTGTTGTTGAAAGTACGAGTAAGTCCGTAAGTTTTTTACGCACTCCACTTCGCTATACGTGCTTCAAGTGAAAGAGGGTCGTTAGAACGGCGAATGGAATTTGCACCATTTTTCGGACGATTCAATGGCTATTTATGACCCGTATTGGCAGATGATGATGTTAAACTTCTTACGTAACAAATCCACCAGATTGAACGCAATACATATTTTAATTTACACGCATTGTTCCATTTTCCGCACCATGCGTGTGGGGTGATGTAATCAATCACCGAAGATTAAGATGATATCCATGATGATTTCTTTGTTACTTATACTTTTTTTTTAATATTTGTGATTATTAATTCTAATGCAGAATTTTATAACATACATCCTCTAAAAGGAAGGCTCTTCTTTTAATATTCTTACACCATACACGAAAATATTAAATAATGAAACGCCAAGTTTAATCTATGAATCAAAATACAACTAAAATTGCAAGATATCGCGCCATTTGAGCGGTGATAGGAGTAATTTGATTCTACCCAGTCGGATGAGATTGTGTTTGTTTGTTATGCTTTAAAAGAAATGCCAACACTTTTGCTTTGAACCTTACCGGATGGATTTTTACCACCCTTGATGGCATTGTTGATGATTCAACACCACTAGTAGTTGGTGTATACACCACAGAAGAACCGACGATACCCGAATATACCGGATATACCGACTTGCTTTGCTGCATATGTCCATCACTTCCCCACGGAGGGTTTACAGAAGTTTTCTGACACAGGAAAAGGCTCCAGCACTGGTTCACTGGTTTATGGCATCGCGCATTCGAAGTAAAAGATTCGTGTATTTGACGTACATCTTGCAACCGAAGCTCATCATCGCATTGTTGTGAACGGCTCAGTAAAACCTGTTCTCAGCTTATTCTGGCAGTACACAGTGCCGGGATACGTCATTGACGCCGACGTCCCAATTCTTCTATTTTTCCATTTTTATTCCATCGCGCGAGACTCGCGTTGGAGTTGGCTGACGATATTTGTATGGTTGTAGCCTTGGTTGAAGTTGGAACAACTTCGACCCAGAGCGTGCCTACTCTTGCACGGTAGACGGTAGGTTGCTTGCGCAACATCGATCGACGTTGAAGAACTTCATCAACGTTATTTCACAGGTTGTTGATCTTTGAGGCGATGGCGTACTGTGTATCATCGCCTAGTCTGCCTAACTCGCTCTCTTTTTGGATTTCTCTTTCTCGTATGTTTAAAATGTGTACCACAGAAGAGTTATACTTCTGGTGTTAGCTTTGTAGCGGGTGTTTTGCGCCAATGATACTCTAGAATAAAGATTTCTAGAATTTTCAGAGAAGTTATCTATTGTCTTATATACAAGTCATAGGTATGTTAAAGAATAAATTATTTAATATCCTAATTTTAAAGTCTGTATAAGAAAATATGTCTTGTGTCTGCTTTTGACGTAGTGTAAGTACAATCATAATTTCCAATTCTGACATATCTGAAAAATTGGATCAGAGATGTGGATGTGGATTTTAAAAAGAAGGATTTGTTTTTTATCCTTTGCTATTATACGATTCAGCAACACCAAAAATGTTTTATTTGAAGATAACTATCTGTGTGATATGATGTCTTTATCATTTCATTTTATATCTTCTTACAACTATATCATTAATAGCAAACCGTCATTAAATTACAATTAATGAGGGATACGTTTATGCTTTCTATTTTCGCAATTTTTGAAATTCACTTTCACAACATGCAAATATAATGTTGCAACGTATAATCTACATATAATGTATATTAACACACGTTTAATGTGTTACATATATGATATCATATGATGAATAAAGAAGTGTTCTATTAATACTAAGTTTGCCGGCGTTTCTCATATATCTCTACGTCGGGTGGATGAAAATGGTATTTTCTTTAAAACAGCAATTTGTTATTATTTATGTAACCATGACCCGTCGAATTTGATGGGTTCCATAGAGATAGGTATGTCACATGTAATTTTTGAAAAAATATAGTACATATTAAGACATAAAAATTGTATGTACAAACTCTTTTTATGAAATTAAAAATTTATGGTTTAGAAAAAAGCTCCGGGGTTTTCCATGTTTCGCTCCAAAGTAGAATATGCGTGAAATTGATGGGCCCCGTAAACACAGCGTTAATATTTTAAGTTTTGCTAAAGCTATAAATATAAAGTTATAGATTATTTTGGTGGACTTTGATAATGTTTCACACTCAAATTTTAGGAATGTAAAATATTGAAAACACCACCATACGCTAATAATGATCCCTTTTAATAATGATCCACTGTCGATTGTCGCACTAAGCTCATCGCCATCAGTTGCCCCATTATCTTGCTCAACTATCGCTGCTGGTAAGGGATTGCATGCATGCGAACGTACGCACGTCTCAACGCATACAACAATTCGTACATATACAGCGTAGCGCTCATTAACAACGGAATGAATCTGGTTGTATGACCATGCAATTTTACTGTCAGAGGGGTTTGAACTCGCATACACACCTGCACGAATGGTATTGCAAACGACAGCAAATTCACAGTGTACGAAGCAAAACAGCTCGGAATTTGCGAAGTGAAAAATTGTACATTTGAATAAAGGAAGAAAAGGGATAACAAGTAAAAGATGAAAAAAGATTTAAACATAGGGAAAGCGTAAAAACGAATAATGAAAAATAAAATTGAGAGAGTGCGAGAGGGAGATAAAGAGAGAAGAAACAAAAAGGAAAGAGAGAGAGAGAGAGTTAGAGTTTGTAAACTGATTGCAAGAGCGTACTTACGCCTGCATGCTAAATAGGAGAATGCATGCTAAACGATAGCTTGTATGAAAAAACGATTAAAGGTGCTTTGGATTTGTAAATGAACAATTTCCGCGAAAGGCGAAATCTAGATTGACACACGGTTTGTCGATGGAGAGAATTGACCTTCCAACCACCGAACCTCTGGTGAGGATGAATGGTAAAAGATATGCAGCTAGTAAATGTGAACATAAGGGTGGATGCGTTTGTAGCGGACATTTGACAACAGAGGTAAACGTCATGTAAATGTATTGTGTATTTCATTTTCGCTTCCTTGGCTGCGGATGGAATGAATTATCCTAAAAAAATTATCATATCGAAAAAAATCACATGGACCAAGAGTCAAGTAGCATCGGCAATATCAGGTTTGCTAATACATAATTCCAATATTGTTACTTACATGGTAGCATAACGCCATATAAGTATATTTGTATCATTTGTATTTGTTTCTTTTGTTTGTTTATGTTTGCCTTTTTTGGAATAAACTTCGGTTAAATGATGAAAAGTACAAGAGAAAACAAAAAACGCAAGTTATCTGTACACAGCAATCCCTTGTGTCGGTCTGACGTCTGATGCAACACTTTCGTCGCAGTCACAACAATAGACAAACGCCAAGAAACCTTTATGCAGTACGTCTACGAAGGCGGCAAATGGTTGGTGCGAGTTACACTTTTATTACGACACTTTACCTTTCGCGAAGGAAACAGTTGCGGTACGGGTTAAAATAGCAGCAGCCCGATGAGGAGAAGTAACAATTGACGGCGTACAGTATAGTGTAACTTTTGGGCGTACCGTTTCGCTAATACTTTGCGCTGGATCATGTTGCATTGCATAGAAGCCTCATCAAATTGTGCTTTTAACAGCTGGCAGGGTGGACATGGAAAATATTGATATCGCTGTGTTGCTATTCGTCAGGTGTGGGGATTTTTCTCTCGAATTCGATCAACCCTACTGTTTAACTTGGTATGGATGTTGTTGAGCATACAATATGTTATACAATATAAACATTGCTTATCCATTTACGAACAAACGACTCGATTTTGAGTGTTATCTGTAACCTGTTCGAACACCAGATTCGATCTATGTAGGCATAAAACATTCTTACTGAGAAATAATAATGCTTTATGCATTTATGAATAGTAGTTTCACAACGAATAACATACCTTAACAAACCGACAGTTTATTCGTAAGACGTTCAAACATTCGATGATAATGCTGATGGTTAACTATTGCAGTGTACGTAAGAATGTAACGATTATTTGTCTTTTGTTTCCGATTCGTTGTCCTCTCTGTAACGGGTGGGAAAGGTACAAGATTTCCATATAGTCGCTCCTTCACGCTGATGCAGCTGTTACTCACTGCAGGCAATGTCTATGAACTGTATTATTTGTGCTGGGTTTATAGGTTTAATTAAATTAAAATGATGTCACCCCAGCCTTTGAACTAGAATTCAATCAACCACGAGTTTCGTTCCTGAGGAACTTGCTTTTTTTATGTTGTGCATTGCATCAATTTCCAAGACATTGGTTTGTGTCACTTTGGATTTTCAATTCGGTGCGGAATGCTTAATAATAGCAAATAGGATCATAAATAACATGCTAACTTCACAGGCACTAGGTTTTCTTTATTGAGCATGGGTTGGAATTGTCAAAAGAACTTTGTTTTGTTCTCTCTTTAAATCAGTTGTCGGCAAAGCCTGGCCTGTCGGTTGATTTTATCCGATAGAAAATTTCGAAAGATCTTACAAACACCACAAGATCTCTTCACCACGAGACTAACAATGTATATGCAGTAGAACGACGATTAACCAACGTGCAGATTATCCATGAGCAAAAAAATTACAGCCAGTAGTATAGTTTTAAATTTTTAACCGTTTACCTGGTTGGTCCGAAAGGAAGTTGAGAGTTTTCTATACAGAGTGAACTCCCTCTAGTGAAGCTCCCTGGTAAAGTTCCATTCTTTTAATTAACATTAGGTTCTACTATTAATAACATAAGAATTCTTTTAACGTTGACCTGACACCTTCATATTCAATTTTTGCACGTACAAAGCTGAAGGTCCTGTTATCCGTGGAAATTAATTAACCGACATGCAACCGATCCGCAGTTGCTCTGATATTCTACTGTATGTGGTTCATTTGTCATCAAATGTGTCATATTTGTCTACATTTTTCTACAAAATTTTTTCGGTCGTCTTTTCCCAACCAATTAATGCTTGATCGGTCTGACAGATTACTAAAGTTCAACGAGAAGTCCAAAACGCATGTGGTAATAAAGGCAGTTGTGATTGAAGGTGATAATAAATGACAGCAACTTTCCGTCATCGGTTACTTTCACGAGGTGTCAAAAAAGTTGCAATGTTATGAAGTAATTAACGTCCTATGTTGGTTAATCGAAATTTTAGATTAGTTGCACACAACTGATACAATCGTTTGACAGTTACGGTTATGCGATGGTGTATGACGTTGGTGTTCCAGCAGAACTGATACAACTCGATTGAATTATAAGACAAATTTTTCAATGGTTTCACCTACTCCATGTGCCTTAAAAATCCTGGTAAAGTGTCTCTCCCGCAGATTCAAAATTATTTCTACTATTTGCCGCTGTTCGTGTAAGGTGTGCCGACCCCTGCTTTAACACAATGCGTTGAAAAAGTTCAAGAGTAATGCATATTACTCTCCAAATAAGACGCTTTGACGTGATATCTGATGTGTTTATATTTTGTAACGATTTTACCATATATGTACCATATATGTATTTTAAAGCGGCGTTGAATTTATGATTGAATAGAAGCCGTTGATTGTCATTCTTCGTTTAGTCACTTGTTGAACTTGGAATAGAATTGTTGGAAATATATGTTTTTTGAGTAATCTTTTGTCAATATAAATTATTGTACGTTTAATTCCCTGTTTTCACACGTTACTAAATGAGGAATCATTTAGTTTAGATATTGTTATTATTGTTAAAATTATTGTTATTATGAATGTTTGAGAAGATTAAGGCATTTTGAGAAGAAGATGGTGCAGAATTGCAGAACGTGAAACTTGGTGTAAAATGCATTGAAGTTTCCAACTTGTCGACAGTCTGCTCATGTGATATCGCTCCAAGATACTAATGTCTCGTAGTAGTTACTATGAGGCTAGCGGTAAATAAGATGAACATTCGTAAAAACCCGTATGACGCAAAAGGAGAGAAATACACGGGAACAGACAGGATTTGTGAGATGAAAGAGATCGAGAATACTTACTCACGGCATGTAAAACCCCATTTTTTTAGCAGTCTGATTTAGCGATGGTGTGGAACCTTTACGTGGTAGTACAACAAAACTTATAGTAGAGCCGCACGTAACAGCAAATAATGGTCTGTATCTGCCACGAAACGACGCCACGAAGCGACAAACCCACGGCACTGTCCGAAAGAAGCGAGGGGGAGCAGTGAAGTATTAGCGTTGGTAGCGTACACACGCGGCACTGGCGTCAAAAGGACGAAGCGTAATCGATGTGGCTAACAATAACTTGGGTTGAAACAATTTGACAACAATTTGAAAAATAGAGACTTTTTGAATCTGATACTAATAAACAAAATTCTGTTTATACTTTACAATAGTCCGGTAATTGAAGTCCAATACAGGTTACTCTTTTGGTTACGTGTTTGGTAGTTACATTTAATGCTGTATTGTTTACATAATTTTGAATATAATCTGTTCATTCAACGGTTTAGTTAGAAACCCCTTTGAAAAATATAATATTGAGATTATTAAATTTTTATATTGATTTAAATGAGAGATGAGATATTTAAATTTGAAGCAATTTAAACTGAAACCGCAAATATCGCCAAGGACTATAACGTCCTGATAACTTATCACATTTACTTATATTAAAAAAGTGGCTATATGATTTGGTTTTTCGAAGTTCAAACGGGCTCGGCAACATTAGTAGCAACACTGACAGTGATAAATGATTGTACACACATACTGGTTTTTCTCGACAAGAGCAGAGCACAAATAGCAAACTGTGATTATGATTCTGATCAGATTTCCTCTCGTGCCCAATCTGCTTCTGCTTTGTTTCTCGTAAACTCAAGCTATATGACTCCGTGCCGCGCAACCGGCGAAGCGAGGTAGAGGCCATAAACAATCCTTTCTGGAATGCGCGCGTAACGAAGACTGGGGTGTTGTGCACTGCGGGTGGGGGCGGATTGAGGCGGGGTGGTGAGTTCGCCCTGATCGGTTCCAGTTGAGTCGAATGTTGCGCCATGCTTCGCAAGAGAGCGAGAGAGGTTTCGATAACGATTGGGGCCATCCGAAGACCAGCGTTTCGAGCGAATCAGAATAGATTGGTGCGATGGATGGCAACAATGCCAGAGAAACCTGACGCGTTCCAAACCACGAAGAGCTACACTCTTGTTGATCTGGATGGAAACGTTTTGGATGATTGCGGCAATGTGAGAAAACGTGTTGCGAGATGACACACTCTCGCGAGTTCTGCAATTCCCTTCGCGTGGGTGTCGCCGAGTTCGTGCGAACAACCGTGTAGACTCGCAGCGGAGGTTAAAATCGACCGGAAATGGGGCGTCACGTGTGCATGAGCGAGAAGGGAAATGGCACGGTTCACGCATTTTCCGTTCTCCTACTCTTTCTTGAAGCGGGTTCGTTTGTTAGAGTGTTTTTGTTTTTCAACCCAACTGTACACGAAAATGACAGATTGCTTACAAGATATGAGTGGAGTTGGAAACTGGTGCTTCAATAGCCACCCTGCAAATTACCAAGCAAACCCAACGCCGTTTGATGTGTACAGCTGGCCGCATGTTACTAGTACACATACCTCAGAGTGTCCATGAAGAAGGCAGTAACCACACGAGTAAGTGTCTGTTGCTTATAATGAGAAGCGCATCAACAAATGCTTGACTCGCTCAACAGCGACACTTGTGAAAGAATATTGGAAATTCTTAATTTTAGAACTTTAGTAAACTACTATGTAGTTCATTCGAAACAATTGAACATTTTACTTATAACCTCGTGCTGTTATAAAAAGAATCATTTCCACTTTTTATTCAACAACATAATCATGTCACATGCTTAGAATGATAATTCCTCAAGAATAAAAAATAGATTTTTAAACGAGAAAATGTCGAAGATCTAATAAAACACAGCAAACCATTTTTGTACAGCTTTGAATTAAATTATATGCCATTGTTCAAGAACGATCAAAATTCTCTCACCCGTGCGTTATGGCAATTGCTGCCTATTTGTGACGTTTGGCGCAATCATACACCAGTAACTGTTACATGGCCATGCTCTGGCTGGTAGTGTCGGCTCTCTAACCGATTACCATGAAATTCACTCATTTCACCTCGGGCACTCATCGACGAATGCTACTTCCGAACGGCGGCAGGTCCGCTTTCCTGGTTCCGCGACATAAGAATTGCGACCAACAAACAGAGACGAACTGTTCCGTTTAACCGGCCTAACGGAGGATGCTTCCTACCGTTGTGGGTGGGTGAATCGACCGGCCGGGAGGTATCATGCAGTGGGGGCTACACGACGGTAATGCTATAGCTGGTAGGACTCTCTGGCACGCGCGTGTGGAACCGCTGGCTCAGCTCAGTTTATCTGTACTTGCATTGTGATCGGGCACCGTTCGCTTATGGTCGGTGGTAATCGGCTGCTACCCCGAAGTGAACAGTCAATTGATGATGAGCACGCTGGAAGTACTCTGGTAACTGTTGTTTGGAGCGTCGGAAGCTGGCAACACGCCACACGCAGTTCATCTTACGTCGTGCGATGTGACGGACGCTTTCAGTTTAGGCGCGTGTGACCATAGTGCGATTTTAGCGTGCATATTAATGGAACGTTTGAACGTGTTTAGAAAGGCATGCATTCTAATATACTCGGCGAACGTGGATGAACTGAGATTTTTGTTCCTATAATTTTCATTGTGATACAGCGATTGATCTGCGAACGTTGGACATTATCGGTTCCAGTTTGGATGTTGCTTGTGATACAATATCTAGTGTTCAATTCATCGTTTACCGGTGTTGATAAGTGTTATGCGGAAAATGACGTGCTACTACCGAACATTGGCAAATATTCGTTGATTGCAAAGCATAACCGTAATGAATTATGGAATGAGCGAATTGTTCTTAAATATATTCTTTTATTTTATGTGTTACAATGTTTACCGAAAAGAGTTCAAGATTTAAATAACTTCTCACTTTTCTTGTCACGGATAAAAAGCGGCTCCCTATTGTTCTATATTCTGCATGATCAGTTGCAATAGATATTCGTACTGTGGTTGCGTTTCACAGTTGGGTGCATTTTTACGATACATTACAAATTAACTGCTAAAGGCCCTAAGAATTGTAACATCAAACTGCTGTAGTGCTTCCGATTTGGCGACCAGCGATAGGTCAGTGTATTTGGTGGTGTGGTGTCAAGTGTCAAAACTCAAATGGATGTAACTTGAGTGATAGGGCATTTTTGTGCTTTAAACCTAGATTGTGCACTATATGCATCTATATGATGTTTTCGATGTTTTTTGTTTATTTTTGTTTATAAATGTATAAGTATAAAGTTGAAACAAATCCAATAGTTAACTCAACTTAAAATAGTTAAATGCAATTAAACTGAGAGATAACATCCAGTGTTTGTAGCGAAATAAAGCGCATAACATTTGATGGAGAAAAAATGTCTTCGATTGAACCTTAATATCTATTCAGAAATCATTAAAGTCGATGAAATATAGCTACTTTGAAAAGTGTATAGTATTCATAGTAAGTGCATAGTGCATATAAATCATGTACAGTATTCCAAAGTCCGACGACCTAAGTTGGTAGTGTCTTGAATGTCTAGCTAACGCATACTAAGTTCGATCTGTAGCGCTCGTGCGTGTCACTATATCCACCGTGGCCGTTAAGCATATTTCGAGAGATCACACTATTAACCTTTTTTGATCGCGGTCTTATCCATACGGTAAACCTTAGTACACTGCTCCTATCTCTCAGTGCCCAGTGTTGCGAAACAAGGGCAATGATAAAACGCAGTTTAAACGGTTTTAATGCAACGTATAAGCATGATCCATATACTAACCAACTTTAACAAACGTGTTCGTATATAAACGCATTGAAACGCACATAAAAAGCTGCTGCCAAAGCCCATCGCACGAAAAAGAAAGCGAAAGTGTGAGCACCACGGGCATGTAGTAATAAACATAGTGAAGATACCAAGTGCCTATGGGTCGCGTCGTTTACAAGTAGCTTTTTTCATGTTGCGCACAATAATGATGGATAGGAGAGTGTATGTGTCGTCATAGTGTATGATGCTTCCAACCGTTTTGTTTTAAAACTGCCCGTGAATGATAGTATAACTTGTAACGCCGTTACACGTACCGTAAGAAGTGAAATAATTTACTATTGTATGTGTCGTGTTGAGGAATGCCAACGTATGCTAAAATGATGAAAACAACGGCAAGCGTAGCGTTGCATTTATTTGTGGTGAACAACGTATGGCTAGCAATATTCAATTTCACTTGCAATGGGATTGAGATACATTTACCATAAAAACTGTATCCAGTTTCCAACTCGAGAGCGTAACCTGCGTGGTCAATGACTGCCAGAAAGGTAAAAGAACATCGAACCATCTCATCGACAAGAGCTAACAAATGGATCATTGAAGTAACACTTGCCAACGGCGCAGCGGGAGCACTGCAGACGTTTGCCAGTTACGCAGTTTAAATTAGAAGCAAAAAATCATTATGTTGATTTGTTACAATTTTTATTCTATAAATACTAATCTTCGTTCCGGGCGTGCGGTACTAGTATTGGCGGTATTAGTGCTGGTATGCGATGGTGCGCTTGACGCCATCGGCCAATAGTAAACAAAGTTAAGAAAAGAACCCCCTGTCCCTAGACTGTTCAACCTGCTTGGTGAAAGCGGCGCAGTAGACATTTTTCAAAACCCATCGCGTCGTCGCCGCGTGCCTGTGCGCCATCGACCGGGCGATAGCGTTTGGTAAAATGTGAACGAATGAAGCCATGAGATGAGACGGGTGGTACATACACATCAGACAGCAATAGTAGCAACAGAAGCACCATCATCATCATCCGAATTCACCGAATCATCTCAGTTGTGAATATTGAAGAAAAAATAACTCTATCGGTTGTATCGAGCACCGGCTTCCACCGCATGTACATTAGATTCCGACAACGGAGAAACGACAAGGTTCCATCACAACAACCTTCTTAAGAAACGCCGATCACAAGAGCAACATCGGCCTGGTTGCACCGTACCATAGTGTTCTGCACTTATCGCTTGATATTCGGAAATATTCGGTCCCAGAAGAGCAACCGGCTCACCATTATTAATGAATATTTGGGTAACTATACCGTTCCAATCTTATTTTATTTGAAAGAGATAAATTTTATAGTTCACAGAAGATGATTACAATTTTGTACGATTTTTTTATACCAACGCACCAAACATCACGACTGAGTTTTTAGTACAACTTCTTTTCCTGGCTAAATGCTACGATAGTTAGATTGAATACTACATTTCATACATATTAACTGCCGGTTGTGTTGCTTGTTTGTTCCATGCTGTACTCTTCCTTCAAGCATTGAAATGCACTGTATGCACGGTCGCACGGATTGTCGATCGTTTCCAAATTTCTGTCATCCAGACAGGCGCGATGTTTAGTGATAAATTGGGTCTCATCAACCACTTTGCCCAGGTGTTCCCAGTTCGCATGCAAATTAACTCCTTCGTCATCATCGTAAAGATTAAGCGTGATTCCGAGACATCTCACGAAGCAATGGGTCACGGGATCGTCCGGAAATGCGTTCATACGGTAGTCACTTTTCAAATCTTCCGTCATTCCTTGCACAGTTTTGCTGCAGGACTCTATCAGCGACTCTATGTCGTCAGCCGCGCTTATAAGCTGTAACAATGCCATTTGGTAGGCGAGATAAACGAATTTGAGCGAGCGAATGAATATTTGATGTTTTAAGCTGTTTGTCACATTAACGATCGCTTTGCAAATGTCTTCCATGAAGCACTACCTGCACAGACAACACTGCCAGAACTGCAGCGATGAGAACGATAGACTTCATTGCTCGCCTTCCGGTAGTGTTCACTTAAACCGTTGCTGCTAGCACGGCACTTGGTCACTGACAACTGTTGTCACAAATCGATTTTCTGTCAATTTTTATAGGATTGTTTTGTTTCTCTACAGTACAATATGACGTCGCCTAAACTGTCGGGTAGGATAGCGCAAGACAAATGAGGAAATCGCGTGCTGGTGCCATAAAATTGAGTGGTGTTTTCGCAAATGAGTGTATTTAACTCCTTCAGCAAATCAGGAAGTTGCTCGCTAATACGCGATTCATGAGGCGCCTTCTTAAAACGAAAGCTTACCGGTATTTCGAGGCAAATTGTCAATATTGTTTGTTATTATCATTCTTTAAAGGCAATTACTTTGGAATCGGTTGATAAAACAAGCAAATGCGATGATAGAGAAACATGTGTGTGACCGAGGTTACGTGCAAAAGAATGATTTATGGCGCCATCATACTCGATGGTTTTCTCCTTTTTCCAATTGTTTCGCATTTATTCTTACTATTTAGGTAACTACTTCACAGGTACAATGAGCTTATATTTACTGTCTTATATTTTGTTTTCAGACGCAATCTTTCACAGTAAATATAACGAAGGATCAGGATTGCAAAGCATTTTGACCAAATATATTGAATATTTATAATTTAATTATGATAAAATACTGCACAAACTGCAAAGATTTATCTTTTTTCGTGAGTTTCATGTTTTTATGAAACACTTTCGGTTTGCCGTGGATTACATTTTGAGAGAACGGACTTAAGTTCAACGTTCATGCTAAGTCTTTCAGTGTCGAAGCCGAAGTATGCTACATCTCGGGAAGTTATTAGGCAGATATTGATGTTGGTGTATATTTTTCTTTATTTTATTTAACTGATTTTTGTACTGGTTTTTGTCGATATGTTTTCTACGCACAATTCAGCCAGTGAAAGAAATTTTGGAATAAAAAATCAACCTCGATTGAATAATTACTTTCCAACCTTCAAACTGTGTATGTTGGTCAAGCAGTAAAGCGAACGTCACCGAAGCAAATATATGTGGGTTTTCCTTGCTTAGCTTTTACTCGCTGTCATGATCGTACAAATGTACCTGTATCATAATGAATAGCTCTTTTTCCAAGACAAGAACATAATATTACGAGGAACTCAACGGAAAAGGGTAGCAGGGGGGCTAACGAATATCGTTTGTAAGGATTTAATTAATGTAACGGAACCTAGCGGTCTGTAGCTATTGGTAAACGAATATTTGTAAACGTGTAAACGAATTTACACAACAGTATCGGCTAGTGTCCACCATCACTTACAAATTTAAGATTTTCTATTAGTATTAATCTGTAGTCTATGCGTACGCCGCTTGATTAATATAGATATCTGAATGAAATTACAACTATTCTTCAATTATACAACGTTTCTAATTCGCTTTCACATATTTCACTTTCACAGCAACAAAAATTCCTTAAGCGGCCAGCTGACGATATCGATTCCACCTCCGACTCTTATGAACCACCGGTGAAGCTGCAACATAACGGATCGGAGAATCTTACCAAGTTCTCTGTTGAGATCGTTCAACAGCTGGAATTTACAACATCTGCCGCTAACTCACAACCTCAGCAGATCAGTACAAACGTTACGGTCAAGGCACTGACCAATGCGTCCGTCAAGAGTGAAGGATCTACGGCAAATGGTGGTCCGGGAGGTGGGATTGGTGGAACCGGAGGTGGCAATGGAATGTCTGGACAGCAACAGCAAACGACCAATAATCCTACACCGTCACCGCACATGCATGATCTTGGCAACATCGTCGATTTCAAGCAGGAGCCGGAGAACGAATTTGCGGATCTTTCGGCAGCCTTGGAAAAGGACGCGGCGGCCAACGGACATTTCCCGGGACTGTCAGACTTTATTGGGGACGACACGAACGATGAAAATGACACCTTCAAGGATCTCATATCGGATCTCTCGGACTTTCAGTCCGATTTTCTCGATTTCGAGGAAAAACCCCAACCACCGATGCAGCAGCAAGGACAGCAACAGCAGCCATCATCTCACCAGCAGCAGTCACAGATGCAACCACAGCCGCAGCAGCACCAACAACATCAACAACATCAGCAGCTTATGCAGTCGCAACAAGCGCAACAGCATATGCAGCAGCAACATCACCTGCAGCAACCGCCGCACCATCAGATGCAACATCAACAGATGCATCACCAACACACGCAGCAGCAGCAATCTCAGCAACATCAACCCCATCCGGCAGGGGGACAGCAAATGTTATCGGCCCTTCAACAGCAGCAACAACACCACCGGACACATCCCCAGCATCTACAACAGCATCTTCAACAACAGCTCCAGCACCATCAACAGATCGAGGTGAAACAAGAGAGTTGCATCAAACAGGAACATCCTAGTCCAGGACTGATGGACAATATGGGTATAAAGCGTGGCGGACCACTAACTCCACAGCAGCAACAGCAACAACAGTATTCGAACGCATTTGGGGATGGAATAAGTGGACCTGGTAGCGGGACGGGTACTGGACCAATGGCAAAACAACGTCCCGGTGCTGGCTACGGCAATACTCAAAACGGACCTATGTCCGAACTATCGCCTGCAGCTCAAACACTGAAGCATATGGCCGAGCAACATCAACACAAGAACGCTATGAATATGGGCTTCCCACGTACAGCTGGAGCCCAAGGTCCACAGGGTCAACAGCGGCCATCCTTCTCGGAGTTCGGTCAGTACCCGGGCAACGATTTTATAAACTCCCCTGTCGGTGCCACAGGTGGTCCTGTGGGTTCTAACACTGCTGTCGGACCAGGTACACTACCGCTTGGTGGTGGGGCACCAGGCACTGGAGCAGGCGGTGGTGGTCCAGCAACTGGACCTGTTGCGAGTGGTCAATTTCATAAAGCGAATGTGGCACCGTTCCCTGGTGCAGACTTGATTAAACAGGAGCTCTTTGCATCGCAAAATGATTTCGATCTAAAACCCTCGTTAAACCGGCTGCAGTCTGCGATGGGTCCAAACGGCCCAAAGCTAGGCCCGGTACCTGGTGGGTTCGTGAAAACGCCTAATCAACAACCTCCACAACAACAACAGCAACAACAGCAAGCACAGCAGCAACAATATTCTCCCTATGGTTCACCTGGCGGTTTACCAAACCATGGTGGAAGTCCTGGACCAGGTTTTATGCCAGGTCCAAGAGGAACCGGTACTGGACCTGGTATCGGACCGAATCAGGGGCCAACCGGTGGTCCGAATGTCGCTGGGGCTGGTGGTCCTGGTGGGCCTGGCGGGGGAGGTGGTGGTGGTGGAGGAGGAGGCGGCGGAGGAAATAATAACACGGGTGGTTCTGGCGGTAACAGTGGACCTAACAATGGTATGCCTCCTCGTGGTGGTGCACCTAATGGAGGATCGATGCCGGGAGGACAAAACTCAACAATGCTTCAGATGAAGCAAACACAACAGTTGCACATCAGTCAGCAGGGTCCGGGAGGTCATGGAATACAGGTAAGTTTTAGTAACTTGTTGATGGTTTCATAGTAGTTATATGGACAATGTAATGTAGTAAAATAAATGTAGAGATTTGTTGGTTGTAAGAGCACCTCAAACAGTACCATGAACAGTTCCACTGCAGAACGTTGTTTTTGGGTATTAGCTCACACATATTTACAAAAGGGTGTTTTCCAAGCCATATCTTTAGTATAATATTCTCTAAGTGTAAAATTCATATCTGCCAGTAACAATGCCCATGTACTATGGAACAGTGATAAAAATTTTCGTTTTTTTATTATTCGTTCAACTAAATTATATAAAAGTGGCTTTACCTTCAATCGATCTTAACATTGTACAGAGGGCAGGCGTACCGAAACGTGAGTAACTACAACCAGTTGAATTCCACCTTCACAGTACGAATACTCATCGTGGATATCGTCATGGACAGTACAGCGTTCCGGTTGCAATGTAATGCGATGTGTCCGATCAACGTTCTGTCCATCTGGCATACACGCACGATCCCTTGCAGTAGAGAAGCTACTTCTGTCTGAACATCATTATTGCACCGTGCGCTAGACGTATGGTCCAACACGCAAGTGATGTTTACCCTACATCCTCCGAGGCGAGTGAGGGTTGAGGTGGCACTGACAGTTGACTTAGAGTTACAGAGCGAACTGTAATTAATGCACTCGCAAAAAGCGCAAGGAACTGTATCCATCCAAACACTAATTTGCATTAATTATTCCAGAAACAAATCAATCCGAAGCATGCCGCCGTATGGTCGGATGTGTAGCAGTAAAGTTGCCCTCGTACTCTCTCGGGCTCTTAGTGGTTGGAGGTATTGTCTTGTCTGCTGTATGAATGCACGAATGTGTGCTTGGGCCCATGTGCAATGTATGTTTGTGTGTGTGTCTACCGTGGCACGCTACCAAAGAGCAGGGGTTTAAATTTTTCCTCCTTATTTTCTCTGTACTTTACACCGCCATCGTGCACATTGCCGCACGTGTACCAAACAATCGCTTGCGAAATCGGTGGACTTTGTTTTTCGTATGCACCGACAAGCATAGCAAATAAGCTGCATGAGAGAGATTGTGAGGAATGGATACACTCAGGGGCCACGATAGTTTGTGCACTAGTAGCGAATTGAGTCGGTACAGTGAAACAGACCCTCGGGGTGGTTGTCGGAATAAATATTTTTAGATAAGTTGTGTTTTTATTATTTTTTTTTAAAATCAATTATTTAACTAGAGTTACTTCAAAATTTACACTTACGCTTCAGTTTACCGAAAAGTTAATTATCGCTCCCAAATCGGTTATTGATTTGGCGATAGCTGTTATTAATGTAATAATCGAAATGACCAGTCATCTAGGGTGTATGATATTGTTGGAAGCATAAATTAAATCGCAGTTGTGCTTAAATTTTCTCATCCATCTGTTATGCACAAGTTGGTTTCATATGCTTTTCATACGTTTTTCCGCATACTTATATTATATTCCGTACATACTTACAGAAATCAAAAGAAAGACACCGATTGAATTTAGCAATCTTTTGACATAATAAAATGGTGAACGGATATTGACAAAGGGTGCGTTAAGTTTCAGTTCAGTTACACACACTTTTGGGCATCAGATGGAAAAGTTCTTGGGCCAGATTCGTTGCCTATTGCAGGAGGCTACCGTACATACCAATGTTTCCCAATCCTGCCGCGTCTGAATCCTCTTGACTGTGGCACACTGATGAAGTTCGGAGTGTTCTGCCCAGGGAACAGATTCTCGAGGGCGCGCACAGCACCATAAATCGCAAAACTGATCATGTTTCCGGGAGAGTTTAATGGGTTTTGCGAGACCCTTATATTTCATGTTTATTACCAGGAATGCTGTTCCTTTCGTAGCTTCTTTCGTTGAACGTTTCTTTCGGGATAGGCATTAGCACTACCACTATGATTGCCAACGGGTACTACTACACACTTCCGATCGGTAACAAAAAAAAAAAAGACGACGAACAAACGTGCGCCGTCGATGTCGGTGGCAATGATTATAATGATCCCTGTGCTTCCAATGATAATGATGTTGCGAATGTCGACGAGTGTTGATGGTGGTGGTGAGTGTACCATTTGGATTGAAAATGTGTGTTTGTGTGTGTATGCGATGGTATGGCGTATGAATGCCTTTTTTGTGTCATGATACGATATCGATCCAGTTTTTACATTGAACGGTTTAGGCAGTTAGCTGATAGCTAATTGCATTAAGCTGATGTCTTCCGTTGAATGATTTCTTAAAAGTATTTCTCACTAGACAATTCTTAACTAGCTTTCGCTTAAATGTTTTTTAATGGACAGTCCACCTACATGGTAATACAATTTGAATTGCAATGAAACATTGTGCGATGTTTTAATGTTTTGAAATGAAAATTATTTATAATAGCGTATTATGTCGCTAAGGCGTTATTTTTAACATAGAAGTGATTTTAATGATACCATGCGTCTCCATACTATGTCAACATTCTTTAAAATCCACAGTGAAATAGGACTCCAAGTGCTGCATAAGCCGATTTAACTAGGACATTTAAAATTCGAAATTATTTTAAATAACACTTGTTTAACACAGGTTTAGAACAGGTCCAAATAGTTCGTTTCTCTGCGAGAGAAATCGTCAGAAATGAGAGGCATTCATTGTCTTGGTATATCACTGCATAATAATATTCGAATTGAGAGTGTTGTCTGAGTGTCAACCAGTCAAGATAATCTGAACTCAATTTTCTACATGGTTATTGACCTAAAAGATTTTTGGGTGTCTGAAAAAATGCAAAAATGCATTATGCATTAGTAAAAATAAAAAAATATCCACTGTGCGTAAAGTAGGATTTTGATAACGCACTTTCTAAAGAACTTTTCATCAATACCATAGAAATTCAATTCAACAGATATAGCAGACAGATATTTTGGTATGATATTAGAAGTAAATTATGCTATGCCATTAATTATGCCATGCTGGAATAAAAGTAAACTATTATTGTTGTCAGCTATTGATTGTTTGATTTTTTAAATAATTGTGTTTTTAAATAATAAATAAATAATAATAATAATATTTTTTAAGTATGCTCAAGTTATTGTTATTCCATAGTACGCAAAAAACTTTCTTAACTACGCTTTTTCGCTTACAATTTTGTGTAATAATTTTTAATATAACGTACAGTTCCCATTTTTTATGCAACATAAATAATCCCTTTTTGAAGTATTTAATGTGTACATATATTAGCCAAAACATGTACATGATATAATGTTCATCTTTTTAAGATTTAGTTTTATAAAAAAACAGTTTTCGCTCAGTCATTAATATTATGATATTATTGACAAACAATATAATAATTTACTATTCTATTGCATGCTATTTGTAATTTATATGGTTATAGTATAATTCGAAATTTTCAGTTATCTTAACGTGTGTAAGATGTTAGAACAGATTATTTGATCTCAATATGCTATTAAACGGAGAATACGACGCTGTTGTCAACACTTGGCTGTTTCCTAAAATTAAGTTTGAGAACCGAATGTGTTCCCAATTGCAGCATAAACAAAGAACAAATCAGCCAAGATTACGAATGTTGATGGATTAAATGGAGTTTTCATATCGCTTGGGTTTGAAGAATGATGATTACTTATCATACATTTTTTTTTCAATTACTTCAACATTCAATATGGTTGGTAATACAGTCAGTGCTTTCATATCGATGGCGTTAGTAATCATATCCGTATTATTTGATTATTATTGCGTATGTTTCATTTTTCAAATTCAATTTTCGTCGAAAGTAATGACACACAGTGCAGGTTTGTCCTGAATGGATGTTCTAATCGATAATTTGATTGTATGAACAATATTTTCTAATAGCAGATTCAAGAAATATTTTTATCAAATTATGGTACGTAGCTCAATTGCGTTTTATCAATCAATAATAAATAACAATAGATAACATAGATAACAATAGAATTCTTTTATAACGACTCATAATCATGCAAGCATTTCCTAACATTTCCATTCCCAGGTAAGCGCCAACTGCGAAACCACTATTGCACGACAGTCCAAAAGGAACAACAAAACTGTTCACACGGTAAGCTTTAAATGTTACAACTTCAGGTGATTTGCAGTTTTGCCCGTTAATTGTTATGTTGTTAGCGGCAAATCTTTCAACTCTACTGCTGTGCTCTCACTGTCTATACCTTTTAAATTGATGAAAATCGATCGCCCTTGCCGACCTGAGTGTGTGACACACCACCATTATTTGGGAGGCTGGCAAAATGCCATCGATTTCTTCATAACTACCCATGCCAACCTATACGTGTTAGTTTCAATAATATGCCAAATTTTCGTGCAATGATGATGTATTCTACATCATATCAGAATGGATTGTTAGCAAAAACCAATAAACCTTTGTGTTCAATTGCTTCCCTACAGAAGATTGATCCATTGCATCCGGAGTGCGTATCCCGGTGTGTCCTATATCCATACCCCATGGCATACACCTATACCTACACACAATGACAATATAACAGTGTACCATTATGACGTGTTTAAGTCCGGAATGTGAATCCGAGGCGCATAATGGGGAATTGATCAGATTAAGCTCTAAAGCTACTTACTATATCAATTCGTATTACATGTGTTTGTAGCATATCTTCCGGAAGTATTGAACACTTGGTGTACATTTAATGCGGGATTGATGGCACCCCTTTTTGCAATTAATCGACAAAGATATTTCAACATAAAAAATAATAATCGTACATTGGAACTTATATTGCAATTAGTGTCAAGGATGAACCATTTCACAGCATTTTCCAACTCGTCATGGCCATCTTAGGGGCTTTTACTTTAATTTTTCAAACACAATTTTACCTAGCTTTTACGTATGAAAGAAGAATATTGAAAAAGTTTTATACGTTTTGATTCAGTGAGCTTCACGACCAATTGCCATTCGCTCTAGATATGGTCGTGTGATATATATCTCACAAACAGCTCCATTCTAATCCATACACTCGGCCACACCACGACCCCGGTGCAGTACAACGAATCATGCTGTCAGAAAATGTAATGAAGTTGAATTAATGATTATGCAATCATTGGCAATGATGGCGGATGGTCGAGGGTGTGCACGCGATGTATATAGCTCTGTATAGCTATTTTCCCCGTGCTGGTTGGTGAGGGACTGTTTACATTTTGCAGCCAATCCAAGCAACACGGCCGAGAAGCAAACGTCGTAGCGAAGCAAATGTTTGAAAAATTAAAAAAATCAATCAAACAAAGAGCCCACATCGGGATGGTTCCTGCGTGGTAAAATTGTATGAGCAAGCCACAAGAATCGAATGCCGTAGTTTCGGGAAAATGGAGTCTTCGGGCAGCAGTAGCGTCATATCACTATGTTCCGGCGTGCGTACTCTCGTAAATGGGTAGCCAAAACCGGCCACGTAAGGGATCAACACCATTTATCTATCACTAAGTGAAGCTTTTAAACCATTTGCCTTAATGAAGCTGATAGCTCGAACTGAGAGTATGGCTTTGGTCGTAGAGGAAATATACATAAGCTATAAGCATCTTTGCGTACAGACGGCACAAGCCTATCAAACGTATGGTTTATTTCATCGTCATACTCTTTGGTCACGACAATACACTTGGCTACCATGGCAGACTCCCACCACCATCAAACACTCATTTGCCTGCTCAGCTGTCAGAATAAATGAACAACTCGTTCATACTGCCCCATCCCTGTACATAATTTGTTTAGCGAACACGGGTTAAAAATAGTTACCACTCTCTATGAGTGTTTCATAACAATTGTTAGACTTTTCTGGGATTAGCTGGAAAAAGACAGAGCAATTATGTAGCTACAGCATTGAAATTTTCGCTGTTTAGTAAAGGAACATGTTTCCGTTGGTTTGAGCCGTTTGTGGCCAGATGCAAATCATCTAGACTCGATCACAGTTACGATGCGTGCGTGGCTCTCAATAATGTCCTTGTTAAAAGGAAGTCCATATGTATAGTTGTTTCAATTTTTTTAGTAGAAAATACGGGTTCTTCTTAAAATACGAAACTATTGTCTACTTGATGAATATGGACACCTTTGTGGACATAGTTATAAGATTTTATCATTCATCATCATTATCTAAAAAAAAAATTGTCTAAAAAAGATTGTTTTTTTAATCATGAAAATTGTTTAGTAAATTGCATTTCCAAATTATAATTTGTAAGGTTTTTACATATTTACTTACCTAAATAAATGTTTTTGTTCTTTAATTTCATCACGGTTTAATTAAACGGTGAGGCCAAGCTGCTATTTACCACACCATTGTGAATTAAACATAACTTACGTGCGTGCAATACGAATGCTTTTATTGATCTGAGATGTGCAGCGACAAGTATAGTATCTGAACTACGAAATATTATTGGTCAATTCAATACTCTACCATTAACTAAAAGCTCACGCATATTGTTAATGTATAGGATTCCTGGGCATGATGGCAATGTACGAGAGCTGTTGCTGTTTCTCTGCCGCAGGTACAAACTTACTGCCGATCGTAATTTCTTTCGGTATTGGTTTCTCTTTTTTCGTGTTGATTTTCGTTGGCCTGCCGCGAGCTTTAACTGGCGGCGTGTCTAAATCAAGCAGATGTTTTACCGCGGCGATCGATTTTTCCTTCAGTGCAAAGCGCTTGTCGAGCCTTTCTAGCGGCTTGTCCACACTGGCAAAAGGAGCTACCTTTATAAAGTTTCGACTGTTCTCCTTGCGCCGATAGTAAATCACCTCGCCTAGAAGTGTGATCATTGCCAGTGCTAATCCGACCAACGTCGCTATGAATACACCACCCAAGCTTTCTAATGTGATACCTTCGCTGTCGTCGGTATTGGGACACTGACTGCGGGCACTGTTGTTCCAAAACTTCGCCGTGAGAGACTCAAAGTAGCGCTCTTTCTGAAGCTCCAATATGAAGTAGCTTAACTCGTCCTGCAGATGGCTGCCTTGCTGTACCGCTATTCCATATGGCTGCTCAGCAAACACCTCACCGACCTCAGTGAAGTTACAGTTGCGCGATATTTCGTATCTGATTTCGGCCGAATCGTGTATAAACGCAAAGTCAGCATCGAGATGTTCATTGACGCGCTGAAATCCATCGGCTGCCGTCGCTACCGGTTCGGCAGATTCAATAGCAGAAAGGATATTTATGTACTGCTCCTTAATAGGATAGTCCCAAACGCGGTACTGTGCTTGATCGTTGCCACTAGACAGTGTGAGGTTGCGCCACATTTGATACAATACATCTTCTGCGTTTTTCATGTTACGGAAGTAGTCATGCGTATCGGAATCTTTCACGACGGTGTATTTGATTCGGCTTTGGCGCGATAGCTGCTCCAGTGATTGAACAGGCGTTTGCATCCGTTCAACCGTGAGAAAGGCGGCCAAATTCGCTGTAAAAGTGGCCAGCATAAGCACCACAAACAGCCAGTAAGCGGCGACCAGCGTTCTGCCAGAGAGAGCCTTCGGTGCTTCGCCACCACCCTGCGGGGTGAAGGAGGTCAGCGCAAACCAGAAGCTTTCTTTAAGTGTAAAATTTCTATGGGAGAAATATGAAACAAACAGAACAACGTGTACTGGATCATGTATTACCAAGTTCAGGCTTCACTCAATGCATTACCTGCATTCATAGGGATAAGCATCCTTGTTGTTTTTTGCACTATACGGGGAAAACTTATCCAGCAGCCAAAGCATGACGGCAGTTGCGACGATCGCTAACAAAATACTCAACCAAACCTCGAGCCGCAGCACGGTCATAAACTTGAACAACGACGTTTCACGGACCGGTTTGCGCATTGCTATCAGAATGCCTGTCTGTTCGAAGTACGGCGCCACAAAATCGACCACTTCCTCCCGTTCGGCGGTCATCTTGAGCGAGGCAATGGCAAAATCTATCTCGCCCACTACCAAATCACCTACAAGACCATCCCATTTGCCATCAGCATTGCGTTGCCCGAAGGTACCGTTTCGTGGGGAAACGAGGTCGTAGTCAAAGTTCATAACCACGGACAGCTGATGCAGGAAATCGATACAGTACCCTTCCCAAATAGGTTCGCCGGTAGTTGGATTGCGCAGAATCTTGCCAGTCGGATCACGCTTGCGATATGCCCAAGGTATAGATTCCGTCGTTCCTACGCGGAAAAATCTTTTGCTAGTTGGTAGCGTTTCGTTTTTCGCCATCACTAGCTGGCCTTGCACCAGGCTTCCAATGGTCTGATTTGTTAGTGAACTGATAATCGAGAGATTAAGATTTGGACGTATTAGGCTGTTTTCTTGCACAATCCAAAATTGCTCCATCAAGGCCATCTGGTTCATCAGTTCCTCCCGGGCTGTAGTTACACGGGCTGCGAATTCTGGCTCTAGTTCCGGCGTACAGTTGGATGCGCGTACCAAAGGTATTGGACCCTCGATCAACCATCCCACAACTACTTCCAACACATTCTCTAGATGAGCGCTTATTGGATTGAAAGAATCGGAGCAGATACACGGAGGAAGGTGTCGCAATAGAATACAGCAAGTGTTGCTGTCCAACAGCAAACGATGCATTTCTTGGAAAGTGTCAAGATGCGCATATGACTCGGTCTGCAAATCGGTGAACAGCAAATTCCACTTTTCCGGTTTACGCACTAATCCGCCATCGATGGCTTTGTGCAGGATGGCATTCATTTCCATCGTTCCAGCTACTACCGCGTAAAAGGATGGATAGGGACGAAGATCTTTTATTCTTCCCACTGTATCCTCATCAAGCTCTCCGAAGACGATGGCTCGAAGATATGAATCAGTTACGAGTAGATATATCGCTGCATCTACATCTCGGAGGTTTGGCAGTATGTACACTACATCGTTGCCTGCACGTTCCAGTAGAAAACTTTCCATCAGCTTCACATACGTTTGTATAGATAGATCGACGTGAAAGTAAGGAATATCGAATTCTTCCGCAGCACTTGATACGTATTTCGATTCAACCCACGTTACATCCAGTAATACTGAAATTCCTTGAAAAAGAGCATCGCAAACTATGTCACGTAATTTAGTAAGGGACATGATGATGAGTATGCACCATTTCGTTAGATCTTACACTGTTCATTGTCGCCAAGCTGGATACGTTCACGATCGAATTCAATATAGTACTCTTTTACCGTGATTCCTTTGACTTTAGGTGACACTCTCTTAATTGCATCAGCAACCATCATTGGAATGTCCTGTTGTTCCTTTTCGTGCACTATCACTAACAAATGTTCCACCAACAAACCAAGATTAGATAAAACGGATACTCCACCTTCGGGCGAACATTCTTACCAATTCCAATGATAATACTTCCTTCCGCCTCATGTGTCATATTTGTTGCAGTTGTTGGCTGTAAAGCCATCAAAAGTGCTGTAAGATATATCACCAACATTCTGCACTTCGTGTGGGATCAACGGATAACGGTTCTCAAAAATGAAACTGATCTACTGCCATGAAGAGCTGGAAATAGAATGACGGTTGCTTTTGAAATTGGACAGAATATTTGATCCTATGGGCAACCATGAGCCATCATGCGGTTAGTGAAGAAAGTCAAAGCATATCCTTGAAAGCAAATTATAATTTTTCGTGTTTCTTTTTTTTTCTCTCTCAGTCATATCATGCAATTGAAATCCACGAAGTAGACCCGGAATTGGCTATCATTTTATGAAAATTACCATTTATTATCCTCATCTAGCCATCGTGCATACCTGTACATGATTATTACGGTATGGTTTCGCTGGGTGACGCAGTTGTGCTCGCCACGATTCTTCATAATTAATTCGAATAAATCGCTACTTGATAGGAATTTCGATCCAGAACAGAAAACCCTACTGTCCCCGACGATTTGTTGCACATTCTAGTAACGAGGGTGAAAGGCTGTTAATAGCGGAATATATCTTCGTTTCCTATCAGGGCTTGAATGTAACGATAGAATCTGCTATAGCTTCCATAAGAAATTGGTCGTGGACAAACGCAGTTACAGTTTTCTATATAAACTGTACGAAAAAACACCATTATACCAGTTATTCCGACAGCCACTGCCAGCATAAACGAATTAGAATCAAATATGTTTCGAAAGCTAAAAAAAAATAAAATAAAATAAATGAGAATGCTGTTGAAAGAGTAAAATCTGGTCAAAAAGCTTTTCAAATCCTGAATCAAGTAGCTGCCAAACCTGAGTCTTTGCTTCTTCGCTTCGGGCTGAGCTTTGATTTGATGATAGGCGTATGAAAATTTGTGTTCGTTACTGATTAATTGATTTGTTATGCTCTTTTCAAGATTCTGATGGATTCGTTTTAATTCAAGCGTTGTGTGTCCTTCGTACGGATCGATGAACATTACAGACACCTCCAATTCTTGCTGTCCTGATTTCATGTTTGACAACAAATGCATTTCTCGGGTACACAAAAAGTCTATACTAACTATGGCTTGCTTTGGTTTCGTCAACTGGGTTTTGAAGTTTCAATATAGTCGACCCTCACTGGTTGGGTTTATTTTAATTTGGTTGCTCGATGATAGTTGGTACCTCAATAGTTGGGTTGCACTCCCAACCAATGAAGTTGTCATTTTCAATAAATAAAACCTACTAAACATGATATTTTTTTCTACGTAAATACTTCGTATCCGGTTCGTTAGAACTTCGTGTGCTTATTCCGTTAATTTCCCGATTTTGGCACATGTCAAACAATCCCACTATCGAGTATGATCTCACTAGTTGGCACGCATTCATGTCCCAACCAGTGAGGTTCGACTGTACATTACTTAGATGCCTTGTGGTTCTTTACTTGTTTTATTGATTTCAAAAAAAATATTTGTAATAGAGACAAAATTATGTATTGAATAAGCCTTCGACATTATTTCATATAAATATTATTGCTTTGCAAAAAAAGCATTAATATGGTTTTAAGAAAAATTTGCTGCGTTATCTGACAGCTGACACAGTTTGACACATCACGAATGTAAAGATTGAATTCATTTTGCATTCTATCTTTAATTCTCCCAACATGCAAATTCCGACATGCGAAGAACATTGCTTACGTAAGCGATCAGTGGCATAAAAGATATATTCTTTCCCCGTTTTGAATGAAACGTTCATATTAGTAGTATTACTGGACACGGGGCAACAACAACAATAAATATGCCGAAACTAGAAAGCTACTGTCTAACCGCAGTCAAATTGATGAATCCAAGAAACGAAAATTACCTACTTCATCTTGAGAGAAAGTATCTCATCGTTGTGATGCTTGCGTGACTTCCCACTAAGCAACAGCGTAAAGATGATTTTTTTTGGTCGAGAAATAGATGAAAACCCAACACCATGAACCGGCATGGTAAGCGCTTTTTTGAATAGTAAGAGAATGGTTAGAGAAAAAAAAACGATTCATTTCTATGCGACGAAACGGCACGTCGGCGTCCACGTCGTGGAAACCGACTGACTCAGTCAACCGAGGTCGTTTTACAACTCATATGCAAATGTTGGTGTTGTTTTCTCCCGAATGATAAAGTAAAAACTCACGTTAGCACGATAGTAGTAGTATTTGGCTCAACGCAACGCATTACTCGCTGTTAATTGACCGATAGCAAGAAAAATTAGTTGCGCAGAATGAGGTTGGATTGTCTTTACGAGGAGATGTAATTTTTAACTGCTCCCTTCTTAAGCTTTGAAATGAATATATACATTATAGATGGTTCTTTGGCAGCTGTATACACATTTCTTATGAAATATTTAAATTAGTTAAAAGACTTGCTTTATATTTAACTGCAAACAGTAATTCAAAATATCACATTGCAATACAATGCTTCTTTTGGAAAACATAGTTCATTGTAGAATTTCGATTTAACGGGGGCTCTTGCATTAGGCCACGAGCAAGCACTTCCTCGACATCAAGAAAACGGGAAAAGGCTGTGCACAAAGCATCACCAACATAATGGCAAATGACCCAAATTAAAGTTTGCGTTGCTAGCTTCCCTTCGCCCAAATCCACTGTGGGCAGCATGTTGTCGCACTCTATGGTACTGCTCTCCTGCTCTGTGCTTCTATGTTTCGGTTCCCTCGTTCGGTCACAGTTCTCTTTTCTTCGCATTGCACGCGAAGGTAACATTGGAAGACGTTGATACCATCATGTACCTCTATGCGTCAGTGTACGTGCCTCCGTTTGTGTTCCGTAACCGCCGTAGGTTATTTCTCTGTCGTTCGTCCACGGTGGTCGAAGCTTCGGAAGTGAGCTTTGGGTAGAGCTATGTCTGCTGGTAAAACTGCACGTTCAAGGCTTTATCACGAGGCGGTATAGTTAATGCGTTTACTAATATATTTGAAATGTACATTCGATAATCAAAAGCGTTAGTCTCGAATGGGCTTTCAGCACTGCATTAACCACATTTGGACAGATGTACAAATGGAAAAAAGTATCATGTGTGAATAACAGGAACACATATAACTTTTTTAGGGCTTCTTAGTAAAATCGCGTAATCATCAACCAACATCATAATAGTTACTAGAGCGAACTAGTATGAATGGAATATTATAAAACTGCAATTAACATAAGTTAGCAACCTTGTGCACGCATGTATTATTCAACATATCCTACCTGATTCAACCTATTTTGAAATGAACAATCCCTGATCGATCAACGGGTTGAAAAGTGAATCTCATGTCATGAATTACTGTTGTTGAATTCACCTTTGCTCGAAAGAATCGATAAATTCCCCAGCTTACTGGTAGCCATCTCACAAAAGCATAATCATTTCACTTGACACCTTGGTCGCGCCGGACACGAAACGGGCGAGAATTTGAAAATCAAACGCAGCACGAAGGAACGGCCTTGTTGGAGTACTTGTCTAATTTGGAAGTGTTACGTGATTTCAGCAAATCTCTCGCTGCCCATTCTCGTTAATTTTCATCGCTTGTGACTACTACCACAACCGTAACCGTAACAGAATCTTCTGTATGGTGTCTACCCGGTTTTTTCTCATTTAGTGGCATGCGCCCCATCATGTCCAACACTTTGCAACTACAGCCCGGAAAGAACACGATTCATTCGAATCGGAAGCATAGGTTCGAGGCTGCTAGTATTAAATGCATAAAGTGTGGTAGATGATATTCTCACTGGAACACAAAACCACCACCATCACCGTTGTCCATTGTTATACGTAGTGGCAAGGTGTTTCACGCACCCTTTGGCACAGCAACAAACGAAGAATTCAAAACTGGAAGTATTAAATGCAATAATGTCGTCAATAAATTGAACATATTTCATTTAGTACTCCGACGATAATGTCAAACGACACTGTAGGCCAGATAGCCAGTGCTAGTGTGAAGCAATTAGCGCGACAAGCGCGACAATAAATTAGCAAAAAAATGTTAATATTTAAAATAATCCTTAATGGCGGTCTTTGATTACTAACACAATTGAGCCTGGGTTGATTGGCTTATTATTACAACAATGTATCATCAAACATTTTTCGTTATTTGAAATTCAAATACTCACAAGGATTTGCGTTTGTTGCATAATTTATTAACGTTTCTGCGTCTATTGTTCTATTTCACTCGTCAACAGGTTTCGGCTGGACAGCACTTGCATCTTAGCGGCGACCTTAAGTCGGGTGTTTCCGTCGCAGCTCAACAAGGTGTGTTCTTTAGTCAACAACAAACTGCTCAACAACAGCAGCAGCAGCAACAACAGCAGCAGAATCAGCAACAACACCAACAACAGACGCATGCTCAACATCAACAACATCAGCAACATCCACAACATCAACAGCACCAACAACATACGCAACATCAGCAACACCAACCACACCAGCAACACCAGCAGCATGGCCAACACCAGCAACATCACCCGCAACATCCACAGCATCAACAGCATCAACATCAACAACACCAGCAACACCATGCACAGCAAGCTGGACCGAAGCAGCAAGCGCAGCAAGGAAAACAGTCCGGACCCGGCATGGGTAACTTACCCGGGGGTATGGTCGGTGGCCAAGGGGGCGTTGGTAATGTTGGCAATAATGGTGGACAACAGACGACAATACCGAACGGTCCCGGACAGGGTATGAATGCCGGCAACGTCGGGGGAAATGGTGGTGCTACATCGGGAGGTGGTCACGGTGGTTCCAACCAAAACCATTCTCAAAATCAAGTTCCCAATTCTCAAGGTAAGCATCACACCATAGAAGAGAAACTCTTTCCATTGTGTTCAGCTTAGAGAATTCTAAATCGCAAATATGATCGCCTCATTAATTCTAGAATTGTAGAGATATCGGATCTTTTTATATACCTACACACTGCTAAGTATGGTTGTTGATATAAAAATTAAAGTACAAATGAGTAATATATGTCAAAAGATAAAGAACGCTATAGAGAACCGAAACGAAAAGAGAACGACATAGGTGAGAGCGTCGATTGGGATAATGTAATCCGAAGAAAAAAGACATAATATTCGTATCACGGTTCGGTGTTTTTTGTTCCATAGTCTCTAGTAGAAACGGAGATTTGCCATGGTGAGTGTATTTTCCCCTTGCCAAGCGTGTAGAGCAATACAAGAGCGCATAGTGCGCATGGCCATGTGCAGTTGGAATTGACTGTACTCTAATCGATTGAACCTAAAATGCAATATGCCACTGTCTGGTTCAACATTTTCAGGGGAAGGTTAAAATATGCCGGAGTAACTTTTTTCCCCATAGAAAATCCGAACGTAGCAGCGAGCAGAGGAACGTGTACGGGTCGCTCTCATATACGGTCGGTGTACATGGCTCGAACTGCGACCGAATATTCCTCCCTTCCTGGCCGACTTTGATACCATCGGATGATTTGCTTTTAGGTTAATAGATTTCCTTTGCGACACTGTCTCGTGTTCGTGCGTGTTGTTACCATCGTGTTTGGGTTGCCTGGCAATTGCAGGTCTGAACTTTTCTTCTCGATATTCAAACTTTTCATAATGTTCCATTTATTAACGTTACTCTTGTGACTAAAATTTGATACGGTTGAACACACATGCAGCGCCAAGCAGCCCCTGATGCATGCATTTTGATGGCAATGTCTTACCATGGCGTAGACCAGCACCATGAATTTCATACGAACGAACGTAGCAATAGCGGCACGTGGCACATAGGGATGTTGGTTGGGGGCGTCGTTTGTTCGATGCGAATATATGTGATTGTATGCTTTTTCTCCCGATACACAAACATGAGCTTCATCGACTGACGGCAAGTGGTTAAATGAAGTGGTGTAAATGTAATATACGTGGGAGTGGTAAATGCAGACCGCTACTCTCACATCTATTCAATATTTCGCAAGGGAAATAATTTATATGGCAAATATAGATATACATTTCGCTGAAATGATGCATGATGTGTGTATATGTTTTTTCGATTAATAACGTATGTACTTCACTATTTGCAGGATCCTCCATTGTCAACGAAGCGCAGTATACTGTTTCACAATCGCAAACAATCAACTTTACGCAGCAAACGTTACGGGCACGACAGCAGCAACACCAGATTAATGGAAATGTGGGGATGCAAAATGGTGTTCCTGGCGGTCCGCAGCATCAACAGCAACAATCCGGACCAGGTATGGGAGGGCCAACGCAAAATCCGCCGCCACAGCAACAACAACAGCAAACGCATTCGGGTGGACCACAAGCCGGTCCGGGTGGAGCTTCCGGTCCCGGTATTGCACAGGGTGGTGGAACAGTACCTCCAGGTATGGTTGGAGGTATGGTCGGTCCAGGGGGAATGGGTGCCGCGAGTGGTCCGGGAATGGGACCGAACGCAAATGTTCCCATCGGTATGGGTGCCATGAGTGGTCCAAACGGTGGTGGCATTAGCGGGTTAAACTCGATGGTATCAAACTCTATGGCCCCTGGTGCTGGCAATGGTGCAACAGGGGTGAATGGTGCTAGTATGGGTGGAAATAATGGTGGCATGATTCATAACGCAATGGGTGGCCCCGGAGCAGGAGCAGGCGGTCCGGGTAGTGGCGGTGGCCCGACAGGTGCAATGAGACACGCGGAACAGATGAAATTTTTACAACAGCAGCAACAGCAACAGCAAATGATACGTGCCCAAGCCATACAACAGCAGATGGTAGCCGGTGCCAGACCTCCCCCACCCGACTACAAAGCAACACAGCAAGCAAATCCAGCAGCAGCGGCGGCAGCGGCAGCAATGATGCAACAGCAACAGGCACAACAGCAGCAGATGCTGCATGCTAGCGGCCGTTTTCCAGCCATGCGAAGAATCACCCAGCAACCGATTCCACCAAGTGGACCGATGATGCGAGCACAACATGCAGCGTACATGCAACAGCAGCAGCAGCAAATGGCTGGTCACGGTGGTCCTCGAAGTGCAGCAGGCATCGTCGGTGGTTTTGGAGCCAGCGCTGGACCCAATGTTGGCGTTGTGACTGGACCCGGTGGTACGGGAGGTGGCAGTGCTGGTACCGGGGCCGGACCTGTGATGGCAGGACCCGTGCAACGATCCCCAAATGTACAAGTTGGTCCAGAAGGTATGCCGATAGGTTCGCAGCAAGCAGAGTGGCGTCATATGATGGCTATGCAACAACAGCAGCAAGTTAATTTCGGTGGCACGAGTGGTGGAAGTATGCGTCCAGGGTTTGGTGGTAAGTGGGTTTTGAGTCAGCTTTTCTCCGCTTCTGAATGATATCATTGTTTCAAATCATTTGTGTTTATTTCTAGGTCCCGGTAGTGGTCCCGTTGCAGGCCCAAATGCATCGGGGCCAGTGGCCCGATTAGATTCCTCCGGTGGACCGGGCGGACCCAGTGGACCTGTTGGCCCTGGCGGCCCAATTGGCACTGGTGGTGGAGGAGGAGCCGGTGGAGGCAATACTACCGGTCCCGGCATGGGGCCGAACAATGGAGGTCCTGGTGGACCAGCTAGTGGCAATAGTATGACTGGGATGCAAATGCAAATGTTGCGACAACAAAACCTTACGATGTACCAAGGCCAAGCCAACAACAACGCAGGACCGATGAGCCAAATGCAAATGCTTCAACAGCACCAGCAACTTCAGCAGCAACAGCAGCAACAACAAAGCATGATGAACCAAATGCAGATGAGCCAGATTCACATGTCTCAGACGCAAACCATGTCAATACAGCAGCAGCAACAAAATCAACAATCTGTGATGAATACCTTTACAACGCAATCTACGCAACAGTCCACCACAACGACAATGATTAGCGGAGGCAGTACGGGCAATTCAATCGGTGGTCCTGGGGTGGGACCAAACGTGAATGGTAATATTAATCCTGGTAACATGCTCACCGGCCCAGGACCATCATCAGCTGGTCCGAACAGCAACAATGGGAACAATAGCAACAACACTGGTAGCAGTAACATGAACAACAACGGCCCCAGTAACAGCAACAACAATAGCAGTAACAATAATTCGTCAGAGTTCCTAGCGTTCCTAGAGAATCTGCCTGTGGGGGATCCAAACCAGTTTAATGCACAAGATCTTCTAAACTCACTAGACAATGATAGTTTCAATCTTCAGGACATTCTTTAAGGTGAACACTAGCTTACAGAAGCAAAAATAGCATTCACTCGTATAGAGTGTGCATACAGCAAGGATGCTGCGTGCTGGCCATCCTGCTGGGGCTGTATATAGCTGCTAAAATTGCAAAATTCCAAAGGTACACCAGCAGTAATGTAGTTCCTGGTGGTATCGGTCGTTATATTTATTTATAGCAAAAGCAAAACATTTCACTAACTAACTGTATTGAAAACGGTAAAAAGTAACTAAAGATAAAAGACAAATCAAAATGTAGCAAAGCAGCCAGAAGGCGAGTTGTGGTATCAGTGGGAATTATTGACGAGCAAAGTTCATTGCTGCAGTCATTTGCAAACACCGACGTGTTTTACTATGTATATAGTTTCCATGCTCTTCAGATCTATAGTACTGTATAATGATGGAAAGACTTTAAAGCAATGTAATCGTCCTTATATGTACCGAACAAGATCGTTGCAATTCTTTTGGCCTTACTTTTGCTACAAAAGTGACAGGGTGCAACGTGTAACAACGTGCATGGTAAGAAATAATTGCATATAAACTTATTACCTAACAGTACTGTTTCATTTTCGGTGCTCTCTCAATTTATTATATTGGTTTTTTCAGTCGACAAAATGCCGGTCGATACACGTTTAACGACAGAACGGAACGTATCCTTTACTTTCATATTCAATGGTAGTGACTAAATTTCGCGTTAAACGTACAACAGCAACAAGTTAGGAGTTTACCTAATATGAGGTAGAAATAGTTTTAGTAGAGTGTATACAACAACCACGCAGTAGGACACTGGACGAGTAAAAGGGGCGCATAATTTGGTTGGCAAACATTCCTCACTCGAGTACAGTTAGTCTTTTTATATAAACACTCTCATAAAACAGTACGCCTATGCGTATCGGTGTACAGACAAAGCAACGCAAAGGATAAAGTGTTCTTCTAGCTGTGGAAAAATAACCTAACAGCAAAGCGGTTAGCATTTTGTGTTAGAACTTGACGCATCCTCTTCCCCCATACTTCGATTATGTTACGTTAGTTTGAGTTGCATTCTAGGAGGAAGATTTTTGTTTGTACTTTTCAAACGATGCGTTTTGTTTTATGTCTCGAGTATATTTATCACTATTTTTCCTATTGCAATCGATATCGTTTAGCAATACCGTTTAAAACTTCTCTATAATTGTTTTTCTCTCTTCAGAGGTCGGAACACAACTATGCTTTCACCTCTCTATGCAACACTTCCAGGACTGCCAAAGCATATTACTTTCATCAAAGACGGAACATACTCCCCGCACGGTTGAATGCGTGTCATAGTGGTGTATGAGGCTGATGAGGTTGGTGTCTTCAATTGGGGAGAGTACGGATGTTTTGCTGATGCTACGACAATAGGCCGATGCCTTCTCCCAATAGATTGTCCACTGTTCGCACTAAAACATCTTCCCCTGGGTACCGGCAACAATTCGTACAAATTGCCATTGCCAAAATGATGGTAGTATCCGGTCATGTAACAAAACTACCATTCCTGGACGCAGGTTCGGCATTATCCAAAGGGTCTTCTTCCGAGGTTGCAAAATATTCTGAAAATCTTGGCTCCATTCACGACAAAAATGTTCACGAAGTAATTGTAGCTGTTCTCAACCTTGGTTGCCACTTCTAATGAGGATTCTGAAAACGGGTCCGGGTCAGATAATGATCCGGAGTAATAATCCATGGATCCTTGGAATCGTTGGATACGCTGAATAATGGTCTTCAGTTTGAAATTGTATCTGTTTGAACAAAGACTGATTCTTCAATCGTCATTTTGGAGCTTCCGACAATTCGTTTCAGATGGGTCTTGAACTATATCACGGCAGCTTTCCACAATCCTCCAAATGTTGGAGTATCCAAGAGAATTAAGTGGAATTCTAAGGAATTCTTTAGACTCATTGAACGTTTCTACACTATCCAGGAACGGCTGATTTTAAAACAAAGATATAATCGGCAAAGCTCATGATTACCAATGCTATATGCTACTGCAACATTGACGTTGTAAAACGTCGAAGTGAAGTTAGGAATGCGTCTGTACTGAAATTTGACACGACCTCCAAATGAACAGCTCTAGTAATTGTAAGCGCACAATGCTACTATAAAACGCGCGACATATGTTTTCCGTTTTCTTACACAATTTTATTCCGTCCGCATTCGGTGATTATGTCGGCCGAAGAGAAGTTCATTGCCATTTCTTACATCACTCTACTCTATCCTCTGTTCCGAAGAGAAATAGTTGACTCTCTTTACTCTCTCTTGTCATACTCTCTTTACTGCAGTTTTAACTCTATCTCACTGTCTAATACTCCCGATTCCATACTCCGTTCGATATCTTGATTGCCTACATTCCAACGCAAACGTTAATCATACTGCTTGATCTGATAAATACCGGTCTTGCATAATCGATTCCTGCTACTGTTAAATTCCCGACAATTTTGCGTATTAAAGATCTAGTGTTCACCGATCAAAATTTAGGTTTATCAGTCCGGATTATCCCAGATGTAGGTGTTCCTCAGGTAGTTGGTGAACCATTTTACAGGATCTGTATGAAATGATGGTATGTTACGAATACGAATGAAGGGTAGCTGATCGTTTTTGAATGGGTTGCAAATTGGGTAGTTTTTTACACTAAGGGTTCTTTTTCATTTGTTGGATCTCTTCGATTGAGTTGAGTAGCAAAATTAGGTCCATTCCAACAAAGCTTGCTTTTTATGCGGTTTGCATTTTCAAAAACTACTTCGATAATTAGTAAAAATGACTATTAATTCTGCAATACACAATATAATATGGGATCTAATCTCTGGTACAACATTTACATTATAGTTGTGAAAAACATGCTCTACATGCTATACTCGGTTAGTGTAATAGCTAACCCTAGTTTCGATTTAAATGCTGAACCTTTGCAGCGCTTTGCTTTGAGAGATTAAAATGTTCCATTTGTCCGGCTGTTTGCCATTTCAATATATTGCCTGCAGGGGAAAGGCTGATGGTTTGTGGTTTTTCGGCTATTGGTATACGTGATACGGCCTATGCTATTGGTGTACGGTAATACTGCTCTAACACCTGACACCTGCATAACTTGCTTATTACTTCATGATATGGGATGGAATGATGGTATTAGAAGCCTTCATTTCTTGCTTTACCCCAGTTTTCGACGATCTAGTAAGAATATTTTTCCGTTTTTCTTCGTTCACATAGTTTTGTAGGTAAGAAAATAATAGCTCCTCATATGCATACGCTCTCTGGCCTATTTCGGAAATGGCGTCTTGGGAAGGAAGGAACGTTGGGGTGAATATCATTTAACAAGCCTTGGTGTTGTACTTTAAGTTCTTCCATTTCATTCTCGATATCGTTCAATGCTTGAACTGTGTGTGTAGTATCATTGTTTTCCAGCAACGTAAAAAATAGTTTCATTTCCCCTTTCCACTCTCGATAATTTTTTTCCAGCCTGTTCATTGCGTCTTTGCTAAGTGTAGCCTTCCAAATCCGAATCCGTGAATACAAACTTCCATATTGAGCGAAATATGAACCCCCTCCCTCTGCGGATCTCCTTCGATTTCGACAAGGGAATAAGAGATTTGCTTTTCTTAAACAAAAAAAAAACAAACAAACAAAAACTCAGCATTGATCATATAGAGTAGTACATACGCTCTGAATAGTTTATAGCGTATAAGTATAGTTTGGACTCTCCTGTATTATAATATTGTGTACAGTAAGATTCGTGTTTCGTTTTATCTATTTAAAGCAAAGATAGGTTTGACCATTATTTAACGTTTTTAGATGCGTCTATGTAAACAATGCGGAATTGAACCACATACACAGCTGCAAAACTATTCGAAGAACGTGGGATTCGTAGCGTTAGTAGATGAACATTCTAATAATGAGTAAAAGAACAATATATTATATATACACGCATTCATACACACACTCAACCATTGTAAACATAGAATTAAAACATTTAAGAAAACGATTAATCCAAAACAGTACACCTAAGTGTATAGCAAAAACAGTATGTATACAAAGGAAACGGAAGTAAACTCGATTCAACTGAGCTCGGATAAACTAAGTAATGAAATCAACATATAACCAAATCAAATTGTATAGAGGAAAAGAAACTAACAACCATCAAATGAGACAGTTCTGGCTAATTGGATTATAGTTTGTGAAATTACCATGCTGCAATGGCAGTGATAACATTGGTTCTATACACACATGTTTGATGCGCCACAATTTTGATAAATTTTTGGTACGGTGTATGAAAGTACCAATCCTGTCAATTAAAACCCGCACAGTACAGCAACTCGTAGACGTTCGGTGTAGGCACAAGAACTGCAAATTGTTTATTTGATTTAATCTTGTGATAAATACATTCTATTTTCGGTGCAAATAATTTTATTTGTCATACACGAACAGGCACAATTCATTAAGCTACTGCAATGGCAAGACATATTAAAAATGTAACTTCACAACTTCATGCATTTCAATATCGCTGCAACTAAATTGTTCACCTCATGTAATTAACGGGCAACTATAAAGCAATTTCATAATAAGAAATGCCAATTGAACAAAATATAAGGCGACATAAAACACAAAAGATGAAGAAAATTTTCTATAGTTCGTACATCGTTGTAGAAAAATACATACAAAAATTAAAAAAGCAAAACTCAAATGCATGGAACAATAATTGCTTGTTACCTTACCAGTTTTGGTTACGCCAGTAAAGTGACACCATTAATACACCATACACAAGAACAGTGTGTCCGATTAAGTGGGGTACGAATATACAAGAAAAATGCTATAGAAAAATACATAAACACAAGTCACACAACACTAGCAAAAGTTAGACATCCGGCTCTGTACCATTCTTGCTTTAATACGAGCGGGATTGTATTGTAGACAGCATTAGCCATTTTTCTTCGCTGAACTTTAATCGTTTCGCTCTACGAACCATATAACAAATCTACCGTTACACACTGTATTATCGCAATGCAAGCTAGGATACAAATGTGATTGTTTTTTTCCTTCGTTTTTTGTTTGTTAAATTATTTCGTCAAAGCCAATGGGCGGGAACATTCGTTTCATTCGAATCGTGAACGGTCGTTGCATAAAACAGTACATCCATGAAACATAGTTTTGTATTTTTTATTGCAAGCCACTATTTTATTACGCAGAAAAACCAAATCCGACAAGTTTGGGGTAATATATGTATCGTACATATATATATACATATATATGTGATGTAAATATTGATTTCTAAAGTGGGCTTGTAGTTTGGGTAAATTTTTTCGTTAACTGTAACAACACAACAGCAACCCGTAACATAAGGAGAAACAGCAGCCCACGGAAAAAGAAGTAGAGAGAAAATTTCTGTGAAAAAGTATTTTTCGAGGGCCTTTAATAAATTGGACTTTATAGATTGTAAAGAAATGCATTACTTATTAGCATTACAATGCAACGGTTTTTTTTGTTTTAGTAATTTTTAACGAGAAAAATTCAAAATATGCAACACCTAGAGGATCGATTTGATCGTCTCAGGTACGTTTTAACGTATTATTTTATTTAATGTATTTCTATTGACAATTATTATATGATAATTAAAGCGGAGCATTAAAAAAACATGAATTAAACATTCACATTGCAACATTATGTAAACTCCACCACAAAACGCAATGTGCAAAAGACGAAAAGTTAAAATGAAATTTGTAATTGAAAAAGAAAGTAACAAACTTTCATCCATATAAAAGGAGATGTAACATGCTAGACAAAAAGAAACGCGAGTGTAAAAAGAAACAAAAAAACAAAAAAAAACCGAACAAGAACGAACGATTCTTTGAAATATAGATAATTAAATTGAATTGATGTTTTTCTTTTTTAAACGTCTCGTAGTATTAACCAGAGGAGAATCGTGTAAGTATTACCATTATTAATTTAGCAATAGGGCCTGGACACCCCCAGTGAAAAAAACTAATCTCACTATGCTCATTTTTTTATGAAAAAAAACTGTAACGCAATCCTTTTCAATATTGTGCAGAATAGTACAATTAAAATTCGAATGATCTTCAAAGTAATAGAAAGACAGACACATTTATCAAATGAGGAGCTAAAACATTTATACCTGTTACTGAACGGTACCAATTTTATCTTATAAATATATATAAATTGTTTATTCATTGTGATAATTTCAACTGCGCTTGAAGTGCAGTATACAATGCGATTAAATGGTTAATTTAAACAACCGTTTGTATGAATGCACACAAGCATGATCATGAGCTATTTTGTGTGTTGTATTAATCAATAGTTTATTAAGAGCAAAAAGTAATTCTAACACCATTTTGATCCAACATTTCAGCTGTAGCAACCAATGATGTTAATCGCTAAGATGCTAGCTGGAAACTGATCATTTCATATTCTTGGTTTTGACAGTCAATAGTATATGTAATAGTATGGCAACAGGGTTACGTAAGAAATCTAGTAGGCAAACATGACTTAGTACGCTTTTAGCCAAATAGAAGGATAGTTGATTATAATTGAACCCCGTTTTTAGTGCATACGATTATAATAAATGTAGTATGACACAAATTTGTCTCATCCGAGAATCATATGATTCGCTCACTCGCCAGCGCACATACCACTCGTGAAAATAGCAATGTCTATTTTGTCGTTCTGCTGAATATAAAAGAGCGAAATCAAAAAAAGAAAAATAAAACATTCCTAAAGGTAGGGCGAGAATTGCACGAACCCATGTGCTGGTTCGAGTTACATCTGGTTGTTTGAACCTGTGGATGATGTTTCACTTGCAATTTCGATCCTAGGGCCCAGAGTTTCTAAATTTCACAAGATACAGAATGCTTTTGCCTGATTTTTATCTCGCGACCTGGCGCAGATTGCAGTTTCGTCCTTTTATTTGTTCCTATCTATCCTCCCTGCTTTGGCCATTAGTGCCTAAATTCTGCAATAACTAACTCAGTTTACTGATGCTACTCATGCGGTCCGCAACCGCCTGCTTAAATGGCAGTTCAACTCATCAGAGAGCAACGTTGTCTCTTTGAAAACGGCAGAGCAACAGAGAGATCCGAATCAGCTGCATGTGTGAAAAGTATGGCAACGAATCAAGCTATCGTGAGAGAAGCTGCCTTTGTAAAAGAGAGATGATTCAGAGAATCAGCTGCCTGTGTAAAACGTATGGCAAACGAATCAGACTAACTCGCGTGCAAGGTTGGCCGTTTACACGCACACCGATACGCATGAGTGCTGCACACACACCAGATAGACTGACTAAAAATAAATCCATTGCTTGTTGAAAGTGTGTGCGTGTAACAAATTTTACAGCTATACTGTACCTTTGGACGGCACACAGTACTGTTGGTTATCGCCGAGAATGGTGGCATTCTGCACAATTCATAATAAAACGTAAAACAAACCGAAAAATACCACAATCTATCAAAAGGTTCGTGAAATAAAGTGAAAAATTTTCTGAGAGGTGAGTTTGGCACTTATCAACTAAACTTTGACTAAGGTCAGTAATTTATTCAACAATTTCCGTTCCCTCAATGTGATATTTATGTACCATTCGCGAATGCATTAGCGTTAGTTAGACGGCTCATCAACTCTACAATCGGTTGTTACTGTGATTGTCTCGTTGGCTGAGTTGTGCCATTCAAATCATCACGTAGACAAGGTAAGTGAAGATGTAGTTGAAGGGGTTTTGCGATAGCAATCAAACTTCTTGCGGCATATTCGATGACCATTGTTTTGATGAGCATAGCAACTGCAAACCCACAGAACAAAATCGAGGGAAATTGGGTGTGCGTGTCGAGGGTATGAAAACTTTCGTTTAATTTTCCGTGTGCATATTTTGTATTCTCTTTTCTTCATACAAATGATAGAATTACGATAAATCTTTCTTTACCATAGGGTTGTATAATACTTGTTATTTGTTTATTTTGTGTGTGCGTTTTGGAGACTTATTTGCTGCTAGCTTGCAACTCGAGCTAATTGATAATTAGAATTTAATCATGGAAAATGATAAAGAGCATTGCTACTATTTGATAAATCTGATTCATATTCATGAAACGAATGAATTTTCGAACTAAATTAAGAAAACAGAATATTCTAATACTTACGTATGAGTAATCGCGCGCGGTGGTGTATTGTTAGCGGTTATTGGTAATTTATTTAACTAAACAATGATTGGTAGGCACAGCTTATGAGGGCGGCCGACGGTGTATTGGTAGCGGCGCTGGTCTTTTCACGACAGAACCGCTCCAAAAACCTATCCGGACCAATACCCCGTAGCAAGGATTGACTATCCGGCTACTTGGTAAAATTAAGTCCAGTAAGCCAGAAATGGCAGGCTCCTTGAAGGTCGCTACGCCAAAAAGAGAGAGATGAATCATCAAAAATTAATGACATAGAAGATAATTGGTTGGACCACTCCCTTTAAAAAGAAAAATAAATTAATTTGACTTAGACTTACTAACGTTTTCTTCTAAAGTTCGTCTTTAAATATTTGATCGTTTAACTTCAAAGCGGATCAAAAGTTATGAGCAGTATCAAATAGATCATTCAACATGATCACATTTTAAAATGGCTTGTCAAACTCTGTGAATGTTCGATGAGCTGAATATGTTTGTTTATTACAAAAAAAATGGTTATTTTTATCAGTTTGGTTTGGTTTGGAGTTTGGTGTAAAGATAAAAACATGAATTAGTCTCTCAGACGCTCTAGACACTAAATTGTTGAATGTTGGATGTAATAGACATGTTCCCTGTGGTCTATGTTTACAGATTGTCTCCATGTAAAAAAGTAAAACAGCAGCAGTATGGCCAGGCCGTTCTTTAAAATAAGAAAAAAAAAAACAAAACAAAAATCAAACTATCTATTTTTACACTTATATACTATAATGATAATGAGTATCGTCTCATTAATCCATTAAATGATGAAAGCATAAAAATAAAGCAAATGAAATCAAACAGGATGTTGATATTTTATCATTTAATTTTAGCTGCAATAAAAGTAGCGCTTCATCAAAGCTGTTCAAAATTTCAAAAAGTCCTAAAATCAATAGGGATGCTTTCTACGGACTTCATTCCGACGTCTGCATTATTTAAAATTGACACTTGGGATGGTATTTTGTTAGCAGACTATCGGCCAAAGCATTATCAAAGGGAACACTTTAACTTCTTCTTGAATCTCGATGGCGTAACAGCCTGCTAAGTCCCTTCACGTTAATACAAAACACAGACAATCCGTTTAAAAATGGAACTCAGAACACATGCCAAACGAATAGAATTGCATCGCAAAACCCTGTATATGTCTGCCATAATGAATAAATTTTCTATATATTTTTTCTTTCTTTCACATGCAATCACAGATGAGTGACACTTGGCAACATTTTGTGGATTATGGTAAGGCAGGTAAATGCCGCTATTGCCCAAAGATGATCGCGATTGCAAATAGATCAACCTCAAACTTAAGGCGACACATCAAATCCAAGCATCCGTCCATTACACTCAAAAAAGCTGAACCAACGAGAACTTCACCTTCAACATCAAGAGCCGTTGATCAAACTGAATCGGAGCCAGATGTTTCTATGAATCTAAACTACAATACAGTAAACTTGCCCAGCGTTATTGCTGAACCATTGACAGCGAAGAAAGCATGTCAGTTGGATGAAGCCTTGCTGGAAACAATTTGCCACGAATGCCTACCGTTTGATATAGTCGAAGGAGATACATTTAAGGAATTTATCCGTTTGCTTAATCCCAGCTACGAATTACCTAGCCGTAAAACTTTGTCAAATGGATTGCTGTTAGAAAATTATGTAGGAGTGTTAGATACGGTGACATCATGTGTGTTTAAAGTAAAGTCCGTAGCTTTAACATCAGAGAGTTGGACAAATTATAATAATACAAGTTATATAGCAGTAACGGCCCACTACATAAATGATGATTTTGAATTATGCTCTAATTTGTTGGAGTGTTTTGAGTTTTCAAACCACTATACGAGTCACGATATAGCCGATTGGTTGAAAAGGGTGATGACAAATTTTGAAATCGAGCACAAAGTTCAGGTATTTGTTACAGATAATACGGCCAACATGAAGGCTGCAATAGATGAGATAAATGTTCCGCATCTTCCGTGTTTTGCGCACACATTGAACCATATTATTTCAAAGGCTATAGAAACTTCTATAATAGGCACGGTCAACGAAATTAAGCAAATTGTTAAATTTTTCAAAGAAAATAGCAGTGCAGCACAAAAATTAGTTGAAACACAAAATAAACTAAATATTCCAAATTTGAAATTGAAACAAAATGTTGCCACACGCTGGAATTCAACATTTGACATGATTGAACGATTTTATAAGAACAAAGTCCCTATACTGATATGCTTAGATGTCATGAACGTAAAAAATAATTTGTCAAACAACGATTGGACAATTATGGAACAGAGTATGCAAGTTCTGGCGAATTTTGATCACGCCACCAAAGTGTTATTGACGGAAAAATCTGCCATTTTGTCACAGATTGGGCTTCTGACATACATACTTTTAAAAAAAACCAAAATGTTCCCAGATGCCGGTATGGATTCCTCTGTGAGAAAACTTAAATCATCCTTAGTCGAAGGGCTTACTGTTAGTGGCAAGCCTTACATTCAAAATCATTTAGTGTGCAGAGCTATGTTTCTAGATCCGAGGATTAAAGGTCATGGCTTTGAAAACGATGTGCAGCTTTATGATGAAACGTATAAAAGTTTAATTGAAGCGATTATACCTTTAAAATTTCAAGCTTCATCAGCACTTGAGTCTGTTGCACCAAAGACGTTTGCTAGCACTAGCCATCAGAACCTATTTAATGACTTTGCAACAAGTATTAGATGCGCTCAAAATAGAACCCCTGAATTAGAAGCAAAATTGGAACTCGATGATTACTTGAGAATGAACTGCATTGAATTAAGTGAAGATCCATTTCTATGGTGGAAAATTAATGAAACCAAATTCCCGGCATTGTTTCAAGTAGTTCAAAATGTATTTTACATACCTGCGACATCAGTTCCATGTGAACGCATCTTTTCGAAAACTGGGCAAATATATTGCGACAAACGATCGAAACTTTCGCCCAAAAACATGTCAGAAGTCTTGTTTTTACAACATAATAGCGTACAAACAGCTTATGACGATGATGATGATGATGATAATAATGATGATAAGTCCCACCACATACCACAGCAGTGGCTTGAGAAGAACGGAATTACCTATGAAGCATTGTAAAATAAAGTCTCATTTCGAAAAGTAAGGCCAATAATAATCAACAACTCCAACGTACGTACGGGTTAGTTTTCATTAATTATCTAGACAACAATTACGAGTTTCAATGAATGATGCATAACTCCTACGGGAAACACTGCCATTTGAAGCTGAAAAGTCCCGCTAGGCTTTCTCAGGACTCTATTTGAGATTACGGACACTGTACTAAAGTTTAAGAAAATGCAATATATTGATGTCTGACAAACATTGCTGCATAATAATTTCTTAATGATCCCGAGGGGATGATTAGTTATGAAATTAACATATATACTTATACTTACTTATATATAGTCATTTCCTGATTTACACTACACTCGAGTTACACGAATTTCTCTGGCACGTATTATTCGCGTAACTCGGGAAAAAACTGTATTTCATACTTATTTATGACATTATGTAATATGATATGTACATAGGATTGTTATTTTGATATTTATGATTCGGTAGATGTGTGAGAATATATGAATAAATGTATAATAAAGCTATGAAATAAATGTTTAAGAATAGTTTAGGACTCTGCTATAAAAATGTGATAAATAAATGTCAGGAAATGTTCTATCAGCTCAGTTTTATGGTGTTATATTGTATCAAACCTAGTATGCCTGGGATAAACTAAATTTAAATTAGGATATGATAGGCTTGAGAACTCAATTCACTTCAGCACAACTGGGACTGACAATATGGCGAAAAGTCGTCATGCTAATAGACAAAGATTTGCGTTAGGGTGCAAAACCAATTTGATTGAATCTTTCAAAGGAATCATCAATATCGGGACCATGTTATGATGAGTTGAGTATCAAATAATAAAATAAAATAATTTGTCAAAAAAGGTGGTTTTTACGTTTGTAATATGGCTACATCTTTTTGGAGTTTTTTCCTTTCCAGAAAAATAAGCAGAAATCGGTAACAATAGGAAATAAATAGGCAAAAGTGAGTGATTAAATTAAATTTAAATCAATAACATCCCACTTCTGTGGATGGTCTTCGATGTGTCGAATGTTTGACAAAGGTAGTTTTATATCGCTTTTTTAATTATGTCTAAATATTTAAATCGATGAACTTGAAATTTGAATGACACCAGGTGACCCTTAAAGGGGTTTGAAATCGTTCACATGGACAGAGTAGGCGTAGTAGACCCAAATTGAAATGGAGTTATATTAAACAGTGAGCGGTTTTGAGGATTACTGTAACAGGTCTGAAGCCTGATAAGTAAGTAACGGTAGTGATTTGTGCTTTCAATACAATTCAATTCTCATTAAACTGGATTATTGTTGGTATTATGATTTCCTTCCATTATCACAGTTTTTTTTTATCTTTTAATAGCTCAACTGAAATGTAACCCATTCAAGCAAGGTAATTTCCATATAGCATCTCTGGTATTCTAATGAATGTGGCGCTGAGCGTGTTAACAGATATGTAATAATTTTTTTCAAGAACTTGTAAAATCATTCAGTTCATTTCAATTAGCAATCTTTTACAGGCAATTTCATATTTTTTACGTACAATATCGCAAACTCAAATCATGACTGGTGGTTTGTTTTTGAATTCGAGCCTAAAAGTGTATTTCCAATTCCTCAAACACAGAAAAGTGTGCAATTAATAAGCATCCACATTTGCTTTAAGTTTATCCACTGTATATTCAACAATATTGCATATTTGTAATTGAACGTTTGAATTGTTCTTTTTTTATGTAAATACGATATAAATGCATATTATAAATATAAATTCAACTCATGGCGTTCAGAATATGATTTTAGAATCAACATATTTGCTAAAAGTCGAGGACAAGAGCTAAAACTCATCAGATGAGATAAAGAACGAGAACAAAACACAGGAGAAAAGGAGAAGAAACGGTTACTTTGGGGATTTGTTTGTTCTGGGTCAATGTCTTAGACGGATTTAGGATTGATGGATTGATGTTAGACTGTTGTGTTGATAGTAGTGCAATAGTCAAGTTGTTTTTTTTTCTTACTTTGACCTTCACCAAAAACGTCATTATCTGGGCAATGGTACAAACCCAAAGAAGCAAGAGTAAAATTTTATATTTACTGAAATTTATATTAATTATTGTTTTAGTGTGCACAATCACAATGTAACACATTTTGAACAATAACGATACGATTCAGTCCTGTACAATCACGGATTCATCATTTCGAATCGTACTGACGAATCGGCACAGGCCCACCGTTGAACAACGATTTGCAAGGTGTTCATTCTTCCGCCGTCGTACCATAAGCTTTCGACAAAGATAAACAATTACAAAAGAGCAGCAGTTGCTCACTGAAATGTATACGGGATTTTTGAATTGCTATGCTTCCGCTGCCCTCGCTAACTCTAGTACGATTGTAGGAACTTGCTTGGACATAAATCGAGAGATCTGATCTGATCAACAAATTCCTTCATTATGTCGCATTAAGGCGTTTTTGATTTGGTGGTGTTTCGAGTTATTTCGAAATTTAACGAACGAAATTAACGAAATTAACCTACCTGATACCTTTTATTTTCTTTAGTCGAAAGTTCGAAGTATTTCGTTGATGATGTATTTGAAGCGGCAAAACTTTTTCATGAGATTGAATATGTGCTTTATTTCAAATCACTTGTAGAACTGCTTTCATTCATCAGATGTGTAATAGGTATTAAAATGAGTGTACTTAATAAAAGACATTAATGGTGGCAGACCCTGGGAAGAAGGAATGCAAACTAACCTTCGATGATGAATTGTTTTCCAGTTTTGTTATTATAATAACGCTCCTTAGACGGCTTCTTCTCGATGGTAAGCTCTTCAAAAGTGCTTGTAGTGATCACCGTCCGATCGGGGCGAACATATACCGGTCGATGAACTGATGGTCATCGCTGTACCTCTCGTCGACACCGTTCACCACCGCAGGCTTGCATGGCTGATAAAGCATATTCGTCTCTGCCATTCTTTTTCCAGCCGCGACTAGCCAAGGAACGGGAGGCCGCTTATGCTAGAACACAAGAATACACAAGTAAGGCGTGAGGTTTTCAACGATTTAGCAGATGTGTTGAGCGAGACAGAAATTACTTGTCTACACTTGTCATCGTAAATCATTTACCATTCGCAAACGGTCGTCCGGCCATTTGGAATTCGTCTCGGGATCGCACCTTTCTAAAACTTCAGTCTCTCACTAGACTATCGTTCGCACCATGATTACCCTTGTGTCGGTATGTGTCAGATGTTGCTCAAGATCTTACTGTTTTTTTTCAAAAGCACAACGATCTTTCAGAGAACTAGAAACGAGCAGATGGATTGCTCGAGAATCCATTACGATTTATTCTGCAGCAGCAGGTTACAACAGTGCGCAATAGGTGGACTTGTCTGATAAGGACGGGTTGTAAAGAGCTAACATGAAAGGGAAATCTTCGGTAGTATATTTATTGTAATGGCATTTTAATAGCTTCCCAACACATGGCTTTTCGAACGAAACATTACAATGTTCCGATTTGTCTCTCATTGAACATTGCTGCATATTTTATTATTAAATAAAATCATTGAAATGTTTGAAAAGTATATAAGTGGATTCATTACATGTGCTTCGTTAAATTATATAACATATTTTAATACCCTTGCTTTGGTAACGACCCTCGATTACCCTATTGCGGATTGCATTGGTGAAATTTTATGCAATACTATTTAATCGTTCCTTAAAAAAGAAATTTGAATTCATAAAACAATATGGAGCTCCAGCAGTTTTTACTCTTGCACATGATATCTAAATAATAATAAATAACAATAAACCGAACGCAAATTCGATTACCAAATAGGGTCCGCAATATCCAGTATTGGCATTATAGAACAACTTAAAGAAATAGCTGCACAATTTCATCGAACTCGACAGACAAAACAAAAATAAGGTGCGTTTGAGAGTTAAGGAGGGATTAATTTCAGCATATTTTAGGCTTTTTGGAACATTTTTTCAAATGTCTAATTCAATTCAATTATCGCCTAATAGCGAAATAATGGATTATGGATGGATTTAATGCATAACCAAAACAAAAATTAAAATTCTTAATAAACTCTTTTTTTACAAAATAATGTCGGTACTTAAGCGGTTTTAATTGAAATCCTCACAAGATATTCTTTACACAATTTCCTAGTAGTTGTCCTTGACTGATCTATTTCCTTTGTGTTATAGACTATATAGTGTGCCTCTGTGTGCTCGGTTCAAGATCGCTTTTCCAATTTTCGCCATCCAACGTTCGCCATTTCATCATGAACTAAAAATTAAAAAATCCGCTATGACAAGTACTTGATTTAAGACATTTGAAAACAGTAGTAAATTTCTAGTTTCCGATAGTTTTTGACGCCAAGCCTTTTGGTACCGCTTAAACAGATTGTTTGACAAATCTTCGAAGAAAGCTCTTTAAAAGTGTCAACTTTTGAGGTTCTCAAATTTATTATTTTTATTTTATTAGTTTATTAGTTGTATGCAAATTTATTAGTTGAATGTATGCAAAATTTATTAGTACTCTTGAATGCATTTAGTCACTACTTACCAAATGCATGGGATAGTTTTCCTTAAAAAAAACCCAAAAATAATCATATTTTCTGCGTGTATATGTGTCAAATGTATGCAGAAACATACAAAAACTAAAATAATACCATATTAAAAATAAAAATTTTATATTTTCCGTTCGGGAAACTAGTACGCGCTTTTTTTATAGTAGAGCGTGAGTATTAAAATATGCTGCAAACTCATTGGTACAATTGCAAATCTCAACGGAAAATACGTTTAATTTTTTAAAAATATAATTGTATAATGGATGAATGATTTTTGAATGAATTGAAATTTAAAATAACAATTCATTCAACATAATTACCATACTGTTTGTGGCTAATTGTTTTATTTGTCGTTAGTGATGAGTGTTAATAAGACAAATGAATAAAAGATGATGAAATTATAAGCCATGCTGTTGGCATAGTTATTATGTTGTATACCAATCTAGAGTCGACTTGCACGGTGTGTAACTTCTTTCACGATGCATCTTGCCGACAATGCACTTCTGCACAGCATAGCGTATCGAATCGGCAACAAAAACAAAAGAGCAACGTTTAGGAAATTTAAATAAAATCAATCGTATTACGCTGATTATGCACTCGACCGTGCTATTCCTTACTGTATTCTGGTTATACTTTTGGCCAGAAGCCCTACAACCGAGACCGATGCAATTTTCTTTATTGCAACCGGACAAAACGGGCGGCTTTGGGTGGGCCAACGCCACCAATTGCCGTTTTAAATGAGCCCGTAAATCACTTTCGTTTCAATCGAAATGAAAATCGGTTCGACGGTAGTGGCAGTGATGCTAGAAATTTCCTCTTGCCAGCCTATTACTATTAGCCCATATCTTCCTTTGGTTTTTTTCTTTGGTGCTCGTTTCAACTGCACTGGAACGCAGGGTACTGGTGTTATTTATGAGTGTGTCATTCTCTTATGCACTCGCTGAAAGAATCGCCGGACAAAAAAAAAAGCTCCCAATGAGTTCTGGTACAAAACGCCGATACATGGCAATGTATCGTATACCATTGAGGAAGCTACAGGTTGTGGTGAGTTTTAGTCACGAAACACGGTATAAAGCATCCAGCAAAGGCCCGCCTGCCATTGAACTATCGGACACGGTGGATGGTTTTGTGTAGTGTGACTTTCGCTTTTCTTCCGCCTGCAGTGAATATGATTTTGATTAGAATCCAACGAAATCGACACTACTGTTCCAGGGCCATTGTGAGCGCTTGAATAGAGCACAAGAAGTTCACCGATCGTCTCTTTTGCCATCGTTGTACAGTCATTCGTTGGTTTTCCTTTTTTCTTTCGTTGTTAAGTCGCCCACACCCCACACTGAACCGGGCGTCGGTCGGTAGGGATGCTTTCGAGATCTGCGGAAGTTATCGAACGAAAAGTGTTTGCAAAGGCGGCACAGCAAAAACCCGAACCACCATTTGTTGTGGATATTGACGCAAAGCGATGTTGACGCGCGACATCTCGCGTCGGGAGCAGCGAGAACAGGACAAAAATGGTTTGTCATCTGAACGCGTAGGCGCTTTCCGCGGTTTCAAGTGGGACAGGTTTCTTGCCAACTGCGGCCTGTCACCTTCGAGTCTATCAATCAATGCGCTAACGCATGACTACAGATTACCTTTCATCGCAACTGCTCTTGGTGACGATCCTTGTGATTTGGGTTGAAGGCTGCGGTAACCATTCTACGGACGAGTTAGGAAACAAAGAGGCTAATTAAGAAACGGCGTAGATTTTTTCCGATCTATGTAGTAAAACAGAGTATATTATTTAAAAACATGCCACGCGGAGTTAAATAAAATATCGTTTCTTGTATTGTTAATATTGTTGAAATTTACTGCCAATGTCATTTTGTTTTCGTAGTAGCTGAGGGCAAAGATTCTTTAGCACATGACAAGGAATTCCTACTTCAGCACACTATGCGTAACTGGAAAACAGCTTAAGTGAAGACACATTAAAAACACTTCAAAGTGCAAAATCCTCAATGACCAACAGCGTGAACCTTGATGGAGCAGTGGAAGTATTTTGTTTCGTCATATTTTATTGTTTACTGCTCCATAAACCTTATTAGAGCCTTAGTTTTTAAATAAGCATGTATTTTTTATTCAGTAGTGCTTCTGCTGATTACGCTTCAATAAAGAAATGACAACGTGTTTATTAAAAACAGTATCAATCAAGTAACAACAACTATTAGTGTCAATTACTTGCTCGACTAGTCTACGTGTGAAATGATTGTTTTTTTTTTTCAATATCTTCGCTAAGAATAACCGGATTGTGTCTATAGCAGACGAAGTGGACAATTTGTACACTTCATTCATTTGTCTGTCAATGAAAGTGAACCGTTCGCGTTGTACTCGAGCGCTTTCTTCACGATTTAACGAGTTTATTTTGTTTATACAGCTAAATAGGCCATTTCAGATGAAATAGAAGGAACGAATTGAAATAATGTAGACAGCTATCCGTGCTCACAAGAGAGCCGAACAGAATGACAAGTTCATGCATATTTTAATATTATAACACATCAAAAACATGATGTGGTTGTGAAAAAAAAGTCAACTTTAAATTTTTATTGTTGAAATTAACTTTTTTAATATATTAGAACGTTGTAGTCAAAATAATCTTCATTTTTAACATGTCAGTGCGCAGGAACAATTCGGAGCAATCCGTACGCAGGAACAATTCGGTGCATTTAGGATTGCTGTGGAACTATTATGTACGTCTAACTCGCTTGGTAGTAGAGTGCGGAACAATTTTCCGACGCCTGTAAGGACAAAACGAAGTTCGTCTTCGCTAACTCCGTTGATCCTTCTGAGGCGAGCGCGTCAACGCTCAGATCCTGTAATGATCATTTCATGTAACGACACTTGCTTATTATAATTGCTCAGGGTTTTGCTAATCCTAAATTTCGTTCTAACTAGACCACCCAGATTCCAAGATCCTCAAATAGTTGCAGACGATTTTCACAAGTAATTTTGGGATATCAAAACCGTTCAGATTATATAATAGTCCTTCGTGTCAAATACGTCTGACAGGACGATAGTTGTGGAATCAGACAGAGCCTTATTTTGTTCGATACTCAGCTAAAGTTTGAGCAGCTGATCGAAGATAGAATGTCCTGCACGGAACCCAAACTGTTCCAGCCAAATAAAATGGAATACACAAAGGTGTAGTTGAAACCCAAATCAAGCCGATGCGTCAATTTGCCGCTAGCGATTGAAATACTATTTGGAACAGTTTGAAATACAAGCAAGTGATTTCTTGGTAACGATAAATTTCATGATACCTGATTGTCGATTGTCAATTCATAAGAGTGATCAATAAACAGCAGCAAAACATTTACTCGTTGGATAATGCTTCATATTGGTTTGATACGTTAATCGTTGTTGGATTTAGGCTCACGCTCGTTAGATAACTCTTCAGGTGATTATTATACCGTTTAAGACGGCGCTATAGCTCATGGAGATAAAGACGGTAGTAATACGGTTTACAAATGTAATGAATAGTTTCAAATTTGCCCCAGGATTATTTCCCTTCTACACCAATCGCCGCATGCGATCCACCACAGTCAATCCACACGTCGTTATACTTTCTGCACCACAAATAATGCTGTAAGAGTCATTGGTGCAGTTTAAATCTGCATCTCAAGGTTAGTGCAATGTAATTAGCATGCATGCCGGACTGCATTTGTGTCCGATAACCATACTAGTGATCACTGCTACAATTATTCGCTTTTCGTCCACACAAGGTTACAGACATTATCATCAACATGTAACCGGAACCGGAACGGTAATCAGTGAGTTTGATGGTGAAAAAGTTACACCATCTAGCAAACGGTACTATTGTTACCGACTGATGAAGATTTTCGGGAAACTAGCGGTGGCTCATTGTGCTTGTGAAACATCGTAATATGTACATACCGAAGCTTGCCAACAAACAGTTACCGAGCGGCTGGCAACGATGTTTCATTCGCTGCGTGAGATAACGATGCATCAAACTCCAAAACTACCAACACAGTGCGAATGTGTCATCACCATCATCAAAATTAGCCCCACAAGATGGAAGCCAGTGCAATCGCATCAACGTTGCGGGAGATGTCGATGCACTCGCTTGTAGCACATTACAACTAACGTAACCTTTTTGGCGTGTACACGCAACGAATGGAAAGTACCATCTTTTCTCATCAAATGCTGCTGTTTTTCCCTCTGAACAGTGCCGCTTACCGGCATACTAAGCAACACATAATTTATTCCTGGCTTATGAACCACGGCACCCGCTCGAACTGCTCTACCATAACCAGGCGCTTTAAGCTGGGAAACTACATACCTATTTATGATGAACTTACTCTATTATGGCTTGCGTTTCGTGTTTTATAAATTACTTTAATATCACGAAAATGTAGCACGCAGCGAAATAGTTCACGGGATAAAACTTGTCTTGAGATTACTTTTACGTGTAGTTGGTGATGGTTGCCGCTGGCTTAGTGCTGCAATGCATAAGATGAATTACGTCCAGCTTTATGGCTTTATGCGTGTGTGCTTCTGAGGGAGAGATAGAGAGAGAAAGAGAATTACTGAGAATAAGAGAGGAAGGCAGATTACTCCAACAGTTTAGTACAATTGTGTGTAAACTGGACTACTAGATACTTTGTGAAGCATGTTCTTATGTTCAACCTGTAAATTGAATTTGGTATTACTCCAATAAGTCGAAAGAAAGTAACGTCAGTTAACTTAATCACGTGTAATATAGAAACATAAACAAAACTATAACTAAGATAGAATAAAGAAACGACATGTAAAGAGACACAAGTTTGTGTAGATTGAATTTAATTGTTGAATGTTGAACATTCTGACCCTTTTACACACAACGGGGAAAACCAATAAACGATTTACGTTAATTCCGACAGTCAGTGGCGGGTTTAGCTCATTGCAGCAGTGGGGTTGCTATTGAAGGAAATGTAATGCATACAATCACAATGCAATAGTACGAAATGCATAGAAGCGATATCAAATGGTTATACACCAACTGCCCAGAACCGTCCTTCACTGACTAGAGTCAGTCAGTCTGTTTTTTCCTATAAGTTATTGGATTTGATTCTTTGTTTGATTTATGGCCTAAAAAGTTTTGTCCATCGCTTCTCAGTGTAATTAGGAGTGTTGGTGGTCTGCGGAAAACGTTATACCAACCCAAAATAATGTTGGCACCAGAACGTTCAGTTCAGCTCCTTCTAGGATATTCCATGTTGGTAATATACTGCTGGGTTGGGGCGGCTCGATGGCATGATAGCAGCGGCGCCGGACGAACGGACCGTCCCCATCTGGACCAAACCCCCAGGACTAAACGCAGGACTGACTATCCCGCTACGAGTAAATAATGCCAAAGAAAGCCAGGATTGGCAGGCCTAGACCTCTTGAGGTTGTTGTGCCGATGATGAAGATGAATATACTGCTGGTCTCGACTGAAAAGATTACAAATTCTAACGTGTTAAGTTTTTTCTTAATTGTTTTCCCGATTGCATCAACCTACAGGGTCTTAGGTCTTAGGATCACTTACATCTTGATCTTCATCTTGAGATTCTGTTGCTATTTACGGCCATGTTTGTTGTTGGGCAATCAGAGCAGGACTACTGTTTGACACTGACCTTCTGCTAGATCTAATAGATTGCTAGATCGCTAGAGATCTTGTAGATCAGCTATAACTGACGAATCCGAAATGCCTAACTATGTAAAACTACTTCACTTTGGTAAGACGCCTACCATACGAACAAAGCTTTAAAAGTAGTGGCCCGCCTGTTTTCGTAATATAACACCTATAAAAAAACAAAGCTAGGATGGTGCTAGAAACGCTATTGCAACGGATGCATCTTATCAAACGCTTAACAGTTTATTTTAAACCTTTATTTTACTTAATGCAGCTTAATGGCAGGGCAGGCTAAAACAAAACACGATTTCCACGTGTTTTTGAATGTGACCCTATTTTCCCTATCCGCTTATTTATTTTTATCCTTTTTTAATGAATTTTTCACAATTAGTTAAAGCTTCACTGGTATTTCTATTGATATCAGTGTTGATTGACCGCCGATAAAACGCGATAAACGAAATTTGAACTAAGATCTATGAACTATGAAAGATGCAGAGTTCAGATAGGTACGTAGGCCTCTAAAACAAGGACTTTAAAGCTAAAGTCTTCTACTCTATTCTATTCTTTCATAGTAACTAGGTATTTCACTTGCTGCTCTCACCATTCTTACTGCATGCGTTTTATTACCGATCCTGCCGATTTCATTAATTGAAATAACATTAATTTAAAACAATGAACAAATTAAATGGAAATTTGTAAGAATAAACATGCGGCACACGTTGTAGCGACTTTCTGTCCTAAAAAAAAGATTATATTGATAAATTACATTGCTTCGTTGCATATTTATAAACAGTTTAAACCTCTGTTTGTTTTAAAATATCGATGATTCAAAATAAAAAGATAATTACAGAACAGGATAATGATAGTGCAACAATATTAATAATTGAAGATAATGATTACTATTAGACCGTGCAGTGTGAAAAACTAAATTTTGAACGGGTTTGTGTAGCTATGTTTTTTAAATATATTATATTTATTTATTGTTTCTAATTTGAGATGTAAAATATAAGTTGTAGAACATTCAAAACAAGATTGCCTTTACATAATTAAATACCTTAAGACCTAGACCTTAGGCTAGAATTAGACTTACGGTGTTAGCTACGATGTAGGGAAGGTGGAAGTAGTATCAACAAGGAAGTAGTATCAATCCATCCGGATCAAACCCGCAGTAAGGATTTACTATCCGGGTCCATGGTAAAATTTGTTAGAAATGGCAGGCATGACCTACTAGGTGGTTATGCCAAGAAGAGAGAGAGAGAGTTATTGGCATTGGCGGCGGATGTAAGCAGACCAACTTATAGAATTTTTTGGTCCATCATATGTGAAACACATTACTAATGCAAATACAGTGACGCAAAAAGTTATCTTGCGTGACCCAAACTTCCCTTGGCTCCTTCACTTTCACCGCTTCATCGGTCGGATAACTTTATTTCATTTCGTTCCAAACCAGACCCGTCCCTTTCATTCCGCATAAAATTGATCAGAGCATTCCAGGACCAACAGGACCGACAGGAAATTATCCAAAGTAACAAGTGGCCTCCCGGAGCGTTCAAGAAGATTTGATGCGCTAGTTTCCGGTGCACAATGGTGTTGTAATTCATGACGGTGGGAAACGATAAACTTTATTGCCAATTTGATTTATAACACCTCGCTCAGAGCAGTCGGTTGTTTCAATCTAATTCAGTTGTTGAGCTTTTTCATAATCATAGCAGTAGTTAAGTTTTCAAACTTCCAGCTCTAGTCACGAGAACGCTGACAAATCAGAAGTGTTAGCTAAAGTGGGCAAACCATGAGCTCCAGCAAAAACATGCATAAGTTAACTTCGCCAATAATGATTTTCAATTGGATGTTTCCATATGTCTGCTTTATTCATACTTCTGCCAATTGTGTCATGATGGAACTGACATCTTTGTTATGTAAATCCTTTATCCAACAGATGTGTTGCGATGAACGCACTATTTAAAAAAAAAGCACTAAAATGTCTGATTTGGTAATGCGTTTATTTTAATGGTCAAGCTAAGATGGTACAGGGGAGACAGAGGAATTGACTACGAAGACGGCTATCTTGTGTGTTTGTTAATTGGACAGCAATGGATCCGAACCTACCTATATCTTAATGTCATTATCGATGGATTTCAAACTAGCTTAAACCTTGGCTTAGGCTTAAGCTCATTAAGAATCTATTATATCGAAAAGAAACAAGCTTACACGCGAGATCGAATCTTCGTACGAATCAAGTTGTTTGAAGGCGTGTGTCACTGTCGAAAATGTGTGATACATTTGAATGGCATGTGTAAATGAACACTGTGCCTTAAATTGATTCGTGTGATGATTGATTGCTACTAACATTAGATGCCATTTGGCAAGATTAACGAACTGGTGCATTCGTGTAATTTCCTTGTTTTGCACATTTAAACAATTTCCGTACGTTGCCCGTTTTTGCACGATAGTATCGTGAAGCGAGTTTCAGTGCATACGTGAATTAAACAAGCTTTGTACAGGTGACCCCAGCATCGACACAGTTTCCTCAATTGCGCAAATATACTTTTCCTGCTGCATTATGTCGTAATAGGGTCATGTTTGAACATTTTTCATGCTTTACTTTCTGTGCTAAGTATGCTGCAGTGAGAATGAGGTAGAGAAAATTCCTCCGCAGAAAGGCAAAACGCTATTGAAAGCGCACATCGTCAGTCGATCTGGCAATGGTACCGGTGCACGACGTCGAATTGAGACCAGTGCAAGCGATTCCCTCAACAAATCCAGCCCACATCCCGCTTTCCGGGTGCTCCAACAACAATAGCTGCTAACACCAATAGCATCGGATTATGAAGAGGGTGACGATATAATAGCCTGGAAGTGAAGAAAATGTGCCTTTGAAGCAGATGGATACTGGGGATCTGATTTTGTTTCGATACACCGACACATTCGACGACGACCTGATTGCGGTACCGAATGATGTTGATGAGGGCCTATTTCCCTTGCTGCGTCTCATGGCAGGCACAATTCCCTTGCACTTTTTTCTGCGATGTTGCCTGCCTGGTTTCTGATAACCATCGGCTTAACATGGTGAGAAAATGCATCCGGCAGTGTTGTTTCCTCTTCGCAACCATGTTGATGTAGTTAACGTTCCGACGAATTGTTTATTATTGTTCTCACACTATCACCTGTTTGTGATAGTTGAATACATTCTATGCCCAATTTTTACACAGTGTTTCAGGTTGTTTCTGTAGTTAAGACAAACCATCGTACTTAATTCGATAATTTATTGTGTAGTAAACATTAAACAAATTTCAACTTCCAAAATTATGTACAATATATTGCGCATACTCGATGAGAAAAATGTTATTTTGCTGCAATTTGCAATTTGATGAAATTTTCCGACCATACACATTTTTGTATTAGTAAATGTAAACAATACAGCATAAAAAGTAAGTAATTATTTTATCAAATATTGCATTTGAATGAATTGGTGAAACACGTAGTTTAACTAATTAATCGCAGAAAATAGAAGATCTTTCATGCTTGTCTAGGACATTTTGTTAAAATTTTCGCATTGATAAAATGATACTGACACTGAAACACGTATTGCTTATTCGAGTTGTTTTAATCTTTCGATATGTATTTTCAAGTCGTCATTTAGGGATATGTTTTGTCACCACCATAAGTATGTCCAATGTTTAAATAATTCTCTGTGTCTGTGTATATTTTAGTATTAAATTTATTTTCGGTTTTAATATAGCTAGTTGCTAATCAGTTGTGATTCCTTGCATTGTGGTCAGAAGCCAGCCTATGAAAAGAAACCAGCACATCCTTGTCCACCTTACGTCACTTAAGGTGTCTCACACATTTTTGTCAATACAGCAAACGTTCCACTGTTGCAATTTTGGAAGTGCATCACAGGTTTTGAAGGCGAATTAAATGAATCCAGTTCGAAGTTGAGTTATAATTTTTCTGAATTTTGTATATTTAATATGTATTTTCATGTTCGCACCAATGCTCTTTGACTTGCATGTCTACTACTTTGGCATACGTGTTTTTACTTCGATTAGTTTAGCGTAGTATTTCGTTTTTATCTTTGAGAACATGTTTTAAATAAATTGTTATAAATCACCATCATATAAGCTTATTTTGTTTTGGACATCCAAGTTTCAATATAGCACTTGTGAATTTTGATTTTTTTTATCTTTGATGGTTTTTGGATCTTACAAATTTTCAAAATAATTTTAAAGTGATTTAATAACGGTTAAAATCTGGTCTCTTAAATGCAGTGATCCTGGCATTGAAACAATGAATTTGACTGCGGTAAACAATTTTCACTTATGCTTAGAGAGCATATTTCTTCGACAACTGGTGGCACGGATCACAGGCTTCCATTACAAACAGAGTACAGGAGAAAAAATAAACTAAAAGGGCAGCTAGTCGCCAGTTGACTCGTTGTTGGGAAGCGGCATGCAAAGACGGTTTGTAATATCCGGTGCAGGGAAATCACACACACACTCTTCCGACCTCCAGCAAAAGCAAGTGCGAAGGGGATGGCTAGAACAAATGTAACATGATCAAGTCACATACGGCTTAGAGGAGGCCTGATCCCGACCCGACAACAGCAGTGGACGAATCGATGCATACGTTTATGCACACAATGTCACCGGAAAGAGTGAGATGTAGTGGGTTGCTTCTTGAGACAAGCTGGTACAAATATGAAGAAAATATTGTGTCGAAAAATGCCATCGTCATCAAAGAGTTGCGTTATATTTCTTTTTGCTACCCAGCAACCAGGAATGTGCGATAGTGTCGATCGCAGCAATATGAGGTCTGGGTCGTACTTTCGTTACTGTCGCGATCGAACGCAGCCAGAACCATGCCGCCCAGTCGCGAGTCGTCACGTCAGTTTACTTTTCGATGTCATGACGTTCGTTAGTGAAGTGGTTGCGTTCGAAAAGTGTGGATTTGTGAAGTTCAATTGTTGGTTTTCTAGCGGTGACTCTGGTTAGACTCTTGTTTTTTTACATAAGCTTAGTGATTTGCTGACAAATCCAAAAACATCAATATCAAGTCAATGTGTAAGTATACATCATTTTATATAATCAATGTTTCATTGCTACCATATCTAGGAAAGGATATGTTTACCCGGCATTGTTATAAAATAGTTGATGTGACATGTTACAATTGTCTAGCTCAAAAGTTAGCCATACGTTTTGTGATTAAAAAGTTTAATTTGGTGCAGCAGATCAAGCATTGTTAAATATCGTTTAATGCTTCAATATGCAGTAACAGTGCAATACTCTGCTTAAAATCGGCAGTACCGGCAAATTGAATGAGGCCAAATCAATATTTGTTGAAGCCGTCTAACCCACCTACGAAGAAAAAACAACACACATACAACGGGATGGTTCCGTACGGGAAGATCGGGTCTGTTGCAGGAATATTATTTTTACTTTCGTCAATTTTGCAGCGGTGCTTCCACAAGATGATTTCCGGCATTTGGCCCAAATTTGCTCAAACGCATATCGCGCAAGGCTCACGAAATAGGTCGTTTCCCGCGTGAGGAAATTGCGAAAACGTAAACCTATTTTTCTCGCAAGGGTTGCCCTTAAGCATCCCCTCCAACTGGTAGCAAACAACGTTCGATGGGTCGTCAATACGATGGCTACCATAGCGAATTCGACAATAGCTGCAGGTGACGGACTGGAGAATATATTTTCCTAGCAAGAAACCAATTTTGAACATTTGCCAAGTGTGCTATTGGCCGTGGCTAAGCAGATAGGGGAAGAAATAATAACAAACGAGATAAATCGTGGCGTTAAGTTAAAGAAATGTGTTTAAATTACCCACGGATCGGAAATAAACAGCTGTGTAGCAAGTGGAGCTAAAGCGAAAGCGTAACAACGACGGTAGCTGACACCAGTCGACATAGCAAACCGTATTCAATGAAGTTCACGATTAACTTAGGCACTTGATGCTTTAATGTCTTCATTGCAAAATGAAATCTTTGGTTCAAGAGATGAAACCGATTGAAGCGTTTAGTTTTAAATCGGTTTAAAATCGATTAGAAAACGTGGGTTTTTCCATCAGTCTGAATTTTGTGCAAGTATCGAAGTACAAAGAACTCGCAGTATGAAATTTTGTACAACACTGGGTTTTTTTAGCTTCATGTCTTACGCTATTGCTTCAACAATTAAGAGTTTTGTTGACATACAATCAAATGTGTAAAAATCTCATACGTATACTACCGCACCCACTGATTGGCGCCTCTGTTACCTCCTGCTCATTCCGAGATACGTTTAATGCTATTTCATTAAAAACATACAATACTCCACAATCGGTTTGGCTTCGACACGGATCACGAGACACGACCCGTTCAATGAAAGTGTCTTCCGGCACGACCATACCAAGTGATCTGCGAAGTGACAGCGCCACGATAAACGATGAATAATGCACTTCAGTTGTGGTTGGACTGAAAGCTTTCACTGCACCCTATCCCCGGGTTCAACCTTACGGGTGGGGGTAGGACTTCATGGAATAGATGTTTTCCGCCCTCGTCACCGCACATGGTCAGCAAACCGCAAAACGGTGTTAGGTCGCCAATCTCCTATGGTAAGATCAGATCTGCAGACCACTTAGGACACCGCCACTGAGGGCTATTGAAGGCCCTGTTACATCGGCGTTTTATGTACTTTTACCAAGAGGTTCAATATTTCACCTTTTCTTCATCTGTCGCTCCTACCTCGTAAGACATACGGTTGGCTGCATTGTCCGTCAGTGGGGTGTCAGTGTCGATCGATGGACAATCGTTCGGAGTGGATTAGGTCAACGATGAGATAACATAATCAACTTCTCGCTGATGCAATGGGCTTCCAGCTGACCTGGGCGGGAGTATATATACATGGTAAGTATGCAATTTCTCTTTTAAAGGGAACTCCTATCACGCCAAAAACAGAATTTATTTGTTGTGAAAAATGCAAAAAGAACCTTAACAAGAGTATGAGATGCGAAGCGTCAATAGAGCATACGGTGAACAAAGTAGTGAGTGTCGTCAGTTAAGTCCGGGAATGCATTTCTTACAGTCACGATCTTTATGGAACCCTTCGGTTTCAGTAAGCAGTGATAACCGTTGAAAGGCTATACAATGGGCGAAGATCATGATTTAGAATTTTATCACGTTTTTCCTCATACTGAGAGACTTGCAAAAAAAGTATCCTGGAACTACCAAACTGGTACACACGATTCATATATCGACTCTTGATTCTTGATTGCAGCCATGATCGAGTACTGGCCACAAGTTCAGACAACACAGTGAGAGTTGACACTTGATTAGCGTTCCGAAACAAACCGCCCTCGTGATTTCTTTCTTTTAACGAAGAAAAAGAAAACGGAGAACAAATAAAATACCAAGAAATACGTGCGCCAGCAAGAACCGGACCCAGGATATACGTGATGCGTTCGTGCAAAAGTGCAACGTCTCAATAGATACTCGATGCCGGTCGGTGGCAGAAATGCAAAGCAAGGAAAAAAGTGTTCACACGGCACTCTACATAAATCGTTGTCCACAAACAGGGAATGTGTGTTTGATGGCTCCGATGACAGGGGTGCACCTCATAATACCCCCATCATCAGAACTTTGCACTAGAGCAAAAACTTCCTACCGGTGCTGTGGAATTTTCTGACACGATATGCTCGTCCGCACTCCACCCTTTTTGTGCTAGCCATGCTTGTCATTCGCGTTCACATCGGATTCGAAGGAATGTTTGCTTAGTTGAGGAAAAGCGAAACCATTTTTTTTTGAGCGGATGTAATGAGCTGATGAACTTAGCACAAAAGTAGCTGATATGTCAGAACTTCCCGGGATTTGGGTTGCGTTTCAGGCGGATCGAAATCCGAGAGTATCGTCCAACAACATTGTATATGCAGAGCAAATGTGTGTTGTGTAGCTTATGGTGCACTTATACTAAGGGCTGTCTGAAGAGTTAGCAATCTTCATTTTTAATTACTACTTCTAGCGTTTCACTTTAAAATGTGATAAACTAGTTTGAAAAGTTGCACTCAAACCCCCCGCTTTTGTGTAACATCAATCTAGAGTCTAGACACAAATGCACGCAAAACCACGATGCTCGTAGGCGTCGATTAGCTTCATTCAAATAGTAAGTCACCATGAAGAAATGTAAATTTACATCAACGCTTGAAGGCTTCGCGTTTGCCTGAATGTATTGAAAAAACACTGTTTCCCATGTGTAGCGTCGGCAAATGCGGCTACCGGCCTACCAGTAAGAGTTACAAAACATGTCACCCCAAGCTGTGATTGTGATTCAGAGTGTGGTTTTGACCGTCGTAATTGGATGGAGACCACTTCTCACGGGGTTTGCTTTTTTCGTCTGTTTAACACGAACCTAGACAATATTAAGCGCCAGCACGTTCAAACGGTTATTCGGACATTCGTAGTGCTACGCTTAACAACCATTTAAATATACGCGTAAAACAACCCCCGAGGGTTCGGACCGCAGGCTCTCGGTTGGCTTTCGAGGAAATGCTAAACCAGACGTCCTTGCGTGGAGCCCCAGATCGTTAGCATCAAACCGTCGCTCTAAATCCAGCCCCCGGGGCAATTCGGGTGTTTGATGTCCGCAGTGCGTTTGTTCGGGTTTGCTTATTGAATAGGTGTTTGGCTTTATAAACCCGACTGCGATTGCACTGTCTTCATTGGGAATAGTTAACAAATATCCGAGGATCGATTGTTTCATCCGGTTAAGAAAATTCCAGTTTTAAAAGATCTCACCAATAAATGAAACAGAGTTGCACCTTTGTATATTGAGGTTTTTTTCGAGTCGAGCCAATACAGTGCTACGGCTTAAAGAACGTATAGGCCATACATACATAGACAGATTATCCAGGGGCAAGAATTTCAACAAAACATTCCGATTACTATCGCAACAACGTTTAGTGAGTTCTCTGAATTTTGTGGTTGCACCCTGACGGCTCTACCATCCAACAGCAAGTTGGCAGCTTTTCGACAATTGGAGCAATTCGACTCAACTTCGAGGGCAGCACACATTCACACCGCCCGGTGCAATTAAGGCGTTATTTAAAAGCCTCAGATGCGGGAGCTGCCGTTTGTTGCTGTTCATGAAATGTTTCCCAAACGAAGCGGAATTTTAAGATCGATTATTGATTGAATTTTCTCACGTGTTCCCACATGCTACGCGAGTGTTGAGGCAGGAAACGTGGAACCTAAAAAGCAAAGGAGAATATTGTTGGGTCGGTTGGAAGGGAGAGAAACATTAACGGGTTTGGCTAGATTCGGTGTCTGGATGTATAGTTGCAACAAGTTTACAATTGAACGTCTTTAATTATTTCTAAGTGTAGCACAAAATGTTCAAAAAACAACTCTATGCTGTTATTAATTTGGTATTTGCATTCCTACGCTCGGATGTAGACTACAGTATGGTAATATATTTACGCAAAAAGGTTAAATAGTTTGTTCTCCCGTTGCACTTGAGTTACTTTGTGTTTTATCAAGTTAGTTTTTACTAATGATACAGCAAACACATCTTTTAACAGTAATCTGCGTCCGATAATTGGTGGTGTTTGTTTAACATTGCTGCAAGATCGCTTCATCATGCCAGATTAACTACGATATTGTCAAACCATTTGTCTTCGCGTTAACACAAACGGTCACAAAACGATGGGCAAGTTGGACGTAATGCTTCTTGACACCTTGCCACTAACTACTCTACCCGATATGGATTCCGCAGCAATGGAGTGGGAGATTAGCGCACCACGATTCCGCTACCAAATACAGCCTTCTAGCTAGCAAAATCGTTCGCTAGCTGTAGTGACACTAATGATTTTTGCTTCCCAAGATTCGACATCTTCGGAGGTCGTTTCGCTGATGTCGATATGCCGTGCCGAAAGCTGCCCGTTCGTGTCGTGATGTCAGTAACCGGTTGCTAACGTTGGTTGAATGAAGACCGTCAGGTACCAAGTTGCTAATGGTGATCTCCTTAGTGTCTTGTGTGACTGCATATTGAGCGACTGTTAAATCGATCGAAAGAACAGGTTGATTCATCACGGAATTTGTGTACTGCGGCTGCGGCTGATGGGAATCTATTTGGTTAACATAAATAGAACATTGGTCAAGATAGGCAAAAGAGTATACCCAATTGCGGTGGGTAACTGGTCGAAATTGTGTAGTTATTTTCATCGAGATCTTACAACATGTAATCTATAAATGTTGCGTAACAATCGAGACACAGATAATCATCATCCTCAGCACACAATTGTTGGATACCATATGTTGGGTACCAAATTGTACATAAGTATAAAGTTCTATTTGTTTAAATTTGCCAGTTATAAACGGGACGAGACTGGGATCTATATTCGATCTAAAGATAGTAATTACCATTCAAACACCAGGTTATAGTCGCCCATTCCTTGATAGACGGGCAGTGTAGCGCGTAAACACGTTTGGTGTGCATCTATCCTACATTCATCCGCAGGGCCATTGCTAGAGCCCAATCATCTAATCACCCAGCGAAAGCAACAAGATTCAAAAGCACCAACCGCCCAATATTAGGTACGTACTAGCCCACGGATTGTTACTGACCGGGGCTGAACCAATCTCGGATCACTCCGCAGATCCAATGGGCCCGAGCCGTACGAGCCGTGCGATCGACAGATTTATTAGAGCGCCATACTGCGCTGCCTGTTTAAATGCAACAAGGTCCGTAATTTAGGTGGATGACGCTTTGCAACTTTGGTTGCCAGCATTCTTCCCCTCCGTGACAGGCGGGTGACGGGCGACAAAATGCAAAACCGCACGTGTTACTGGATCGAGCCGTCCACCGAAAAGGGTTGCCAGTTGGGAGGGCTCGACGGCAACGAGAGCACCATTTGTGGGGAATATAGTACGGATCGGTTACAACGAGTCCATCGCTCGCGGGTTGCGTGCTGCTTTCGACTACGGTAGTGGGGCATAGATATGGTTTGATACGTTTGTGGTAATCATCGATGCAACGCTGTACACCAATGGGTAGAATTAATTTGTTACGGGATGCATGCCACATGGGTTCGATTCGATAAATTGTTTTATCTGTTGAGGTTTCAATATTCACTGATCTTTCATACTCTTATTCATTTTCGCAGAGTCCGGCTGATCTGATAATTAATTTGGACTATTCACATCCATCGATGATTACAACCCTATTGCGTAAGCCACAATAAATGATCAGCTCGTTTCGATTCTACCACAGAACGTCCATTGCGTATCGTAAGCGACCACTTACGGGCAGTACATGGCCACGGGGGAACGCCGCTACGTTGCTTTCACTTGGTACGCTCGTACTGAGCTTAAAGTAAACATAGATCCATGTGATGTGACGTAGTGGTACCCTCCCGTGTCTATACCAGCATGCCCATGATTCGGATTCTCTGCACGGAACTCAGTCGCTTTGGAGGCAAGACGCTCGTTAACCTACCTGCGAATCTAGCTAGCGAGAAGCAAAAGAGTTGCTTGACATCCGTGTACGTGTGTATTTAATGGATGTATGTTCATTGAACCGCATGGACGAAACGGTTGAATGTCCGCTTGCCCGTTGAGGCCCAAGAACGTCCACACATCGCTACGAGCTGCATATTTTTCCCGTTCATCCGGTTACAGGGAGTACCAAGCCACCGTGGACCTGAACCTAGAATAGCACACGTCCGCCACGTCTAGCCCGTCTACCCGGAGAAGAAAGATCGCCGATTCAACGGTACCGTTAGGCCGCTTGATGGACGATGGAGCAACTCACAAGAGCGCACGCCACCGCGTCAGGCAGGCGTCCGATTGTCGGAACGAGCCTCAGTCCACCAAGGTCGGATTGAAACAGCTGGCTGTGGCAGCTGGTTTCTAGCCGAGCTGTCCGGATGAAACGGGAAGGTGATAATTTTTCCACCACACCTTACCAAACGATTCATACCACCCAGGTACCCACTACACTACTATTTCAGATACTGTTCGCAGACGGAGACTTTTTGCACGTTCTGGTTAGGAATTGGTAACTGACCGAGAAGAGCAGAAGGCTAGAGAACAAAAAGCCATAGCCCATCAAATTTAAGTTTACTCTTTGACAGGGATAGCCGATAACCGAAGGAATGACCCTACAGCAACAAGATCAGCATCTCCGGAAGAACGTTTCGTTCGTTCGTTGTGTAAGTGTTGGTTGGCTCATCATGTAAATGAGTCTAATAAGATATGATTGGCCATTGGATGGATAACGCTGTACCTGTGTCGATTTAACTGCACTGGTTGCATCTACCACCAGAGCACGAAGAGCACAGAGAGAAGTCTACTTTAATCTTACGTCTGCAAAAATTCAAGATGAACGATCGATCGGGACGATCGTTTCCGTTGCATGCGTAAGAAATGTGCATTAGCTCGAAGATTGCGCCATTCCATGTAGGAAGCTCAAATTATAGACGATGATTATGCTTGTTCTAATCAATTTATGGGAAACGCTATAAAATGGACCACCGATAGATGATGCAATAAAACTGCGGGAGAAAATATTTTAAAGTGTATCTCAACAAATAGGTTTTGTGATAAAACGGTTAATTTGATATAAAACTTCAGTAAAGCGTTAAATGCGCATGATTATTCCTTTAACTCGAAAAGTTATACCAATAAAGCATGTCTACTTCAATTTGTCTCGAGGTGACATTTTAACTCCTTGTTTCGCACAATTTGTCAATACAAGGAGGTGCCCATAACTTTATGTAATCATATTTGTCTTTGTTTCAATGGTCATCCAGCAGCATTGTCAAGACCTCACGCAATGAAGGACGCTCAGTTTTCCGCTTTGACAACGTATGTCTCGAAACCAACCTTGAAGAAGGTAATCGTGAAACGAGGAAAACTAGAACCCAATAGAATTGAGCATTAATATTAATTTCTGGTTTACATTTTGAAGTGTGTGAGTGTGGCTTGCTGCAGGGTTTTCAAGTGATTCAAGTCAACCGTACCAGTAAAAGGGGACGTATACATTTTGGCATTTCGGCTTCAATATTTCAAAAACATCATGCTAGGTGGTGGTTTTGGGTTTGGGTTTTACTTCATTTCGCTGACACTGGTGAGTACGTTAAGCTCCATCTAGAACTTGTCAGTAAAATCGTCTCTCGTTACAGCCACGCTTTACAGATTCCGTCCGTTTCACACTTACTGCTACTCGTTGCCTACGTCTAGAGATATGGTCTCCACCCACTGATATGGATTCAGTTGCTAGAGTGCTCCTTGTGGAGGTTTTTGCTGGTAATGCATTTTTTGCCGTTGCTCCTTGTTGTGGTTATGCTGTCCCATTCGTGCGATTATAATTGCATTATGTAAGCTGCCCTCTCGGACTAGGGTCATGTTGCAGTGGAACCAGTTTTAGTGTTGCCTTGCTGTACTTATGACAGATTGTTTTATTTTTTTATTTCAGCTTATACAATGTTGATGAATTTAAATATAGATTAATAAAAATATTTCGTTTCGTATCTGCACGAGCTAGACATCGAAAAACCAGAATTAAATTATTATAAAGTAGCAAATATTAACAAAAGTTAAATATTATACTATTATTAAACAAATTTTAGAAGTAGCAAACTGAAGGAAAATCTTTATCAAACTTTTGTTTTTAACGAACGAATGAAGGATTGAATTTATAACAATTATTATTAGAAGTGGTTTCGCTTCATTCTATTCATTTGCATCAGGTCGTGTCTTGATTAAATTTCCAATGCTATGAAGTACATGCAAACTTTGAACACATGAGGAACAGGCGGACGGAGTTTAATAATTGCTATAACACATCGACGCATAGAAGCGTGCTTTAATTGTAAACAGGTTAGCCTAAATGGCACGAAATTAAAATGTTGATGTATACTAATTATTGATATGAATGTTTCTATTTCAAAATATCACAACAATAACAATATTTGCTACATTGTATTAGCAATGTGACGCGTAGGATTACGAACTACTCTATGGAGCAACCAAACTCTGACTCATGTGCACATATAGTTACGAAGTAATATAACGTAACTGTTTTCATATATTTTTTACATAATTTTTATTCGTATGGCCTTTTCGTCTCATACTCTGAAGTTTGGCCCAATAAACAAGAGACGATGAATCGAATCCCGTCTTAACCTGCCATTCGTACCAAGCAACGACATCTTGTTGCCTCAATTTGCATTTTTTTTTCAAAGAATTGGACGGAAGAGAGAAGATTTGAAGAGAAGTTTATGCGTTATTCAGGTTTTGAATGAACTGTTGTAAATTACTGTTTCCCCACAGGAGGTCTAACCAAGACGTCTTGCATTTTCGTGGTTGGACATACGAGACAACCCAGGGCATTGCAGAGAAATTGAAAGATGCGTCATATGGGCCTTCGTAAAATGCCCCATTGTTGCGCCTTGTTACGTAAAGCTATCCAAAAACGATAGGAATAATTAAATTTCCTCGTGGCACGAAATACTCTGAAATAAAAATAAATCCGACATATTTCTACAGGAAAAATCCTTTTCATATCGTTCTCTCGCAGCCTTACATTGATCATTTCTCGCAATTGTACAGCTATCATTCCATCCGGTCGTAATGCACTTACATATCGCAGTGTTCGTATAAAGCTAACAAAAACTGAGATCCCGTGGTGAAACATGGATTATTTTGCGAGTGTTTTGTGTTAAAATTCTTGGAAATATATGTTTTTCGCGAAGGGTTCCGTGTGTTTAAGGCTGAAGGCGCGTGGAATGGTAAGAAACAGAATGTTGTTTATTGTTTTTATAGAGACTTTGAGCTGGGCAGCTGCATTCGCCTTTTAAGAAACAGAATGTTTTGCAAATGGAACTAAGAACAAAAGAAACCGAAACGATGGAAAATGTATCTGATTCTGTGCAGTGGAAAGTTCGTTACGAATTTTAAATTTGTTAAAAATTATAAACGGCACAGCATTTTGGAAAAAATCTCATATGTGATATGGTATTTTTGATTTTTTTATAGTTATAAAAAATCTGACTTTTCAACAACAGTATCCAGGTTATACTGTTTTTGATACAATCATTGGAGGTCGATGGCACAATTACTCTCCAAACATATCGTAAGTAGCAAACTGCATCCGTTCCATTCATAAAGCAAAACCTTTTTCAGATGAACCCATACAGTATACAGAAAGGAGAAATTTCAAGGTTACCTCAGAGTTAAGATTACCAGTGGCATGTGGGAGGATGCCATTTGCATTGGTGTACGTGTAGTTTTTCTTTCGCTGTTCGGCAAAATATTTGTTCGATGATGAAATCCATGAAATTGACTCTTTTGTTATTGTTACGTGTTCCTGGAAAGGCATCGAATGATGGGCGAAGACAGTCGATATATCCACCCGAAAAGCATTCGCACTTTCGTGAGACGGTTACGCTCTCTCGGGACAGAAAGTAATGTTTGATATTGGGAAGATACCGTAGCATCAAATATGAATTATCTATTGAATCCTTGCAAGATGTGCAAAATTTGTTACAGAATACTCTTATATTGTACAATAAAATAGTTTTTTTTTTGTTATTAATGTGATACGCGTACAATGTAAAGGAGCGATTCGGTTTAAGAGAACCAAAAATGTAAGGTTTGTTTGTAAATTTTTGTCATAAAAATATCAAAATATTTTTCTTTCACGTTTTAGATCAGTTTATATGAGTTTATCACGTTTATAGTCAGTTATTTTTCAACTCGTTTTTTTTTTACTGTACAAACCATTTGGAATAAAATAATTCACTGTATCGGAATATTTTTGCCACCTGTATTTCAAAATAATTTGAAAATAATGTAATTTTTGTCGTAAATGTTACAATAATCGTGCTGGTACTCTGTCGATAGACAAGAATCATAGTTCCCGTACAACTGAGCAAACAGGAGAAGTAATTGAAGTGAGATAGAGAGAGAAAGCGAGTCGAGAATAAAACAGGTAGAGCCTCAATATCAACAACGCAGGTTGAGCAGTGCAGAGCGAATCAGGCGAAACCCGTCTACGAAGAAAGCGAGAAAGAGACCGTTCGGGGATTACTCGTTTGCGCAGCAAGAAAGCCAAAACGGGAGGACCAAAGTGGAAAAACAGGTTTTACAACGTATTCGCATTGTTTCAGGAGATTCCATTCCGAAATGAGTTCTGGTGCATTTTCTCTCTCTCTCTCGTTTTCTCCGTTCCGTTCATGCCAACAGTTTAAAGTTTACATATGCGCTGGTTGTCGAAGTAACTTGCTCTGCTAAATTTTTATGATCCCTCAACCCGCCACACTTTATCGGGTATTTCTTTAGTTTTGTCCACGATTAGTTTCACTGTGTAAGAGGAGAGAACGCACAATTCGCTCAATTCATCGCAAAGAAAGAGCAAGAACAAGAAAGAGAGAGAATGCTGTTTTGCAGGTTCGCTGGCTTGCTGCGAGAGGGAAAAAATTAGTTCTCTCAAAGAGTTCGAACGGTAAGCAGGGTGGATGCGTGTTTGTTGTTTTACGTTGAATTTTAGATATACTATACAGGGCAGTTGGAAGCGGATAGTGCATTTTAAAAGGGGTTTTTACATGATAAGCATTCGAATTGCATGTTACAACAATCGTAGGATGTACAGTCCAATCGTGCGAAGTGTTTGCTTGGCGTAGTGCTTGAAGTGATGCTGTTCCAGCAGAATTGAAAGTTACAGCCGCAGAAGGATACCAAAAAAATCCCACACAGCGGCGAGACCCTGAGCTTCTGTCAATCATTTTCGTCCTCCAAAGTTTGGTGCGTGTGAACAACAAAACATTGTTCGGTGCTGGTGGTTTTGTTGTTATTGTTAGTTCCTCTGGAATTCAGCTTGGATCCGCGGCATTTCGGATTCTGCGCGACCCACAGGCTGGTGTGAGTGATCATGTGCGCAGGTATCGTCAGAGGGAGACGATACGTGAGTGAGTGAAAGGAAGGAAAATGCCAGCACAGTGAAGCTGATCGGTGCAACTGACAGGCAGAGTTAGAGGCAGCGGTTGTGGCTCAGCGGTAGCAGGATAATAATAAACAGGAAAAAGTAAAAATGTCCAAAGGATGCTTCATGTGAGTGCGTGCTAGTGTTTGTATGCGAGGGCACGCACTGTGCTAAGGAGCGGGTGGGCCTGCGAAGAGTAGACTTGATACATTATCCCGTTCAATCTGCTCGATAGAATCTGGGCTTGCGTTACTATTCGCACTGTTCACTAGCGAGTACCGACCAGCGTGGGGCTTGCAAAAAATGTAAAAATTCAAAGCAAACTCGCTTTGTGTATGCGTGTCTATTTCCCGGGTTGGGAACGCTGTTCACTTATCGACTGTGAGAGTGTGTGTCTTGTTCTTTGCGTAGTGAAGTTGTATGGTCAGCGCGACGTCGACGTCGACGTCGTTTCGATGACAGCTTGCGGGGGTTTTGCAACGTAGGGGATATGGGAACGTTTAAAAACCCTTACCGCAGTAGGCATTGTAGCACCGACTTTGCACCATTGTATTTTCCAACACCGCACTAGCACCGGATGGTGTATCATCACAATGAATTTGCCAACTATTGAATACATTATGGCTTTCAAATTGGTATTCTAGTCACAATACAGTGTTAGGAATTTTATTTTTAAGAAGGTCGGTCCCATCGAAAAAGAAATACGTTATGCCAATACGAGCCAGCGCCAATCACATACGTCTTGATATTAAGCAGAAAACGTAAAGTAAATAAAACGCATACATATTACAAAGAAAAAGAGTAAAATAAACAAATCAAGTCCAGTGTGAAACAGAGTTCATGAAAACCGGTTGACTGGAGGTTTAAAAGCAAGAAATAAAAAGAAATCAATTTAGATATGATTTGCTACGATAGTGCTGGATTCGTTGGTGAAAATGTGTTGGTGCTTTTATCATACTAATGCTTTATATTGCGGTTTCCTCGGATGTGTACGATCTTAGTAGTGTGTGTTTTGTTTCGTGGTGTGCTGTGCAAAAAGTGTTCGGAATTGTTCTGGAGAAGTTTTCCTCGCCAAAGTGAGCATTGATTAAATAATTACTTGTCACCAGTCTAGCGCTATTCGGTAAAGGATTAATGTGCACTGTTGGCATATCGGCGATTCTTAAAGCACCTTAGATCAACTATCGATTAGCTGTCGCAGTGAGAAGGATTACAAGTTCCAGGGAGAAGAAGATAGAGTTCAACTAGAAGACGAGGAAAATTTGATTATTATGAACGGCCTATAGCTGAAGGTAGGTTGGGTTTTACACTAGTATTTGGTAAAAATAGCATAAAATTATTACCATTTCGTTATCCTGGTTTATAAATGTTGCCATTACTAGCAGTTTGACATTTTTATTCAAATGTTTAATTCTATAAATATCACATTCTTGATTATGTTGAATACATTTTTGGTAAAAAGTGTATCAGTAAGAACTTTAGAATGGTATATGACTATGTTCATGTTACGCACCTGTTAAACATCGTATAAACCTGTCGAGAAAACAAAAACAAAACGTTAAGTTCCATACTGCCGGTATGCAGTGCACAATCGCCATGTGCTCATCAATCCGTGATGATCCGCTCGAATAGCCGCCAGTCAATGTCAAGAACAAGGAAGTTATTTTATGGTGAATGATTAAACTACATTACCGGAATAGGTTCAACTATTGTCGTGGTACAAGCATTTGACAATGTTCTAAATATTTGCGTTTATATTTGCAATCATTTAACGGAATATGTTTGTTATCTGTCGGCTATTCAAACGTCCTATAATGGCCTTCAAGCGGGTATTTCGATAACACATTCCTGCTTCGTTATCATCCATAAGAACGATGGTACACTGCCTGTGGTAGATTCGACAAGACCCCCAAGACACTGTTGATATAATTGAGGTTTGTTCTCGCTGTCTTCCTGCACTTCTCGCAGTACGAACCGAAAGAGTACAGAAATGGGTCGAGAAACAAATGATCTGAAAAACACATACATATTCCCGACTTGATTAAACATTTACCCACGAATGTGTGCCGTTCCGAGGGGTTTGTGTGCCGTGATGATGTCACCTGCTATTAAGATCTTACTGAATTTCTTATATCGCCAGGTTATACTGTTTTCATGAAACGTGTTTCTGGTGGATGCAAACATCGTTTTGTACGCATTATACTGAACTTTTTCTATATTGAATTATTTAACATTCACTACCATGAAGGTTTTATTGTTTAACGAAATATTTACTCAATACTTGGGATGTTTCATGAAATGGCTTGTGTTTGGTTAATATTCTATAACTGTTGCTTTGGGTGTTTTTGTTTGTAAAATGTGTTTCAGTTCTTACGCACAAGTTTGAAAAATTGGAAGATAGATTAATAAAGGAAGTCTTCGTGGATCTTCCTTGATATTGACAATATTGTTTTGTTATAACACCTATATTCTACGACAAAGGTATATGCTGAGCCTCACCTGTGTCACCGTAGTTGGTTACGAACGATTTACTCTTGTTATTTGGCTCCAACGAAAGTTCACATCGCTTTCAAATAGAAAAACCATGGAAACCATTGCGTGACGAACATTCCGTATATCCGTTTGGTATCTACCAAACATAATACCCCTCGCTAAATTGAACGACAGTAAATTATCAATAATAACGAAATTTCCATGGAAATGTAATAGCAAAAAAGGCACACTGTGTCTTATGGTCACCGCGTCAACCCGTTGATATCATTTTCGTAGGTGTTGACGTGATACATCGTACATTATTATGTAATGCCGTTAGGGCCACCACGCGGTGATGCAGACGAAACGTTTTGCAATATAAAATTACTCACTTGCACCTGATTGATGTGAGTCAATGGTCGAGGTAGATTCTTTTACGATGATCAGCGTTTATCTTTTCTATTTTGCGAAGGCGGACTTTTATTGTTTTCGAGTTGAGATAAGCTCAGTTTATTGCATGGTTTGCTTCATTGACATTTTTCACTACAAAAATTGGTAACGCTTATCGAGGCAATATGATCTAACGAAGGGTTCGAGAGGAGCGTGTTGCATAATTTCACAGAAGTACTGAAGACACTACCGCCGTTTTTGTGTTGTATATTCATAATCGATCACGATTACCATATTGACGGCCGCGAACTAATGCAACGTGTTTATACAGAAGCCAACTTTTCCTTACCTAAACCAGTGAACGCTTCTAGAAAAGCTGTCATGCTTGTGATGAAGACGCTCAGTTCGTCCCGCACATGTTGGTACCAATTAATTGTCAAGATCATACCAAGGTTAGCAGTGTCCAAAGTGGGCATCTTTTTATTTAGCAAACAGGCGATAGAAAAGTTTCGATTGAAAGCCCCTAAGGTAACTGTTAAATATTCAGCAGTTAATTATTTAGTTGTTGATCAAACGTTAACAAACAACGTTTTTTTATAATCAATTTATAAGTAAGTCACTATTGAGCTACCCGTTCTAAGCTCATAGTATTGTGCTGAACATTGTATTACTGTATTGTACTAACGTTCCCAAAATGAAATGGGCAAAATTACTTTATTTCAATTTCTAAAACTTTAATCCTTTCTTTGATGTAAGGATCTATGACACCGTCTAGACGGAGTGATAGATTCCCAATTCATTTCGTGAAATGGTCCAATAGTGTAATGTATGGCTATAGATAACAATTACATGTTCTCTGTACACACTTCTGTCCTTTACTTCGATTAAGTTTGTGTTCAGATAGCTTGTACTTCCTTTTAATATTGTATCACTTTAACTTCGGCTTCTCTGATAGTCTACCTGTTTTAATGATTGGCTGTTGTCCAGCACCGGATGCTTGTATGATGGAATGCAAACATACAGTATCAAGTTGGCCTAAAATTCCTGATGATGCAAGAAAAAGGACCGAATTAACATTTGCTAGTTTTGGTACAAACTTATAACAAAATATATATTTAATGTGATAGCACTACGACTAAAACGAGTACGAACGCAATGATACTAAAATTGTAGCTTATGGTATATCGTATGAAAATATATTTTTACATCAATGAAAAGGAACATATTTGTCTCTTGCTGCCACCTTTTTGGTAAAATCTTTGAGGTGCCTCAAATGTTTATGATCGAAATCTTGTCCGCTTGGTGGTGTTGGTTTTGTGCCGAACGGTAAACAACACTTACACCAACGCAAATGGTTCCGGGTTTAGGATAAAGTGGATCCACATAAAAGGGCGTTTGTGTTTGATACGAATAGCATCGCACGTAGCATAAAGGCTGTTCGTGTGTGTCATGTACAAAACAGTCGATAAGGATGCGTCTGCGCCTTGATAAACGCATCCCTGTTCCGTCGTGGGTTGTTGTGTATGTGCAAGCGTTCACACGAACATGTTTTGTTATTGGGTTTGTAATAATGAAAGTGCAAGGGGCTGCGTGCAATTTTGCTGGGGATCATTCACAGCAAGAGGACTTGAAACCCCTCGTGTACATCTTTGAAGCATAGCGTTTTACGCCTTTTGTATTCTTCCTTCTTATGTTTTTTTCATCGAATTGTTTACTGGTCACCGTGGTAGTATTTATGACCCAATGCCAAATGAAGAACGCCTATTCGTTCGAACCATGGCATTGTATAACGTATAACTCAACGTTTTTGTTAAATAGAGCGGCACTCATGGTTTACGCACTTAATGTTTACTTACTACTTCAGTTGTAGAAAATTTTTAGCTGATTGTAGATAGTTCGGAATATGCCGCACTAAGTATGAACAATTATTTTGAATGACGGTCTTCACATTACAGGCATCTCGATATTTTGGTTCCTTTTTTTCTGCACTACTACCTCTAAAGGCTTCTTGTTTTTTTTTATTTGTTTAAATTTTACGGGTAGGATTTCATTCCGGTTCTCTTGTGTTTAAACCGGCTGCACCATCAATAATTCATCGGGCCATCCTATGGTAAGATGGTTAATTGGAGACAATGCGACAATATAAGAATAATAATTGTTAGAGTTATCATCAGTATAACAGCTACCATCCGGTTGCTATTACTATTAAGCAATCATAATATTGACCGCAAATGATTTCCTACATAAGTGTTCTACGACAATAATAATAATGTCATCGAATGTAAATGAGTGTTCGGTACGCTAAAATAAACGCTTATATTTTCAATTTTGAAATAAATCGTTTCTAAAATTTTCTGAGCTTAATGATAAGCTTTAGGTAAGCATTTGTACTATCTCCAATTAAATGTGTTTGTTCTATTTATCTTATCCATTCGATCTCACAATGGCGAAAACTGGATTAAAGATTTTCGGCTGCATAATTTGTCTTTCTACCTTTCGACGGAATGATGCCCGTGCGGACCAAACATTTCAAAGGGGGAATGCTAATCCCCAGTTGCTGGTCAATGACCTTTCGTGTTCCACCTTAGGGGGTTTGGTTTTCTGAAAGCCCATAATCATCATCAGCATCGGAGCAAGTTATATTGGGCCTACAGCCAAGGTGTACAAGCAGTCAGAATTGTGAACATCAGTTGGTATTCGCCGTAGAATAGTATAATGTTCGGTTCTTTGCTGCCGAGCAAAACGTGTCATGGCGATGATACAACAAAAATAAAAAATTGCAACGACCAGTGTCATAGAATGCGTCAAAAGATACGTGTTGTGTCTACATTTTAACGTCACATTTACCGTCGGAATCTAGGGTTTCTCTTTGTCTTAACAGTACACTACAACAATAGCAACATTCTCGTCTACTAATGGAGCAATTACAATTGTCTATGCATTGTTGATACATGTTTCATTAATGTAATGAGAAAAGTCTCATATCAACAACTACGGTTTGATTTGCATGCCCTTATTCGTATTTCCCGAAAGTGTAATCTAGAACAAATAAATCATACAATCATTCTATCAGACTTGTCCTTGTCATCTATTGTCGCGAATAACAGTACATATGAACCAGATTCACTTCAGTCAACTATTTACATCCTGTTTTTATTGTGTCTTCTATTAGTTACGATTGGTTGGGTGGAGGGTGTTTTTGATTATATAAAAAAATAACTGCAAGCACGGAAAGAGGACGTTTGAATTAAGTGTCCATTTATTATTTTCTTTTTCGTCTACTTTATATGCTTTAATGTATATGATATCAATTGATATACACTGTGTTTTTTTTGTTGCTTTTTTTGAAAATGTTAGTATCCAGATGTTAAGGTAGATTTAACAATTATTACCATATTTATTGATAATGACAAATTGTCTTCCAGTAGGAATTTTTCAAATGTCTATAGCTAAACAAGGAGAAATCGAAAACTGAAAGTATTAAAAAAACTAAATATTGAATATTTTAATACATATGCAAATAAGGATATTGTTCGTTATTTCAAGGTTTTTATCAAATTCGCTAACTAACTAAACCATAAAAAAATGTGAAAATACCTAGTCATTTGCACATCAAAATAGGTGGGGCTAATAATGCGGTAAAAAGGCATTATAGTAAAATAAAAAAGTAGTAAATATCTGGTCATTCTTGTTTTTGCGTTGAATACATCCCAGTATAGTTTGCACACCTAAACAAAATCTCGTTGCGTGGTGCTTGGGAGACGATGAAGTTTGTGGTCAATTATTTATTAACGTTTAACGCAAAAGAGAATTTCGCATGTGTGTGGTATTTGAAACGATACAATCGTAATTATGAAGGTAATAATTGGAAACGTACGATGGGGTCCTATTGATAGCGGCGCTGTATATAAAGGATTTCTACTTAAACCCACCTATAGCTTACCCAGGATAGACCATTCGCCTAGGGATAAAGAAATCTAAAATAAGTAAATAAATATCAGAAATAGATCACGATCTCCTCAGGTTCAAGACCAAAAAAATTGTGGAAAAAGTTAAAAATGCGCATTTTTTGTTGATGGATTTCAGTATATAACGTAGAAATAAAAAACAATTGCACCAGAAATGATTTTAACCATGAAAAACATGTCGATAGACAAGCGAATTGGTAGATAGATAGAGATACCTGAATTGACACACATTATATCAGCAAGAGTAGGTCTTGAAAAAGAAAAGCGTGAAAAATAGCACATATTGTCGATATAAAATCGTCGCTGTGTGTGGTTGACTGAATGCTTTGCAGGAGGCATATGATTGGTGTTAGATTTCATTGCTCTTGGTTGTTAATGTGGCTAAACAACCGCGAAGAATATTTCCTTATTCCGTCACTGTCTCATAGTGATCTATTTTAAAGGTTTTCAATGTATGAAACATTTGTTTTTGCGTTTCTTTTCAAATCTCCTACTGAGCGTGAGCACATAAAATGAGGTACACTTTTTCTTCTCCTTTTGCACATAACTATAAGCGTATTAATTTTATGTTAAGCCACAGCAAGTAGTCGCAATTCTCAAATCATTTTGCAGAGAAGAAAGATCATGACAAGTGTAAAAGTCGCCTTAGGAAAATTTCTGCGGTACAAGAGCATGTTGATTATTTTGTGAACAAATATAAAAGTGATAGGGTATATTATTTTGTGTGTATTATGTTATGTTTCTAAACTGGCTTTGTTGTACAATTCTAAGCTGCAGCTAGTACGAATCGTGGGTTATGTATACTATAAAGAAATAAACACTTTAACTTACAGCTATTTCTGAACTTGTAACAAAAATTAAATTTATTAAGAAATTAAGTAGTGAACTAAACTAACTCTGTATTTAGTATGTGAATATTTGTGTGATTGTTTCCCATTTCGAACCGATTTATACATTTTTACATAACAGTAATGAAAGACCTTCCTGTCTGGCAGGAAAACGGATTGATTTACCGTAATACAATAGACGATTTGCTATTCCGGCCATTGGATTTTGTAGTATGGTCGAACACAAAGTTTAGTTGTAAAAAAACACAAAATCTAAACGTTCAGCGTGGTGAGAGGTATGAACTTGCGGTAGGCACTTTTGAAAGTCGAACATTCCATTGGCCGGCGTGTAATGCCTTTCTCCATTTTTTTGCGCCGGAGGTTCGCTTAGAGTTTAAGCATTTTTGAGAGCATTAGTGATTCGACAGTAAGCAAAGTTAAAGACTCAAGATTTTCCGTGTGTTGGTCAACAAAGTGTAAAGCATTGCAGCTCCTGCAGATAAATGTAATAGGCGTAGGCCGAAGGTAGAAAGAACTGATCGGAGACACATCACTACGCAGCCTAGTTCGCAATTACGGCGCTTAAATAATCGTGAAATTGCGTCGATTGTTTTCCAGGTGGTATTTGACAATGCTTAAAGCGGCAATACTAAAAATGCTTGCGGAATTGTGTTATTGTTTCCATGCGTACTTTTTTAACTTAGCTACGGTTAACGATTTTGTGTGTACTTTGAAATAATTCAATATTCTTCAACATTGATGCATTCATGTGTTGTGCATTAGATAGTGTATTGCACTTCCAATAAATAAGTATAAGATAGTAAATAGTAAAAGTTTTTGAAAGATTTTTTTTAATGTTAATCGCAGGAATTTTTATTTTTGACTATAATTTTTTTTTAAATTTAATTTCTATAATAGATAGAATCAAATACGTTTAAGTTCTATCTTTTATTCACTTGAAGTACGATATGAATTTAAAACGATAAAAGACATTCATGACAGCAATCATTAACATTTCCTAACAACAACAAAAAGATTTCCTGCGAAATCGTTGCCTATTTTTATACGTTGATATATTTTTTATAGACAGGAAATGATATCATTCAATGAATCAAATCAATAGTATTGTATTTAATATTATTATTCTCGCAAAATACTTTATTCACAGGTTTTGCTCGTTGAAACTCGTTGATATTTTGTAAGTAAAAGGATTACAAAGAATTTGTTGCAATTGCAAATTTTATAAAAAATGTTATAATTCAGTAATTTGAAGTTAATACGACTTAGTTTCAATACATGTGCTTCACATGACACAAGGTAGGTGATTACAGTTGGCTTAAACTAGTAGACAAGAACAAACCATAAACTCGTTTATTCGTATTTGTCTTAAAGCGTAAATCAATGGAATCAATAGTGTCCTCAAACTCGATAATATTTTAAAAGGATGAAAATCAGCATGGAAGCGATAGTATACTGAATGCACATAAAACATAAGTGAATTGATTGCGCTTTTTTGTTTTGAAGAAACTACTATTCGGTGAGAGTCACAAACTGACCGTCAAACATCAGCGAAATGGAAAGGAATCCGCCCCAAAACCTGTTACCTAAATTGATGGCGTCCTCTAAAAGTGGTTTTTGTTGGCTCTCCAGTAAAAGAAACCTGCAGAAAGGAAAACAACCAGTGGAATATATGTTGCGTTTTTTTCTGCCACGGCCAACTGGAACCAGCGGCTTACTTTTGGAACCCACTGAAATCAAGTTTCTATACATTAACTTTTAGAAGTAACCAAGGATTCCGGACGAATAAAACGTACAGAAATGAATCAAAAAGTGTGAGAGTATTCAATTTTGAAACATCGGCACTTTCCCATATCATGCTATATTCACCATTTTCTTATAATTCTTTGTTTGGTGATTGTTTAATTTTAATTGTTTTTTTGTGTGTTGTGTGCGTGTGGATTGCTTGTGATGGATATGTAAATGATGTCCATTTAATTGAAGTGTTATTATAACAAATCGAATTCTAAGCTTGTCGCAAAATGATTTACCGTTAGCAAAAAGCGATTTATTTAATAATAATACGTTTACTGTTTCCGGCAGTAAAAGACAGATTTATGATGATAAAATGGATGAGTTGCTTACTTCCGTCACGTGACGTTTTTCACTGATTAAATGAAGAGACATTACTCTGGTGCCAGACCAACACGACTTAATTAGATCATTTGTTACGTTGCAAAGTGACCAAATGATAAAGCGGGTGTGGCTTGCCGTGGCGTATGTTGACTTTGACCGATTTGGTATTTTTTGACACTGAAGGTGCACGGCCATGTTATAAGAGAAATTAAGTGAAGTATTCATGTTTACAAAGTAATTAAAAATAAATAGGTAATAAATACATAAAAAAGCAAGTATATACATAAATACATTCAATGTAGAATTGTTCCTCAGTCAAAATATCGCTTATGCAGTATCATCGTCAAGCATTTGAAAGTCAACGAATAATTGCTAACAAGTTTTATTAAACGCGAAACCTTCGCTTACACTCAGTGATATTATAAGGGTTGTAAAAGTATATTGTATATACTATTGACATTGGCATCTTTCCATTCCATGGGGTATGTTGAGTAAATAATTATATTTATTTCAATTGATATAAAAACATTTAAAATGTACTTTTATACCTTGTTAGCTTTTCAAGTTCTATAATGGTGTAGATCTGACCTAGTAGATAATTCATTCGTTCATAGCTCTACACTCTTCCCAAATTGTTTCACACTCTTCGTACTTTGAAGAGCGCAGAAAAAATCAGATAGACACGTTCCGTTTATGATTTTCAGAACTGTGGTTGGCTCCAAATACCGATTGGAATAGGGATTTTTTATCGATGAGATATCGATTTAAGTTTTACGCGCCAAGGTAAATTACAATCAAAGCTTCACAGGTCTAGATGGAAGCAAATGGTTACCGTTGTTGGTGTGAAGAAGTTGCGTTTTCCGAGCCAACATTAGGAAACCGGAAGCAAAATGGGGGAAAAATAGAACGCTTATAAACTGGCTCGAAGAACTAAAAACATTAATGCATCTCGCACAGGAAATCACAGATGGTTGTGCTTCTGGGAATTCGATAGCTGCTTCCGTGGATGGCTCGATAAATGGAACGAAAGAATTTTTTCAAACAGCTTTGGGGGAGAGAAAGAAAATAACGAATTTTGATTGTAACGGTGCTGATCTAAGGGGTAAATATGTTGGATTTGATATTGCTAATACTGTTAAGTAAACGCTGAACAACAACGCAAAACAAGACTAGTTACTTCTTTGCTTGAAGAAGTACAAACAAGTGAATTTAGGTAGTCATCTCTAAATCTTCCAGGATTTACTCTTTACAGAATTTTATTTGTATTCAGACGGGCAATGTATGGCGATCGAGAATACACATAACTGAGTTTCCCTGCATGCTTACTATCACAGAAAGCTCTCTAATGCTGATACTTTATCGAGGCTGCTCAATTGTAAAGTACGTTAGAAACCTTACAAATGCAATAGTCGTCTTGAGTAGCAATGTACTCCGTCGTATGCCAACATGGAACGTTGAAAAACGAATCACTTGCTAGTATAATTTAACTGTTTGGAGGCCCTTGGAACTCCACCTTTGTATGTACGATTTGAGAAGGTCTGCACGATCGCTGCCTAACCTTTGACCGTGTCGACGTCCATTTGGAACGGTTGTACCGTGGTTGTCTCCTGTGCGAACGACAAACCCAAGTGTAACACGATTCAATGCGACGTGGAAAATGGAGTCCTCCAGAGAGAAGATTGGTTTCAAAAGTTTCACGTGTTTCAGGGCTTTTGTTTTGACCGCCCTCGTTGGTTTCTTTACTTTTGAACCGGGTTCGTATGTGCTTTATAGTTCTCTGTAATCGATCGCTCAGTAAACGATTCTTCGTGTCACCAAGATCCGGAGCAGTTGGCGTATCTCAAGGAAGCACCTTAAGTGGCAGTATTTACCTGTGTGCATGCACGCTCGTCTACGAAAACAAATGAGACGATTCGTTTCAAACCGTAACCGTGGCACCGAATTAGTTCCTTAAACATTTTGGCTACGCATGCTTAATCCGAGGGTTGGGTGGTCGGCAACATAGTATAGGTTAGCCTACATATAGTGTAGGATTTAATAGTATGTTTGTAGAGAATAGAATAAGTAAATAACGAAAAAGTTTCGGAGCATCACGAAATAAGCATTAATTATTGTGTGTGGATGGAAACTTCAATGTGATAGTCAAAGTAGTATGGACAATACATAATCAATATAGCAGATATATAAACATTGTATTGAAAAACTATGATGCTATGGTGCCTAAGGCATTTAAACAGCGGCAACACTCTGCTAAATTGAAACTATTGCAAGGAAGAGAGATAAAACAGATTGAAGTTAATTATCTGTATTACATAATTATTAATTGAGGAGCGGTTCCGTGATGTATTTGGTAGTAGCACCGGTCCCACACGACAGAACCGACACATTATCCCATTGTTCCCCCGTAGCAAATTATTTATCTATTTGTATATTTTTCTTAAAACACGAATAGTACAACGAATCATCAAGTTCGATAAAAGGTTAATCAATTCCTACTAGTATAATAGTTATCATAGTACGATAATCATAGTGTCAAATCTCAAAATCTCTTTTTTTGGTCTAGAAGAACGGCCATTGCTTATAACTATTGGTTACTTAATCTAGGGTACAATTCACATTGGTTTGAAGACAATTTCTTATGAAAACAGCTAAAGATTAAACTCGACCGTTTTGCTCCGTAATATTCTGTCATCCAATAGAGTGCTTCCTTTTCTAGCAAGGGTCTGAATCGTGGTTGATCATGGGGTAGTCTTTCTTCTTCCATTTTTATTTTTCGGCTAGATTTCGCCTGATTGTTCTGGTGGTTCTGTAGCGGCTGACATTGCTTTATCGTACACACAAGTTACACGCAGCAAACTTATTCATACTTGTATAAAATTTAAAATGTTACTTGCACAACAGTATTCGTCAACATGTCTTAAAACGAATCTATAAGAATGAAATGATAGGCTGACTTGGATACTAACCTAGTGATAGCTAGTGACTGACTAGTTGCTAGTTAGAAGAACATCCGTCGCATTGAATCGTGTTACACTTGGGTTTGTCGTTCGCACAGTAGACAACCATGGTACAACCGTTCCAAATGGACGTCGATACCATAATCAGTACAAATCATTTTCGGAGATGTCCATTTTCGGATTTGACCTATTCTGTATCACTTAATCTCGACCGGGTCACCATCACCGGGTTGGCCTGATTCTTATTAAACTGTTCATTATTTTAATATTCATAATCGTCTAATTATCTTACAGATGCATGAAAAGGAGATGAATTTTATCAAACATTTCAAACGTTCAGTTATGTTGATATGATTGTTGTCTAAAACGATAATTTGTCTCCATAAAATCCTTTTTTTAATAGATGTACGGTCTAGCTGTTGTCACAGAAAAATTGAACTTTTATTGCCTGCTCTATGAAACAATCGCTTACCAACCAAAACCTGTGGCTTGCCATACCATATCAATATGGTTTGCGTAGAAAATCATACGCATTCAACTGTATTCGAATTCCTGCCATTCGCCAAACTAAATGCATATGGAACATCAACGTCTGGATTCAAAAGACGCTGGTAAACCACAGGATATACAAATAGAACCGGTTCTAGGTTTTAGAGTGATTTACATACTGTGTGTGTGTGTGTTATGTACATGCCATGCTGCGAAGCAGTTATTAGTTTTAGCTACAGATTTGTCGTACTGTGACACCAGCAGGAATGCAGCTAGCTAGCGGATTTCATTCGGTCCAAAACGTAAACGATTCTTACAACGGATCTCGATGGAACACGCTGGTATGATGGTAATTACAGAATATATAAATATGTCGTTATAATAAATATGTTATATAATAATGAGATTATTATATGGATCTAGCCTCTGCATGGCTAGAATTTCGGTGTTACTCATGAGTGGTCTTAGCTACTGATTGCGATCGAATGATACTTACAAGTACGTAACAGAGGAGAGGGAAAAATCTTGCACGGTTATTTGATAAACTGTATCATACAGAACGTGCCGCGTGTAATTGATGTTTCGTTCTGAGAATTCTCAAATCTATGGCGACAGCTGTTGTGATGCGTTATAAATGTGGAGTAGATGTCGTTATAATTCTATTTTTACCGGTATAAGGCTCATTCCAGTGCTACGACGCTCCAAGTTGGATGCAGTCCATGCAGGGATGCACAGATAAATGATGGTAGTTCATTGGCTTCCCTGAAATTTCAATGACCTATAATTACGCTTCTTAACGCCAATGGTACATTAAAGTAGCAAAGGCTATAAATACACGCAAAATAGAAAGCAAGCATGTGATGGAATGATTTTGAGACGTAATTGGTCATGAGTTTTACTAGACTAAGGGAAATATTACCAACTATTACACTCAATAATTGCCAGGTTGCTTATTGTTTATTATTTTTAATAGAACGTGGAAGCTATTTATTTATATTTCTATACACCCCTTACACAACTTTTTCAATTTAAAACGGTATCAGTTAAAAAAATAAATCATCAAATTGATGTTCGTTCTGTCTCTTTTCCTTCACAGCTCCAACAGTTATACCCGGATGGCAAAGGAGATTCAGTTAGAAACATGAAATAAACAAAGAGTGTCCAGTTCTTTCGCGAGAGAGTTAATAAAATCGTTAGCATCATAGCGCATCTTCTGTGAGCGCTTTCTTATCACGACGTTATCCTCAAAAATGGACACCATGACATTTGATGACGAGCCACCACCTGAACCGCGGGAAGGCTGGTTGCTGGTACGCGTATTTGTGCCAGAGTTGAACGTCCATAAGAGCCTTCAGTTTCCGTCGGATAAGATCGTATGGGATGTGAAGCAGCAATGTCTTGCTTCCTTACCGAAGGTAAGTACCTCTAAATAGTATACAGAGCAGAATTTGTTTATTTTGACATTGAATGTGGTAACCATTGTAAGCATGGTCTTTGGTTTATTGTAACAACGGCATTGTATACTGTTATTCATCGAATGATTCTAGTACAACTAGCCAGCATGTGCAGTTATTGGATCAATCACTGACTTGAATGACCTTGAAAGTTGCCTGTATCGTACACTTCTTAGCAGGTGTATAACACCTTTGCGACCAGCGTGATAAGCCTGTAGGAAGTCTTTGATAAAAATCTACTTGTCTGCTGGTGCATGTCTGGAAGTAAGCAAGAAATGTTCTGCTTTATCGTGTCTTAAACTATACGCTACATGTTATCATCGATCATTAATGACAAATCATACCATTCATTCGTTCTACTGTTACGCGTGACGGCTGATATGTTGACGTGACGGCGGTATTAAGCAGGAGGTTGATTCGTGGTGCAAGTTGTTGAAAAGATTACAGCTCAATTTTTGACGTAAAACGATTGTGCGTAACGGAGATATTGCATTCTTTGTTGAGTAAATGATACTGGTTACATGTAATGGGTAATTCTGATGGAGAAGTATTTCTTTGTTGGAGTATTATAGCTAAAATTTAAGTGAAATTATGTTTTAGTTGGGAATGGAAATGAAACTCGCTTCAAATTACGGGATTATTTAGCCTGTCCTTACAGCGTTTTAGTAGCACGTTATAAAAACAGACACTCAAAAATTATTTGAAAACATCAAGAAAAAAGATGTACAATAATAGCAGTTTTTCGAAAAACTAACTTTAAAAAACCGAATTAAATCCAACCACGTTTCTTTTGCTTTGCATATTACTGATTAGCTTGTACGCGTTAATGAACGATACCCGATTAAAGGTGGTACCTTATTCTACACATAAGAAACCCCTTAGTGGAGGACCCGTCTTCATACCTTAAGCATGTAAGCGTAGTGTGCGTGGTGTAAATCAGTGACGAAGACGAAAGAAACTCAATCTTGGGAAGAGCATTTGATGGGTTTTGTGTGGCATTGAATCCGTAGATCCATTTCTGGTTAGTGGCACATTTCTCACTTTTGTTCGTATCGTTTAGCTGCGTACGGGAAGTCAAGGGTTCCCAGCATCGCACGACGACCACGTAAGGAAGCCCATTGACGGAATATACGGTTCCAGAATTGCGGTCACCGCATGTTTGCCCAAGCTGCTGCATGCACATGTGGCCGTAGGAATGGCGGAAGTGCATCTATCTATCCAGTGCCTGAATATTTGGCTCGGTTGGCAGTGAAGAAGTCTGATCAAGTGTGTTGTTGCTGTAGGCTGCAAGCGTTCGTAAACAGGAATGCTAAATATGGCCGGAGTTTCGCCTGGGCACGATTTTATACTTATCGAAGGTTTCGAAGTAACCTGGGTAAAACTGTATCAGATAGAAAGAAACTCACCATTCCGTCGAGACAACGTTAAAGGCATTTTTATTTTTATTGTTCACGGCGGGCTCTTTGATGCGAAAGGAAATCGCTGAGGGAAAGGTATGCAGCAATACGTTCCTCTTTATATCACGAAACGGAAGCGTGCATTTCATCACACAGAGTCATCTGAAAATAACAGTACGTTTACTTATGCATGTAGGTTTTTCGAAATATATCTAGTTTCATAAATAGCTAATTGGAGCTGGTATTCTAACCACACACTTTTATAATTTATTTATATCGTTTATTAAGATAACAATCTCGATATAGTCAAGATTGGTGACTGAGTATCGTTTTACATTTTTTTTTTTATATGGAATAATTAAATCGAATTGCTGCGCATAGAACGAGAAAATGTATACGTTATTTAATTTGTACTTCGCGTATCTCAAGTAACTTGTTCTACTGCACCGTACTTTTTTATGTTATTACTTAATAGGAATAATATTTGAGTAAAACCAATCTTGGTTAAGGGTTTCAACTACAAGAATATATTTAAAGAAGCATATCAATTCATGTTTGATGCAGCTAGATAAACATATAAATAGTCTTAATCAAACGATAGTGCGATATAACCCGTCAAAAATAAACAGTTGCGCGGCAGCAATTGATCGGCAAGATTGGATTTTTATCCAATCACAGCACATCACACATATAAGAAAATGGCTCAAAAGCAGTCATCGATTGACCGCAAATCTCGGTTAGGCTTTCGGGACTGGATGCCTAAGTCAGTGGAGTAGTTTTGCGCACTATCCCATTGATCGCTGGTGAAGCGTTTCAAGCGTAATCGTTGAAGTTGGTCGTATGCTAGTGCCTGCCGTCGTCATCACCGTCATCATCATCGATGATTCCGTGTACATACGCTCCAACACTGAAACCGGCTTGGAATGCGGGCCAGCTTCCAAGCAAACCAAATTCACCAACACTTGGTTGCGATCACGTACACACTGTCCAGACGGCTCGCGGCATTATAGGGCTGTTGGACACAAACTTAAGCCACTGCTATCGAGAGCTTTTTTCAGCGCGGCTAAATGGAAGTGGGTTTTGGAAAACCGGTTTTTGGTTTGAATTTCCGTTGTTCTTTTTTCGTTTCGCTCAACATCACACAAACGCTCCTGTAGCGTGGCCAATCGATAGCCGTTGGTCATGTCGCGCTATGTAAGTGTGCGCACTCGCTCGCGGATCGACGTGTGCAACGCGGAAAAGAGAAATGGGTTAAGCTACACTGGAATATCTTACGAATGTGTGTCTCCTGAAATGGTGGCCGTGGCCAGAGCTTTTTTTTTTTAGTGCAAGGTGTGTGATGGTCGGGAATTCGAGCGATCCATCCATCGTGCGACCGTTTGAACATGGTAAGCAATTTTGTATGTATTAGTTTGGCCATCATTGGGAACCCGTTTCGTCCGGTGCCTCTAACGATCAGCGATGCGAATCTCAGGAAATGGCGTAGAGTTGTCTTTCAAAAGCCTCCTACGTTTCGGTCAGCTGAAAAAGGGAAGAGAGATTTTTTAAATGTCCTGTTCCAAGTTCGGATAGATTTGTTGTTGCACTGAGGGATTGTCGAATTTTCTAGAAATTATGCTTCTTGTTTTCGACTGTGAAGAAAAAATATCAATTTAATATTCGTATTATTCGAAATATTCTGATTTCAAAATTATGTTTTTCATTAAAATATTCTTAAAATGCTTTTAATATTGTTTTATTGTTTAGCTTTACAATATTGTCTTGGTTTGCTATTAGGTTCTATTTTATGTTTTAAATAATATTTCGTTTAAAGTTGATTCTATATAAAGTTACTGCGATTTTACATAGAGAAACGAGTTAACAAATGTCTACGATCGAGTTTCGTCTTTCTCTAGGTGCCTTTTATTTTACTTGTCCAAAACGAGTGTCAGGCGGAAGGATTTATTTCTCCAAGTGCCGAAGTGATTTTTTTATCCAAGTCTTTAGTACGGCGATATTGAGGATTTTTTTAAAAAATGTTTCAAGTTTTGTTTTATATACTGTTGTATGTGTATGTAAGCCAAGACGAGTCAACTATGTTTCTGGAAATATCAGTAAATCAGATCGCCTAGCTAAACTAGCTATACAACCTTATGCTCCTCAATATCAAGGTCAAACCTTGTACCGAAAGGTGCTAAGTGCAATAATAAATTCTTGTATTGACGGCATACCGAACATTATTGGAGCAGTTATTGTAGCATGACCGATAAGATTTATTGCTTCGCATTCTTGTTGTTCGTTAAAAAACGGATAATTTGTAAGTGGTTTACAGCTAACATCGCGGAATTGTGATAAAGAATGAATGTTTCATTTCGAAAGCTTACAATACAATCATAGACATTGGTAAATTCTTACGATATCAGCTCTTACCCTAATGAAAAAACATCATACGCTTTCTGGCCTTTGTAACAGTTAACTACACACCATTAATCAGAATCAATTTATGGAAGAAATCGTTTTACTTGGGTGGAGTACAGCATATAATATTTTGGATTTACGTACGATTTAATGCGAACAAACTAATTTAAAAACGAACAACACTTTTTGCATTTCATAACGTCTAAAAAAGTCGATTTTTATGCATTTAAAGTAATGTTAGTTAATGATGTACTTTTTTTTACTGATTACTGGTTTTACTTTTTTACATCTTGAGTAATTGAACCCGTTTTCAAGAATTGGTAAAAGTTTTCACAGTTTCCATTTAAGGTTACGTATTTCACATCATTTAATTTTACAATCCATTATATTGAATTATGACATCTTTGCATGATGATTTATGTTGGCCATACTTGATCATCATTGATCCTTTCACCATATTTATCGTATCTGTTTGTTAAACATATCATTGTAAAATTTGATTGAATTAATCAGAATTAGCATGCAATATATGTATTTTTTGTGTGTGAAATTTTGACTTATTTTGTTGTTTAATTTGTTATATTTTTTCATTAAAAATATGTTCGTAACAATATTAAACGGTCTTGGCTGGGAAATGCACCTGACGACACAATTAATCGACAACATTATGCTTCGCAACTCTAATCGTCGAAAAGGTTGCCTATTGGTTTTGGGTAAGAATTTTGTATGTAATGCATGTTTTTTTAAGGCTAAATATACGGCTTGGCCGTTCTACCGATAATAACAAAAAGATGTCTTTTTAGGGTTCAATATTGAATCCACTTATTGTTGTCATATGGTTGATAACCTATTTTTTAAGTAAACATTGTATTAACAAATTGGTATTAACAACTTTACAATCGATTCGCTGTTTAGCACTTACTTTCAAGAGTGTAATAGAATCCGGATGTAAGTGGCCGACAATGATAGAAAAATCATATCATAATGCGACATAGGTAGCATATCCACGAACGTGTGGTGCGTGCTAATTTAGATTAATTGTTGAGCACTCACTTAAAATCACAATTTCCCAGATCAAAATATATACTTCTTTTCCAGCTCATGATAAGTGCAAATTAAAAACTTAATTCCAGCTCATAATAAATCAAACATTATTCGAATAGTTATTAAAATTTGGTGCGAGTGATTTAATTTTAAGAAGCGTGCGTGCGAATAATGAGCACCATACGAAGTATCAATATAGAAAAACTATCAAATATATGCACATTTTATATTTCATGCATCAGTGTTAGTTGACAATTCCACAAATCCCACAACATTGGACTTCAGAGCCGGATGTGTTCAATCAATTTAATCATTCTAAAAAAAACAAAGAGAATAAATAGAATGAAAGCGCAATCTTCATGATTGGCCTGGGAACTATTTTCCACTGCACAACATAGTTATCGACTGCGTGAACTAAGAAGTGCTAACGTTTGTTATTTTGTGTTTTTTTAACACTACCATGAGCAAGACGTATCACTCGATATTGATTATCTAACACAAGACTTTCATAGTAATTGTAAGCGTATGTGGTACTTCACTTCAAAGCGTAGTTTATTTTCTTTGCGTTTGGGTATTTACATTAAAAAATGTCACAAAACACCCAATTGTTGATTTAATTTCGTTTCTTGTTTATAAAGTCATTCCCATGCCTCACGTTCAGGAACTTTTTCATTTTTTAGAAGTTTTTTTTCAGTTGGAATGATCACGAAGTATACTTTATAGATTCACAAAACTACATGTGCGTTTTTCTTAAAAAGACTTTGATATGTTTTATAATTTGAAATATGTGAGAATTTTATTGAGTTAAGAGAGAGTTTCATAGTTGAGAGAGAGAGAGCCGATTTATGTATAGAAGATTAAAGAAACTCGTAAATAAGATATATTAAATTTAACAGATTGGAATTAGACGATGAATTATAACTTGAAGTATAAACCAGCAAAATACAGAACATGAAATGCATTGCAAGCTCCTGCTTGTTTAATATTTAATACTACATTATTACATAATTTATACATACTAATTTAATACATACTACATCACATTAGATATATTACGTTTTTTTCTTTTTGGCTTTATGCTTTGTGGTATTAGTATTGTTAGCGAATTAACCGATATAAAGGCAAATAAGGCAAAAGACAAGGAGGAAATGTCTTAAGATATTAGTACTTTCCTCAGCTAATATATAGCTGATAATGCGGCAAAGAGTCGTTATTACTGAAATAAATTTAAAAAATTGTTGGGAAATTGCTAGGTGCTATCCAATTGTACGAACTGTGTTGATGTCACATATATATAGCGCGTGCATCACAAGAGCTATTACGCAAACGATTAGATATGTTTGGCCTACGTCCTTAAACTGTAGAGATATCTACATAAGCGTGTGGGCATGTGTCATGCATTGCTGCATTACTTAAGTTGGTGGTAAATCCAACGGAAAAATACCACCATTGCAGTGCGTTTCTGTGAAATTGAGAAGGACGATCGTTTAAGTTGTCCACATCACCATCCGTATGCTGTTTTTTATGTGGCGTGTGTCAGCAATCCAACCAATCATGTGAGTACGCCAAACGTAAAAAATTATTACCTTTTACGATGGCTTAAACGATGTCTGATTATTTTGATAACGCATTAATATCATCAGTGATTCATGATCGATATTACTTAGTTAGCAAAAATATTGTTGTACAATTATGAGGTTTTTTAAAATTTTTGAGTTTAGACGATTCGAGTTTTTATGGGCGATCGTTTATTTTATCGTTTGAAAGATACACAGACGTAGAAAGATGGAATGATTTTATAAACATAAGCTCTGTTAATTTAAAATTGAAAAAAAGTTGCGTGGCGAAGTATTAGATAAATGGCAACAAAGATTAATATGAGTTGATTCAAACCATAAAAAATGACGAGCGGCCGGGCCGTATTTCTTATAACTAAAGGTAGCTTAATGTAAGATACAATTATTAATAGCATTATTAATAGCAATATTTTTAAGCATCAATACTACTTCAACACGCGTAATTAAATATTTATCTTATAGTAACGGTGTCTCATGATAACTGGAATAGTATCAGTAGTACGCTCTTCAGCAAGTTAATCGTTTTGGCATCCATTGAAATGTTCAAATTGTCCGTGATTCCAGTCCTAATAACTGGGGACAGTGTAGCGATGAAACGTAGCGCAATGTCAATCTATCGCGATGGAGAAGTTAATTAAATAAGTGTGAAATACGGTGTATGTGTTGTCGGTACAACTTTCTTAGACATAGTGAGTAAGTTTTTGGTCATGAATCGTTCGTTTCGTTCGTTTTTCACATTATTTCTAAAGCCGCGTACTATTTGTTCGAGATATACCCCATGTGACCTCAAAAGACAGATTAGATTAAACTAGGCTAACTACAGCGTTAGTGTCTAATTTTGCGCGGCACTAGTCAATGTACGGTCTGGTAGATATTATATTAGGCCGAGCATTCGTACCATGGCTGTTGCACTCTTGGCTGCTTGATGATCAGATGCCTTAGTGGTTTGCCTTTCGCTAGCATTGATGTTTCCGTGGCTAGCAAAGCAGGTTTGATACAGCTATAAATTATGAGCGGTTTGTTTCTGGAGCGTCTCACGTGGTCCAGGAATTAGAGATGAATCAATTGTAATGGACTTCTTACGCTTAAAACACAAATTTTCCTTGAATTTTCTACCGAATTGGTGCGCATATACTTAAATTAGTTGTTTGAAACTTGTATTGAGATTGAGATTGTAGTTTCGTAAATTAATATTTTGTTTGTCAAGTTTCACATTTTTCAAAAGGTTTATAGTAGTTTAATTTGTAATCTTCGTCATGTGTACGCCAATTTTTAGCTCGATAACCACACAATTCCCAACAAAATAAAAATTTACTTCTTACTTAAATAAATGTGCTTTGTGTGCAGAACACATTTGAAATCTTCATTGAAAAGATCGATATCCATTTTGGTTGGGAAACTCAATGCTTTCAAAAGATGTAATAAACATGGGTCTATCGGAAATGTCGTTTCGGAAATTTGCTTCCTACAGGATGAACGAACGAAGGACGAAGCCACAGGAAAAGCAATTTGCGGTTTTCAATGTATAGAGTAAAGTTAACCATGCATTCTGTGGTATAGTAGAGAATTGTACGGTCTATAGAATTACCATTATTGCGATGTAATTATGCCGCACCGTGGGACATTTCATATTTCAATCATCATATTTCCGTAGCATTACACTATTCTGTTTGATTTTTTAATGATCTATTTTAAAATAGAATTTATATGCTTATGCTTATTAGATTTGTTGCCACGTAGACCTCATGATAACCTTTTAGTTATGGAGAATCTTATAACAATATAAGACATACGGCCATGCCATTCTTTCGTTAATTAAAAAATGTTCATACATTTCCTATGGAGTAAAATGTCTCTGTTGATAACATTTGTTGTTTTTGTGTTGTTTGTGGGTTTGGTTCTACTGGAATAGTATTAATACAACTAAGTATAAAATATTTGTTTACATACACTCGTAGCACTCTTATGGTACCGATTAATATAGCAGAGTCGGTAATGCACGATCTAACGACACGTGAATTCAGTGTCAAAATCTCATCTGAACCATGCAACTTACAGCTAGTCTGCTAATAAGCAAAGCGGATCTCTTTTTCAGAGTCCCACATAAGAAGATATGCTCTGACGAGAGGGATAGACTGCAAATGCTTTTTATCGTATGGCATCAAGATATGAACGATTACACTGAGGGTTACCTTTGTGTGTACTTAAAGTGTACTTACGATGCAAATGCCTCAAAAGTGAACAATACTCGAGCAAAATTGTAGCTTTGTTTACTATCACGTGTATTGCTAGCATGGTGATCAAGATGTGAATTTCAGTAGCCGGAACGAAACTTCTCACACATCCAACAATGTTCCGTGGATCATGTGCTAAATTTGCGATGCGATGCGAATTTGCTGAAACGGAACGTTGAGAAAGAGAGAGTTTATATGCGGTGCAAACAGTTTTAAATGAAAGTTTAGACTGCTTTCCTCCGATTAGCTTCTTCCACTCGAAGGAAAAAAAAAGGTTTGCTGAATGTAATTATCATCCACTTGGAAGAAAATAACCGTTATAAATCTGATTGCTTAGTTGCCATTTTTATAAACTGCATTGGAGGTCAGTTAAGTTCAGCCCGAATGAGCAAAATCGTAATCATTTTATAGCTGCGCTTTATTTGAACTTTTTTTTTGTCCCATACCATCGACGACCGCTTGTTATTATTCCGTAGGTCGTCGCTTCTTATTGCACTTGTCGGCAGAAGATTGTTTCCCGTTTTAGGATTTAAACGCCGCCTTTTTGCTTTTGGTAGCTTACAACATTGCTTCTCATTTTCTTCGTTATGAAGTTGGATAATCTCAAACTATTCTGCTAAATTGGGACCGATAATTAATGTTGGTGAGTAGAGGAAGTAAAATTAAAACTGACCATAAACCCTCACACGTTACTGATCGCAACTCGAATTTGAAATTTAAGAAGTTAAATACACGCGTGGTCGGATAAATAGCCGCAAGTGGTAATTAATGATTTGTAGACGGCTTTTGAATTATTGATCTTGCTAATTAGACCAACATTATCTTGTGATTAAAAAATGTTCACTAAAGTACGTGAAATCATGTAGTTTAAGGGCTATGTGGGTGATACTAATATCATTTTTACCAAAAACATTTCTGCTCTATGTTTAAGAAGGCAGTCCATTTGTTCAGGCGCTGCTAATAAAATTAAATTCCATGACCACAACGCCAATGTACGTTGTTGAGGATAACCTAACTGTTCAAATAAAGAAGATTAAATAATCTACTCCGCAAGCAGTTGTATTCCACTATCCATTAACCTAGAAACTTTCATTGAAATGAGTTGTACATCAATTTTATTTTGGATTTGACATTTTTCTAATTTACATTGTCAAGCATTAATAATATTTGTTGGCAATGAAAACTTATGCTTATATATACAATATATATGCCCTTGTACAAATAAAAATCAAATCTTAACTAAAGACGTTTACGAGCACTAATGTATGAAATGCCGTTTATTTATTTAGTTCAGTCCTCAAGGTCATTTTGATGTTGCTTATTCATGTAATGTATCGTTTTATAGAAATAAGCAGGTGTTTGTTGTTGGAGCTTTTTGAAGGCGAAATGAAAAAAGTAACTTAAAACATCAAACCGGTTTGAAATTATTGTGTGTATCAGAGCTTCAAAGCGGAGGATAATTGTTCGTCGATTACTGTAATTAAAGTCATAGATTGCTGCGAAAAACGTGTCTTTGCTATGAAGCTACATAGACGCACAGTAAGGGTTTCAATTACATATAAACTGTGTAAGGTGTGTTGAGATGTGTGGAAGAATCAGACATTGCTGGGTGAAATAATTTTGTACGTCTTTACCTTATGTAATCTAATTAACACATATTGTCGATACTACACAACTTTTACAAAAGTTGCCCTAAATCATTATGCTTGTAAATAGTTTATGCATTACAATTCAATAATTCACTTGCATTTACTTGTAATTTTTTAGTCTTATTGCGTTAAAATTCTTTCCAAAACATTTATTTATAACAATTTTTTTTACAACTTAATATTTTATGTCTCTTTTGCTATTCTCTTTGCTATTCACGCGAAGAGTAGGAGTGTTATGTTGGAAACGAGAGATATACGATTTGCTCTCCAAGTGATCCTACGTCCTCATCAGGAAAGAGGCATTACGTCGCTGTGCATGTGACGTTTTTTATGATTATACAGGCACTATAAGGGAGGTGGTACACTGGGGGTTATGGTATACTATTAGGTAATAGCGTCATGACTGACACAGTATCTCGTGAACTTCGAGATCGGATGGAAAACACTAGAAAGCCTCAAGAGTTGAATGAAGAAATCTCCCAATAGTGATCACCTTGAGAAGGCCAGTCGTGGGATTTCGCACGATATCTTTTTGATTTTTCTTTCCCTGTTGCACCTACAACAACAATGGACCCATTCAATTCTCTTCAGGCTAATGTGGTCTAATGTTTTTGAATTTTTGCATTGCTTCAACATAATTTATTGACCAAGTGTTCACGCTTAATAATACAAGGCTGCCTATGCAAAGGCATTGTGGCTTGAAGGATAGTACAGGTTCATGTTTTATGTGGCAAGAACTGTCACATCGATTGTCCTTAGCGATGAACGAAAGTTGCTAAGGATTTCATATCATAGTTATTTTTTAACATGTATGATGTGCACATTGTTATTTGTTTTCCTTGTATGCATGAATTTTAGTATTAGTATAATTTACAAAAAAATAGAAACATCACTATTAATCGAACTTGTTATGAGACGTTACGTTACGTTACGTTTACGTGTTAAGAAAGATGTAGAGATGTAGATAGGGACCATCTTTAAAAAAACCTTTAATTATACAATACATAACACATTTGTGTCAGTAATCCAATTACTAATTACAAATAATTATAATAGTTATACAATTATACAAATTATGACGCAACGAATCTTACTATGCCGTCATTTATAAATTTAGTTTTATTTATTTAGTGCCGTACAACTGTTAATAAATTTCAATATTTCAGATTTTTAAACCACTCGATATTGTCGATGCATGTTCCGAATAGTTTGAATTTTGTAAACAAAATCTAAAGTCTAAAGCAACCGAGGTAGTTCAGACATCTTAGAATTCTTAGTAACATTTGCGTCATCAGGGCTCTGGCGACAACAGGACTGGTTTATAAGTCATGTTTATGTCACGTTTGTGCTAGCGGTTGATTTTCGAATTGATCCGAATTCAACCAACAAAACAAACTGGATCACAGTCAAATCAAATTTTCAAATCCTCAAATCTGTGACGAATGATTCATTATGACATATGCTAATCAAATGTGTTTAAGATGGTAATGAAAATCGGACGCTGTTTCTTCGACTGTCTTCCGTATTTTGAACGCTTTTCTTCCGGCCTAACTTATCATTATGATCTACAAAAATAGTCTTGAATGTCATCAAAACAGGGTGCACAAAAATGTCATCGGTTTGACGACAGACAACTGGTTATACCAATTCATTTGGTACGGTTTCATTTCTCCCTAAAAGACCGTAGGAAGTATTTTGTAGTACAAACCTGTTTTTATTCGACAATATTCACACACCAAATTGAACCACATCCAGATGGTGTTTTGGCGACAGACAGACTGGTTTTGTTGTAGATCGGATTGAAAGCATTAAACATTCACTAGACAGAACAAGTTGTAGGCTGGCTAAATCAAGAATATGACGAGAACCGTACAATTTGTGGTTTGCTTCTTAACTTGGCAAACGAACTGGTGTACGTAAAACAACCGGGTTCTGTAGATCTGAGATTTAAAATTGCTTGATCGGATTAAAGTTTGCGTCATTAGAGCACTAACCTTAGAACCTGGGCAACAGACTTGTTGGCTACCCTTTTCTGTTAACCAACATTAACCTGTACGTTGCCGTTGCGAAAAAAGAATGGTCGTTGTGCACAAGTCCATCACTAATCTACTGTTCGGAGCAAACATGTCAATGATTTTTATGCAATGGTACTAGCAATGAAGAAAGGTTTAACAAAATTCCAATCCTTGTCATTCATAACAATACCGCGTATTAAGTAAGCAGTTTCATTTTTGCTATATAAGATATAAATAAATAAAAAAACAATTCAGCAATATAAATACGTTATATAGTATTGTTTTGGTTCTGTATTCTATTTTGTATACGCTGTTTTCTAATGATTGAGTATGCTATTTTCTAACGGAGAAAGTTATTTGATTTTCACAAATTTAATAGATTTATATAATGTTGATCCAATATTTGCCTTTCAATTTATCTTCCACTCTGTTTCACGCTCAAATATTTACAGACACGGTTTGTATTTTTTACCGTGGTGTATTTCTTCGTTATGTTCGGATGATTGTTGATATTCTGTATCGTCAGATATTTATAGCTAGATTCTACCGAACCAAAAATACACCACCTGCATGTAATGCGCAGTAGCTCGGAAGATTGAATTATTTATCCATCATTTGCATCGTGGTACATGACAGACTGTTTCAACCAAAATAATCCATATACTAGAGAATCAGCCATGAATTTAATATCTTCGGTCACTAGGAAATGATGCAACGAAATGAATGAACGGAGAAGTGTTTATTTTTTAACCAAATGAACCAATGTTAGAAACAGAGCCGTATCTCATTTTTCGTTAAACAGACGCAATGTAGAGGAAGTTTCTACTCCGATATTAATTAGTATACACCGAGAAATAGTAGTATAAATGCACTAGTTCAGAAATCGTTTAGAACAGGAGAAGAAATAAATATTTAAAATGGTAAACTTATGTTATGTTAATGTAACCTATGTAAAGCTAAAGCAATTTTGTAGTGGTTAAGTAAGATGAGCAATTATTTGCATTTACATTTAATCCACAACTTACCCAAGTTATCAAACTTTTAAATTAGCTTTTAGGCACAATTAGCAGAAGGTCGTTGGAGGGTCTGATTTTATTCAACCGACTGTTCAATTACATTTACATCATTTATCGTCTTGATGATCTTGGGACATCTTGAGAACACTGTTGACCTTTCTGTTATGAAACACACAAAAAAAGACATTTAAACAATCTTGCCTTCCGTTAACCCTTTCAGACGATGTATTTTTGATGTATTGACGAGAATTTTTGTGAATGTAATTTTTAATAATAGGTACTCATAGTATGAATGTATTTTTGGTAGTGCAGATTGGTCGTGGTAAGCTGTATTTGTGCTGTACTGTATTTTAAATTGGTTGCTTCATAAGATAACTATTTATTCTACACATCTGAAAAGTTTGTGTTGGGAATTATTTGTGTACACAGTATGAATCAGACTGCATTTCCTGAGGTTGTTGTGTATTTCGTACAATTGTATGGTAATTCCAGCATTGGTTCCAGCAGTAACATTGACTAAATGTTTAGGAACGATAGACCGTCAACTGCAAGGTTTGTCAGTTTCCTCAATGAGGGTTTGTACGTTGCTTTATTTGGTGGTTGAGCTTCAAATAAGATTTGTGCAGTTCAATTGATAAGTTTATACTGCTTTTTAAGTTGTAATTTGACTGTGATGGTGTATGAATGCTTAATAGAAGACATAATTTCAAATCACACTTCTTGTCACATCTCCTTTTTGGAATTTAGCTTTTAATACGAGCTATAGCATTTCAAATCACACTACTTGTCGCATCTCCTTCTTGCAATTTAATTTTTAATTCGAGCTATAGAATTTTCAATAAGTGTTTTATAGGTATTTCAAGTGCCTGTTTCGTTTATATTTGTTTTTGAAATATTTTTTATATTTACACCTTTTTAAAAATTCCATTCGAACATGCAATAATAAATTCAGATTTCATTATGCAATCCATAAGCAGAAACGACTATAAGACTATTTGTAAATCAAAGAGCACCAGCTAGTAGTAGACACATCGACCAAAACTTGATGGTTTAAAAAGAGTAGAGTAGATATGTAGAGTGAGTTAGAGTAAAAGTAGCGAGACCGTTTTTGCAAATGTGTCAAAACAGTTTAAAAAAGTTGTTATTCATACTTTCAATTTGACACCCTATTGCTGCCCATCGTGTAGTGACCAAAGCTAGCCATAGAAATTTCAAGTTAACCATGGCAACCATGCCAGCTCGACCATATTGTGCACGAAAACATGGCTGCGGGTGTTTAACTCCTGACATAATAATTATTTTCATATTCGACATCGACAAGCCACGATTGCTACCAGCGTGCTCAAAGTGATAATCAGGAATTTGAAAAACGAAAAAATAATGCCTACGGGTGATGTATTCATTCGCATCCAACAGCGAAATGGGAATGGAAAAGTTGACCATAACGTTTATTCACATGAATGGCGGACTATATTGCTAAAAGGGGGTTAGGCTTAGCGTAGTCAAGCACCCTTACTCATTTTCTACTCAGCGCAGTCAACACCAATAACGATCGTAAGCGTGTCTCGTTTGATAATTATATAGTAGAAAAGGAATCACCAAAATCGTCAATTATGATTAGCAACTCTAGACTGATAGCTCTTAAAGTGTACTAGTGTACAATATTGATGTAGCGATGTTGCTGATCGACGGGAGTTTTGTGCAGAGAAAGGATCTTTCAACATTTTCCTTCGAATTGTGACCTAATCATGATGTACGTACGTTGCTAACTGAAGCGCACCCGTTTCTATATGACTTATTTGGAAATGCCGTCTAAGATTTTTGTTAAGATTTGACACAAATATTTATCAATAAACCTAGGACGCCTAGTAAACCTAAATCCATGGTTTAAATGGGATTAATTGTTTGTACACCAGCAGTGCCTAAACAGTTTTTAATTGTTTGACCATGGAAAATTTCGATAATTTATCATATAGGGGAATGCAGAGGATATGACGATCTGAAGTTTGAAGATTGATTAGTGAAAACAACAGAAAGAACTCAAAGGTTATACACGATAAATTATAAACCTGCTATAGTAATATATTAAGCTCCTTTGGTTTAATAATTCAACTTTTAAGAATTCATTTGTAAAATTTATTACATAGCCCCAAGGCAGGTATCATCAGACTCAAATGTTTACGAACGGACAATTTTGCAATTTTTACGAACATAGAGAAACAATTGTTCATCCTGCAGTTATCGTCGTATGATTTTTTATTGCCCTTGGTCACACGTACGCACGGGTCGTGATTAGTGGTTAGGTAGCAGTGTCTATTTTGACACGACAAGATCATGGTAACAAATCTTTTCTCGATCCCTGTGCAGCTGGATAGTCTATCGTATTACGGGTATCAATTAACACCAGAATTGGCGGGCCAAAAGTCCTTTTGCGAAAAGCAATAATAGAAAAAAGTAGCATACATTTACGAACTATGAATATGTTCATGTTCTTATCAATGTTAATGGTCTTTCCCCTGTTTTCATTGGAACCTTATGAATTTCATCAAGTAGATAATTTCAACGATCATACCATCTTGTTTGGTTTCGAATGGTTTAAAAGGTCTGTGGATTTTTTTAGCTTCCTTGCCGCACTAATTAATTAGATTCCCTTAATTGATTTAAATGCGATTGAAAGTCTCAGCGCTGAATCTATGAAAGTTCACCATCTTTAATTATTACTTAATTATTTGACAATGCTGAACCTATTGTTCGAAGTTCAAGAAGTTTGTTTTTTTGCTACTGAGTACCCATTTGATGTTAAATTTTAATTGTATGTTGAACGTAACTCGAAATGCTCGAAATGAAAATTTCCTAGAGCAGGGCATGAATTGGTTGTGGTTGTTTTTAAGCTGTAAAAAATCTTTGCACACTTACGTGTACACCTTTGCGGATTCATGTTGGCGTCATTGTGAGAGCGCATGTGTATATGTCCACCTGGCTGTTATAGCAACTTCAGACGAACAATTGGCGGTCGCCTACGCACTGATTGCGTTGATCTGAAGCTGACGCGACTTTTCAATCCTCTTTTGGAGTTGTTCTTGTGGCTGTTCCAGCTTGTTTAAGATATACGTAAAGCAAGAAATTATGAAGGTGTTTGTTTGTGGCTCTGAATTGTAGTGGGAAGAAACTTTGCAACAGTTTCAGTTCATATCTCCAACACAAGAGTATTAAGTTCTGTCCAAGATTGGTCGTGGCTCAATATCGCAAACTTTGCACTCCCTCAGACCACTCTCATTGGAATTGGGTGTCGATCCCGTTAAAGATACTTAATTGAGCCCAATTTAAACTAAAATTATATGACGATAGCATTTTTCCGTCAATATGCAACAAAATAATGTTATTGTTTCTTTTGTTTGTGGTATTGCTATCTGGTATCGAATTTTTGCGCAACTAAACCTCAAACATCTCGACAATACGGCAACAGACCGTAATACTTGAAATAAATAAAAATAAAAAAAATAAACCTCAAACATGTTGACATTGAATATAAATACTACAAACATTACGCATTAAACTAAATTATGATTGACGGACAAATAGGGCTAGAAATTTATAACAAACAGTAGAAATAATGTAATGCAAAGTGCATAGTTCTGCTCTCACTTGTCACAGTTTTCATGTTTAAATTAGCTTTTTTTCCACCGCGAAACCTGTTGCGTTGTAACCTTGCCGTTTGAGTATCTCCTCGTTGGCAATTCAACCTTTACTTGGGCTCCTCCAACACTTAAATGGCAAAACGTTTTCACCTTTCGCCAAACCGAACCAATGCGTATTATATTCACGGGTGACCCTCAGAAGAAAATGGAAATAAGCGGCCGATGGCAGCAGTATGGGTTTTCGTCGTTTATTGCGAAGAATGGTCGTGAAAAAGGCAATGAAGACAATTCTTCGTGCCGATTGGTGGTTAGTTAGGAAGCAATGTGCGCTCAGTGGGAATGGTACGAGAGTCAGAAATTGTTTGAAAATCTTGTGTACGTAATCAATATACAACTTTTCAACTATAGCAAACTATAGCATCATGGTGCAAAGGGAGCGAAGGAGAGAGGAGGGGAGGGGGGGGGGGGGGGGGTAGTGAGAAGATTCCACCCATACCCCGTGTTTTTATATACTGCATTCAATGGAAGCATTTGGTTCCGCCAGACGGATGATCGTTGCGAAGATCATTGTGTGAGCAAATAAATCAGACAGGGAATGAAAGAAAAATTACATACCAAACAAAAATCTCGCACAAGTATGGTCACATCGACACGTCCGCTAACCCACAGCCCAAGTCAAAGGATGTCTTGCAAAAGTTCATCTGAAAACATGCGAAAAGATTATTTGCTAGGCAGCAGATCGTTCCTGTACAGAAACCACCGCCACTACCTACAACATTGTTGCATATAAAAACTGGTATATTGGCCTTCATAATGCGACTCCGTTTGTTCGTGGAAGGTTTAACACCAGCGGGTTGCCGCTGTTTGTGCAATCGTTGGGTGCGAACTGAAGGATGCGATCATTGATTCGTATAAGGCAATGATGATGCGCATGTGGACGGAACTAAACCCGGTATAAATTTACATATGCACGCATGTTTAAATCGATGGACACATAAGAACCGATCAGCTCCGTAGCTACCGTAAACGAGCACATCTCCAGAACCACGAACGTATGCAAAGAGCGTCATTAAAACCAAACACAATCCTTAGACCTGCTGCAGAGATCGAGTGATAAATACCCAGCTATTGTTGCGAAAGTGTTGCGTGATGTTATGCCTAATAAGTGATTTTTACACATTCGTTAGCAGAGGTTTCGAATTTCAATGATGAGAGGAAATATATCTTATATTCTCGTGCATTTGTTACTTATATTTTGTACTTGGCGTTTTGTGTGTATATCAAACAGATCTTAAATTGATGCGAATATGATTAAATGCAATAAGCTTATTTTTCATAGCCGCATTTGAGGTTGATAATACGCATACAGTAAGAACAATAAAACAATGATTTTTGTAACAGATAATCGATCTATAGGTGGGGTATGCCCAAGGTGACTCCGATTTGTGTTAGTAATCCATTTTAGAAACCATATTAACACGTCAGAGCCAAAGCGTGCGCCACTAGCGACATATTATTTTGTCTCCAATCTGTTGGGATGTTTGTTTTCTCCCCTGCCGTATGTCGTTCGTGAATGCGATTGCTTAGTGATTCGTTCGTTTTATGTGCCTAACCCGAATAGTCTGCTTTCCAGTTCTGCGTTGCTTGATCAGCGGTGCGTGTAAAAATACCAATAATGTTACGAACAAAATGCACAACAATTCGTACGATTCATGTCCACTGGCGTCGGGAAATGGGGGTTAAACAATTGCCTTGGCGCTGCTACGGATGATTTTAGATACGCCGGACGAAAAGAACGAAAATGGGTTGTGGACCGGGAGACATTACAACGTGAATGAGGGAGGTAAATTAAGTATACCAACCTTCGGACAAATGATAGCCAATGATGCGTTGCATCGCTTGGACGAGGTTTTATGGCGATGGTTTCCATGGGCTGGCGCGAGACTTACAATCCCATGGTATGTCCTCAATGGTCAGATCTGGTCTGAAGCAGATGGGCAGCAATTGTTTTTGGTTGTACACAAAAAAAAGGGTTTGGACGGTAGGCCATCACATTCCTGACATCAGCAGACACAATCGAGCCACTATTCTTCTATTTTTATGCAATGATCAGCATCGCAAGTTCCCTGCAATTGCACGGTAGTTGGCACCTGAGAGCAGACCCCATTTTATAACTGGTTCGGAGTTCAAATTTCGCACCATTCTGTACGTAGGACAAAGCATAGTGTCCACTAGCAGTTATTGGGAAAGAGCATACAATCATATCCAACCCTAGCGAATTCGCAAATATAAGCTTGATGAGGGTAAACTGCTGCCAGGAGAGCAGTTGCAAACACTTTTATAACTTACAACTAAATATACATTGTGTTTAAATATGTTGAGGTGGCAAAAAATGTTTATATTAAAAATAATAATAATCGATCATTGGAGTCGTCTGTGCGTCAAACTCACATATCATTACCTACTCCCAGGCTATTACCCAGGATATTGGACACGCATAAATTGCTCTGATTAAATACAATAAAAATCGATATCTTAGATATCGCACAGACGGTTTAAATTTTTTTTTTTAATTTTATTTTAAAGCTTTTCATTTTAAAGGCAATTTAAAAAAAAAGGATTTTGAATAATGAAAAGTATTGATCTGCTAGGACGTATTGATTCTAAATATTGGTATTGTAATCTAGGATATTATGTTAATTGGCTGTGACACATTTCCTTCCCGGAATTTTGCAAGAGCACCTTTTACTGAGTGTAATTGAAAGACCATACTATAATTTGAATGCCTCTAAAAAACATCAACTGCTCACTATTTTCACGGTGTTTAGTCGTAACGATTTAATTTAATATGTAACAAAGTAGCGTAAGACCTTCATGACAATGGCTTTATTAAAAATACATACAGGGGCTGACTGTTACGCAGCGTCGCTTTTGTTAGTGTCGTTTTGCTTTCGGTGTTGCATACATCATTGTTTTGCTGATAATTAATTTAATTTACTGATATTTTATTTTTTTTACAGGATTGCAACTCTTTTTTTGGTCAGTTTATTCAAAGTATCACAATCGCAAACATCATTTAGCGCAATATTCTTCCAAATTCGTATAATGTTTGTTCGATCATCATCGTGGCCCATTCTTCTATGTTTCTGTCAATACGTTTTGTGCTACCAAACAAAAAGACCTAAATGTGTGTGCTTGAATATATTTGAGTTGCATAAGACTTACTCGGACACGTTTGCAACGTGAAAGGATGGGTGTCGAGAAATGACAATGCCACCAAAACACTGTGTGACTTGAGGGTAGTAGTTTAAGATGGTAAGACCGCAACCGGCCGCATTGTACGTGAGCGAAATGTAGAACTTTATTCGTATGTCAGTGCTGGTTAGTGCGGTATAAGTTTTTCTTAGCAGGTTGTCCTAACAGCCATTATTGTCTCTAACGCGTAGCAAATGACAATTTCGAATGCTTTTGTATAAAAGTATATTGAGGAGCGCTATAACTGCTAGGGCAAACACATGGGACATGATCTTTGCTGGCATTTTTTTGTGCCTTCAAGTTTCACTGCTGCTATCATTGAGAAGCTCTGATATTCGTTGTTCTTCCGCATTATATAGTACATTTCTTTGAGAGTGTTTCAAGTTTGACATAACATTCGTTTGCTTTCAACTACAGTGTCTTTTTTAGGCAATACTTGCGATAAGTAACAAATTATTGCTAGTAATCTTTATTTTCTTAGGTTCGAGACTTTCAATTAAAAAATGTTAATGAGAATGAGAAATGATTAATGAGAAACCAATGTTCATCATATCAAGTAATCATACTACAAGCGCACCGCCCAAAAGTAACTTCATTCATATGCCATGCTATTACGCAAACCCGGAAGCAAAACAAATTACTCAATTTCTTCAGGTTTCCTGTTTCTATACATCGTTGCCATTTGTACGATGTCAGAAATGGAGATGATGTTGCGTAAATATTGTGAACGTTCACCCTCAAAATTGTCAAACTTGTATCCATTAAGTGGTGATGATAACGAGAATGATGCAGTGAGTAGAATAATTTGAATTTAATCTAATATTAAAAGGCACATCTCAACTACACCCTCTGTAGCACAGGTGCAGCTAGTACTAGTAGTCTACGGTATTGGATCGATATTTTTTGAAAATTTTTTATATATGCGGTCTAATTCTGACTTGACGGTAGCGTTGGACTTCTGGATCAACTTCTTATGATTATTTTTATTCTTATTCTTATCGATACGGATCATAAATTAAGGTTCAAGGCTTGTTTCGTGTACACACCGAAATCACCGTTGCAGTTTTAATGAAATGGACTCATCATTCATTTACAATGTTATTTAATATCTAAATATTCTAGGGAAAATATTTCCAACGTTGCGAAGGGGCACTTATTCTTTAATTCATGTTGTACTTAATAATGTGCCTTCACAAATTTTTTTCAGCGGCTCAAATAGATATCGGAAAATTTAATTAAACTTCGCGTATATAGTAACAAAGATTCTTTAATTATTGATTAACTTAGATACAACTTGATTTTGTTATAATATACTTAATCGTAAAATTGTTCAAGTATTACTAAAATGCTTTTATTTTTCATTCTTACAGGAACTCAAAGAAAGCTTCAACTATGGATTATTCTCTCCACCATCTAACGGCAAAGCCGGAAAATTCCTGGATGAAGAACGACGGTTAGGGGACTACCCGTTTAATGGACCGGTTGGCTATTTGGAGGCATGTATCGCTTTTAATTTGAGTCTCAATTGCTTTTGTATCTCACATATATTTTGTATGTACTGATGAACCGTAATTCTCAATATTAAAATATACACTGTATGTAAGATTCAATTCACATTGTGAAATGTTTAACACTACATTTGAAAACAATCATTAAGGTTGCATTAGTCTACTTCTTGTTGCTATTGTTTTTAGTGTAAGTCTAGCTTTAATTATTCCATCGATTAGTTTAATAGTTCTTTTCCGGTATACGTACATGAGTGGGTTCGACAAGCTGTTATATGAGAATATGAATATTTTTTTCTAAAGATAGACTGTGTTAAGGGATGTTAACCATGGATGATGGTAGAGATGGTCAGCTACGGAATGGAAGTTCATTGTTTTCATTGTAATTTCTCGCAGATGGAGGGTAATGCTTGCTTCAATTCGGGTACAATTCTATGCTTCACTGGATCTTGAAGACGCAGTTCAGTGAGCTCGAATCTAACGCGACAGAAGTCAATAACCGTAATTTACATATGCTCGCACGCATCTCGTCAGATAATCGGCCATTCGTACATAGCGTGTATTCATTTTTGTCGCGGACTATGCACCCGTAGCATGTGAAACATCTAATTTATTGTTGTGCATGTTAGATAAACATAGTCGTTACAATTTTGCTCTTGTATCATTCGCTTGTTAAACAGTACTTTCTTCGGGTTTTGCATATTTATTTGGATTGTTTGAACCACAAACGGGATACAACCTAGTGAGTGGCAACATCAATGATTTTAATTGAATCTCATTGTTTATTAAAAATTTGTTAAAACAAATTGTTTACAGTTTGCTCCCGCCAAACCATATCAGGGCATAATTTTGTATCAATATTGTTTCGTACTATTAGTTGTCTTATTCGTCCTTACTTTAGAATAATTAAGTAAAATCATGCATTAAATTCAGTTAAAGTGTTTTACCCCCAAAAATTATGTGATAAAAATTGGGTGTAAATATGTCTGATCTGGCCGTTCTAGTGTAAAAAGATATTCGTAAATTTTCATTATATAATTACAATATGTTGATGCATTTATTAGCAAAATCAACAATCTACGTTATAATATATTTAATAATCAATGTTCTTGAACGTGCCATATTAATACCATTTATAGTTGTGCTTTGGTCATTATATTTATGAAAAATATCTTTTGTCACAATGTTTTTTCTAGTTGAAATATAAACGTCGCGTGTACAAGATGCTCAATCTCGACGAACGTCAACTGAAAGCTTTGCACACTCGTGCCAATTTGCGGCGTTTCATCGAGTGCATCAATAGTGGCCAGGTGGAAAAGATTGCCAAGATGTGTGCCAAAGGATTGGATCCTAACTTTCACTGTCAGGAAACAGGTGAAACACCGCTTACGATTGCTACTGGCTCTAAAAAACCGAACAAACTGTTAATCGCACTCGTGAATGGCGGAGCTCTTCTCGACTATCGGACCCGTGATGGAGCCACCGCACTTCATCGAGCTGTCGAACGTGATAGCCTGGAAGCAGTAAGGTAAGATAAGAACTACACAAATATATTGAAACATCGTATTGTAAACCTCAACCACATGATATTCTCGAACTTTATTGGTATAAACATGTACAAAGTAAACAGTTAGAAGATTGATCACGTTGATTGACAATTGAAACCCATTTCTGCAGGTGCAATTATTGCAACTGTTGACGAGGAACACTATACAAATAATGTGAAATGTTGGGTTATATGTCTACATAAATAGATTCATACATTCAAATCCATCTTTATATGTAAGTCATATGCTAAGTTAATAGTTTTCCTGTTGCGGGTATCACTCTTTCAATATATGTTGGTTTTTGTTTTTCGATTTTCTCTTTTTTGTGGTTCTATATAACTAAAATAATTCCTAATTCTAAAATGATGATATTGAAAATGATTTTGGAATTTCTATAACAAAAATGATCATGCGTTCGAAATCATTCTTAGTCCAAAATTGCATTTGATTGAATTGGGTTGTTTTATGAGTAAATTATTTATTATTGAGTGAAGTCCTTCTCGCGGCGCGACTCTTGAGGCGAGCACAGCTATGTAAGATTATTTTATTGGTCATATGCAGCACGTTTATTTAAAATTGTTTATGAAACATTAAACATACGATATTATTACAAAATTCTTTCTTTAAACCCAACGATGTAAGTGAAGTGAAAATGTCGAATAAACTGTTGTCATAATTGATTTCTTTTTAGCACGCTTTTGGAATTAGGAGCATCACCAAACTATCGTGATACAAAAGGCCTCACACCTGTATACTTGTCTGTAACACGAAAAACAGATCCCAAAATCAGTGAAGTACTCTTACACGACCATGCAACACTCGGCATTCAGGACAGCCAAGGATGGCAGGAAGTGCATCAGGTATGATGATCGTTGATTCAATGTATACCCTTCTATTCAAGCAAATGCTATCGAAACAAACGGAAGAAGGTAGCATTTTATTGTAGTCCGGGGTCTGTAATTTGTAATATTTATGTTTTTTTTTTAAATAATTTTAACTGTGTTGCTGGTTATTGGGTTTGAAGGATTCGTAATTAGAAATCGAGAAGGAACACAAAAATGAGTAGTGAATGGATTTATTCGATTTATTGCGATTTTGTGCGCAAAATAAAATAGTCCAATATTGAGACAAAAGATACATAGGACTTCAGTAGCACCAGCAAGATCATCAGCACCAGTTTTTTTTTAAATCGAAAATTGAGATACACTCGAAACGTTTTATATGTTTCTAATTGAGATACACTCAAATTAAAAATTGTGATGCACATACAAATTGAGATTTTTTTTAAATATTGAGATTACATTGCATTTAACAAAAATAGATGTATAAGTTTTGTGTTTTTCTTCTAAAAAAGAGTTAAAAAAATAATATTTGATCTACGATTACGTTTTTCAGAAAATTAATTAAAACTGATATCTTGACATTTCGATTTTTAAAATTTTTGAACATGATGTTTATTACGTTTATCTAATGAAACTCTGTGTTATTCTTTTTCTTTCTCTTTCCTATATCTTACATTTCTGACATGTTTTGAATATATACTGCTCTAATATCACAACTACACTCTACACTACACTTATATACTGTTTGGAGTCTATATTTTACATTAACATAATTGTGAAAACCACTTTATACAATGATGTTACAACTATCCTCTAAACGTATTTTACTGTCATCATATAAAACAACACGACCAACATACTCTTTCTCTTTCTCCTCTGATTGGGATGTCAAATTGTTTCCGTTGGAATATCTTTGCACAACACCACGATCTTCACCCCTTATCTTTTTATGACTATGGCGCGTGTGATGTGCGTATGCGTGAGAGTAGGCTTGTCGGAACGGGTTAGTTCATCATTTAGAGCATTTATTGTTCTACGGTGCGGATATGGATGGTCAAAACGCTTCCGGCAATACGCCGCTGCATGTTTGCGCTGTTAACAATCAGGAGGCTTGCGCTAGAATGCTACTCTTTCGTGGTGCCAACAGAGGCGCACTAAACTATGCCAACCAGACACCGTACCAGGTATACTATTACTTTTTATCAATAAAAATGCTTTCTCATATTGTTATTTGAGTTACATGTTAAAAGTAGAACAAGAATGCAAGTAACGTCGACAAGCACAAAAAACCTTTCAACAAACATCCTTTTGATGCGTGTTTCGTTTAAGAGACTAAAATTTTGTTTTATTTTGGCTAATTTTGGTAATTTCGGTTTTGGCTGTAGCTCATCGACGTAACTGCGTTCCAATTAGATTTTAAACTGTTGTAGTTGATTGTTTTTTTTCTTTTTTATTTGATGAATGTAAAAGTACCGATGGCATTGTTGCATTATTAAACCAATAAAACAACTATTTTCTGTACATATTATATAGTATAGTATAACTAGTCTTTGATAATGTTTAGTGTGATATTGATTTGCAATAGCTTGATTTTAGAGTTATTTATTATAACCTCGTTTGAGATATTTATTGTTTCGATTCTTTGAATTTCTTTTCAGTGTATTTTTTTTTGTAAATTGACTGATTAATCTTTTATTGTTTGAAATTTTGCAGGTTGCTGTTATTGCTGGTAATCTTGAGCTAGCTGAGATGATTCAAAATTACAAAAACGAGGATATTGGTAAGTAGCACGATGAGTTCAACTGAATTCGAAAAAGTAAACAATACTACATTTATCGCCGGCACCGTGACATAAAAAATGCGCATACGATGCCAACTATAAATGCTATATTCCAAACAGCAAAAGCGAATCTTTGGTTTGCACATTACACTTGAGAACATTTCATTCAAGTATGTTCCAACGCATGTATTTCTCTGTAAAATACATCTGTTAGCAGCTTTCTTGATTTAAAAAAGTTATCATGTGACGCACAGTACGCACTGCAAGTCCTCATACTAAGTGCAAATTATTAGTTTATTTCATTTCATCGAATGAAGTTGTATTTTCGACTTATTCTACTTCTTTAGTAATTCTGATAGTACTTGTTTCTTGTTCTGCTCGAACTCCTACTCGCTCTTTTCGTTACCATCATTATCATCATCAGCATCACCATATGCATCATCATGATTGCTGCCTTAGGTTTATATTGTGCATTTACAATTTATAAGATTTTATTTCCTAGAACCATCTCTGGCGATATTATATTAAAAAATAGTCGAACGTACATGTACTAAACATGTTCGACGCAATCTAGGTGATTTCTGGATAAAGTTTTACTTGCCAGAAAATGCAGTTAGATAAACTTTGGGTAGTGGATAGTAAACAAGTATCTCACTCAAGTCAATCAATTTTCGTCAATCTGCGAAAAGACACATTGAGTACATGACTAACAATAAGTGAATTTAATGTTATGGATTCATCGAAATCTATAGTATAGTTTATGATAATTTGGATTTACAAATTCCAATCGTCCAATTGATCCTTTCACATTTAAGTTGCATAAAGTTTTACAAAATTTTGATAATATCACTATCGCCACTCTGAAATCGTTATGATTACAATTTGCGTTGCCATATGTATGTTTTACAATCATCACTAAGCTTGCTGTTCTATTTTTGGTTTAGCTTGCAAGCGATGCCTAGTTTATGTTTTCGTTAATCAATTCATGCAACAAAAATACAGTAAACTTTCCGCACTCTACCATTCCATTTCCTTGTTACGTGTATGTTATTCCGATTTGTTTTTCTTCTTGATGTTCTAGTGTGTTTAGAATATTTTATTAGACAACAAAGTTAGGATGTTTTAAACGTTGTTCTACTCTTACACTACATTTCATATTTAGTTGTTTATGAAAGGCTATCTTGTGACACTTTTACAGTAAATCAAAGAAATTAAAAGTGTTTCAGTGTTGTTTGTCTGCCTCATTCTATTCGTTCTTCTTCATCTATAATGTGTCGATAGACTTCACTATCAATATATGGAAAAATAATTTGTAAAAAAAGTAATTGGAAAAGTAAATATTTATGGTACATTCAAGCTTGCGGTGTCAGCTAGATTAACATTTGATAAGATACTGTGGCACTTGCACAGTACTCATGGGAATATTGAAGCTCTTTAAGCCAGAGTAAATCCACTCCATTTTTTCAGTAGTAAAGTACTTAATTGACTTCCATGAGTGATCTTAAGATTAAATAGTCTTACTTATTTCGCAAATGACTGTTATGTCGATCAACTTTATGATGTCAATTAGTTAAACCTCTTCAGGTTTCTTTGTGATTCAATTTTTAATGAGCAATTACTGTCCATATCCATTCAATTCGGATATCCTTTTATACCTTACAACAATAATGAAATAACTGTTTTTTTATAATTGTTTGTATTCGTTAATTTATTGTATAATTTTATTGTTGTTTGTAACAAATTGTTAATATTATTTTCGTTTAAGAGTACATTGTTTTAAGTTTATCGCCTATTTTTATACCAAATTATCGCCAGTAGCAACAGAATTAAAACACCCTATCATACATGTTTCATGGAATTTGGACATTCACTATGCAGCATCCTAATGAATAATTGTGAAAGGTTGGTTTTAAAGTTTTATTTAATCCAGTTGTGTTTTATGTAGCAAAGAAATGAAGATAAATTAATCCAACAGCTATATAATACATACATATTTTTTGCGCCAACTAGACGCGTTTAAACAAATCGTATCGAAAAAATCATGATGGTGGTGATACTGTGGCGGCAAAACGAAGAATTAAATGTTTTGGAGCAGCATAAGAAACCTGTGCGATGAATGTTTGATACAATCGCCACAACAAATCCCATCAATTCACTTTTACTCGCAGTCCCATTCCGTGGACCACCTCGGTACAATCCTAGGCGTCGATCTGGTTTAGGCTGGGGCACGACTCTATCTCGCATATATGGTGGACCACCGTCCCCCTGCCCGTCCGAGCATCCATTCAGTTCCGCTAGTTCCAGCCTGTCTGAAGGTTCCAGCCACCGAAGCCATGAAGATGACATCAGCATAGTAACAGGTAAAGTTTTAGTAATAATCAATTTCCTTGCATTCTGGAAAACTTCGGTACCGAACTCTGCATACAATAGGGGAAACGGCAGTTTTTTTTAAAAGCCCGCAGTGAAGATTTATTGCAAACCTGTATAATCGCTTTTCGTATGGACGACTTCTATGGGCCAAATGGCAGGTGAGATAGTATCGTCACTTTCTGCAGACGTGCGTCTTTAAATAGCTGTGTGCGTGTGCTCTAGAAAATGGAAAGGAGTTGTTCAGTGTTAAAGCCATATTATAAATGTGTTAACTCTACATACACATATTTTGAACGTGCGTTGTTTTATTCCTTACATGTCCTCATTTCTATCAATGTTTGTTAATGTTGCATGAAGTGTTTTTAGATGGACTTATATTTTTAACAACACATTTAGCAGAACTAGTTACATCAATTTTAAACCTATTTTTGCCTTTTAAAATAACCGTTTTGATGAACATTTATAACAAACTATTCATTGCCTGTTTTTGCCTGTTAACAAAAACGAAACAATTTCAAATTCGTTCTCGAACAATTTTTGAAATGATTAATGCATCTCAATTTTTACATATTATGTTTTCATCGTCACCAACATGTGTTCGACAAAATTTCGAGCCAAACATACGACTAAAATCTTGTTACCTGATTTGTTTTCTTTTTTTTTTATGATACAGATATAATGCAGTAAATTGTGGTGTCTTATCACATCTTTCATAAATTACACATTATTCGCTACTTCCTTATATCTACTTTCACTTTGGCTATTTCTTTTATCTACAGATAAAAGTCTGGGTGACACAAGTGATATCATCAGCGATTCGTCCGGTGTTGGAACGAATTCCGACAGCGCCGCTTGTTCGATTGGTCACCCAAGTACAACTGTCGTTTGCATGGAAGGCTACGATGCGGGACTTTCAGGACACATTCATATACAACCAGGCGATGTAATAGAGGTGGTTGGTTCAACTGACTGTGGTTTACTGGAAGGTTTTGTACGTGGTACGAATAAGACGGGTTTCTTTCCGGCCAGTTGTGTACAAGAGGTGCAGTTCCGTCAAAAGAGTATTATAAACGTTTCCACCTCAACACCTCACCATCATTATTTGATAAACACGAGCAGCAATGAAATAGTCAGTCATGATTTACAACAACAATTGCAGCAGCAACAGCAACTGCAACTGCAACAACAGCCATCCTCGCTTGATCAACAACAGCACCCCCAACAACAACAATACAGCAGCCAAACAGCTCCTAGGGTGAAGAAATCGTAAGTATGAATATAAAAGTTATTTGTAAGTGAGAGATAGTTCAATATTTTAATACTGTTCCTGCATTACAGAATCATTGGAGAACCACGGACGGTAGTGCTACATCGTGCCAAGCGAGGCTTTGGATTTATTCTGCGTGGCGCTAAAGCCTCATCTCCTCTAATGCAGCTGAAACCGTCGCCGCGATGTCCTGCATTGCAATATTTAGATGATGTGGATCCAGGTGGTGTGGCGGATATGGCTGGTTTGAAACCGGGAGATTTTTTGCTAGCCGTATGTTTTTTTATGCCCGAGACAAACAATAAACCCGAATATTATATATATATATATGTTTTATTTTATTTTATCATTTTATTCCAGATTAACAGTGAAGATGTTACCTGTGCATCGCATGAACATGTGGTCGATTTGATTCGCAATTCAGGTTCGCTGGTATCAATGACGGTTGTAACTTTGTCACAAAACCTTATAAATTCAATGATGCTTGAGTCATCCGAGATTGGAAGTCAACATTCCTCCGGATCGGGAATGAGTACTCCAATATCATCCCGACAATGTTCGACGTTGCCCCGGCGCATGAATGGTGGTCCACCGGGGAGCAATTGCAAACAACCTGCACCCATGCCGCCACGCCGTGATCCAAAGACTACACTAAGCGTAGGACGTGCACGGGCCAAATCAATGGTTGCTGGACTGGAAGGTGGTGGTGAAAAAGGCGTAGATGACGATGATTTAGTGAATGCGACCAAATCTACTTCAGCGGAATCGATACACCAGGCACAGACTCAACTATTACAGGCGCAACAGTGTCATTCGGCGATTGGGACCCCCACACAGACAGGACCCGGCACGCCTATTCAACCGCGTACAGCTAGCATCAAATCACGACCAACGTCTAGTCGAATAACGGCCGCCGAATTAGAGGAATTATTCCAGCGCCAGCAAGGAGCCGATGCAAACCGCTGCTCCATGCTCATGTCAAGCTCGAGATTCCAATCGACCGGATTTGACAGTGGTGCTGGTACACCACCGATTTCACCTCAGAAGGGGCCAATCGTATATGCGAGCGTTGCCGAAATGAAGCGCAAAAAGTCATCCAAAGCAGGAATGGGTACGCTAAAGGGGCGACCGATACCGATACCACAAGTAGGTTCGGATCTGAGGCGAACATTCCACAGTACACCCGATCTAGCTTCAATGTCATCGTCCATTCAGAATGGTGGAACAACATCGTCGTTGTTTTTTGGAAACAGTTCGGGAGCTGGATCACAGTTGGCAATCAACGCTAACGGATGGTATAACACCGTTGGTCACAAGGGACACCGATCTCAGGACGATATGTATAGTCTACACATGTCCCTGCAAAGACTGAACCTTCCCCCGCCAAATCATCCACCTCCACCGCCGCCAGTCGGGCAAGTTGTAAAGGTGGATGTTTCGCGGGGCTCAGAGTACGAATGTCTGACAGCCTTGCGAAAACACATAGCTCAGAAAGCCAAAGTTCAATCTCAAGTACTGGAGGCTGAAGTTATGTCTAGCTTCAAGCCCGCCTCGAACGCAAAATTATATGCTTCCCCACAAGACATTCGTAACGTTGGTTACCGTACAGTAAACGTGACGGGAGCTACTCCCTCGCCATCGCTCACGGGTTCAACGACGGCTGCAGCAGCCGGAAACAACGGTGCCTCTTCTTGTGGTAGCAGTGAAAGCAACATAAACTCGAACGTGGAGGTAAAATAATACGGTTAAAGCTAAATTTTAATTTTAATTAAAGTAATTCACAACGTTTTTGTTTATTGTTTTACAGCTCAATAAAACGGCTTCACTTAGGTCAAACACTAGTTCGACGATCAACATACATTCTAGTAACGTGACTGGTAGTGTTAATAATGTAACAACAGTAACGATCACTGGCAGTGGAAGCGGAAACGCAATAGCTAGTAGTACATCATCAAATCAATACGCTCAACCCGGCCGTCCAGGTGCTGAAACTCAGCAGCAAGTGGCCCAACCTCAAGCACTCTATAAATCTCCACCGAATAATGCACCTCCACTTCCGGAACCAGATTATAGTTTAAGTGAATCCGATCCGGACGAAGACAATTCAGTACGTTTGGTGCGAACACATATGAAAACAAACGGGGATTTGAAAGCGACGCATAATCCGGGAATGGCAGCCGAAACCAGTGGCAACAGTAACACAAGGTAATTATTTTGAAATGGTGCGACTCGAATTCGAATTGATTAGTATTAATATTAATTTTATGTATTGAAACTAATCAACTGTGAATTAATATATTAATTTTGTTTTTAAAATTTTACTTATACAAAGAGATAATTATACTGTTGAGTTAAGAGTTATTCTGCTAAGAGTTTATTGTACTTCAAAAAGTTTATTTTCGAACTTCGTTTTGTAGCTTAGAATTATTTTCCAGACTATTGACAGAATACTTGCTTCTTGAATTATTTTTTTGCAGTGGTAGCTCGACTGGCTCCAGCTCGATGCCTCATTCATTCTCGGTGGAAGAAATACAGAAGATTCGCACGAAGCTAAAATCTTCTAAATCCTACCCGAACGATTTCTTGCGACAACAAAATAATCAGCAAGCTCTCCCTGGCGTTGACCACGGTGCATCAGGTGGACCACACGAGGAAGGAGACAATTCATCATCTGGTGTAAGCAGTGACCAGGAAGTAACGATCACCTGTAACGATACAATGAAGCAAGCAAAACCTTCATTCCTCAAGCAGCCGACCGGTGCAACTCCTCCGAAAACAAATGCCATTACCTCCCCCACCCCCCTAGCCACTGTTGGAACAGCAGCCTCTGGTTTGAACGAACCGAAGAAGGTGACGTTACAGTTAGGGGCTGCAACGGACACACAATTTAAACAAAGCAACAGTGTTCCCGTACGAAGAAGTGATGTTGAGGATAATGATGAGGCTGATCAAGATGGTAATGACAGTCCTAGTCCACCAGCGACTGGATTTCAGCGGCATAATTCACTCACAAGGAAACAGGCCGCTACACTGGCAGCAAGCCGTGCAAAGGCAAATCAACAAAATCTACAGCAACGGCATGCAGTTACGTTAGCTACCTTACCACCACCTATCGAGGCCGCTGACTCCGACGAAGCTGACTCTTGGTCGCATACGCTTCAGACTTCTGGTGGTAATAGTGCTTCACAGTTGGTGGCAAGTGCCGGAATGGTAGTGTTAGCACCGCCGCCAGAGTTTAGCGATTCAACCGTAAGCCATATTGCACCATCTTCTGCAAGCTCAGGTGGTGTTAGTATTAGTGTGCAAGGACACCATTCGCGTCAACACACGCATCAGCACCATCAGCATCAGCATGTCCACCATCATCATCAGCATACGGGAGGCGGATCACTTGTGCTTGGCGGCCACAATCCAAACTGCAAGCGTGTCCGTATCGTTGGGGCCGTGCCGAAGGTTAATCGCATGAACAGTCAGTAGACAAAACGTGTATATGTATGGATTTTCCTAATTGAATATCGGAAATGTATTTATGCGACTGTAAAAAGTAAAGCAGCATAATTTAACTTTAGCAGCATGATTGCAATGGGAATTAGTGTTTTTATTTTGGGTGTTATTATTAATCAAAAAATTCTTTTAACTCATTCCTTTCCCATGCGCACGGACTATTGAGGAATGGCGTTGAGATTAGTTTTTGTTATGCAATAGTTTTGATTTTACACCAGTTTAATCAATCATAAACATATTTTGGAATACCAGTTTAATTTTAAGGAATAGCCAGGAAAATCACTTATGTTGCGCACGTTTTGGTTTAAATCATTCATACATTCTTTTGATAAAAGTTTTGTGTTGAAGAATACACCGAAATGAACCTTCAAGCGTCATCTTGCACTCATTAATTACATTAATTAACAAAGTCAAACACGTGCGTCCAGGTGATACAGAGAAACAGAACGGTGGCGAACAGAGAAAACCGACTATCGCACTGATGTTTGTACATAATGCCACATTTACAGATTCGATTATCCTAATCGTACCCTTACCGAGCCGTGGGTGCTTATTTTTTCTCCTGAAGCAGTATGTTAAATTAAAACCCTAGTGGAAAACAGTCATTTTATTATAAGCGTGTGATTCGTGTCTGTAGTAGTGTGTTCATGCTGAACGGTAATTGAGGAACGGTACGAGGGACATTCACTTTTATATCACAATCCAAAGACATTTTGTCTTTTTGTGATAGATTAGAAGAAGCAAGAGTAAATACATAAAGATAAATACTACATAAATATGCTTTTGTCATGTGTATAATATTTGACAAATTGTTTTAAATCTCAAATTACGTTGCACCTTGCATTTGAAGGTTTGATTTTGTAAACACTTCTGAATACCATTCAATAATACTGAAACAATCAGAACCTGTTTTAATGAACCGTATCGTATATTTTGATTAAGACATACTTGATGATAAGAAATACTTTTTTACATTTAAAGAGATGATAAGCTAGATTAATGAAAAATAATGTAAGCTAGATTGGTCTACAGGTAAAATGGCTGATTTGCAGTCAACAAAACGGTAATGTTGTATGATTGTAGGTACGTTAACACACAAAAGCAAGCACCATATCGTGTGTTACATTTTCGATCAACTCTTGATAGCACTGCAGATATGTATGATGATCATTTAAAACAAATAACAACAGACAATGCAGTTTAATGAATATGGAGACAATTCACATCGTATATGACAACTCTCTGCGTATAATATTTGGCAAATATTGTTTGGATATAGAAATGCACATGCTTCGTCGTAAAGCATTTTGATGCAAATAGCAGTGCATAAATCATCGCTAATCGATCATTGACTCTAGTAAATACAAATTGAGGGTTTGTTATTAAAATATACTAACACAAAGCATAAAAGAAGCAACTGGTATCCGCACATCAATAAGGCCAAATGCATACTGAAGCAGTTAAGCAGTAAATTAAAGAAATACATGAAGTACGGATTAAAGAAATTTGTGAAGTAGTACGAAGAGTCACTTTGACATCAAAACTTAAGCGTTCATGTATTCTGTTCTAGACGAGTTATGACAAAAGTGTTTTCCAACCAGGGTAAACAAAGAAGAATCCAATCATTTTTAAATCAGTAATAAATGCATCCATTTTAACACGAACGAACCAAATCGAACGTATTTATATTAAAAAAAACATGGTGAATAGTGAGAGCAGTTGTGGGTGTGTGTATACTAGGAATAATTATCATCCAATTTTCGATCCGTCATTCAAACGCATACGCCATTCGCCATTTGCAAATGTATCGTAACCGCATCCCAAAGGCGTGACAGAATTTAGCATTAGCACATGAAAGGATCTACAAATACGCGTTAACACAAATGTTACATGAGAAGACTAATTATTTTCCATTTTTGTTTTCAATTTCAACCCGGAACCAGATCCAGCAACATACTCCAGACTATGCACTCGAATGAAGCGTAACAAGTGTAACGCAGTAGTTGAAATAAAATCGAATAGCAATAGCAACGAAATATTCAAATACAAAGTATAATGATAACGATAGGGAAGACGAAAAACAAAAGGTTTGCACTGCAATGAATTCCGTCGTAGTAAATGTTTGTCAGCATAAATTCATCCTAATTCATCCATAAATTCGTTCCTCCGCCGTATTTCATATAGCCAAACAACCATCATAAACGTTTTGATCCCGATGAATTGAAGCCGAAAATAACCTTCAGGGATCAAATATATACATATATGCATTAATATTTTTGGATAGTTCCAAAGAAAAGAAGCTCTTCATAACCACAAAATGGCCGGCCTGGTAGGCAAATGAACAACATCATCAAAACGCTCTCAGATCCACCCATTAGATTCCACTAAACATTGCATTGCGCGACTCATGAGTCCAACCCAACCTCTATGAAAGACAACACCTTACACAGTAAAGCAAAAAACAAAAATCACACACAAACACCCAGTATGGGAATATGTCAATGAACTATTGAATATTCTCTCCACATAAGTATGATATTGAAATAAAAAAAATTGGTACATAATAAATGCACATCGACGTATAAAACTCCCTTTCGCCGTCCGAAATATAAAAACACGTATGAGTGGAAGATACTTTAACAGTCAGGAGTGTAATCGTGCTGCAGTGAAGTTTGTTTTCTAATTTTTATACGCAGCAGCGCAGCGCAGAATATGGACGTACAATGCTTTAATAATCTTCACTCAGTGGCGGGTTTAACGGTAAGCAAACTAAGCGGTTGCGAGGGATGAGGTCTCGAGCTAAGTCGTTCTCCAGAAAGCGAACAAAGCCAACATGGGAGTATGTACATAGTGATGGAATAGCCTGCATTTAGACCACATTCTTGGGAGACTCGCGGAGAGCGCACGTGAGTGGACCGCTGCATAACGTATCCGACAGTTAAGGATAACGTTTTCCTTAGACCGCAGAACCGAACATTCCTGATTACACTCAGAAGCGAAGGACGAAACTTTTTAAGGGCACAATCCAAACAGATCCAATAACTTCTAGGCCAAACCAGACTGACGTTAGAACAACCGCTCTGACCGTTTCGACTTAGCCAGTCCTTACTACGAGGGATTGGTCCAGACAAGATTTTATCTTGGCCCTGTCATTTCGAGTTGTCGCCGTCCTATGTCCTATGTAGGAAAGTCGGAATGATATTTATGGTAAATGTAGAAGATAGTCAACTAGGCCGGCACGATAGCGTAACTGGTAGCGGCACCCATCTCTCACCCGACATTACCGTTATGAAACCTCTCTAAAATATATCGTTGCACAGCGAAGTAATTATCTAGAAAAATTGGGTATTTATTTTTGCTTTATTTATATGATTACATAGCATAAAGTATAGTAAATTTGGAGATGCAAGATTCGTCAAAGTGATTGCGAGGCTTTGCACTAGACTCTTCTCTGGATTCGTATCTTCAGGCCTCCCTTGGTGCGCAATACTAAGTCCCCGTACAGTATCAGATCCTCGCGCCGTTGTACCGCTTCGATTCTATAGTTTCTCACCACCGCCGATATCACTGCCTTCTCTTCTAGTGCACCAAACTTCTGCCCAATGCAGTTTCGTGGACCCGCACTAAAGGGAATGTAGGAGTATGGATGACGATTGGAACTGTTTTCGGGCAAGAAGCGATCTGGGTTAAATTTCTCCGGATTTGGAAAATACTGTGGATCGCGATGTAATTGATAGAGCATGATCACGGCATTCGTTCCACTCGGAATGTGAAATTCTTCGATATCCACGCTTGTTGCGAGTGTACGTGACAGCATCGGGATGCTTGGAAATAGCCGTAGGCTCTCTTTTAAGCAGCACTCCAAATAACGCATCTCTCCGAGCTCCGCCATCGTTGGATGCCGGTCTCTATCGCCACCCATGATGCCGTCTATCTCCTGGAAGACACGCTCCTGTACAGTTGGCTCTGTACCCAGCAGATAAAGCATCCATGCCAGCGCGGTGGCAGTCGTATCATGTCCGCCTAAAATAAACGTATCCACCTCTTCGCGAATGTCTGCATCGGACAGTGTCTGACCATCTTCCGAAAGCTCCAGCAAGAGATCCAAGAAAGCGAGCTGTTTTCGTTGGCCAGTTGTTTCCACGTTGCCGGTCTCCACGCAGGATCCAGACTCCGATGATTTTGTTGGTTTTTTGCACAGCTGATACATTTCCCGCCGTTTGTTGATCATGCTGTAGGCAAAGTCGTGCAATATCTTCAAACAGTGCTCATGTTCACTGTGCGCCTTGGTAAATTGGAAAATAAAATCTGGACGCAACCAAAATTTCTGCAAGCGCTCTAGGATGATTTCGGATATCCTGAAAACATACAAGCGTTTAATGTTTCCAAAAAGTGCGTTATTTTCAAAGCCAAACTTTGCCAGTGGTATACTTCTCATGAGCCTTCACGTATTCCGAATCGGATTTTTCCAACGCGTGGATAGGATACCCCATAGCGGTTTCTAATCGAAAAATGAATTCGGAAAAAAGTGCTATACAAATACGATTTCTTTTAACGCGGTTTAAGTGATTCGGTTGTTCAATGTTAAAATTATTGTCCTTGTTAGTTGCAGTAGAAGTACCAAGTACCTAAGCCAAAAGTGGAGTAAAATAGGAGTGTATATAGCATTGGTTGTATTTATCATACCGCAGATAATGTCTAGGGACGTCAGCGTGGCGTAGATCGTACAATCGAATCCCTCGGTGTTGTTAAGCTGCTTCTCCAGCTGTCGTACCAGGACAAAGCTCTGTTTGTTAAACACCTCGACGAAGTTGGCCAAAATTTTGAAGTGGAAGGTTGGCGTTAACATCTTACGACGTTGGTGCCATTTAGCAGCATGGCTCGTCAGCAGACCCGTGCCGATCCATGGTTTCAGTAGGTCATAGTCACGGCCTTTCTCGATGTTCTTGGAGCTAGAGAGAATTTTCTACTAACCACAAAAATAGTGTAGTTTGCTGATAGCACATTCTAGAAGTTGAGCAAGATGAGCTGATGAAATGGTCATACCTCAGCGGCAGTTGCTTTAGAGATCAATACATAAGGCTTCAATCCGGCCCAGACCCGGTTAAATCCTTGGCGTCGTCCATACAGCATCCTTGCTCCATGGATCGTACTAAACATTTCTGAAGATAAAAATGAAAACACAATTCAAAACATTACAAACGGCGTTAACTTAACATTATTGTAAGTGCGATTCTTGTTCTATTGTTTCTAATTGATGAGTAAAAAATTAATATGTTCAATTAGACTTAGGTCCGTTGAACACTACACAATGCAATACAATGTATGTACGATGTAATACAATTGTACTGTAGATAATCTTCTTCTTGTATTTTGTGAAGCAGGAGTGTATCCTTCTATATTGGGGGAACCAAAAGTCCACTGTTCACCTACATTTCCTCGTAACCAAGAACTGACGGATGTAGTCATTTGGAAAACAAAGTATAGTGACGAAATATATGACTAGCGTCAACTGGTAGTACGTTAAGATACTAAGAATAACGCCTGTTGACTGATCTAAACATTGCGGGTGACCCCGAGTTTGCAATTGTATAAAATAGTAACTGTTTTAGCAATAAAAGCATTTCATACGGGGCAAGTTTGTTTTCGCGCTTGGAGCCCCCGCAAGTCCGCTTAGGGACAGTGTTAGTGCCAGCACAAGAAGCTGGTATGTGATTAGAAATGTGAAAAAGCATGTGATTAAAAAGGGAAAAAAAGAAGATGAAAGGCCTTTGACTAATTTGCCCGTAGGTAGTAGATGTGATATGACACGAAGAAAACGTAAGAAACCGTGTTGTATGCTCGTACTTGGGTTCCGAAGAATTCTTCTTCTTTATCGGCACAATAACTTCAAGAGGTCTAGGCTTGCCATTTCTGGCTTTCTGTGACTTTTTTTATCCATAGCTGGATAGTCAGTCCTGCGAACGAAGGGTTGGTCCGGATGCGATTTTGCTTCGGTTCGTTGTATAAAGACCGGCGCCGCTATCATCATGCCACCGGACCGCCCCAATCCGAGGAAAACTTAATGCAAAGTGTAAGCATATCCCAAATAAGATGATCATTCTCTGTAAAGAGAATTGCAACACCTGAATGTCACGGTGTCGTTCAATCAGAGACGGATCTTCCTATAAACGGATTAAGCGGCCGCGGGGGGCCCGACCTTGAAAGGGACCTGAGTTGGAGCTGCAAGCTTGCTTTTAGAAATCATGAAATATCAGTTTTTTTTTAAGCTTTTGAAATTTTAAAGTTTCAGCACATATCAACAGTGCACAAAAATATAGACATATTTAAGGGAAATATTGAAGCGAGAGATCAAAAGTTGACAAAGCCCAGTCCACCCGTTGTATAAGGGTCGAAAAATTTGACGGGCCTTACAAAAGCACAAGATCTTTCGTTTCGTTTCATTTCATTTCATTTCATTTCATTTCATTTCATTTCATTTCGTTTAGTCGTCTAAATCTAAGCCTTAGATACTATTACTAGTAGTAGGTATTAGTTTGAATTGGTGATGATTGTTAAGGATTTTTATCAAATACTTGTGTAAACACATAAATAGTCTCTTTAATACTCCAAAGCGAAACACGAATTTGCTGGAGTTGTTGAAATCAACAAAGATGCATATAAAATAGCATGGGAACTGTTACGAACCATTCCAGGTATAAAAACCAGACTATAATGTAGGTGCAAATATATTTGATATTGCGCATGTTTGGGGTGGCCCGGTGGTATATTTGCTAGCGATGCCGGTCTTCACATGAAAGTTCAGGTTCAAAATTCCATCCGGAACGATCCTCCTTATGCAGGACTGACTATCCAACTCCTTGTAAATAAAGGTAAAGAAACCCAAAAATGGCTGGCCTAGACCTCTCGAGGTTGTCCATTATGAATGAGTCAGAAACACGGTCATTGTTTGCAATTAAAAGAATTCAGAAAAAATCGAGACATTAAACAACATTAGACTAAACATCCTTTTGTGGATCCTCATTTACATAACTAATTAAATGCTAAGTGATAAAATAAAGAATTAGTAAATAAAGAAACGGAAATAATTTATTTTATTTTTAAGTATTACTGATTTTGCTATATGATTGCATATAGCATGAGAGATGGTTAGCGGCCCCATTAGGTATCACCGGTTGGGGCCCCGAAAAGCGTAAATCGCAGTGGCGGATGAATATAAATATTGAATATAAATTCTCCTCAATTGTAATAGTAATAGTTGATATCAATCCATATTATGCAACGAAAACGATGCAATGAGCGGGCCTAATAATGTTTTCCAAGTTCTTCCAGGATTTTTGGTCTCGGTCGGATAGACGAACGATGAAGAAACCGCTACTATGGCATGACTCCGTCCAATCTTTCCATTACGCATCAAATTAAATTTGTGCAGCTTCAGTGACTTGCTTACGCCATTAGAATAACACCCGACAATCCAATTTGTGTTTACATAGTTCATTTTAATGCCAATGTTGGGATGGGGTCATTCTTGAAAATTGTTGGGTGTGGGCATCTTTGACGTGATTTTCACAGCCACTGGAGTTTTGATCTCGTGTCATCTTTAGATGTTTTACATTAAAAATGCAAAAATGCAATTGAATAAGCTCATACACTAAATCAACATGAAACAAGGAGCGCATGTGACCTTGCCTCAATATTTCTGCACTCAGGGTCGTGGTATGATTTAAAACAGCAGCAACACATTAACGAACTTGGTTATTCATTATTCGTAACGGAAGTTGCCCAAATGTAAGCGGTACCAGTGGTCCCTTTGCACGTGCTACTTCAGCTACAATTTTGCCCATTCAGTTAGTGTGTTATTGCGAGTAACCGTTACATGGAAGCAATGCACCTTGCAGATGATAATTGCTACTGCAGCTACAGTGCGCGATGGTGGCATCCACTTTGAATTCACGAAATACCCAAAAAAAATCCTTTCACTTTACACCTCGTGCAATAATGTTTAAAACATATTCGACATCTTCTCCCTTGGCTTGTAACCTTTGCCTCATACCATATAGTCGCCGTACGAAAGCTTTTGCAACATAAGTTTATCATTAAACCTTTCTTGTAACACCGTAAGCGTGCCATGCAAACGTTAAACTTTCGGTTGGTAACATTCATTTGGTTTATTCTGATTGTAGATGAGAGAAATGACGGACCGAGCGTGACAAACGGGAAGGCAAGGTGCATGATACGAACATGGATGAACGTAGGGTACGCCTGTTTTACCTTGAAACATTTTGATGACTATGTCTCAGTCTCGGGATATTTGACTCCCTTTTTGCAAGGCTTATAAATAATCTTAACATGCAGTAAAGTCAGTTTTTTTTTTCAAGCATGCGGCAGTGCATGAATACAGGAGCTTTTTCAACAAAGAGTTTGGGCATCTGGCTCCGATTGTCGTCGTATAGGAAGTGTTCAAAGCAATCAAAGCAATCGTGCACTGAGCCCAATTGCATTGCTTGATCAATCTTAGTAACAGGAAAAATGAATCGGGCAATCTCGACAATCTTTCAAGGTTTGCATGCATGTAATGCCGAAGACTGCGTGCAATCCGCATTACGAGAGCATTGCACCTAGCAGGAAGGATTGGGGTAATCTTACTCACAAGCTCGCAACACCTTTTTTGTACTGCTGCTGTGCTTTAAACGTGTTTAATGTTGAGCGTTAAGCAAAAACAAATACTAACAGAATCAAAATCATTCCTTCCACTAGGAGAAAATGATATGGAAATTCGTCCCCCTAGCCTAATGCTACTAGACGCGATTTTAATGAAGTGACAATATTGCCACTTTTTTGTGTGGTTTTCGAAAGAAACTCATCATTAACGGCGAACTCATTAGATAGATGAATGACGAGTGCTTCCACTTATTTCGTAATTCAAATGATACACCCGAAATGTGCCGATCGTCATTAGTCACACCTAATGGGCGTGCTTCCGGTTTCGTCGCAGATTCCAAAGGGGAGACGCAAGAGAATATACTTAGGCATATGCGATGCTTCAAGCCAATGTTGTTTTTAAGTGAGATCGCTTTGCATAAGATTTATAAGATTTATATCACCGTCAGGTGTGACAGTTTCAAATAAGGTAAATTAAACACATCAGGCATGTCGCCCTGCTCTGATCGGAGGAAAAAGCTATATTTTGGGATTTATCTGCCCGCGAATATATATTGCCGTTTGAAAGATGTAATTTACAATCTCCACTTTACGTTAGCAAAACATGTGCATCTGTTTTTGAACAAGGCTGTATTCAACTTTGTGGACTTTTTTGAAACACTTTTAATAGTTTTGCGCTAAGTACATTCAATGATTTGAAAAAATACTTCACAATAATCATATACTTTCATCAACACACTATTGACAAGAGTATTTGCGCCGTACTAAATATCCGTGACTGACTGTGACTGAGATTCAAAATACTACATACGAACGTACTTCATTATGTCAACATAAAACGTATGTCAAACGCCGTGAAACGAAAACATACAAAAACATGATACAAAAGGATTTGTTTTTGTTATGATTTTCGTTCAATAACACATGGTATGAATGCGAAGCGAATGTTCCACCAACGCAGACAACCCATTTTGCCCAATTCACGGCACTATGATAATCGATCCATTCTCCACTAGGCGGGTTCTTGACCATTGATATTACCACTGATAGCCGGATGCGGAACTAATGCTAATTTTCTTACCATCTCGATCAACCAACCATTGCAAACTGTTGCCCAGCAATGGCAGCGCAGGTGGTCCAGGAATGCGATTTATGTGTTTCACTATCTCTGTCCGATGACGGTAGAAGATGACGGTTGAAGCTACTACTCCCAGCACTACTATCCAAGCTGACGGTGACAGCAGTTGAAGTGCTTTTGGCAGCAAATCACACCACAAAATCGAACTCATCGTCATACTAACGATGTGCTGTTGCTGACAAGTCCGTGTTGGGTAGTGTTGTGGTTATAATTTCTTTGAACAAGGAAGATAGCCACCAATCAATTATACACTTGTATAGTAAACGCACTAGCACCAACTGTAAAGATCCACGCGCACCTAATGTTTTCCTAGAAAGGAACGAATTGTTAGGAACCGTCGGCAGTTCCCCACACCAGTTCACAGTCTTAATTGTACTAAACGGTACGCAGCACCGTATGGTTGCCTTTATATTGACATCTCCTGCTATAGCACAGCGTAAACCATTCGCGCGTACAGAGCGCTGGTGATCGTGCGATGAGCGATGCTATAATTTGAGAGATGGATGATAAAGCTTTTGAGCAGAAGCAGGCACCCATTTGTGTGAGAGTGTGTGTATGTGCAGTGAAGATGATCCCTAGTGCAATGTTCGGTACTTTTTTTTTGAATAATTTTTTTTGGGATTAGTGTCACCTTTGCTTGACGTATCAATTTTTGATGATTTCACGAAAGAAAAATTGAAAAGGCAAATTAACCTGAAAACCGCTGGTAAACTTTCGGCACGGATGAATCGGAGGTCCGCCAGACAAAAACCCCTGCAAAATTCATTATTATTTGAGCTTTCACTCTCAATGCACACGCTAGTTACAGTGTGTATGATACTTAATGTGGCACACACGTAAAATAATAACACAAAAACATATGTTGCGATACAATTGCCTTGTAGCTTAATTCCAGTACTTTGAATGCGATACTCCCGACTTTAATCGATTCTATCCAAAGTAAAATCCTACCGAAAATGCATGGCGACGGTAGTTGGCAACGAAACTGCAATCCTTAGATGTGTTATTGAAGAAAAAGAACCCCAATCGTCAGTCTAACAAATAATAATGACACGGCAGAAGTCGAGTTAAGAGAACATCTGAAATTATACTTGCTATAAATAACAGAAAGCCTGAAATGGGCAAGGAAAGTGTCACGATAATACAGTCTTTTCGCAAGTATTTATCAGTTTGGTCTAGCATTTCTTGCTGAGATTAGCAATGAATTCAATCAGATGGTATAAATCAAAGCTTCGTAAGAGAAAGGTCAAAGTTTGTACTTGACTGGCAATGCTATTAAATTCTATTTTTAACGACATACTTCTGCGACTCCTTCTTACTTTACTTCTTACAACCTTGCTTCTTACAACAACTTCAAGAGGTCTTAACCTGCCATTTCTGGTTTTCTTTAACTTAATTTACCCGTAGCTGGATAGTCTGGATAGACAGTCCTGCATACGGGGGATTGGTCCGGATAGGATTTTGACACGGTCTTGCCATGCCAAGACCTACGTCGCTACCAAATGCCCCACCGGGCCGCCCCGATTCTATTGCGACTACTACCAAAAATTCCTTCACTAACTGTTAAACATGGTGTACTTGAGCGTTTCGCCAATACGCTAATATGATCAATGGATTCATTCCTCCATTCACGACTGTCATGTCATATCATGTCATGTCATCTATATCGGGTTTCCGGTTCATAATTATGACAAGTAATACTGTCAAGATATGCGTTCCATCAAAACTTCCTAGCTAGCCCAAAACATATTCTCCTCATCTCATCTCATCAACTCATTCCTGCAAATCCAGTTTCAGACGAAATTTCTAATAAGAGGCACAAGTCTATAATAGAGATATTGGGAATCTTGACGGCAACATTTGACTCAGTCTGTTAATTCAGTCGGTTCGAGAGAAGCGCAGAGATGAGAAGAACTCTCATTTTCAAGATATATTCCTATTGGCGCCAAATATTATGCAATACTCACGCTTTATAGTACAACACAGACGGAATTATAGTGAAATAGGATTTATAACGAATAAGGTATTATAGTGATTAGGAATTTCCAGCAAATTGAGTTATTGTGCTGAACTTCGAAGAAGGCCGCTAAGGGCCTCGTCATATGGAGGGCCCCGAAAAAAGATGGGTAGTATGAAAAAGTGTATAAATTATGCCAGAAAAGCGACGCTTTAACCTTCACCGTATGGTAGAGGGGACCCTGGAAAAATTGGTACGCAACCCACAAAAACGTGGGTTCAAAAGTGAACATCCCTCTCCCTCTCAACTTTTTTTTCAACTCTCAACAATTCTTCTTCTCATTTCGATGCATTTCACACGACTAGATCTTTCCCCCATAGCAAGAAACCTGGTTACTGATTCTGGCTGACTACGTAGTAAACATAAGTGACGACGTCAACGCCAGTTTTAGCAGTAATGGCTTTTGGGTTTATGTATTGTATGTATTCGATCGATATTGGTTCATAATTCAACGAGACAAGGAGTCAATAAGACTACGAGAAGTTTTTGATTTGCTACAGTTTTATACTGAAATTGAATTTCAACTAATATTTGGTAAATAGCTAGGCTTATTATCCTCTTTATTCAACGTCATATCTTGCGCTTGTCAGAATATATATTTAAACACATTTTGGATGTTCTGAAATTTAGATATCATGGGGGATTTACCCACGAATGTTATCTAAAATCCACTGCAGATACTTGCTGATAGCAATGTACTGTTCCGGAACAGAGCAATAGCTTATCCCTGTCTGTAAGCCGTAAAGTAAATATCGATTAGACTTCTTCTCTACTACCTGTATGGCCGATCCTGGCTGATAATCGTTGCAGCGTGGCGACCGTGACGGATCGTCTAGATTTCGCGCACAAATTGTTCTATTGTCGATTTGTTTCGAAGCTTCAGAGGCGTAGCTAACGGCCTGAAATTCAGTCCGACACTTATTCAAATCGATTGCTTCAAGCAGAGCGCGCTGCAATATTCGCGAGTCAGACCCACTTTCTTTCCAGCCCGTCATGATGTAGCGATTGTACAGCCGTTCCCGCTGCTGTGGGGTTACCGGAAGACAGATTGCTTCAATATGATCTCGTCGTCCAATAACAGCCGGAATGGTTAGACGAGCGAGCACGAGGTTATCCTTGCGGAATAGCTGACCCACTGATACAGTCTGTACTGAGGAAATACATTGCTCTCGTCCATCTATTGAACCGCAATCCTTCGTTTTGCTCGTGTCGTAATCACCGAGAGTTACACTGATCTCATCTCTAGAGAGGGGGATGAAAGATGATACGCATTAACCTTGGAAATCGTTAATCTAGAAAGTCGTTCTGCTCACGTATACTCACTGCAAATCAACACAAGTAGTCGTAAGCACGTAATTTCGATTGAGCAACACTCCGTTGCAGGGAACATACTCGGAATCTACGAACGGATGGCGTAACGTCACCATCCAAGGATATTGCTTAAAGATGGGTTTGCGCTCCTCGCCAAACTCGTACACATGCTCATTCCGTCCACAGTTCCCTTGATTGATCAGCCGAATATTGGGATGCCCCAGGATCGGATCTTCGATTCCGCTGTTGGGTGTATTTTCATACAACCAATCGATATACTGTGCTGCGTCGGTAAAGCCGATATATTGCTTTAAATTACACAGCCCAGAAGAATCGATTGTGTTGCTGAACGAAACCACTCCCTTCAGATACCAACGATTTTGAAACTGGAAAAACATGCCACCACCACTGTCTCCGTTGCAGACACCCGTACCTGTAGCGAAAAGAAAGCTACAGTGTGTTACTTCTGTAGTTCTGATGTTCACACAGATCACCCATACCATTCTTATATCCGGCACAGAATGCCTTCGAGTACAGCAACCGGCCGAAAAATGCACGATCGCTCGCGAGACACGTCAACGAATCGACCACCGGCATGCGAGCTTCATTGAGAACCGTCCCGAGTCGATTTGCCTCCGCCAATCCCCAACCAACGACAGTGCCCGGTTCTTGATTGACGAACGGTAGTTCATAGCCATCGTCCCGCTTCCACAGACAAACAGGCTGTATGTAATCGTTGAAAATGATGGGCACTTCCACCCGTAGGATGGCAATATCATTCTCGAACGTTGTCGGCCGGAAACCAACGTGCACTATCGTCTCAATCACATTGAACTCCTCGGCATGTTCTTCCACCTCGTTCGAGAGGTTGAAACGACCCAACTTTAGAAGTAAATTTTCGGTCGGAATTTTTCGTCGACTAGCTGCGAATGTGACGCAGTGTGCAGCGGTTAGCACCAGGTACCGATGCACGATGCTGCCTCCACAAGCGTACTCGAACCCATCACTTGTAATCCCGCGCTGGTACAAAGCCACGTGCCACGGCCAGTCGCCGGGACGCGTCGAATATCCGCCCTTCACAAGCCCTTCCCGTTGGGCTAAACGTTGTCCACACTCTTTGTCGTTAAAGTCCTTTGTTTGTAGCTCTTCCTGTCCAAAACTGGAACAGACGTTGTGCAGTAACAATATCACAAATAGTCGAGCAGTCCGCCAGCGAGGCATGCTATGATCTTCTTCCAATGGCAGTTCAACTCGTACTATCCAACCAAGTTGCTACCAGGTTATCGATACGATCGATGAGAAGGCTGTAAGCTTGGGGAAGAACACAATTTGCTATGCGGGTTCCCCCATACACAAGCATGGGTCGGCTGAAAAGTTTCCAAACCAGTGTCATTGTTATTGTTCTGTCATGTATGATGACGTAGATAGTAGTAGCGATAGAATACGAGGAGTTTAAATACGAATTACTCAATACATGAGATTCAGTGCTAATATATGACGGAGAGACGGTAACGAGAGAGAGAGAGAGAGAGAGAGCTAAGAAATAAGAAATAAACAACTACACACGGGTCGATGCTTTACGCGTAACCTTTTCATGTTCTACGCACGAAGCAACATACACACTGTAGCATTTGTTGTCGCTTGAAACTACGTTAGGACGGTTTCATTGCCTAGAGGAGCAAAAATCAGGTTTTAGCACATATACCATCAATGTGTACAATGGCGCTGATTTTGAACGGCATTGAGTAGGAGCATTTTTCAGCTACGTAGCTAGCGATCGTAATCACCCTTGATGTTACTCACACGCAGTCTCCCTTGCATGCACATGCAATCACAGCGCTCTCCAACAAACGTGGGAAACCCCATCCGACCGAACAGAGACGACTCGCGAGGAACGTATTTATTCTCACATTCCTAACGATGGAGGGTAGTGAATGTCGTCTGAACTTCGTCTGCATGGTTGCTTTTTCATTTCAATGACTCTGTTCCAAAACTTTATTTCAAAGTGCTTCACGTTTCCCTAAATCCTACCTTCATTACATTCCAATAAAAGCTTTCGTTAGCCTTGGTGACGCCTGGTACTTTACCGATTTACCCTTCTCTCACTCGACATGTTTCATGCTTCAATCCTGATTTGGCATCGGTGAGATGCAGCTGTAGTTAGTTTTATTTCCTTCACGATTTATTTTCTTGTAAGAACGGTTCTCGTTTCTGTCTAATCTGCCTTTAACTTATTCCACTATTCGGTAGATGTTGTGAAGCTTTCCTTCCACTGTCATCGTTGGCGAAAAGAAATTAATTGTGTGTGTTTTTTCATGTTTGTTTAATTATTTACCTACTTGTCATGCTTGCATTTTTTTTTACCGCCAACCAATATTTCCCCATTTTTAATCACAGTTTTCAATTCAAAATATTAGCTTTGAATTGAGTTTCTGCTTTGCGTTTTTCTTGTTTTTCCTTGTGACATTGTTACACCGTACATACTATTTTCCACGACAGCATGCTATCTTTGCCATCAAGCACTTTTACAAATTCGCATCCAATGCAATCATCGTGGTGTGGATTTAGTTTTGTTTGGTTTTTTTATTATTTTCAGTGCTTAAATATGCACTATAGTTCCATTGCACATCTCTTTTAATCACCATTCTCTTTAGCGGCTTTTATACAATGATTTGACATCTGTTTCAGATTCTTCTTTTAGCTTCCTTTTGCCTCACGTATTTCCTATCCTTGCTTTTTCGTTTAATTTTCTTATACATCTAAATTTAGCTTAATTATCTTATTGTTTAATTCACTTGCCCGCTATAGCATGCTTGCGTGTTTGCTTGTTTTGTCGTTAAAGAGTTTTGACTAGCTTTCTGTTTTGGTTTTTTACTGTTAAATATCATTTAAATCTAAAAATGTTTTTCTCAGCAAAAATTTGCATACAGAGAAGACGCTTCAACTGCTTCACAAAAACAGTGGCATTCGTTTACTATGTAGTTAATTTTTGTTTTAAATTATTGTAATATTTTACTAACCTTTTTCCTCAGTATCCTTCTTTCCTCGCAATATCCTCAAACGTGTCAAGCCTGTTTTGTGTTCATGTGTGGTTTAATTCTTATTGTAATGAATTTTACATTCTAGTTGCAACCATTAGTGTTCAATCTCTGAACCATTCATTTTCTTTTCTGCTCTCATTCTGTTCATGTTTTGAATTATCTCTTATAACCATGGCCAAAACCAGCTATTATTCTTCATTTCGATGATTTTGTAGCACTGGCAGGTGTCCTTCCTGTCACATGAAATTATTGCACACATTACTTTAGTTAAATTTACTTACATTTTCACAATGCCTCCATTGCGGCTTCCACATTTGCCCTAGGCCTGGGTGTATATTGTTTCAATTCTCTACAAATGCTTTCTGTTGCATGCAGAGCGTTCAGTATAGCGATGAGGGAATTGTCCTAATGTTCTAGCCAGTTTCGTTTCACGCTCCCTATACACGCACACACAACCACACATGATTTCGCTTTCTACACGCGCACAGTATGTTAGTAAGATATTTATTATAATCACGCACATAAGTATCTATCAAATGCGGTAAGGTAAGAATTTGCAAAATAATCTCAAGGACAATTCGATCGGAGGCTGTCTTCTCGTTGATGATCTATGATCGATTACTGTATAATCTACTGCACACTGGAGGTTTCCTCGTCGTAGTGGGCAAACTTTAAGAACACTTGTTCTAGTGTTGTTTGGCTGAATGAGTATTCCTCTATGTCTAGCTCGGTTTTGGCTGAAAATGAAACGGACAAATGGAAATTAATTAGAACGGCAGCGCATGGTGCAGTTCGCACCGTTCATTTGCATCGTACCTTTCTCGAGCCGTGAAAAACATTCAGCTAAGGAACTGACGGCTTGCTGTGGTACAGAGTATACTAGCCGATCGGCGAAACTCTCTTCCAAGGTGGCACTCGGAAATAGATCCGTTACGAAATTGCGCAACGCCATCGAACGATTGTCAATGCAGTTGCTGATAACCGGTGCAATGTGGTCCGTGCTTTGGTCGAGCTGTAGCTGCTCCTGGCTGCTGCTGGGTTGGCTTTCGATTGGTGTCTCGCTGTATATATTTTCTATGTGCTTCAGCTTAATCTCCAGCGTGTAACCGGCACCGTAGAGATTCTTCAGGTGTTGCGTTGACCCGAGACATCTATGAACGTAAACGTGAGTTACTAATTGTTTCTTATCACCTTATCATCGTGGGCTCGTAACCGCCATCAACTTACCTTAGCTCTCCCTTGACCATTATTCCAACGCGAGAGCAGAGAGCGTCGGCCTCCTCCATCGAGTGTGTCGTCAACATTGCGCAACGTTTACCATGGAAGCTGGCCAAAATAGTGTCCCAGAGGAATCTTTTCGATTTTGGGTCCATTCCGGTCGAAGGTTCATCGAGCAGCACAACTTTCGGAGCTCCCACCATTGCCATTGCGTAGCTCAATTTGCGCCTGGTACCGCCCGAACAATGTTGGGTTTGCTTGTTTGCATGCTCGTTTATGTGTAGCCCCGTTAGGTAGGTCGATATCAATCGGTTCAGATCCTTTCCGCGCACTCCACGTATACGTGCATACAGCTCTAGATGCTCGCGCACCGTCACGTTCTTCCACAGGGCGTCATGCTGGGGACAGTAGCCCAACGTTTTGAAGGCATCGTCTTGATTGATAGTAATACTGTGTCCGGCGACGCGAACCGTGCCACGTGTTGGAGCCGTCTCGCCTGTCATGATCTTCATGGTGGTCGTTTTACCAGCACCGTTGTGCCCGAGCAAGCCTAATACTTCTCCCGCGTCCACCGCTATCGACAGACTTCGTACGGAAATCTTCTTTCTTGGAGGCTCATCATCCGCACAACAACAGCAATTTCCGCACAATGACTCTTGCGAGAACTCCTTGCGAAGACTCTGGATACGAGGTAGAAGAAAGATATGTGTTTAATGTTGAATTCGCAAGAACAATTACAAATTCACTAAATGAAACTCGTTCAACGTAAGTTGCTGTCTAGGATCTTCTACTTACCTTGACTAATACTACTGGCTGTGCCTGTGGACCTGTGATATCGTCCTGTTGCGTTTGTTGTGTATTGGATGTAAGCCGGAACACGCGGCTACGCTCGTTGCGTACATCCTCATCTTCGTATTCTCCGGTACATTGTTCTTCGGTCATAACATCTTCTTCGCTCTAGAACAAGGAGAGAATGTGGGAATAGAATCTGCTTTACCCGGTCGCAAACTTTGCTCGAATTGCTTACTGCTGATCGATGGAAGAGATCCCGCATGCGCCCGCCACTTTTCATCACGTCCGACACGCGTAAACAGAACGCCCAGATCGGGATGTGCAAAAGGCACCCGCATGCCATCACGATCACCTCTTCGGTCATGTAATGAGCCATCGACAGTTCTGCACAGGCTGAGCTCAATCGGCAAGCGATGTATACTCGATCGACGAAGTACACCGTCGCATACGGAATATACATTGGATTGATCAAGGAAAACACGTAGTGCAGTGCAATCGCTGCCTTAACCTCTGTAAAATGGAAACATTTGTTATTCGTTCGTTTAGTATTGGAGGAATCTTACCAATCCCCAGCATGTCCAAAAACACAACCAGTATGAATGGGATTAATCCTACAAACGTCAGTATGTTGGGTAGGATCGATTGCGCTGAATCAGTACGATCAAAAAAGTAGGAGAAGCAAGTTGAACATAGGATGCCAGCGGGCGAGTAGAGAAACACTAGCATTCCTAGAGTGATGAGTGCCGGGGGCTGTAATAAAATAAAATTTCATTTACAATCCGATTACACTCCATTGCTAAGTCACACCATAACCATCTATAGCTCACCTGGCGGAACGAGGGGATGTCGAATAGAAACACTAAACCAAGCAATGCAGCACAAATAACCAGCATTAAGCCGGATAGCACGATAAAATACGCCGATAGATACAGGGATGACGAGAGTCCATTAACACGCAGTTGATTTTTTGCTTTCATTTCACGATCATACACCATATCGACGGCCAGTGAGACGGGAATCAGTACAAATATCATTCCCACGAACAGTGCGGACGAAAATGTGCCTATATTGAACTCTTGAGGTTGGGCCGTTTGCTGGAAAGGATGCGACCATAGTTCGATACGCAGCATTGAGTCGCTTGAGGCACGGTCTGACATAGCACCGGAAGAAGAGGTCGAGCTCGCACTGGTGCTCGAAGGTAAAGGTTGAAATGCCATGTCGTCGAAATTTTCAGCATCAGTTCCATCGTCTTGATAATCGAGCGTAGACTGCGCGTTAGATGTTGGTATCGGGCCTTTCCGGCCACTACCGGAACGCTGATAGAGAAGATGTTGGGAGTTTATAGATGCAGGAGATAGTTCGGCATACACACGCAACAGTGTGTTGCTGATCAAGTTCAGAATGATCGGTAGACTATGCTGTGTGGTATCGTTGTACAGCGTGGTAATGGACACATTTGACCAGGATATTACATTCACGTTGAATGCAGCCATGTGAGGGGCGATGTCCAGCAGCAAGGAAAAGTTACCATTGTAATCTTCCGTCACATTCGCTGATCGGTGTAGCTCTGCTAGGAACCGATGGTACAAATGAGCCGCTTCTTTCGATTGTTGCTGCTGCTGGTGGTGCTTTTGATGCAAAAATTGAGGGATCGGCTCGTAATGCTTCTGCGACTCACGCTTCTGTTGCCTTTGTTGATGATGATGGTGATAAACGAAGGCGGCATGAGGCCACGCCGTTGGATTGGTATTGTCGTGCACGGCGATCTTCGTAATGTTGCTCCCGTAGGTGGTGTTGTCGAGCAGTATGGAGCGCATGATCGGAGACAGCACCTGTATCGAGTTTAGATACAATCCCAGTGCCGTGAATGCCAGCGGAAGAATGATCAACAGATACAGTCGTTGTATATCGCGGAACAGAATCGTCAGTCGAAGTTTCAACAATGCTCCGATCGTACTCCATCTCGACGGGTATAGTGGAATGTCATCCAAATCCATCCAGTTGGTTCGGTTTTGGCTATTCAACTTCACCGCCGATGAGGAACCATGAGTTTGCGGCTGATCCTCGTAGATACTCTTGGTGCTTTTGCTCACACCGTTGCGCGATGAACGGTGGTGCTTTTTGCGATGCATTCGTTGCGACTGCGGTGAATTCATGGTCGAATTTTGACCCACACCGCCAGCAACACCATCGCCCATGGACACCGGATGAATTCCGGACCCGGCCGTTCCCTGACTAACACCGTCCGATCCGAGCCCGTTGATAGGTATGATTGTTTCAAACTGCATTCGATTATCCTGCAGGGATGCCTTATTTTCGGCGTTTTGCTCGTCGAGCAATGTTTTGGTGTCGTTTTTCAGCGACTGATAACTGTTGCTACGCTCCTGCAACGATAAACTTCTGGGGAGACCTCGAGTTTTCATGACTTTGCGGCTCAGATTTTCCGACACCGGATAACCCGCCGCCTGTCCATCTTCCTCGTCATCCTCCCCATCTCCTTCTTCGTCTTCGCCTTCACCCGTGTCGCCAGTCTTCTGTTCACCTTCACGCTGCGTTTCTAGATGCAGAAACACCTCTTCCAACGTAGTCATGGAAACACCGTACGAGCAGATACCTAGCCTCATCCGTTTGGTTTTGATCTCTTTTTCGATATCGTCAAACAGAGACACGAACGAGTTCACCGCATCGTGAGGCAGGATGTAGCTCAGCTCTCGCCCGTGTCGACGGGCTTTCTCGGCCTGCGGCACATGTTCGTTAACCAGCTTCGTGATGGACGTTTCGCACGCATTAGTATCCAACACCAGCGTTAGATGATAGCCAATGCCGAACTTGTTCTTCAAGAACAGCGATGATCCACAACACCTTAATCTTCCCCGAGACACAACGGCCTTTCGCTCCGCTAGAATGTCTGCTTCGTCCATGAAGTGTGTTGTCAACAGGATAACCTTGCCGTGCTTGCGGTTTTGCAGAATGGACCACATGTGTCGCCGCGAGTACGGATCCACACCGGCCGTTGGCTCGTCCAGGATGATAATCTTCGGATCACCAATGATAGCAATACCGACGGAGAGCTTCCGCTTCTGACCACCGCTCAGATGCTTCACTCGCGTCTCCGCCGTATCGAACAGGTCAATATCGCGCAACGTTTTCTTCACCTCGCTGTCGACCAATGCCGGTGGAATGCCACGGACGGCGGCGAAGAAGTAAAGATGTTCCTTGGGTGTAAGCGTTTCAAATAGTATATCATGCTGTGGACACACTCCGGTCATTCGTCGGATCATGGTCATATCGTTCGGATCACGTACATCGTACCCGAAGATGTAAATTGTGCCCGATGTAGGCGACGTCAGTCCGGTGAGAATGTTGAACAGTGTGCTCTTTCCCGCTCCGTTGTGGCCGAGAATCGCCGTTATCTGTCCTTCGTAGATGGTCAGATTGATTCCATTGACCGCGTTCACTGCTGGTTTGCGACACGAGTGGAAAGTCTTGTACAGATCCACTATACGGATCGCTTCTTTACCGCGCATCTCGCGCGACACTGGTTCCACATCGCGTGCCTGATCCTCGAGCGCATTGTTGAACGAGTTGGCCGATTCGCCGTTCAGCAGTGGTACTTTTGGCACTTTTTTCTTACACCAGTAGTTTCGGTTCAGACAGAAGCAAGGTTTCTGTTTCGTACCATGGTCCGATGGAATCACACAATCAAAATAGAATGCCAGAGCCGCGTAAAGCACAATGTCCACGACGAGCATAAGGATGGATCCTCCGATCGGAATGCCTGGCCCGGTCCAGAGGTTGTTTAGCGTGACACCTTGGCCGGATATGTCCAACACAAGGATTTTATCCATTGCCAACGCAAACCCTGTAGGGGAAATGAGTGACACAGTCCACAACGCTGCCGACGTGTGTGTATCGTCGATGAACACTTGCAAGAAGTATAAGAGTGACATAATGTTAACCGCAAAGTTCCCCAGTATGCCAGCAGTCTGTAAAAGAAGTTTAGCAGTTTTAGTACGAAATTCATAGAAAATAACAAAAATTCAACTTACCCGCGAGTTGTCGAAGAACGGTGTAATCATGAAGCCAATCAAAATAACCGAAAAGCTGTACAGCAGAATCAGTATGAATACTGGCAGGTAGTTGGTATGTTGAAAGACTCCGAGCGAAAACACGAGAATCACCGACACAAAGCTAAGAAATGTTACAAACACGGCGTAAATGACGAACCAACCGCACCTGCAGAAGAATCAATCAAAATGCCTATTAATGATGCGTACCGAATGGGCGGACGAGACGCTTGCTTACCAGAAAACGGAGTCTCTTAATCCCATTATCTTTAATCCTTCCTTGATGTGGTTCTCTTTTTCCCCGACGATCAGTATTAGCAGATATGTAATGAATTGCGATAGAGCCATCACCATGTAGATCGGAATGACCAGCCTAAACGCGACCATCCAGTTGCCAGTGTAGGCCTCCTTGGGAAACATCTCTAGTGTAATATGAGGTATCTGCAGCTCTTCGTTCTGCGTCACGATCCGGATCTTGGTGTAGTCGAGCAGGGTCTGGAGTGCAATAAACCCCGAATAGTAGTACTGATTCACCGGACACGAATCGCCCGTTTCGATCGGGATCACCGCCGACCAGTAGCTATCCGATTGCCTGCACGTGACCAGCGACGAATACAGCTCTGTCGTCGATGGTGTCACGAAGAATGAAGGATTGGTGCGTATTTCGTACCGGAGCGGACCGAACAGTGGGTCGTCCGAGTGGAATATCAGTGCCAGGGGCATCTTGCTAGGATCTCGCCAGTAAGCAGCTAGCAATTCTTCCGGCGTTTCGTACACCATCCACTTGATGGGATGTATTCCTGGCTGGTGGCGTCGATTCGACATCCATAATTCGTTGACCTCGCTCAGAAACGGAACCGTTGTGGAGGAGTTTGGCTGCGGCAGCACGGCAATCGTGTGGGCTTTATGATGCTGGAAATGTTCGAACAGTGTCGCTGCACCTCGTGGCTCCGTGATGGCGGGAAAGTTGGGATTCGGTATGAGAATTTTTAACACTATCAGCGTGCCGAGCGTGTAAAGCGGCAGAAACACTTCCGCTATCGTTTTGCGTGAGTCTCGGATCTTTAGCTTGAAATTGCGTACCAACGTTGCGCCGAGCTGTTGGCAGAAGTTGCTACTGTTCATCAGTTCCTTTCCCATGGTGCCGCTAGTGATGTATACTTGGCATACGATAGATTTCGATAAGTGTACGGATGTACGAAGCACGATTGCTTACTGTTGTCGTTGTAATACTGTGGAGTTGGTAGCAGAACGCGGGAAAGTTATGAGACCTCCGTCTTAGTGTTCTTAGCTAATGATTATGTACGGTAATCGATTGCAGTTATCTCGAATTACTATTGCCCTACAAATCTGTCGCTTCCAATTCCTGATGTTGGCGATGATTCACACTACTAAAAAGAAAAAAAAAAAGAAAAACACATAAAGCGTTAAATCGCAGCTGATGTGAATGTTGTTTCCCACTTTGCCTAAACCCCAAGATTGTTATTGTTGCAAAATGTTTGAACATATCTTCCAAAACACCCAAAACTAATCAGGCAAAATCAATAGAGCAATACAAAGTTAGCACACATAAATAAAATTCCACACGCAAGCAAACCGCGTACAGTTTGTTTACACTGCACCACGCGGTCTACTTGATTCGCGCGTTTGCCATAAACTTTCCATCGCACACTTACTGCCCGCCAAAGCAACCGGTACCATGCTATAATTTTATCATTTCACTCACACACACACAGGTGCGCATAACGTGTGCCTCTTCACCACTACCATTTACTCCCTCTCTGACTCCGCAACCGTCTCCTTCAACTATCTTGACATTGCTTTGCCGATGATGGGATGATTGAAAAAATTATCGATTTTTCGCTAAGTGTCAAACACTTCCGGATGTCTCAAACGCGCCCACGGCAAAATGATTTTCCACAATATCTAGCCACATCTCACGCGCTCCTAAATGGAGCCATATCAGGTTGTTAACTTTTCTTTTGATATTTTGCAAGTTGTTAGCTTACCACTTCGTTGTCCTTCCAGTGTAGTAGGAGAATAGAAGGGGAATCTTTGCGATTGTTTCGTGTGCCGATATAAAACACCCAAAACGACGGTTTCCACTGTTGGGGCTACATTTCACACTGTTACTTTACATTCACTATCTTTGTCAGCATGTTCATTGATTGTTCGGCACCCGTAATGACGAATACTGGCTCTAGAATTTAATGTATTCGCCCTTTTTCACACCAGGGCGCTAGCGGTCACTGGTGCAAATTTTCCGTCGGGGATTGTCTTCCCCTCGTTAGGAATTGATAATAGCACGACCCACATACACTCATTGAACTGTGAACGAAAATGATGAAACCGAACACGCTAAGAGGCTTTTCCGAACGCCGTACTATCTAGAAAACATTTTTCCCACATCACGGAACACTCGCGTACAGGACATTTTCACTGCCGATAGCTTTTCTTTGCAGGACACACAGTGACAATGCACCACCGCCACCAACCATTCCGCATATTATCCAAACTACCCTCTGTCTAGGCATAGCAGTGTCAAATCGCGTGTTCCTCACTAGCGGTCTCTGCCGGTAAGTTTATCGAAGGATTGCATCAGAATAATGAATAAATTTATGTTTCTTTAAAATCATAATAACGAGAGACTCAAGTTGTGTATGATGTTAGTATAATTTGGAATTTGATAATAGATGTTATATAGAAGATTAGTAACAGACTTGGTTTATATTGACCCCATGTTATAAATCAAATAACATAAATTAAGGGCAATAACAAGCATATTTTAAATGTTTCCTCACGACAATTGACTTGCCTCAGTTTTCGGATTCAGGGTAAAATTGAATTAAATTTTTGTAATTATTTTCACTCATTTCTTCTAGAAACTTTTCATCTTCCCAATGCGCTGGTACAGTTTTCTTTCCCGGTTCGATGCGCATGCGTTTGAAAGCTAGAATAAGCGGTGAGCTGTGTCTTGGATATGCTATAAAAATGATCCATAATTATATATTACAAAAATCATTTCAACAACACAACGAAAATTCATACGTTTTGATCATATTTTTTACCATGATCGGAGTAATGATCAGTTTATTTTTCAATTATACCAACAGCAACATATTCGAGAATTTGCTTCCCAAACATGTTCATGATGCTTAGTATTCTGTCCATGGTGTCTATAATAACCCCGAAAATAAATCAGTTGAACCTCTTGTTTAAAATATGCCACATTGCCTAATGTTTATCCCTCATCAGTAAAGCTTTAAACGATTGATCTATGATTTGCCACACGAATGATCGACTGTTGAAAACTCGTATTTTGCTTGGATATACGTGTTTATGGGTTTGATTTATATATATGTGTGTGTGTGGATCCGTGAATGTTTGCCCTCCTTAGTAATATCGGTCTTGTGTCCCAAAACCTGAAACATAACCTAATCCTAACTCTTTTGCAGTTAAATTCTCGTATCGTTAATGTTGGATCAAACGATCATTCTGTAAAATCATGACTAGGAAACGATTCCGTATAACGTAGAATAATTCATATTCGATGGTACTCTGCTGCTGCTGTTCTCATGCTGTATCCTTGCTGGATGGATATATGATGATTTCTTTAGTGTCGCGTTTGGTTTGGTCTTAATCAGTATGGTCGTTGTTAGTGTACTTATATGAATATTTCTTGTACCAATTAATCGTTGAATAGTCATGACGAAAGGTTGATATACTCTCCCTTCATTCACCGCCTGCAGGAATGTTTTCGTAACTTTTACCTTTCAGTTCTATCAGTGCCGTATGTATTCGGAAATGCAACCGTGACTCTAGCGAATAACCACTGTAATTTTTCCTACAAATAGCATAAACATTAGTTTTGTCGACAACGTTCAACGTTCAATTAATCTTTAATAGATTGGTTCCGTACTTAGCATCCTCCAGAGCTAATATAGCTTGGTCTTTGTTCCCTTGATCGATGTAGATCAGTGCCAGTTCCACAATTGCGTAAGGTACTAGGTAATGATCCTCCTTGATATCTTTGTACATGGCAATAACATCCTCAAGGCACCTGTAATGAAATATTTCACATGATCATCATAGCACTGCCATGGTTATTAATCTTGAGGCAACCGTCTCCGGACAGTAGGTCGTACCGTGTAGCTTGCAGAGGGCTGTTCATCTGCCGTAAACAGGCACCTTTTAGCAGCAACAGTAAAGCTTTGTTATCCGCAGCGTACACGCCGAACGTTGGATTTGATTTAGAATTTATTCGCTCGCCATAATGCTTGAGATTCTCCTCCACTATCCGATAGACGCCGTCAGCAAGATGGAAATGTTTGCCCAATATCTTGAACAAATTCCACACGTACATCAGCTCCAACGCTGGCACGTACAGGAACGACTGCTGGGCGAAGAATCGTTCAGTCTTCTTGCAGGCGAATTTTTCCATGGGCAATGATTTTCCTGCTATCCGTTGTTTGTACTTAGGCACCTCTTTCATCAGCGTAGCAATTGTTCGGACCTCACTCGAATGTAGATCCTCCACTCTCAGCATGCACATGATTGATGCCTTCTGGTATGTGTAAATCGTACGCGACCACTTGCTGTTCTCGACAAGATACGTTGCGAATAGTAACGATTCTCGCCAATCCAGCCGTAAGCTGCAATTATACACCATTCATTACCAATAACGGGATAAAACATTTACTTTTGACCGTAACTTACCAATTCACCCACAGTAACTCCCAAAAGCATAGATGATGGAATTGGGGCCAAACGTTTTGTGATTTCCATGACTTTTTGTACCATTTAAGTGCTTCGTCCAGGTTACCCTTCATAAACTCCAGACGACCTTTGAAGAACAGAAACCAAACACCGTCCGGGTACTGTTTCAGTTGTTTCACAAGCAGCTCGTCACAAAAGCGCAGATCACCTTCCTTGTGACTAAGTACATAGCACACTATCAGATTATACCCTAGTAAAGTCATCACACACAGCACCTGCCGAATGCCTTCGCTTTGTGATCCGGTGATCAAGTCTTGCATGCCCGATTGCTGAAATATAAGGGAAAGGTAATGAATGTTTTACCGTACATTTCATACTATTTTTTCATTTAGTTTCTATTACACACCTTGTTGCCGGAAAAGCCGATGAATTCCAACAGCTTTATGATTCGAGCCGGTAGCAAAGATATCATAAGATTAAACGTGCCCATACCCATGCGAACGCCGCTTTCGAAGTGTAGCTTTGAGCTTTCTGATTCCCACTGCCGATGGTTGAGTATGTTATTACATTCCCTAAATGAAGAATGATTGTACATGTTAAAAAATCGTTTGTTTATTTTTTATTTGTCACCAACAAGTGGATAAAATACTTACTTGTACATGGCGAAGCAATTACGAATCTTCATTCCACCCTTTATCAGACTGGTTAACGTTTCATCCTCTATAAAGGTTAGCATTGCCTTCAGCAACAGCGCCTCGGCTGAGCAAAGTTCGGCATGGGCTTCCAGATCGGTGTACTGATCATAATTAACCTTCTTGAACGTTTTCCCTATTGTTTCCGTAAGGGTGTTCTTTTTCCGATAACGATTGCAAACGTTTAAACACTGTTTCAGCGCTTCTGAGGCAGCTGCTATGTGTTGCTGCTCGAACGTAAGCATCGCTTCCAGGTAGGTGAAAACGCTGTGTCCCACGGAATGGTACATGCTTGATGTTGCCCTGCAATAGAATGATAGAGAACGAGCAAAAGGGATTTTTTTTATTCCAAAAAGGACGGCCAGGCCGTATTGCTAGCAAAAGTGAATTCCATCAATTGCATGTAATTTTTGATTTGTTGTACAATGTTGCTATACGTACAAAGGTTTCATAAGGGCTTCAGCTTCGTTAAACTTATTGTTAAAGAAGAGGTCGACTGCAATTTTTGCCTCGGCAAGTGCTGTTTCTAAATCTAGAGCCAATGAAACACTGTGTAAGAGAAGAAAACATGATTAGCATAGACATTTAGACTCACTAAAATATATAATATGCGCAGCATAATGTATTCAATGCAAGTACCGAAGCGTAAACAAAACCCAAAAATGTCATTATTTCAAATATTTGTTATTGCAAATAACAAATATTGTTGTTTATTTTATTGTGTGATTGTAACAAATATGTTGTGTTTCGGTGCAATTTTGGGCAACGAATAAAAAGTCACACTTATTTCACTCCGATGCATTACATTTCTAATCATAGAAGAACATTTGGTTTAAAGAGGAATTTAAATATATTTAACCTGTCTCTAAACCAACCAGAGGTTACACAAAAAGCAAGTTAACAGTAAATAATATGACAAATTACTTCCTTATGGTCAAGCGATTTGTTTTTTCTCTCTTTCTTACACCATGGCTTCGTTGATTGTGGTTATCAATTGAAAAGGTCGACTTGCGTCATTCATCAACTGGTTTGAGTGCATATAAGTAATTAATTGCTCCATACATACAATGCAGCATGACGAACGTAAGATGTTTTAGGTTTTACTAACTGATCGTGTACAGATTGCTCCTTTTTGGATCGATACTAGGAGAGGTTGTGCGCTCGTAGTTAACTCAGTAAACAGTTATAATGTTAGCTTTACTTACGAGGCAGTTTCAGCATCGCAAGCATCCTGGAACTGTAAAGATCGATAAAGAGAAGGAAAGGTATAGGGTTAGTGACTCGTCCATAAAGAAATAAAAAAAAAAGATCCTCTCGAGTCAAGTTCGTCCATAGATGTATCAAGAATTTTAGTGTATCAATCCTTTTATGTTATTAGTATTTTTTTATTTTATACAAACAATGGTACACTTATACACATTAATAGTTTTCTGAGAACATTAAAGACCGGTTAGGATTGATAGCGATAATAACGAGGTGTGTAAGACGCTACTATAATATTAAGCGCACCCCTTCCCAACTGTGCTATCATTTTCGCGGGCAGCTCATGGAGGTTTCAACACGTTTCCGTCTCAGGTACTATAGCTTTGCAATAGGCAATCAAATGACCGGTAAGATCGACCTGTCAACAGATTCAGCTAACGCTAAGCTAAACTACTCTTACAACACACGCCATCTATTGAACCGTACAGGCACACCAGTCAGCAATCGCATTGCCTTAATTATGGCTCAGATCACAGGGCTAGGCGCTAAGCAAGTTCAAGTGCAGCAGCTTCACCAAGCCGATGGGATTTAAATTACCTAGACCGGTCGAAGGTCACCGATTTGCAAGTCTCGGCCTGTTGCACTTTCGCACCTCACACATACAAACCAAACAAACAAAATCAATTTACCCGCGTTATCATGGATACAATATATGCATCTACATTTATGTAACTAATTGCAGGCAAATTGCTGTTTTCAGTTTAATAACAATCGCTCAACAAAAGTGCATTTTCCTGGCGGATGGAGAGGTAGAATTTTTCATGAGCTATTCATAGACGGATAAAAGTCTGCTCACAAAATATAACTATAAATAAACAGGAACCATTTCTTTTCAACAATTTAATACGACACATACGACATAAGAGTTTTAGTTACACAGTTTAAATAAAAGATTTATATTTTGCAATAACGAAACAGCACATTATTCTCACGTTGAAAAACGGGAAAAAATATAAAGTTGGTAGCAATTATTGATAAACAAGATCATGACATGAATTGAAAGTGAAGGCCAACTACATGGGCGTTGCGAGGTTAGCATCGAATCACGGTCGGATTGTGGCACACTGGAAGGATGCAAGCAGATTTGCATCCACCAACACTTTGTACGGAAATCCTTTAACGAAGAGGAGAGAAAGTTGCTTATTTTCCACATGGACGCACACATTTCATTTTCTATAACACTGTGTCTTATTTAGCGAACATGTGTCACGCATAATTGCTAAAGGAAGCGTGAACGTAAAAACATGGAAAATAATCAAAATGGATTGGGTCAAATATATAAATATATAACAAATATGGGTCATTAGCAAGTATCCTTCTGCAATGTAAATGATTTGGTTAAGCTAAGCTTTTCTCTAACATAAGCCATTCATTTTCTTTTACCATGAAAATGATATCATTTAGTTATGTTCTACGATACATAGCAGCAATAAATAATAAATATCATAAATAGTGTACTATTTTCTCTCGCATTTTGTGCATACATCGATTTTCACCGTTGTCGATTAAAATTTTATCGCAAAATGAAACAGCATAGAGCCCTGTTACAAATTTAATTTATTTTATTTCTTTATGAAATCTATTTCAACTATATTTTGCTCAAGGTCTACAAACTGTTAAACAACAAAAAATGACCAAAATTAAACTATTATTTATTGTAATATCTATAGAATACAGCAATGAGGAAATTAATTTTGTCTTTTTAATACAAGTTTTCCCGGGTTGGCATCAAAAGGGCGAACTAAGCGGATCGTTGTTTGGAGAGTGTTCGATTTAATCTCGCTAATTGGTTCTAGGGCTGGCTGTGTCCGATTAAAAAAACTCATAATAGTTTGTACCGATCTGGTCACACCTTTACGAAGATTGTTGTCAAGGTGGAAATCGACGTGCTTAACGTGACGAAATCACTTCTGACACTCTGTTTTACTTGGAGAAGCATTACACATTTACCGGTTGTTGATAAGCTTATGCTTATGATTATGGTATGCATTAAAAAAAAATTTCCCTAAAATCACGATCTCGGACACGAAAACATGAGTCACCAAATATGCAATACAGCAAGTAAGTTGCAAATATGGTAATGCAGTTTGTTTACCTTATGCCCCAGCTAGATTTATGATGTTTCTGATAACGAACCGAACAAATCAAACTGGTCGATATTTAGCTGCGAATTTATAATAATTTAAAGCATCCACTAAAAATTACAAATCGTAACTCATTGCTATTCGAGAACGTTAACTAAAAATGTTCAAACGCAGCTATCTAAATCTAACGGTTTGTAAAACGCTAGCAAGAATTTTTCGGAGATCTGTCATCCGAATGTTCATTCTTGCTACAATTTATTACTAGTACTTGATTTTTAATTTAATATCTCTTTACGTTATACACAAAGAATTCCTCATTTTTAGAACACAATCACTTTTTCAAAACATTAAACGTCCACCATTGTGTCATAAATTGATATAAAATTATCAAATCCGCTCTGACAATAACTAGATTTGAGCATGTTTTCAAACAATTAGGATTCTAATGATTTTTAGCAAACGTATTTTTAATGTTTTGAATGTAGCAACGTGCCAGAAAGTATTGAACACAAGTTTGCCGTGTATTAGAGAGCGAACGGAGTCTGGGCAACTAAATTATTATATTTATGTTTCTGTTTTTGTATACACTCCAATACATCGAGAAATAAGTAAGTATATCGCACTTCATTTTTAACAATGTGTGAATAATGTTGATATTAAGAACGTTTAAATTGTATTTAAATCACGCCATATCATAGTACTTATGGTCATGCCTACATTTTTGTAATCAAACACCAATCTTAACCACTAACCGCACGGTTTCGATTATGTTTTCTCGTCAATCATTTCAATGAACTTCACTTTCTGAGGTGGCAAAAAATGGGTAACGAGAAGGGAGATGCAAAAGTTACCATTTCACCTGTCACTCGCTCACTTGGCCATTTCAACCATTAAAGGTAAGCAAACAAAAGGCCAATCGGTAAACAATTGTAGGTTCCGGGTGGCGTAGAAAGTTTCTTTTGTCCTACACGTAGATCAGCGCTGCTCGTTACAACTTACACATGCAATGCAATGTACGAACGGCAATATGTAGACATTTTTCGTGATTCAATGTTGTAATGCATTAAAATTACAAACACTATTTAAAGAATACTGAACCTTGATATACCATTTTTTTATTATAAATATATAAATAATATAACAATATAGTATAAGTTACTATAAAGGTATTTCGTAAAACTCACTTACTGTTCATTCATACAAATGGTTGTCAATCGATTTTAGTTACATAGTTCATTTGCTGTGTTATTTCGTATGACAAAACACAAGTATTGAGTAACTAAATTTAATCGATTGCCAAACAACGGTTCGTTCATCAATGACCACGGCGAGGAACTGTTAAGGTTTCCGAAACTCGCGCAAAATCACTTGCCTCTACATGTCACGTTAGCTGTGAAATTCAAACGGAGAATCGCCCAAAAATGTGGCTAACTTAGCAGTCTGGTTCTGAACACAATTCATTGTAGGCTGTTAGACGCAATGGTAAGGGGAAATAGACTGACGAGTGGGCTGTGTCGTTGGAAATTGGAAGCAACCATAAACAGCGACCCAGGTATAAACCATAATGTCTGTTACTATGTGCTCAGAGCCACGGCGAACGTGACTGGCAGCAACACCTTGTACGGACGATGGATATGAATCTGAACATACTTTTATAATCCCATTTCCACATAGCCATATATCGCGACCATGTTCACGCCATCATGTATTTTTCACCTATACCAAACGAAAGTAGAATGCACAATTGGCTGCTATCTTTCATTAGCCAAGTACTACACCCGTAAGATTGAAATGTGTACAAACATCTAATCAATTGAATTGTACAATCTGTGTCCATTTACATTATAGTCTCTAAAGTATACAGATGCTGCCTTAAATAGAACAAAGAAACAAACGAAAACGATTGCATTTCAGTGTAAGGTATATAGTTTTTATAATGGTTAATGTTTAATGTATAATGTTTTTATACGAGGTATAATGTTTTTCCATTCATAATAACAGTATGTTTTCTGCGTTTCATAAAAAGTGATGTATCCAGTACGGAATGGGCAGAAAAAGGATTCAATGTGGGATTGTTTATTTCCTAACTGCATTGTTTCTGTTTTCTCTTGCCATTTTGCTTTCAGTGCTTGTATTATTGTTCTGTCTTTGGCGTTGTATTTTGGGTATCTTGTATTTAGTGCGTCGTTGTTATCACAGTATCAGTTGTTGCAATCTTTATTGTTGGTCCATTATTGTAAACCAATTATTTGATAGGTCCTTGCTCTGTGTGGATGCCCTTGTGCCTTGTTTGTAGTGAGAATAATTTTCAAAATCCAAGAATTTCTTTTCGTAATTTGATAGATCTTTGTACAATTTTTTTCATTTCTAAAATGAAATGTTTCTGTTGGATTGAAATTTTTGAATAGCATACAAAATTTATTTTTTTTATAAAGCGTTTATTAAAAACAACTTACTTCCTAGTTAACAAAATGAAGGGGAAGCACGAAAGAATGACGTACAGAGTTTTACAAAGCACATTTAAGGATTGTTACTTCAATCGCAGCATTGTTGTTTCCAACAATGTGGATGATATAGTTTGCAAACAAACGTAGGATAAGAGTTCTCTTACTCACTTACTTACATCCTCTTACTTGAACTAATATTACTTAAGACAGGTAAGAGGTGGGAAGGGAAGTTTGGGGAATGGTTTGGAACGATGACTGCAATTTCTTACAAAAGTATGCTCCAAGTATAAGAAACCCTCAAACACTATGCAAGTCCAATAGGTCGTGAATTGTCATGTTTGTTGCGTGGGTATGTCTAATTTTATTTTTTACAATTTGTCTGCTGTTTCGTTTCCTGATGTTGACGTGACGTGTGATTGTGTCCACACTATTGCTGCATGCACTTCATTACTCTTTCTTAATAATTCTTAATATGTTGTGTACAAAATCTTATATTAGCAATTTTTTTTGTGCCTTTTCCAGTATTTTGTATAATGTTGAACGGTCAGTATATATAGTTTGTTAGTTGGCATTTTTTGCGATTTCTAGTGCTTTTTTCCATTGCAATTCATTTTAAGTTATGAATTTTCCGCATTGATTTTCATTACTTGCGATGTATGTGTTGTTACAGAGTATTTTGTGATTGGAACTATTGGATTCACCTATTATTGATTCTTTTTTTATATACCTGTTTTGTTATTCCCCCCCAAAAGGACTGATGCGCTTCGATAGCATCCATCATATTCGTTTTTTTTTTGTCAATCTTATTGTGTTGTATGCTAATTGGATTAGGGTGTTTCGTATTTTTGTAATATTGGTTTGTGGAGCTTTGCAGGTAAACATTATTATTAGGTTTGCCGTATGCAGTTTTGTGGCCGTTGTGTGGATGATTTCTCATTCTGTTCATTATAGTTTTGCCACGTTGTAGCTTGGTATTGTTCTGTTGTTATCTTCCTTTAACCATGTTTCTTGTAGCCATGTTGCGTATATTCCTTTCCCCTGTGAAATGTGTTTCAATTCTTCTTTGTTTTTACCTAGACTTTGGATGTTAGCATGCATGATATTTAATGCTTTCACTGGAATTTATGTCCAAATTCACGACTATGTAAGTGTGTGTGGTCCCTGTTTTCGATTGATGCTTTTTTTTTGTTTTTGTCCCTTTCGGGCATAGTTTCTGATTCTGTTAGATATACTTATGCGCCGGTAAATGTTTTGCGTGTGTTTCTTCTTCGTATTCGTTGAATAATTATTTGTTGTTTTGTCATTGTTTGTTTCCTTTTGTTTTAGTGTACAAAATATGTGTCTACATTTGGTACTCAAAAGTGTATATGTGGTTTTCGCGATATGTTTTTTCTTTATTCTAGTTTCTTCACTTGTGGTATTTTCTGGATTCTTAGTACTTTTTATGATTTGGTTGTTGTTCTTTTTTTAGTGTCTGCTAATGTGTTTGCAAAAGTGTCTCTACGTATGTTCTCGATATCTGTGTTTTTTTTTTTATTTTCTCGTCACATTCTGTGCATTTTGTGTTGTTCGTACATTTATCGTGGAAGGATTCGTTGCAATTGGCTTTTTTTCCTTGTCTCACTTTTCTGTATAGTCAAGCGATATGGGCATGCGAATGTATTGTTCTACCTTTTCTACGAATAACCTAATATCCATTGTATATCTCGGTAGTTCAGACTTTGAGTGTAATTAATGCCGTTTAGGCGTTTGTAGTCTCTCCGTCCATGTTCCATGTTTTTTTTCTTAAAGATACATACTTCTTATATTCACTTTGGTAAAAGCCTCACTCCAATATTCGCCCCAGTGTTAGTCATTACGCTATTCATCACGGCACATATGATTATCCCTTAGTTAATACTCAGGGTTTTGTGTTCTTGAACTTTAATATTAATTATGATATTCACTGCACTGAGCTTGATTTTTTTTGTAGTCGCGGAAGAACGACCGGGCCGAATAGGCCGAACATCTACACTTGGTTTCATATATTCATATAGATATTATTTTTATTGAAGTTTATTATAGAAGATATTTTTGAACCATATGTGTTACACCGAAGCAAATGATCGATTGGGCACCTTTAATATGTTTTGCCAAACAGAAGTCTTGTGTTGACCGCCGGGCCATAGACTTTATCATAAATTTTAATACAGTCCAAAGATGAAGATAACAGGCAATGTGATCTTTTAGAGTCTCCTGGAGTTTGAATCTGACCAGTAGGCAAACTCCCAAAAGAAGCGACTGAAGGTTCTAGTGTTAAATTACTTTTCCAATGATGATTTATCGGTTAGCAAAAGATCACCAACACCCCTAATGACACTCAGAAGCAATGGTTACCGCTTTTGAGAACAAATTTCAAACGGTGAATCAAATCGCATAACTTCGAGTCCTGCAAGGAATAACTGTTGCTCTGTTGCGGAAAACATTATTTCGGCCAAACAAACGCTATATCCAGCACAATTAATCGTGCGTTCGTAACCACGTTTAAAATTAAAAGCAAAATATTAACTTGCAGAAGAGAATATGATCTGCACATGGTGGGATCCGAAGGATGTCATATATTACGAACCATGACTAACGAGCGGAAAAACACTTTGCTTTGCACAGTTTGATCGTTAATCGAAAAAGAGCCAACCATTTATGAGACGAGGCAATAGCGGTCAAACACTATTTGAAAAATAGTCCATGGGAAATTCAACCTTATCCGTCGACTACAACTTGTTTCGATTAATGCAGAATGCTCAATCGGAAAACACTTTTTCTAGTATTGACTGGATTCACAAATTGGCGTTTTAGGTTTGAAAGACAAGAATTTGTGATAATTCAATAAAAAATTGTAATACTTAACAATAATTTTCCCGAACGTTGGCAAAAAAGTTGTATTATCTGATAGACAATACTTTGTGTAACAACTTTTTAGAAATTTGTCACAATAAGTCCAACAATTATGCGAAAAATACGTTGTAACTTACTTGTACACTCAATATGTTAAATTCTACTTTTATCTTCAAACATCAAATACTTCTACGAACAAATCATTGCAGTTTTAGTTCAAGGATCGTGATATTTACTGGATATGGATATTTACCATCTCCAAAGTTGGAGAAAATCAAAAGGTGTTTTAACTTTAATTCGATTAAAGCATAAAAGATATGAGCGCATTAAGAAAAAATAAGTTTACAGCGCATTTAGTTTTATAAATTGCGTATATTTTACCTCGTCATCATCGTCGTAGGTTTGCAGCTGCTGTTGGTTGCCAGATGCTGAAGACGTGGAAGCCGTTGCAGTAGCCATGGTAGCCAAAGGAAGCCTGCTTATTTCCCTGTTTCGAAAAAGCACTCCTATTCGTACTAGATTGCACTTTATATCACTTCCGGTAGAGGACTTTATTTTCACGTTCGCAATTTTCACCAACAAACAGCACCTTTCCACTTGCCGCGTACAGTGCGATTGCGGCTTCTGAAGGTGTTGTTCAAACCATTAACTCTGAAACTAAAACAAGCAATTTTTGTTTCGATCAACACAGCACGGAATGTGTCCAGCATTTTGCGACGTTTGCAATTTATTCCCAGTTTATTATTTTCTTCCATTTCCAGGTGTTTGCGAACGAATTCCCCTTTTTTGTTATGTTATTAGCACCAATATCAATACGCCTTTACACCTTTTAACTCTTGCTGTTGCATACGTATGCTGTTATTCTTTAGCAGCATTGTAGCCACGTTTAAAATAAATACGTCATGTACTGCGTTATATTTAATGTTCTGAACAAATATTCAGTGAAATAGTTGTACATAGAACCTATTGACAACACAAATGTACAGAATGCTTCATTTCAGGCATCCCCACTTTTTTCGGACTCACATTAGTGGACGATAACAATTTTTCCACCTTGTTGCCTGTGTCCTATGTGGGAATCAAGATAAGAAATGTAATGCTTGTCGCAAAGATGCCGAATGCGATCGTTAGAATTGCGGTTTACGAAATACACCTTGGCCGGCATATTACACAACGATGCATATGCCAGTTGTAACTCTACCCCAAACATCCACCCAAACTTTCTTATCAAATACCAGATAAGCACAATTAGCAGCACAAAATGATGGCAGTTTTAGTTTGAAAATTTGACAGATATTTTTTCTTCCCTATTTGAGGATCACGCGGTTACAAATCACTGTCGGGCTGTTTTTTGGGCTTTTAATTTATGCTGAACTGCTCATATCAATGGTGCAGCGAAATGTTAAAACATTTGCTATTGCGATGTCTTGGAAGCATTACATCAAGAGCCGCTGATAAGAAAGCAGAAGCAAAGAAAAATTACTTTTACGTCACCCACCATGCATGCATGGTGACTCGCAATGGTTTGTTTGTAGTGTATGTTTTTATTGTAATTCTGCATTCACTGATAGTGTTGTTGAAAGTAGGAAAACTATGTGAATAAGACGTCCCTCTTGTTTACACATCTATTCCATACTCGTTGCGCGTACAAATTAGCCCAACGATAGGAAAGTTAGTGCTGCATGAATGTGCAAAATCAATAATACATAAATAAAGCTCAGTAGTATCCTCAAAGGATAACGTTTTGCGCGCACATAGAAATGAGTTACAAAACAGCATTATATTTTTAGCTTTTTATACACACGAAACACACAATTTTACACAAAAGTGTAAATAACTACAATCTTTAATTGTCTAAAATCTCTCGAACTATATTAATGATTTTCCAAATAGAGACCTAGAGTGGCCTTGCACTATACGCATGCTTTCTGAACCAAATTTTCCTGACGTACTCGTTGCTTAAAAAAAAAAACAAATAAAACAAGACTTTTCACCACAATTGCATTCGCGGCAGCCATACACCATTTCAAGTTAGTATTTGCCATATTTGAGCGTTGAAAATAATCCAATCAGCCTTGGTCCACCAGACATTCGTGCTGAGGTAAATATTTAAATGACACGCACGTACCAAAGCGCACAAGAAAATTTAGAATTTCTCCTGTCGGCCTGTTTCATTCTCTGCCCTCTAAACTTTATTTTTATTTTACTTGGCATCGGTTCTTTTCCACTACATTGCATGTATTTCTATTACATCGGTTGTTAATTTTTTTTCCTTGCACTCCGTGCACTACTTTTTGTAACAGCGTTTTGCAATGCCGAAATACTGAAGCAAAACCACACACACCGGCGATCCCGCTTGCACGTCCGACTGGTTTCACTTGCGTTATTTTTATGATTTCCTTTCGTGTTCTGCTAGTCGAAGATACGTACCTTACTCACAGTAGCTCGCGGCTACACTCAGCAATAACACAGCCATGAAACGAAACATTTGACAAAAGGGAAGGCGCATGCGTCAATTCAGAAAATATTAGGGCTCTGCTATACGATGCGCAAATTACGACGTGTGCATTTGCATCGAAACAATCAGCGATGCTTCAGCATTTGAAATCGTAGGCTTGAAATGACTGAATAGTGATTGCATTTGGTTTGCACAATTATAATCAATAATTTATTCTATCATGCATTGTGACTATTTAACAAAAGAAATAATAAAATAGTTTTATTTCGTCAGGAAAACGAAGACTGCTATCCACCACTATCGAGCGACATCGTGGAAACACTGCTTAATGTTCATTGGGTGAAGGTTTTTTGAATTCAACACATGTAATGGAAACGGTTGCCAAACGCTAGGAATGCAATTAAGATAATTTAAAACAAACCAAAAGATGTTTCCTTTTTCAAAGAGGTAGCTTGGGAACACCAATTAGCAATTAGTAACTCAATTCATTTTTATTGAACACGCACAGATCTTAGGCTTTCCAACGTCAACTGATCAAAACAATACACAAGGTACACAAGCTCACTGCAAAACATTATTTTTCTACTTATACCAGAAATTGCGGGCCCTTAAGTGCCAGCATTGATGTACGGTTGTACGTCGTCGATATCGACCAATCGTCCTGCATCTATTTCCTCTCCGCACATTGCACATTGGTTGTTGGTTGTTTCCAAAATTCTGTAACAAGTGTGATGACGAATTGGTCAATGGTTAACGAAGACAACGAACTAAAGCTCAAAAACAATAATTACTTGATAAATTCCACCTTCATCGCAGGGAAATCACACTCGGGACATGCAGCTATGTCGTCGCGAACAATATGTTGTCCCTAGAAGCATAGATCGTATATAATAAACCAAATAAACTATCCTCTGGCGCGTATATTACCGTAGCAATACATATTGGTAACGTCGTTTTACACTGCCCGCAAACTATATGCATGTTGGGGAGTGGTGTTTCACAAACCGGACAAGGACTCGATTCTTGTTCAGCTTCATCATCCAACTGTCCTCGCGGAGCTTTTCTAACGATCGATTCTATTTTCTTTATGTATTTACTATCGATTTGGTTCCGGTGCTCTGATCGCATCAACATTACCGCGTATTCGAAGGCAGATTTTCGGAGACTCGTTCTGTGGCATTCAATTACGGTAGAGGTTAGAATAGGAACAACATCTGAAAAGGTACATGATATGTAAATCAACATTTGATTGCAATAATCACACCCTGCTTATACGCACGTGATGGAAATTGGGAAATATTTTTCGCTACTTGAAGTAGCAACTTCGCTGCCAGTAAATGATTTCCTCGTTTCACATGAATTCGAACCAGTGTGTAGCGATGCAACAGAGTGAGCGTTATTTTCATATCGGTCGCAATGGCTAAATGATTGCGTTTCAGTTCTTGGTACATGGAGAAGAGTAAATCGTGAGCACTACGATAGTTGCCAGCTATCTGTTCTTGGTTGGCAATGATCATTGCAGCCTTTGCCGCCTCTTTGAATTGGCGCTTAGCCATATAAAGCCGGAATAACAGCTTAGGATCTTTCGGTACACCGTCCGACTCGCCCAACAGGTACTCTATCAGTACATTGGATAATTTCTCATCTCCAGCCGATGCTACGCAATCTATAGCTAGAGACAGAGCTGTGTTTTCTTCATTTCCCACGGATGCCGCCTTTAGCAGCAGTTTAAGTGCTTTAGAATATTCTTTCCCCAGAAAATAGTATTTGCCGGCTAGCAAGGTGTACTTCTCGCTGTCGAAATATGCACCCAGTTGGAGAAAATCGCCCGGTTTCGCAGAAACACTCTGCTCTAGGACCTCTCCATAGTACACTATTTTGTTCTGTTTTTGAGCTATACCGAATGCATCGGTTATGCATCCGCACAGTATCAGAAACTGTATTGCAGACTCATAATCACCATGCTGTTCAAAATATTTTGACAACAGCTTTGATCCCTCCATGGATCGCGTTTCCAGGAGAATCTCTGAAGCCGAATGAGGATCGTCAAGGTACTGTAAATATATTCGGACGACACCGTCTAGATCTCCGGCAAGCTGGTAACTGTTGATCGCATCGGCATACTGTCCATCGGTTTCTTTAGCCCTACCGTAAGCGGCATGCAGCTTAAGGCTTACGACGTTGGGCAAGATGGTATCTGCTTTCTTCCATTGCTTCAAATTAATGAATATTTCCGCTGCCTTGTCCCAGCTTTCTCCCTTTTCGAGCATCGAAGCTGCTTCAGCCAAGTGTCCCGCTGCCAGCATTGCTTCGCCACATTCATTATACAGCTGCTTGTCGTTCAGTTCCTGTGCTAACTGCATTCCTCGTCGTATATCGCCACACTTTATGCTCGTTCGTGCAATGCCAGCCTTGCAAAGTTTCACATGTTGCTCCTGCTGCTGTTGGTTAGATTCTGATTCTGTGTGCTTAAGACCTCTTTCAAAGTTCATCAACGCCTCAGCGTGGTTCCCTCTAGAAATATTCACATTAACATTAAAGGTGTTATCGAGAAGATGAGATTTGTTCTATACATTTCTTACGTGAATTCTAACTGTGCTCCATACTCGCGCGCTAGAAAAGGTAACTGCTCCGGTGCTAATGTACTTGCCAATGCCATCGCTTGTTCCCATTGCAGCAGATCTCGGCACAGCTCAAGCGCTTCGGATGGGTTGCCACTTTTAGCAAATAGTGCTTTTGCTTCTTCTATTTCATTTCCCAGAACAGCACAAAACCCGGCAAGTGTGTTTAGATCCTCAATTTGACTCACTTCTTCTAGAGCATAAACCATTGCAACGTCACCGATATTACGAAAAACTTTTGTTGCTGAAAATATATCATTATGGGATTTAAAATTTCAATTCATTCGCAAAACTCAATATGCTTACCGAAAGCAACATTACAATCGGCGATAGCAGCCATTCCTAGTTCCCTCCATTCGTCGACATCATTCATCAACTTACAGAGCTCCCAAGCATCCCCGTACTTGCGCATCAGCTTCGTGGTACGCAGTTGTTCCTTTACATCGCGACCAGGTTTATTGGCGTGTGTGTCCAGCACTATTGATGTTAGTTTTCCTCCGCTACCATGCAGACAGAGATCTCCATCGTACAGCATTAGAGGCGTCTGTTCACTTATCAAGTTTGTTGTACCGACCTTTTCTACCGTTTTACCCTTAACAGATACTCGCACGAATGCGTATGTGACACAGGTATTTCGATCATTTGCAACAAAAATGTGTGGCTGCGAAAAATCCCACAGAATACCAGTACAATGTTTGGGAAATTCTGGTATACGTAGCGCGTCGTCACATGCTGCGATAAAAAGATAACCTTGACTGTGGTCATCAATGAATATCAGTCGTGTACCGTCAACATCCGGATATATAGCTCGGATACCGGCCTGATGACGAAACTGCAATACTGTAGACCAATTTTCAAGTGAAAAATATACTATATTACCCAGCTGGAATTACAAAACGAAAAAAAATATTATTCCGTAATGCAGCATTGCATGCTACAATCATTGCTTATCTTACGTCTGTTGCAAAGCATAGAAAATCATTTGTCAATCCAAGGCACGTTATAACCGATTCTGCCAAACCTCGTATTTCATCGGGAAATATTTTTGGTTCTCGATTCTGTGTCACTTCGTTCGAAGATTCAATCTATTAAAAATGAGAAAACAAGTTTTCTTTTTACTATTCCTCGATCTCAATAAAGGAATTTAATCCAAATTTACCGTATGTAGCATTATTTGCCCACCGCAAAGCACAGCACAATATTCTGAACTAAGAGCCACCTGTTTGATTTCCGACATATACTCACGATCACCGAGCAGCAGTGGTGTATCACTCAAAGATCGACCAAGATCATAGAACCAAACGTGGTTGTTCATACCACATGCCATGTGGTATGGACCGATCGTCAAAAACGAGGGCTCTATTTCGAGAGTTATAAGTACAGGTGTCGATTTTTGTCGATCCGGTGCATAATGGTAAATCGCTATTTCCGCCAAACTTGATAGCAGTGCTATCCTTGGTGGAGCAACGGCGTATAGTGAATGTAGCTTCGTAACAAACACACAAATTGCACCCTGAGACGTCGTTACACCAAGCAACTGTCCGTCGGTGCTCCATTCAACGTGCTTTAAGGCTGCCTGATCGGGTAGGCTTAGGATCTTTACAGTTTCTTGCAGATTAGTCATGGAATGAACTTTTACACTGTAACGATAAATCAGTAGTAACCGAAATTGTTTGCATTCAAGTAAGAAATTTGACCATGTCCTTACTTGTTATCTCCACAGGATGCGATTAGCTCCAGCTCCTTACAAACGGCGATACTGTTAAGCGAATCGCGATGATTTTTCACCTGCCATAGCTCCTGTCCTACTTCCCTTGGGTGTGTTGAAATAGCGACGACATGCCCCAGGCTGAAGCCCAGCAAAATATAACCGTCGGCAAACCATTTGTGTTGCAGAAGTGATCCGTACCGTTGCTGAAACCCGAGCTCCGTCGGAGAGTCTGGCTCGGGAAGATGGTAAAGAAAGAGCGTACGTTTGCCCAGAATCATACTGATCGTATTTTCACCCGGCACTCGCTCGTCTGTCTTCATTTCGGCAAAGTACATATCACTAGGACAATCGCGCAGCTGGATCGAACGAAGCGTGTCGCCCTCCTCATTGCTCAGAGTGAGATATTTGTCTTCACTACCGAGCGCGAGGATATTCTCCGTCGACCACGCACCGCAGGTAATGCGCTTTGTGTGCTTACCAAGAATTGGGATTCGTTTTGTGGAGATGTGATTGTAGATCGACAGATTGCCGCGTGATGTTCCCACGGCAAGAATGGCTATTTTCTTCGACCAAATTATACAACTCGGCAGATCACGAAGTCCTATGTCGACGGTTTGCTTTTTCTGAGAGTTTGAATCCCAGATGATGAGCTGATGCGAAGTGGCCGTTATCATCGCGAGAACGTCTCCATCTCGATCCCAAGCAAAGCCGGCGCAGAGTCTGGGCAGGAAAAAACAGGCGTCGATCAATAGTGGCAATTGTACAAATAATGTAAAACTATTCGCATACCCTTGTAGTACAATTCGTTCTTGCAATTGCCCTTGACGGTTGAATATAGCCACCGTGCCATCGCTCCCGGTGCTAGCCAACAGTTGTGCTGAAGCACCAGTCTGCCATAAGAAATATACATCACCCTGACCGTGCGGTTCTTCGTGACGGTAAAGAACCTGTATTAAAAAGAATGAAAAACGAAGAACCCGAAATGATAATTGTAACGCGAAAATGACCGGAAATGCCGAAGATCAATTACCTTCTCGTTACTCATTCTGTTCACACTCTCCACGCTCTTTCACAATCAAATTCTACACACTACTGTTTGTTATGTTGTGTTAAGGTATAGATCATTTTGGGAATATTTTCTATCATGTTATTCACCAATTACACATAGATCTTCCAATGGTTGCGTATCACATCGAAAATTTTCTGTTTATCACAAACCACGGACATTGGTTGCTATGGTAGCGCTTCGTAGCCTAAATCATTGTTTGGTGAACGTACCGGTACAGTAGCGATACGGCACATCTAACTGCTCCGCCACATTTAGTAATCGTTTAATAAATATTTAACACTTGCTTGCATCACTACACTCCATGAAAAGATCTTGAAATTAGTTATTGAATGAACGCTTTGTTTGAACGCCACCAAACAGGTGCAAACGGAACACAAACAACAAGGTAACAGGTTCCATCGCTTTGGTAAAGTGACAGGTGCAAGTTTGACTTTTCGAGATACACAATTCAAAACCGAAAAAGTTCGGTCGATGCTGCAGCATATTGCTGAATGCATGTAGCAACCAAAATTTGTTCAGAAAAAATATTATGTTAAGAAGGAGTCCTTACATCATTGTCCCGGACACGTATAGCGTTTGGTAACCTTTCACCGCTTTAACAATGGTTACCAGCTTCAATGAACAAAATGTTTAATAAATCATAATTCGTAGACGTCGATAATTCCTCGCACAAGTCCACCTTGAATTATGAATACATCATTTGATAGGCCGTCACTTCTTTGACTAAATTAGTTATACAACGAGAGTCATAGTGACAACCAGAGCCATTTTGAGTCATAATAAAACGGAAATTTATATTGCATTAAGCATGCTGCTCCTTTTATTTATAATATCTGCGCTGGTGCAAAAGCTGTAGGATTCTGCTTCTTCCTACTGTTCGATTGTTTATGTAATGTCAAATAATGTGTATGGTTGGCAGTAGTTATCGCACCTTATATATGTAAAAGGTATGTTGCTATTGTTTTTGTTCAATGCACTCTTCCGCTTTATCGATCGTATCTTCCTTCGCTTCCTGGGCTACTGTTGCCTCTGATTCCGTTTCACGACATTCGCTAGCATTGTCAACGGGTTCATTATTATCTGCTGAAGAATCTGCTTGTTCCGGCACTGGTTCCTCCTCACCAATGATAATCTCTTCAGGATCCGGAGCACGTGGAAGGAAATCTTCGTCGGGATAAATTTCACTGAACATTGCTTTCGCTTGCTGAATGCTTTGGTCGTAGTCGAGTTCGTGATAGGGTCCACACACTAGACGAATACCCGCCGGCAGGGATACATGTGCACTTTCAACGCATACAAGGCAACTGGGAATGTTAAAGTATGCTTCATACAGTATGGTTGAAATAGAATTTTCATGTTGCACTTCATCTTTTGGTTCTTCACTTTCTTCTACTGTTTCTGACGCTCCCTGGTAGTCGTTGCTGAGGATTTGTGCAATATACGGTTTCAGATCCTCATCTGGATATTGGGATACAGCTGTTGTAGTCACATGAATAAGATCTGTAAATATTTTCGAGAAAATTACGAATGATGCAAATGTTACATTCGAATGAGCGTTTAGTTCTACTCACAAATTTCTTTAGGACAGGTTCCACTGGAATGTGACATTTGCAGTACGGTAGCACCGTCCGGGCGGTTGCTTACAGCCGGAAGCTTAATAATCGCCACACCACCACCTCCAGGATTCTGAGATGCACCACCGAAAGGCACATTTGTGAGTATCACTCCCCGTGCCAAATTCCCACACGGCTTTGGTTTTCTACATTCCGGAGGAATGCTTGTGTTGAATATCGCTCGCGATAGGTAACCTTGTCCCACGACCAAATTTTTGGACGTGATGTTCTGTTTACCACATTTCACAGATTCGTATTTCAGTCCTTCGTTGCTAGTTTCTAGTTGAATACCGTCTATTGCTTTGTTTAGACAGTAAATTCCTCCAAAAACGGCACACAGTCGGCAGAAACATTGGGGTATCTCTCCACAGCCGTATACGGGAAATAGAAAAGGGCTGTTTCCATAGTGGCCGAGACTCATGAGAAATTTTTTAACAGCAGCCACCCCGTCACGGCATGGTGTGCGTTCATTACCCATTGCTATTGCGCATAGCACATAGTGGACGAGGTTCGGTGTTAATTTGTGCTTCTGCAAATGTTCTAAAAACGTTTCACCTTCCAGCTCGTCCTTCGCTTCTGCATCTTCTTCGTACGTAGCACAACTCTGCAGAAACTTCATCAGCAACCGTTTTTCAACGACGTTTACTTCTTTACTAGTAAAAACGTCTGATCTGGAACATGGCACCGTCATTATGCGTCCGTCCCAGACGGTGGCCACTCTATCTAATGCTCGGAATTCGGTGTATCGACAAATATTTGAAGAGATCAGAAGATCCACCATTGCACCACGCGCATAAAGCAACTTTGGAGCAAGATCAATATTAAAACGGCGATACTCCCGCTCGATTTTTTCTCGGTTCCAACCGTCCACATCACCCTTTTCGGCAAAGTTATACCATCTTTCTCGCCCATTTTGAACAGCCGTAGGTAATGAATTCAATCGAAGAAAATTATTGTTGATCGCTTCTTCTGGCGCAGAATCCGTAGGACTAGCAGGCTGAACACACTTGCGGAAGGTTTCCAAGTTGAACGATGCCCAATAGCCACCGTAATAGTCATTGGTGTCCAAATGCAGAACCGTTTTTCCAACACGACTCGCGGCCGCTGCTATGATAGATTCCGCCAGGCCTGCGGAAAGAAATAATTAGAATAACACATTTTGCTTTTGTAACAGGCAGAGTTGTGAAAGTTGGGAGCTATGACTCACCCGTTCCTATGACTATTAAATCAAATTCGGTCGGTAAATCGTCCTCCATAACTTTTCCTTTTTAACGTGATTGGAACGGGGACTTCAACCACAAGTTTAATCTTTTTCAGAAATGACCAGAACGAAGGAACGCAAATTTATTTTTTGCACGACTTTTCCTCGCAACAGAAGGACAATAGAAATGAAAATACATACACACTCATTGTCAACAACTTGACGAGACTGTCAAATAGGACCCAGAAGGGTTTTTGGTTTTCGTACTACCAGAAGTGTTGCCAATTTTAATGCCCACATCCCCAACTTAACGAATATTTTTCATATAGGGGTGAAAGGGTTTTATTTTTTGGCAATGCTTAGAATTTGGAGCCAATGGAACTGAATCAGAAATTTTAATATTGATTCCATATTCTTAATTACAATACGTTACCTTTTTTAATTTCAGATAAATAAAATCTGATTGTTGGTTATACATTACATTCCACTAAAAGGGTTTTCTGTATTTTTCATCTTTTGAAATTTCATTCTGGACTTGCATCATTGCAGGTTGTCCATATATGAACACATGTTCAAGTGTATTGCATCAAAAATATAAGCGTATAACTCACACAATATATTATGATATTAACTTTTATTGCCATGCGAGAAGAATAACTCGTTCCATAAATTAAACCCCCGTTAACAGTTGGGATTATGCAGGGATGTAACGTAATAAAATTAACATTCGTGGTGCGTATTATAAATCGGTTTGAGGCAGCCTACATCTAACATCATTTGTTCAATCGATTACATCAACTTCAGCGTATCGATAGCGGAAGACAATCGTTCGATTTCCACCTTCGATTGGTCCAACTTTTCCACGTTTGCTTTTCGAACATCTTCGGGCACTTTGCTGGCGTAGTTCGGGACAGCCATTGCTTGTTGCAGCTTTGCAATCGTTTGTAACAGTGTTTCTTGCTTTTTCGTCATTTTCTCAATTTCTTTGTCCACCTCGATCAAACCTTTCAGCATGAGGTGCACCACACACTGTCCGGATATGGTCAGAATCGCACAACCTGCAGGTGGCACTGTTCCAAAGTGGACCTGGGAAAATGCCATTGTTTCCAGCTCGAGACTGAACCGTTCCAGAGCACTGCGCACACCTTCGTCACTGCAAATGAAATATGCATCGGTTTTGGTCTTGTTCGGAATATTGTAGTCGCTACGGGCCGAACGAATGTCGCGAGCTGTTTTTTGGACAAATTCGAATCCCTTTTCGATTGATTCATCCTTCCAGGGACTGGTACTCTGCTCAGGATAAGATGCAACACAAATACTCGCCACAGTGGCATCGTCTGCCCTTGGCAGTCGTTGATACAGCTCCTCGGTGATAAACGGCATGAAGGGTGATAGTAATTTCAGACCAAAATTGAGGCACGTATACAGCGTTCGACGTGCAGCTGCTTTAGCAGGTTCATCATTCGTTTGAAAGACCGATTTCAAGCACTCCAGATACACGTCGCACAGATCGTAGAGCCAGAAATTGTAGCATGCATTGGTCGCCTGCGCAAATTCATATTTTTCGAAACCGCGGTTCGAAACGTCAATGCACCCGGCAAGCCGTGAAAGAATCCATCTATCGATATTGCTCTCCGAACCATCCTGTATTTTTTCAATGGATAGAGATAAGAAACAGTAAACCATGAACGCATGTACTACAAGGGTTTGAAAGCAAAAAAAAAACTCACCAGTGATGTAATGATATCGTACTTCTCAGTGCCTGGGAAATACATCAAAGCAAACTTCGTGGCGTTCCACAGCTTATTGCAGAAGAAACGATAACCTTGGACGCGTTGAATATCCAGATTGATATCTCTTGCTTGTGTCATATACGCGCAGAGCGCAAATCGCAGAGCGTCAGTACCACATTCGGGAATGCCGTTCGGGTAATCTTGTTTTTGCCCCGCTTTAGCCTTCTCTATTTCTCTCGGATCCAGATTGGAATCGTAAAGCTGTGAATGCAATCCTTCCAGAGATATGCCCGTTATAACGTCCATGGGATCAATTACGTTACCCAACGATTTGGACATCTTACGACCGTGCGCATCGCGGACCATCGGGTGCAAGAACACCTCCTTGAAGGGCAGTTTTCCTAGCAGCGTCTGGCCGAAGAACACCATACGGGCAACCCAAAAGAAGAGAATATCATGTCCTGTCTCCAGCAGTGTGGTAGGATAGAACAACTTCAGATCGTCCGTATTGTCAGGCCAGCCGAACACGGAAAAAGGGAATAATCCAGAACTAAACCACGTATCAAGCACGTCGTCATCTTGCTTCATACTAATGAGCGACTTGTCCACGCGCAGTTTGGCCACCGCTTTGGTAAGTGCTTCCGCCTCAGTGCGACCAACAAACCACAGATTATCGTCGCTTAAGTTTTTCGGTGTCTTGGTAGGATCCTTGAAAACTACCTGATATGCCGGGATTCGGTGCCCCCACCAAAGTTGACGCGATACACACCAATCTCGTATTTCATCCATCCAGTGGTACCAGATTTTTTTGTGCACGTCCGGCGTGATCGTTAGCTCTCCTGTGCGCACAACATCAGTCGCTTTAGCGGCCATTTCACTGCATTTGACGTACCACTGTGGTTTGATTAAAGGCTCTACGATGTCTTTCGATCGCGAACAAACAGGCACCACCATTGGATTGTCCTTCGTGTCTCGATACAGACCCTGTTCTTGTAACGCAGTCAGAATAGCCTTACGCGCATCAAACCGTTTCATGCCGGTGAAGGTTCCATAATCGCCCACAATGATTCCATCGTCAGAGAAAATTGTAATAAACGGAAGATTGTGCCGTTTGCCAACGTCGTAATCGTTTGGATCGTGCGCTGGCGTTATTTTAACTGCACCCGTTCCAAATGCCATTTCCACAAACTCGTCACACACGATGGGAAGCTTACGATCGCAGAATGGATGTTGGACGAATTTTCCGTGCAGATGTTGGTATCGTGCATCTTTTGGATGCACCGCAACGGCTGTATCACCGAGCATTGTTTCAACACGTGTAGTTGCTACCACAATCTCATCACTATCGCTCTCGATGACTTTGTAGGCAAAGGACACAAGCACACCAAATTCGACCTTCTCTGTATAGCCAGGAATTGATAGCTGCGTGCGTCCGCTCACTTCTACCTTGTCCACTTCGATGTCGGATATGGCAGAGCGTAACGTGCAGGACCAGTTCACCAAACGACTGCTACGATAAATCATACCCATCTCATGCATTCTCACAAACGCCTCCGTGACGGCTTTGCACAGTTTCGGGTCCATTGTAAAGCACGCACGATCCCAATCGAACGAAGAACCCAGCTTTTTCAGCTGATGATAGATGCGATCGCCCTTCTCATTGCGCCATTGCCATATCTTGTCGATAAATTTTTCTCGGCCCAAATCATGTCGCGTTTGCTTGTGTTCTCTCCACAGCTTTTTCTCTACAACGACTTGCGTTGCTATGCCGGCGTGATCGCAACCCGGCACCCACAACGTCGTACGGCCCTTCATCCGATGCCAACGAGTAATTGCATCCTCAATAGCATTTGTCAACGCGTGCCCAAGATGCAACGAGCCAGTAACGTTTGGAGGTGGAATTACCATCACAAATTGTCCTTTCGAGTTGTTTAGCTTACGCTAAGGAAATAGAACAAATCAAGTAATATATTTCTTTCCAAAATATTACCTATAAAATACGTACCCCATACTCAGGTTTGAAAAACCCTTCCTTCTCCCACCAGCCATACCACGCTGCTTCCACATATTGCGGGCTATAGGAATCGGGGAATGGACCGGATAAATCTTTCTTATCCCCCTCCTTTGTTGTTCCAGTGTAAATTGCTGCCTCTTTACTTTCTTTTACTTTTTTCTGTAAATAGTAAATATGACGAAGTTGTTGGACGCATTATTTTCTGATTGGCTATTTAATTCTATCTGTTGGCTATTATTTAAAATTGCAAATGATTCAAGTCATACTGTACATCAATACAGCTTTCCATTCGTTGCCTTTCACTTTTAATAAACTGTTCCAAATATTAAACTCCTTTCTATATGCCAGTTTGCAACGTGCGTATATGCAAAACTGTAGGAAACGGGAAATGTGATGCAATCTGGGGAAAAAATTACACACCTCAGTTTTAGGCTTCGCAGCTGAATGCTGCTCTTGCTGTTGCTTCTTGTTCAACTTCTCTTGTAATTTTGCCAACTTGGCCGCTTTTTCTGCTTCTTTTTTTAACTGTTTTTCGGTTTTCACCGGTACTGCGGTAGCACCGTTATCTTGAGCACCATCTGGATTCGTCATAGTGTTATTCAAAAGCGGAACTTTTAAACTAAAATGCGTAGATTGGGATGTATTTTTATGATGCACGCTTGAGCAGAACGTTTAGCAAAAGCGTATTTTTGTCTCACTGCTGCCTGATCCTCTCGTAAATCTTGCCGAAAAACAAATGACATAGAGAAGTAAGCAACCACGCGACAGAAAAATGACACTGATCAGATCTGAATATTTCCCAAGTAACAGTTTCCCCAACAAACATTTTCAGGTAGGTAGGTAGTACAGGTAGTGCGCGAGATACACAACAAATGCAGATCATAAATATAACCGTTTTTCGATTTTCCGGGAACATCCAATCCGAGTGCATTTCGTGCAATCACATTTCGTCTAAATTTATACAGAGTCGACTCGCTTGCTCGTTATTGATTTAGCTTTTCAGAAGCACATACAGTCTTTTCCCGAGTTACGCGAATGATGCGTGCCAGAGAAATTCGCGTACGTCGAATTTTCGCGTAGCTCGGATTCCCTTCAGAATATCATTTATAGTTAGTATTCAGTGATCGATTTCTTCTTTTCACGTTACGATGCACATTAGTAGTTGATATTTATACGTTTATTTCGACAATTAGAGTAAATTTTTGCCAAAAATTAATGTTTTTAATATCAAAATGTAACGTATTTCTGGGAAAATTTGAAATTTGACAAATACTTCAATTCCAATTTCACATACAAAATTACACGAATTGTCAAATTTTTGGGATTTGCGTATCTCGAATTCGCGTAACTCGAGTGTCGCGTAACTCGGGAAAAGACTATAAATAACCTTTATTTTCAAATCAAACAAAAGTTAATCGAAAATTAAACAAAAAACAAAAAGTAATTCTCTAATGTTTGGCAATGTACCAATTTTCGGTAGGTGGGCAATTACATCCAAATTATGTGAAAATGTGCTATTAAATGATATTTAATGGCATATGAAGATGTGAAAAATAATATTTATTCTCCATATACAAAATTTCTCAACATTTACATGAATTCTGAGATATCGACATTTTTCCGGGGTTTCCGTTTTACATCGTTTTCCAATTTTGGATCCTTTTCATGTGAATATCCGAACTCACACCGTGCTGCTATCGTGCACCGCGAACAAAAACACCGACGGCAAGGATCACCGTACAAACAGTGCTTTTTGTTATAATTGCTACCTAGTTTTCCCTGCGGAAATAATCATCATATTTCTCGCTCTGTCTAAGTAGTAATATAATTTGTCAAAGCATGAAAGCACGATGATTTTTTCCCGCAGAGCTACCTCTGTGGCCGAAAACAATACCTAGCACTATGTATACACACACGCGCATAAACGCTACGCCACTCGATTCAATTTTCTCTCAATGACATCTTCTCTCAGTCACCTCATTGACCAAGGAGTCCAGGAGCCGAGAATATTCGTCTGCCAAGAAGGAAAGTTGCAACCGTCGTTAATACGACGTTCAAAAAAAAGATGTTTGGGTGATGGATATGGCGGATTCAATTCGAAAATTTATATATTAACCTTGAGTGAAACCGTCAAAAGAAAACGACAATTCGGAACACTTCACTGCGTGGTTGTGTTTGTGCGGAAAAATTGCACATCTATGTTCAGTGTGTGGTAATTCGTAAGTCAAAAAACCGAATCGTGTAGTAAAACCGCTACGAACGACTGATCCTTTCCGGTAATCGGGCATTTCTGTGTTACTCCTATCTTCGATCAAGTAGCGCAGTAAAAAGCTGCGTTGTTTGAATTGTTACTCGATATTGAAATGATGCTTGCTACCGCCGTACGCAATTTATCCCGTCGGTCATTCTCGACCTCTAAAGCGGTCTCAGCCCAGCAATTGACCGTCCGCGATGCCCTTAACGCAGCGCTTGATGAAGAAATGGAACGGGACGAGAAGGTGTTTCTGCTCGGTGAAGAAGTGGCCCAGTATGATGGTGCATACAAGGTAAGAAATCGTGGCAGAACGAACCATTTGTTGGTCTCTCTCAAAGATAAAAGAACGATTACGTAAACATATCTCTAGTGACAATCCTGTGTGGAGAGAAAAAGAGAAAAAACAACAGCTTCAGGTTGAGGGCAAAGAAGGGTCATGGTCTTCATGTTACGCGCAAAACAAATAAAAATAATATATGAACACAAGGAAAGGTTATCTAATCCATCAAATCAACTAGCATTGAAGCTAGCATTTCGCAGTGCAGTGCATGGATGCAAGAGTGATAGTGAACGTCATGGTTTGTTTACATTCTGATCATGGCAGGTTTCCCGAGGACTGTGGAAGAAATATGGCGATAAGCGAGTGATCGATACTCCCATCACGGAAATGGGTTTCGCCGGTATCGCAGTAGGTGCGGCAATGGCTGGACTGCGCCCGGTGTGCGAATTCATGACATTCAACTTTTCGATGCAGGCCATCGATCAGGTATTAGGACCGGTTAAAGTATATAAAGCAAAAATGAATCATAATCAAAACTGCATTTACGATTTCTTTGAAGGTTATCAATTCAGCCGCAAAAACGTTCTATATGTCTGCCGGTACAGTTAACGTCCCTATAGTGTTTCGGGGTCCCAATGGAGCTGCAGCAGGTGTTGCAGCACAACATTCTCAATGTTTTGGTGCCTGGTATTCGCATTGTCCCGGATTGAAGGTGGTATCGCCGTATGATAGCGAAGATGCAAAAGGTAGAATTGTTTGTCGATCTTTCCATTTGCAATGTAGATGATTAGCAGTAATCCATGTGTATCATTGTTTCCTTCAGGACTGTTGAAGGCAGCCATCCGCGACCCAGATCCGGTAGTAGTGTTGGAAAACGAAATGGTATACGGAGTTAGTTATCCCGTGTCGGATCAAGTTTTAGACAAGAACTTTGTGCTACCTATCGGCAAGGCAAAGATTATGCGCCCTGGTAAGCACATTACTATAGTAGCACATTCAAAGTCCGTCGAAACCGCGCTTCAAGCGGCCAACGAACTGGCGGGTAAAGGAATCGAAGCAGAAGTCATCAACCTACGATCACTTCGTCCATTGGACTCGGAAACAATTTTCAAGTCCGTACAAAAGACTCACCATCTCGTGACGGTGGAGCAGGGATGGCCTCAGAGCGGTAAGCGTTGCTCGCATCACCGATACTTTGTTTGTTGTCCTTCGTTTTTTAAACTGTATTGTATGATATCGTTCTTTTTATAGGAATTGGTTCAGAAATTTGTGCACGCATCATGGAACACGAGACATTCTTCCATCTGGATGCTCCGATTTGGCGTGTCACTGGTGAGTAGATTCCTTCACTGACAGAGTAATTATCGTCGATAACATTCCTCTAAACTTATTTTATTTTCTCTCCAGGGGTTGATGTTCCAATGCCCTACGCTAAGACACTAGAAGCAGCTGCGCTTCCACAAGTACCTGATGTTGTCACTGCCGTTAATAAGGTGCTAGGTGTGAAGTAAATCTCAGTCCCATCCAATTGAAAGCACGTTCACTGCGGTTAAAAACCTATAAAAAAACAAGATTATTATTGTCCATACAAGATATCGGTAACGCGAGGCATATTAAAGTTCAGTTGGGATTAGATAATGTAGCCAGGTGATAAACAACTCTTGTTATTTACTTTAAATTTTCGCATGTTTCATGGAAATATCAGCCAAATAAGTTTTATTTCTGTTTCTGTTCAAATAATTTGCAGACTTAATTTTGTGTTTTTATTTGGAACTTGTATCTACAGGATGTAGCTACGAAATCTGTGACTCACATGAGCTTAGTAGCACAAAACATGGAAGAATGTGTATATCATACGAGTCTTGAAGACTAAGATGGTATAATAAGATCTGTGTAGGCAAAGGAAATGCTGTTCAAAAAGCAACTGGAGCTAATTTATTATAATTTCATAGATTTTTATTTCCTTAAATACATCACCTTATGCCAAGGGCACATATTTTCAAACCGATAGAACCATGCATAGGATTTTTTTTGTCACCGGTTCAACAAGTGTTTGTATGATTCATTACATTATTCAATACGCAGAGAAACTCACTTATACGACAGTTAGCGATACGCCACCAGGAAAAGAAACGACCTGAAGAATGAAAATATTCCTGCAAGAAACAATTGTAAATAAAAAAGCCTCGTTTCATCATCAAGCTGTACGATAAACTCAAATACGCAAATCCATAACGAATAAACTACAGCACAATGGAAATGAACATTCTGATCTGCTGTTCGATGTGATGATGAAATGCAATGTTGGGACGAATAAATCTAGTTGAAAGATATTATGCTCAGGAATTTGTTTTTCGTCATTTTTGTTGCCATATTGTCATAGCCATATGTCTGTAGTGATGACATGTTTTAAAAACTATATGAACTGCGACATGAACAGCCAACTCATATTATATCCAGTATGTGAATTAAGAACGGGTATTGGGATCATATCAACAATAGTAGAATAATTATAATGATCCTTTTAAGATTTATGAGAAAGAAACTATTTTGCGGATAGTCCAGGAATGAGTGCATAACTATTGGAATCTATTTGATCCTAATTCGAATCGCACTAGAATTTGCTACACCTGAACAAAATGTTCAAGGCCGCATATACTTTAATGGTCTCGTTGAACCTTCCAAACTTATATGGATTCGTGGCCATCAGAGCGCCTGGATAAAAAAAAAAATCCTTAGCCAAGACACAAACTTGCGCCAACTAGGAAGATTAGTGCGTACTAGCAAGAAATTAGTTGGAAAGTTTATTAAGGCAAGCCGAGAACAATGAGGCTTGTTTGTAGGAAGGTTTAAACAAGAGACTCGAAAAAAGAAGAACAAAATACGCAGGAATTTATTGAACGATTATTTCCCGGTAAAAAGAACATACATACCAACACATAAGGAGCAACAGATGATCAAAAAACAATATAAAAACGGCACCATATCCGTAACAAAATCAGCTATTGCTCAAACTCGTGTCGTAGATGACGTCGTTATGCTCTTCAAACGTCTACACCTCCTGTGTTCTGTTTCTTATTGCGATCCCCTCTTTAATTCCTACCACTTTCTAAAAACATCTTCACCTAGTTCTAATTTTAATTTTAAGTTAGCTGTAAATTTGTATGTTGAGCCATTACTTACTTATTTATTAGGCGCTACAACCGCTTCGCGGTCTTGGCCTGCTGCAGGAGTCCTCTAAACCACTCATGGTCGAGCGCCTTCATCTGCCAAATCATTATCCCGGCCTTTCTGGTGAATGCATCAACGTCATCATCAGTTTGGGCCTACCACGTCTCCTCTGTCCATGAGGATGACCTAAATAGACTTTACGGGCCGGGGTGTCCGGTGTCATTCTCATGAAGTGACCAGCTCACCGGAGCCTGGCGAGTCTAATCCGCTGTACCACCGTTAGTTCGCCGTACAGTTCATATAGCTCGTCATTGTAGCGACTCCTCCATTGGCCTTCCACTCATACGGGGCCAAAGATCCTTCTGAGCATCTTCCTCTCGGACGCGGCTAAGAGGATTTCGTTAGTTTTAGGTAAAGTCCATGTCTCAGAGGCATATGTGAGTACTGGAACTATATAGGTTCTATATAATCCCAACTTCGGTCGTCGCGACAGTTGTTTTAGTTGAGCCAATAGGCAGACATTAATAATAATAAATAACAATAATAATAATGATGAGATACATCGCATTGAAGTAGGAAGGAAGAACGCAAATTTCATTATTGTAAACTACTACTGAAACATGCCTCTATAAACGTATTTAAAAATAAACAATACGTTTATAACGACAGTAAAATGTCGGTTATAATATGTAAATGGAAAGGGCGGATCGGTGGTACTAACGTCAGTATTCGTAGCTCAACCTTACCTTTCGGATCGTTTGGAATGCACCTTGTTCGTTCGGGGGTTTGCTGAAGACTAAGTTACATTTATTAAGGTACTTCCTACACTAACACTAAAACCTACTTTATTCCTATTGCTATTGCTATTACTAACATTCCTTAAAAAAGGAGTATCGCCGGTTGCCTATTTGCGAACCACCTAGGCGCGAACAGTCAGTTTTCACACTACAGGACTGGTCCAAAAGCATCCCATCCAGTCCGGTCCCCCGTAGCAAGGATTGACTATCCGCCCACGAGGTAAAATAGGTTCAGTAACCCAGAAATGGTAGACATGACCTAGTAGGTTGTTACGCCAAGAAGAATAAGAAGAGAAGATATAAATGGAATCGAATCCGTTTTACTATAAGCTAGATTATATTTTTACAAAGCTTCCATTTTCATAAAACTAACATAATGTATAAAAGTAATAGATTGAAAATAATTTAGTTGTATCTTGTGTATTTAAATCATTAGTTGACTCATAATTGTAGTACTTGTCGCAGCGAATTTTAAATTCGATTTTGGTTAAAATATTACTTTTTCGCATATAAAACAAAAGAAAAACATACGAAAGTGCTGTTCATTATATGAAGAATATATGTTGAATATTTCAACTCAATCGCTTCAGATGAATTTCTCGGTATTTTGCATACCGTTGTTTTGGGGAATATATGTTTAACCATCGACCATATGCATTACCGTATGGCGATGCATCAACGATTGTTTAAAATTGTTTACAATGGTATTGGAAGGTCATTGAATAGGCGCAATTTTAAAATATTCATTTAAGATCAAGAGAAAGCGCATCCGGCGCAAAGGGCAATGTTCATGATGAATAATTACGTCACAGATGTGTTGTGGATCAGCTGGAAAATATGCTCGTATGATGTGATATTAGATTGCACTCTTAAGAAACGTGAAATTTATTGTGTTTCTGTATAGTTGAAACAAAAGAGATTAGATAGAAATAAGGTGCTTGATGCGTCTAGCAACATAGATTGCGTCCTGCAATCTCTGTTTTCAACAAAAAAGGCGACCAAGAACAGCTTCTTTCAGCACCTATTTATTTTACAATATTATCGTTTAGAGCAGTGGTCGACAAAATGCGGTCGTCCTTTCCGACTGCTGGAGTTTTAGTTGAAAGCTCTTCCTTTATGCTGGCGCTCGTTTTGAAATTCCGCTCTTTGTGGTTTCTAGGCGAATCGCTCTAGGTTAAATCGATCGTCGCGCATGATCCCTTTTTAGCAGCGAGCACCACCTAGCGTAAAACTAAACGTATCGTAAACCCTGAATCCAATCGAGCCGTTGCTCGCAACAATTTCACTGCACACGTGCAACAATCGTCATGAGTTCACTTTTTTTAAAAAGAAAATGTTTGTCCTGGAGGGAGGAGGTGGATTTCTAATTGGATGCTAAAAATTTCATATGTTGTTATTCCTTATTCAAGTTGTTAGTTGCTTCAAGTTACAGGAAGAATGGCGGGGAGAGGGGTGGGGCATTCAATCGATCCAAATTGAACGATTGTAAAATATAATATATAAAGCCCGTTATCCCCAAAATAATGGAAGATACACCCTTCGGATCAGGAGGAAGAAGATCAGTGTTCCCAAAACATTTAATATAAATTATTATAGAAATGATACTTCCAAGAATATTTGTCGAGAAACTCGACATGATTTGCTGCTATTTAAAAATTGAAGTGGTATCCGACCTTAATGATCACGGTGTTTATCTCTTCTTAAAGCGCTAACAAATGTTAGTTTGAAATATATACTTTTAATGAGTAAAATAATAGGTTCAAAGTATTACCGTTTAATGTACCGATAACAATAAGGAGAAATTTCAGAAAACAAACGTAACATCGTATAATAGAGCATGATTTTTTCTGTAAAACCATCATTTGAAACTACAGCCACTGAAAAAAGTCGAAGAAACTGTATATCAAAAGCAAAATATCGTTGAGTTGGGAGGTTCAATGATGCTCTTACTTTTTTGAGCTTATATTTCTCTTGCAAAACCGACTGTTTTTTGATGGTTTGTTTTATTCCATTCCAATAGGGTAAATTACGCATGGACATAACTTCGCTAGAGTGTGCTGAACACCGTGTCACTTGCCATGTGACTTTCGAGTATGTAGTGTTTTCCAGTCGGTTGCTTTTTAACACTACATTAGCATCGTTTGTTATCCGATGGCTTGAATGCAAGAGTGCATCCTGGTGAATTATACAATCAACGCTGCTGTCGCGCATATAACGATTACCAAGAGATGTGTGATCTTTTGGTGGATGTTGGAAAACAAAATATTAAACATCGCTGGTACGTTGGTATGCAGATATGACAGCAAAAAAAAAACAATTATTATACCTAGATGCACATTATGTTTCATTTTTAAGCTACTTAATTGCATAAAGAACGATGAGAGTATTTGTGCTGCGTTTGCATGGTTGGGAAATATGATGTTGAGAACATCTAGCTCAGGTGGCTGCAGCATTATTTTAATTTGGCCATCTTCAGAACTCGAAATATTTGATGAACAAAAATTAAATTTTTTAAACCAAAGTATTTTGAAATCTTCTTTAGATTTTGTTCAGAAATATATTTTTGCGCTTGTCGATTATGATTTTATCATATTTTAATCATTATGGAATCCGTTAAATAGCACTAAAGGCTCCCCAGCATAATTTAGCTGGACACTTTATTTAATTGTACGGCCTTTTAAAATACCAGTATTTTTGCGTATCTATGCTGGGATATTATTGTTTAATTCAGACGAATCTATCTGAGTTAATGAAATAAATAAAAGCAGTAATGATACGAGTTAGGATGTTGATTGACTTTTCAAATAATACTTAAGTGATTAGTTTTATTTAACTGTATAAATACAGTTGGGTCCCACAATTTTGAGCGTTGTCTGTTGCGAATCTATTATCTCGTCTTTTCTGGTAAACGCGTCCATTTCACCCAACTTTTGTCAGTCTACTTATTATTATACCTTTTTTGTCCATGTAGATGATAAAAAAATTACTTTTTGACTTAGTAAATGTGGTACTCTCGTGACCTTAATGACACCGGAAGTTAAATGCGCGGCAACAGAAAAGGGTTAATTATACAGCTAATTTATCAAGTCATTTAAATGACGCCTTCGATGCCTGTCGTAATAAATATCAGTCTGGCCTATATTTGTAAATTTAAATCGAATATTCTTCTGAAATATAACCGTGTTACATTTAGCTGTTTGTCCTTTAGATTATCAACTTCACAGATGTCCTTTGCGCGTTCATGTGATCATTTGTTTTAATAAATGTGTAAGTTGATGTAAGTAACAATTGTGTATGTTGCTGTATTGTAATTGTATATGTGTATGTTGTGTATGTATGTTGCTTAAAATATGAAACACATGTTAAAGGTATTACATTGCATTACACAAATGCTTAAACAAATCATATTGTACCAAGTCTAGCAGGTAGAAATTATTAAGAAGTTTATTGCTGTTTTATATCTTTTTTTATTGGAAATTTACCGATATTGCAAATGTACAACAATAGGGCAAAGCGAAAGGGTACACAGTCTGCTCGTAAGTAAAAGGTAAAATATTAACATACAAATGAATAAAAAACAACACATGTACGAATTTTATGGTGAAACGATATTTTTTCCCTTTCTCTCTCTTTTTCTCTCTCTTTCTTTCTTTCTCTCTCTCTTTCTCTCTCAACAATGGTAACCAAGGAACAGTATTTGATTGTTTTGCTTTACGAGGGTGAATGACCGGCAAGGGTCACACGTAAAATTTGCTTTGATGATTCCGAACCGCTTTTGGTTGGTTTTTGGGGCATTTCTTCGATGATAATGTTGTAAATATTTTGCATCGATGAAATGCCTTTTCATCTATATTTATGATTCTACTTACAAACATTTCGTTAACTTGAAACAAATGAGTGTCTGCTACAGCAAACAATTCAACTGTTAAACGTAATCTAATAGTTAATTATTATATATTGTGGAAGATAAATGTTTTATGGAGTATGAACGCAACTTTACATGTCTACCGTCAATCAACCAACCATTTAAGACTTTGTAAAACGTGAACAAAACTTACATTCAATACTACACGGATTTTCCTGTGGTTACTAGAGAAGCAAAGTTTAATTCAATAACTGACTTAATTAATTGACGATTGACGATTAATTGTATGTGTAATTTTTATTCACATATCACAAACATATTGAAACCTTTGAAATAAGTTTGTTATCTGTTGCATAGGGTTTATGATGTATCGAACATTTACACGGAACTGGAGTGAAGTTTGAAGCACACTGCGTACTCACCTCCATCTCGTGTTCAAATTGTATCATCAATCTTACTCATCATCTCAGGTTTCAGAAGATAAAGAGTATTATATCTACTCAAAGGGAGTTTAATTCGTGTCACGCTAAGGAAATGAAAGCCATTATTCACATCACGAGGAAGTAATTAAAGACAAGAGAGGCAACGATTCGAATGTTTCTTCTTGTCATAATTAGGCTTACCAAATATACACCACCCGTTGCTGCACTATGGCAAACAGCACACGTTCGTAGGATGTATTGCTTTTATTATGAGACATATATTATACTGTTTTCTAGTAACCCTTCCATTTATTTAAAAAGATACGGAAGAACCAAACAATACCTGAGGCACTATTTGCTCGAGTTTACGATGATTGATTGATGAATAACGTTGAAGCTATTGGGCAACGATTATCTAACAATTGTAGCATCGTCTAGCATATGGGTTGGCGAATGTGAAAGCTGTTCAACATTGTGATTCTGTTGTGCTTCTCATTGTGTGGTGACTATCGTGCTACGCCACCTTTTAATATATGAATTATAAAAGGAGTATGAAAGATTCCTTCTACAAGCAAATGAATATTTTATCGCTCTAAGTAAGGTTTGGTGTTTTACGACCCATCTTCTCATACACGAATGCAGGGGATTTGCCTCCGTCGCAAGGGACCTGGTAGGCGGCGTTGTATTAGAGAGCATGATAAATGTGAATAATTCGAGAATGTGTCAACCATTAATCCCCTATAGTAAGTGT